>NC_079197.1:95043038-95643038 GCF_029499605.1 Hyla sarda
TCATAATACAATGTAGAGCTAAGTATCATAGTCCATAGAGCCATGGGCAAGGATATTCTCTCCCTTTTTTTTTCTTTTTTTCATTATTTGATTAGTTCTCCTTTATTATTTAGACTTTACTCTCCTACATGGAGGATGTAGCATATTATACTTAGTGCGCATGCGCACGTCCACTCCGCTCACGTGACCTGCTTAAATCTGGTCACGTGATCGGAGCTTCACTAGACATGATTGGCCAGTATACTATGTCTTACAATACACATAGACGCTGCGCAAGCGCAGTGAGAAAAGTCCCATGCTTAAGACATCATTATGCTTCATATTATGTGAGTCTAGCCACCCTCCAATCATGTTTCTACATATGTATATATTATCATGTATATGAATGTATATAAGCTCATTAAGTGTATCTCGATCCATTCTCATGATCTACACGCAATGTGTATGTTTTTAATTTCACATATCGCACTTTAGGACAGTCTATGACGTCCCCTTTAGAATATATGCACTTGCACTTTGTACTTTGCTTTGATTATTGAGATCTGCACTAATTATTTATGATATTGATGTAATGATTTGTCACTGTATGGGGTTGTTCCCCTATATATACCCTGCTAGTTCCCTATTGATTTGCTTGAGAATGGTGTTGTGAGGACCGAAACTTTGCACCTTGTTCATGGAATAAATCACCTTTTTTTTATTTGAATATGCCTATATATATATATATATATATATATATATATATATATATATATACATATATACACACATATACATTCAAGATTTTATTGCTTCCCCAAAAAAATTCGATTTTTAACTTTCGTAGAAAATTTGAAAAAATGCTCAGAAAAATCTAAGGCTTCTAATGTCATAAAAAAGTTAAAGAATATTTAACAAATGATGCCAGCGTAAAGTAGACATGTTGTGGATGTGAATTAATAACTAAATTTATTTGGCATGACTATTTCTCTTACAAGTAGAGAGTTTCAAACATAGAGAAATGAAAATGTTTCCAATTTTTTTTTTACAATATTTTAGAGTTTTTCACAAAAATTGCTTCATGTATCAACAAAAATTTACCTCTAATAAAAAAAGTACAATATGTCTCAAAAAAACAATATCTGAATCACTTTGCCAGGTAAAAAGGCAGTTCAAAGTTATTACCACTTAAAGAGACACATGTCAGATTTGAAAAAACGGACTGGGTCATGAAGGCAAAAACTAGCTGGGTCATGAAATGGTTAAAGAAAAGGAAAATGTAAACAATCAAAACTATACTGGTTATAAATTGTTTAGTGCCAGATATCTATATTGTTAACTAGTACCTATAGGACATGACATTTAATATGTTTGTATCTTGACGAGGTGTAGTTGGAAATCACAAGACCCTCTTCCCCCACACTGGGATTACTGCATATAGTATAAAAATGCTGACATTTAATATTGGTATGTGACATACAAAAAAAAATGAAATAATAAATAAATTAATTAATTAAAACATACTACATAATATGACAATGGGAAAAATTATTAATACATAATATGTATTTTGGTGTTTTGTTTGTTAGGTAGTTTTGCACAAGCATTCACATGTTGGCACCAAACTGTACTATTTGTAGCATAGCCTTTTTTTCCAGTTACTAACGAACAAGACCAGTTGCTGACACTGTATTATTTTTTTTTATTACTTCGTCCCATTTTGGTTATTATGTAGTATTCAGTTTTATTGTTTCATTGTGTCACATACCAATATAACATGTCAATATGTTTTACGTAATGTGTATCTATTTGTAGTGTATAACAAAAGACCTTGATTTCCTATACATACTAGTCATTGAGGGTACAACAATAATTTTTACTCAGTATTTATTTTCTCTACCAGTGCAATTGTATTTCCTATTTGTATCCTGATGCTCCACATTTTAATGGGCTTCAATATTTCTTTATGATTTTAATAAATTATATGTTTCCAGTATTTGTAGTCTTGTTTTTGAGCAATAAAATGCTGTCTAATGACGCAGACAAACTGCCAAAAATACTGTATGTAGCCATTACCCCAAGATGATGTCTGATCGCTGATTGCTCCACCGCTGGGTCCCCCCATGATTCATATGGATCATTTGAAACATTGTTATGAGCGGCCGGCCTTTAGGTGTGACTGTTCAGCATGACATTAGTCTGCAATATGTCCTGTACAGTATGATAATATAAAGGGGTTATCCAAAAAGGGGTTATCCAAAGGGGTTATCCAAAGAATAGGGGATAAGATGCCTGATTGCGGGAGTCCTGCCGCTGGAGACCACCGGGATCTTGCACGCAGCACCCCGTTTGTAATCAGTCCCCGGAGCGTGTTCGCTCCGGGTCTGATTACAGATGACCACAGGGCCGGCAGCATGTGACGTCACGCTCCGCCCCTCAATGCAAGCCTACGGGAGGTGGCGTGGCAGCTATCACGCCCCCTCCCGTAGGCTTGCATTGAGGGGCGGAGCCTGATGTCGCATGGGGCCGGAGGCATGACGTCACATGCCGCCGGCCCTGTGGTTGTCAGTAATCAGACCCGGAGCGAACACGCTCCGGGGACTGATTACAAACGGGGTTCCCTCGTGAAAGATCCTGGTGGTCCCCAGTGGCGGGACTCCCGCGATCAGGCATCTTATCCCCTATCCTTTGGATAGGGAATAAGATGTCTAAGCACCGAAGAACCCCTTTAAAGCTACTCAACATTGGATGACTCATTGGCTGAGTAGAGCTGACAGAGTGTGTGCTCCTCCAGATCTCCGCCTGCATTTCTGGGTTTCTTTTATTAGGATGAATGTTTTCCCTTACAAAAAAAAAAAAAAACATCGACTATGTAGAAAGTGATTTGGCCCTACAGAGGTAAGTAGGGGCCGTGGGCCCCTCTGACTCTAATTGCAACCTATGCAACTCCCTGAAGCTATGCCACTGCTCTTGACAGTGTAATGACACTTTACATAAAGTCAGTCAATATGTCAAGGATGACTCGAGGTGAGGCATTAAAATGTGAGTGATCGCTGCTGCATGTTGCTGATCGCCGTCACAAGGGATTTACACCAGACAGAATGTTGGTATTAAAATTCTTTCCTCAGCAGGAAACTCAGAAAATGTTCCCAGAGAGTTCTCAAAGAGTTTCTGTTTAATTACACGGAAGTACATTGTGTTGCATCTGACATAAAAGGGAGGTTTAGTTATGATGTCAAAATCCTCTTGTTACATTTTGATTAGTTTGTTGAGCTTTATCTCTGTATATATTAGCATATTCAGCATTTATTTATTTCTTTGGCAAATTTTGTAATATATACAGAGATAAAGCTCAACTAACCAATCAAAATATAACATGATGATACGCTCTCATACTGTAAAATTCCAGATCCTTGTCCTTTTATACAATCTGTATCTTCCTCAAATGTTTTGTCTTCTAACGTCTCCTCTTGGCGTCATTCCAAGGTTTCCATCTTAGTCACGAGCAGATAGCAAGATCAGGAACATGCTGTATAGTTTGAGTAGGTAACAAATATCTTTTTTCAGCATTAGAAATGGCATATAAATATATAAGTATTAATATATATATCGGCAGTCAGAATCATTTTAATCAACTTGTCAAATATAGTTCTCCTTTTGTATGAGTAATCTAAGTATACTTTACTGCTTAAATAAACTTTGTTTCCTTTAGCTAGTAGTTTTTTTTTCAGGTTTATAACAAATCAATTGTAGACTTTTTATTTACTGCAATCTTCATATAACTACCTGTAATGACACCACACAGGAACCTCCAAACTTTCACAGAGTAAACTTCTTTTTGTTAACATTATTCAGCACATCAGTGCTCCGAAATCCCATTTTTAACAATATTTTACACTTCTAGGAATCTGATTCAAAGTTTCAACTATATCTTTTTTGTTATGCAGAGTTACTTCCTGGCACCCATTATCCTGCCGGAGGCCTTACTGCACCTAAGGATATAAGATCCTTTTTGATTCTTTATTCTACAAAGAAAATGTAAAACTAGTTTACACAGGGCATTCTAAAGTACGAGCAGTGAATAAATTAAAAGTGGCAGTCACCACTTGACGCCTATTGCTTCATACATAGGTCTGATGAACATAAACCTTTATTTTACAACTTGGCAATAAGAAAGGAAATCATTTCCAACTTCTGGTTTGCCATAGTGTAAATGTTTTCAATGTGAAACTTTGTTTTTGTAATAGGTGGGCCTAAGGGGAATGGTGCATTCTTTTATAAGAATACAGCACAGTGAGGTATATTCTGAAACCTTCTGTTACAAATGTTTCTTTGTTTTACTATTGATAAAAAAAACTGATGACATTACCAGAGATTTATTCATGTGCAGGACTGTATTTTATGATAATTTTATACAATTGGACATAGTCTGCGAAGACAAATGTGCTCCACATCTATGCTGGAGTCTGGCAAAATGAGCAGTAACATACTAATTCTATTCCAATGATTCTAGTGCTGCCCAAGGGATTGTAACTTATAATTCCCCCATTTAGCAGTATTTTCAATAATACTGCAGAGTAATGATAGAGAAATACATAACAATACAGTACAGAATAGTTTTGCAGAGTACCTATCCAAATATGGCCTGCAGTGCTAAAATACTTTTGACATATAGTACAAGCCAACAAACCTTAGTAATACTGATTATACATGTATTATACATTGCTAGGTCTGCAAAAGACTTGGGGCTAGAGCCTATAGTGCAAACTATGCCCCTAACCACACCCCAGTCACACCCCTAACACCGCCCTCATTCACACCCAATTGTGCACCATATACCAGTATACAAGGAGAATTATCATCATACATATTACCGCTATACTGTTAGTGACCATATATAACCAAAACTAAGACCAATATTATCAATAATATCAGTACAAAAAACAAAAATTCTCAGCATCTCCAAACAAATGAAACATGCACAGGTGCACACTGCTAGTTTTGTGTGTTACCAGACCAGTAGGAATAAATAATACTGCCATACAATGACCACCCCCACCATTACCACTGACTAATAACACTATATTTGTTACTGAATAAAATAAACTATACAAAAGACCATTTTCCCAAATACATTCACCATACATAGGTAGATACCACCTGTACACAGGATCTGTACACCATATAAGTGATTATATACAGGACTATATAGAGGTATATACCAACTGTACATGTGTTCTGTATACCATATAAGTGTTTATATACAGGACCATATAGAGGTAGTGGGCAGCAAAATATAAATCTAACTGCAGCAGAAAATACGCACGTGTGAATGTAGACATAAAATTACATCTAGAGACTCACAGATGACGTATTTTCTGATCAGCGGCGTCCTCTTCACTTTCTCCATTCAGATCAAACTAACATGACGGCTTCTTCCAGCCAAAACTTCATCTCTTCAGCATCTGCAGGACAAATATGTTAGACTTGCATTTTTCCAGTGCCCTCCTCTACACAATCTCCCCATCTATAGGCCTCCACACTATAAAAAATGCCCCCTTGGAGTCCCGCTCAGTAAAAATAGGCACGTAGGTAGCCAAGTAGTCAGGTATGTAGGTAGGTAACTAGCCCGGTAGTTAGGTAGCAAGTTTTTTTTTTAGGTAAGTTGGTAGGTAGTCATGTATGTAAGCAAGTAAGTTAAGTAGCCCAGTATGATAGGTGAGTGTCTCCAAGCCAGGGTGCCTTCAGCTGTTGCAAAACTATAAATCACAGCATGCTCAAACAGCCTTTGTCTGTCTAGGCATGCTGGGATTTGTACTTTTTAAACACATGGAGGCATCCTGGTTGTGATACACTGTCTTGGAATGCTTCTAAGGCAGAGTTCCCCAACTAGCTGTGTCAGTGATTTTTTTTACAACCAAGGTGCCTTTAGATGTTATAAAACTACAACTCCCAGGAAGCCCAGTCTGGGCATACTGAGAGTTGTAGTTTTCCTATATCTACAGAGGGACATAAGATGGTGGTGGGGTCGTGGTGTGGCCAACACCTCTACCCCACCTCTTCACCATGTGGGTCAATGTAGGCAGCATAGTTCCCCCACAGCAGCATAGTTTCCCCACATTAGGTAGGCAGCATAGTTTACCCACATTAGGTAGGCAGCATAGTCTCCCCACATTAGGTAGGCAGCATAGTTTCCTCACATTAGATAGGCATCATAGTTCCCCCACATTAGATAGGCAGCATAGTTTCCCCACATTAGGTAGGCAGCATAGTTTCCCCACATTAGGTAGGCAGCATAGTTTCCCCACATTAGGTAGGCAGCAAAGTTTCCCCACATTGGGTAGCAGTTTCCCCACTATTGTTGAGCGGCATAGGCCATATTCGAATTTGCGAATATTCGCGAATATATGGACAAATATTCGTCATATTCGCGAATATTCGCATATTCGTAATATTCTCGTTTTATTTTCGCATATGCGAATATTCGCGTGTGCGAAAATTAACATATGCAAAAATTTGCATATTCAAAAATTAGCATAAGCGAAAATTAGCATATGCGAAAATTAGCATATACAAATTTTCGCATATGCGAAAATTCGCACACCAGTCTCACACAGTAGTATTAGAGCCTTCTTACACCACATAAGCTGGAAGCAGAGAGGGATGGTCACTGTGATGTGTACTGTGATAAAAAAAATTAATATTCGTAATTACGAATATATAGCGCTATATTCGCGAATATTCGCGAATTCGCGAATAAAATTCGAATTGCGAATATTCGCAAGCAACACTATTCCCCACATTAGGTAGCAATTTCCCATTGTTAGGTAGCATTGTTTCCTCACATTAGGTAGCATAGTTTCCCCACATTAGATAGCATAGTTTCCCCACATTAGGTAGCATAGTTTCCCCACATTAAGTAGCATAGTTTCCCTACATTAGGTAGCAGTTTCCCACCTTTAGGTAGAACAGTTTACCCACATTAGGTAGTGCAGTTTTCCCACATTAGGTAGCATAGTTTCCCTACATTAGGTAGCAGTTTTCCCAGATTAGGAAGCAGTTTCCCCACATTAGGTAGCATAGATTCCCCACATTAAGTAGCAGTTTCCCCACATTAGATATAATAGATTCCTCACATTAGGTATGTTTCCCCAATTATTTAGCAGTTTCCCCACATTAGGTAGCATAGTTTCCCCACATTAAATAGCAGTTTCCCCACATTAGGTAGCATAGATTCCCCACATTAGGTAGCAATTCCCCCATAATAGGTAGCAGTTTCCCCACATGAGGTAGCAGTTTCCCCACATTAGGCAGCATAGATTCCCCACATTAGGTAGAAGTTTCCCCACAGTAGGTAGCATAGATCCGTCTCACCCCCCCCCCCGACACAGACACACACACACAAACACAGATGCACACACACACAGACATACTCACCTGGCAGCGCTTCTTTTCTCTGATGTCCCCCCGGGTTGACCGGCAGGCTCACTGTCTTAAAGGGAACCAATCAGCATATTTTAGCATATATAATGCTTGGTAATGCTAAAATCATTATCCTCACCATCCCCGAGGGACGTTTGTGCCCCCCAGGGATGATGAAGATATTAAGTTATAAAGTTCATCCGGCAAGAAGTCACCTGGGCGGGGACTTCCACTTACCAGCTCTGTTCACAGCGGCCGTGGCACCGCCCCGATGGCTTGAATGATGGCTCACGTCACAGCTCTGCTCCCTAAGCAGATGGAGCAGAGCGATGACTTGAGCCATCATTCAAACCAGAGCTGGTAAGTGGAAGTCTCCGCCCAGGGGACTACTTTCCGAACGGCCCGGGGGGACTTTATAACTTAATATCTTCACCATCCCTGGAGGCAAAAACGTCCCACGGGGATGGTGAGGATAATGATTTTAGCATATATAACGCATTGCCAAGTGTCATATATGTTAAAATATGCTGATTGGTTCTCTTTAAAGTGGCTGCTGTGCTATTGTGCCTTGGCCATTTTAAAACATTGAGCCCCGAGACCTGGGCCTATTGGGGTTACACCCGGGGCTATAGCCCCGTTAGCCCCCCCCCTGGTGATGCCACTGCATGTATATATAATGGTGATGCACTGCTTCACTGTGTTAACTCCTTCCCAAAATACATTTTAGGCCTTCATGACAAAATTTGCTATTTTGCCTTGTATTTTTTTAACAGGTATAACTTTGAAAGAATTTTTGATAATCATGAATTTGACTACATGGGTAGAACTTGAGGTCAAGTAAGCATGGGTCAGGGGCTTTTTTACTATGCCTATTGTAATAATTCAGGAGGAAAAGTGTATGTGTAACTGAAACTGCTGGCTTCAGTGATATAAATCTTAGGTAATTGATCGCTTGTAAATCCTGGACCTAAATTCCTAAATACTCTTTCCAGGGTTCTTACCTGCCTTATAAGTGTGCCTTTGTCACGATGTCGGCTGGCAGGAGGTGGATCCTCTGTGCCAGAGAGGGATTGGCGTGGACCGTGCTAGTGGACCGGTTCTAAGTTACTACTGGTGTTCACCAGAGCCCGCCGCAAAGCGGGATGGTCTTGCTGCGGCGGTAGTAACCAGGTCGTATCCACTAGCAACGGCTCAACCTCTCTGACTGCTGAAGATAGGCGCGGTACAAGGGAGTAGACAAAAGCAAGGTCGGACGTAGCAGAAGGTCGGGGCAGGCAGCAAGGATCGTAGTCAGGGGCAACGGCAGGAGGTCTGGAACACAGGCTAGGAACACACAAGGGAACGCTTTCACTAGGCACAAGGGCAACAAGATCCGGCGAGGGAGTGCAGGGGAAGTGAGGTATACATAGGGAGTGCACAGGTGAACACACTAATTGGAACCACTGCGCCAATCAGTGGCGCAGTGGCCCTTTAAATCGCAGAGACCCGGCGCGCGCGCGCCCTAGGGAGCGGGGCCGCGCGCGCCGGGACAGGACCGACGGAGAGCGAGTCAGGTACGGAAGCCGGGGTGCGCATCGCGAGCGGGCGCCACCCGCATCGCGAATCGCATCCCGGCTGGAGGCGGTATCGCAGCGCACCCGGTCAGTGGATCTGACCGGGGCGCTGCCGTAGCGAGGATGTTGCGAGCGCTCCGGGGAGGAGCGGGGACCCGGAGCGCTCGGCGTAACAGTACCCCCCCCCTTGGGTCTCCCCCTCTTCTTGGAGCCTGAGAACCTGAGGACCAGACTTTTATCTAGGATATTGTCCTCAGGTTCCCAGGATCTCTCTTCAGGACCACAGCCCTCCCAGTCAACCAAAAAAAAGGTTTTTCCTCTGACCTTTTTGGAGGCCAGTATCTCCTTTACGGGAAAGATGTCCGAAGAACCGGAGACAGGAGTGGGAGAAATAAGTTTAGGAGAGAAACGGTTGATGATGAGTGGTTTAAGAAGAGAGACATGAAAGGCATTAGGAATACGAAGAGAAGGAGGAAGAAGAAGTTTGTAAGAGACAGGATTAATTTGGCACAAGATTTTGAAAGGACCAAGATAGCGTGGTCCCATTTTGTAGCTGGGAACACGGAAGCGGACATATTTAGCGGAGAGCCATACCTTGTCTCCGGGAGAAAAAATGGGGGGAGCTCTTCTTTTCTTATCGGCAAACTTTTTCATGCGCGATGAAGCCTGTAAGAGAGAATTTTGAGTCTCTTTCCATATGGTGGAAAGATCACGAGTTATTTCATCCACAGCGGGCAAACCAGAGGGCAAGGGAGTAGGGAGGGGGGGAAGAGGGTGACGGCCGTACACCACGAAAAATGGGGATTTGGAAGAAGATTCAGAGACTCTGAAGTTGTACGAGAATTCGGCCCATGGTAGAAGATCTGCCCAGTCATCCTGGCGGGAGGAAACAAAATGCTGTAAATAATCACCCAGGACCTGGTTAATTCTTTCTACTTGCCCATTGGATTGAGGATGATAAGCAGAAGAAAAGTTTAATTTAATCTTGAGTTGCTTACAGAGAGCCCTCCAGAATTTTGACACGAATTGGACGCCTCTATCCGAGACGATCTGCGTGGGCAACCCGTGAAGACGAAAAATGTGTACAAAAAATTGTTTTGCCAACTGAGGCGCTGAAGGAAGTCCAGGAAGAGGAATACAATGTGCCATCTTAGAAAATCGATCAACGACCACCCAAACAACAGTGTTGCCACGGGATGGAGGTAAGTCTGTAATAAAGTCCATACCAATCAGAGACCAAGGCTGTTCGGGGACAGGCAGAGGATGAAGGAGACCAGCAGGCTTCTGGCGAGGAGTCTTATCCCGGGCACAGACAGTGCAGGCCCGCACAAAATCAACAACATCCGTCTCCAGGGTCGGCCACCAATAGAAACGAGAGATGAGTTGCAAGGATTTCTTGATGCCCGCATGGCCTGCGAGATGGGAGGAGTGCCCCCATTTGAGGATTCCGAGGCGTTGGCGTGGAGAGACGAAGGTCTTCCCTGGAGGAGTTTGCCTGATGGAGGCTGGAGAGGTGGAGATCAGGCAGTCAGGAGGAATGATGTGTTGCGGAGAGAGCTCTACTTCCGAGGCATCCGAGGAACGAGAGAGAGCATCGGCCCTAATGTTCTTGTCGGCAGGGCGAAAGTGAATTTCAAAATTAAACCGGGCAAAGAACAGAGACCACCTGGCCTGGCGAGGGTTCAGCCGTTGGGCAGACTGGAGATAGGAGAGATTCTTGTGATCGGTGTAAATAATAACTGGAAATTTTGATCCCTCCAGCAGATGCCTCCATTCCTCAAGTGCTAATTTAATGGCCAGTAGCTCTCGATCCCCGATGGAGTAGTTCCTCTCCGCCAGAGAGAAGGTCCTAGAAAAAAAACCACAAGTAACAGCATGCCCAGAAGAATTTTTTTGTAGAAGAACCGCTCCAGCTCCTACTGAGGAGGCATCAACCTCCAATAGGAAGGGTTTAGATGGGTCAGGTCTGGAGAGCACGGGAGCAGAAGAAAAGGCAGACTTGAGCCGTTTAAAGGCGTCTTCCGCTTGAGGAGGCCATGACTTAGGATTGGCATTCTTCTTGGTTAAAGCCACGATAGGAGCCACAATGGTGGAAAAATGTGGAATAAATTGTCTGTAATAATTGGCGAACCCCAAAAAACGTTGGATAGCACGGAGTCCGGAGGGGCGTGGCCAATCTAAGACGGCAGAGAGTTTGTCTGGGTCCATTTGTAGTCCCTGGCCAGAGACCAAGTATCCTAGGAAAGGAAGAGATTGACATTCAAACAGACATTTCTCCATTTTGGCATAAAGTTGATTGTCTCGAAGTCTCTGAAGAACCATGCGGACATGCTGGCGGTGTTCTTCTAGGTTGGCAGAAAAAATCAGAATATCGTCCAGATACACAACAACACAGGAATATAAGAGATCACAAAAAATTTCATTAACAAAGTCTTGGAAGACGGCAGGGGCGTTGCACAGGCCAAAGGGCATGACCAGATACTCAAAGTGTCCATCTCTAGTGTTAAATGCCGTTTTCCATTCGTCCCCCTCCCTGATGCGGATGAGATTATAAGCACCTCTTAAGTCCAGTTTGGTAAAGATGTAGGCACCTTGGAGGCGATCAAAGAGTTCAGAGATAAGAGGAAGAGGGTAGCGGTTCTTTACCGTGATTTTATTAAGTCCGCGGTAGTCAATGCAAGGACGTAGGGAGCCATCTTTTTTGGACACAAAGAAAAATCCAGCTCCGGCAGGAGAGGAGGATTTGCGGATAAACCCCTTTTTTAAATTTTCCTGGATGTACTCAGACATAGCAAGAGTCTCTGGGGCGGACAGAGGATAAATTCTGCCCTGGGGTGGAGTAGTGCCCGGGAGGAGGTCAATAGGACAGTCATAAGGCCTGTGAGGAGGTAGAGTCTCAGCTTGTTTTTTACAAAATACGTCAGCATAGTCCATATAGGCCTTAGGGAGACCGGTTACAGGGGGAACCACAGGGTCACGGCAGGGAGTACTGGGAAGTCCTTGAAACAAGAGGTACCCCAGCTCTTGATCTCCCCTGTGGACCAATCCAGGGTTGGGGAATGGCGTTGTAGCCACGGTAGTCCAAGGAGAATTTCGGAAGTGCAATTGGGGAGGACCAAAAACTCAATTTTTTCATGATGAGGTCCGATGCACATTAGGAGGGGCTCCGTGCGGTAACGTATGGTACAGTCCAATCTTTCATTGTTAACACAATTGATGTAGAGGGGTCTGGCGAGACTGGTCACCGGGATGTTGAACCTGTTGATGAGAGAGGCCAAAATAAAGTTTCCTGCAGATCCAGAATCCAAGAAGGCCATAGTAGAGAAGGAGAAGGTAGAGGCAGATATCCGCACAGGCACAGTAAGACGTGGAGAAGCAGAGTTGACATCAAGGACTGTCTCACCTTTGTGCGGAGTCAGCGTGCGTCTTTCCAGGCGGGGAGGACGGATAGGACAATCCTTCAGGAAGTGTTCAGTACCGGCACAGTACAGGCAGAGATTCTCCATGCGGCGTCGTGTCCTCTCTTGCGGTGTCAGGCGAGACCGGTCAACTTGCATAGCCTCCACGGCGGGAGGCACAGGAAAGGATTGCAGAGGACCAGAGGAGAGAGGAGTCGGGGAGAAAAAACGCCTCGTGCGAACAAAGTCCATATCCTGGCGGAGCTCCTGACGCCTTTCGGAAAAACGCATGTCAATGCGAGTGGCCAGATGAATGAGTTCATGTAGGTTAGCAGGAATTTCTCGTGCGGCCAGAACATCTTTAATGTTGCTGGATAGGCCTTTTTTAAAGGTCGCGCAGAGGGCCTCATTATTCCAGGATAGTTCAGAAGCAAGAGTACGGAATTGTATGGCGTACTCGCCAACGGAAGAATTACCCTGGACCAGGTTCAGCAGGGCAGTCTCAGCAGAAGAGGCTCGGGCAGGTTCCTCAAAGACACTACGAATTTCTGAGAAGAAGGAGTGTACAGAGGCAGTGACGGGGTCATTGCGGTCCCAGAGCGGTGTGGCCCATGACAGAGCTTTCCCAGAGAGCAGGCTGACTACGAAAGCCACCTTAGACCTTTCAGTAGGAAACTGGTCCGACATCATCTCCAAGTGTAGGGAACATTGTGAAAGAAAGCCACGGCAAAACTTAGAGTCCCCATCAAATTTATCCGGCAAGGATAGTCGTAGGCCGGAAGTGGCCACTCGCTGCGGAGGAGGTGCAGGAGCTGGCGGAGGAGATGATTGCTGAAGCTGTGGTAGTAGCTGCTGTAGCATCACGGTCAGTTGAGACAGCTGATGGCCTTGTTGCGCTATCTGTTGTGACTGCTGGGCGACCACCGTGGTGAGGTCGGCGACAACTGGCAAAGGAACTTCAGCGGGATCCATGGCCGGATCTACTGTCAAGATGCCGGCTGGCAGGAGGTGGATCCTCTGTGCCAGAGAGGGATTGGCGTGGACCGTGCTAGTGGACCGGTTCTAAGTTACTACTGGTGTTCACCAGAGCCCGCCGCAAAGCGGGATGGTCTTGCTGCGGCGGTAGTAACCAGGTCGTATCCACTAGCAACGGCTCAACCTCTCTGACTGCTGAAGATAGGCGCGGTACAAGGGAGTAGACAAAAGCAAGGTCGGACGTAGCAGAAGGTCGGGGCAGGCAGCAAGGATCGTAGTCAGGGGCAACGGCAGGAGGTCTGGAACACAGGCTAGGAACACACAAGGGAACGCTTTCACTAGGCACAAGGGCAACAAGATCCGGCGAGGGAGTGCAGGGGAAGTGAGGTATACATAGGGAGTGCACAGGTGAACACACTAATTGGAACCACTGCGCCAATCAGTGGCGCAGTGGCCCTTTAAATCGCAGAGACCCGGCGCGCGCGCCCTAGGGAGCGGGGCCGCGCGCGCCGGGACAGGACCGACGGAGAGCGAGTCAGGTACGGAAGCCGGGGTGCGCATCGCGAGCGGGCGCCACCTGCATCGCGAATCGCATCCCGGCTGGAGGCGGTATCGCAGCGCACCCGGTCAGTGGATCTGACCGGGGCGCTGCCGTAGCGAGGATGTTGCGAGCGCTCCGGGGAGGAGCGGGGACCCGGAGCGCTCGGCGTAACAGCCTTAAACATGTATTCCAGCTTTATACATCTTATCCCTATCCAAAGGACAAAGGCCGCTGGGACCCCCGCAATCTCAGTGCAGCCCCCGGCATTCTGTGCCTGGCGCTGCCTCCGAGTCCGAGACGTGACATCACGGCCACGCGCCCCATTCATTCTATGCTGGAGGCCGCACTGAGATCGTGGGGGTCCCAGTGGCTGGACCCCTGCGATCATACATCTTATCCCCTGTCCTTTTGAATAGGGGATAAGATGTATAAAGCCGGCAGACTGGTCAGATCAAACTTTTGCATGACGTAAGAACCTTTATGTTTCCATTTTTTAACTGAAGTTACATTGCTAAAGATAGCTGATTTGAGTTTAACATTAATTAGCTTGACCAAGCCTTTGGTTTTTAAAGTGAACTAGTGCCTGTGTGTGAACTCTAACTGAGCTTAAATGGGCACTGTCAGATTTAAAAAAAACTGTCAGATATAAAAACATCTTGGCAAAACAATAGTTTTTCTAATATACTTCTTAAAAAAAATAAATCACATTTTATTAAAGAAAACTGCCTCCAAAAATCCCACCACTAGGGGTCCCCATACCTCCTAGGACACTGACCTCCTACAGCAGCATGACTGTGTCCAAGGGTCATGGACACGAGATGGCTGATGGACAAGGCTACAGGAGGAACACATCCTGCAGCAACACTGCTGTAACACAGAGTTTTACCAAACATGTTCCTCCAGCTGTTGCAAAACTACAACTCCAAACATGCCTGGATAGTCAAAGGATGCCTGGGCATGCTGAGAGTTGTAGTTTTACTGTGTTGTATGCCTTGCATTGGTGTTTCCATGCTATTTTATTCTTTTTTTCTCCCCCTTTTTTGTAATGATTTTAAGAAGATGAAAATAAAGCTTGCAATTTTTACTATATCCTGACTGGAATCTGGAGTGCTGGTTCCCTCCCCTCAGGAGTTACTTCCTTCAAGATGCCATACTACTGTAAGTTTCACCACCCAGGGAAACATTGTGAGAATAGTAAGACAACATTTTGTATTTACCCATATGTGTTTTCTCTTACTATCTTGATGTTATTTGAAGTGGTTTTTTGTTAGATCTAAACATATGATCACATTTTTCTCAATTTTAAGCTCTTTTCAACACATTTTTTTGTATAAAATAATATCATTTAGATCTGCAAGCAAAGTAGAAAGATGATCAATGTGTTGGAAGTCATAACCAGAGAGAACAGTTAAAATTACTTTCTTTTATCTTTCCTTTGAAGAAGTGATTTGTTAGATGTCTGAATCAGAGAAAACTGTATTGAGAAACCTGCCTTAAAGATGCACAGTTGGGGGTTATCTTTTCATGCAATGCTTTTGAGCTTTAGATTAAATATTATGTGATAAATATTATTAAAAAAATACAGATTAAAAAACATAGACGTTCAAAGAAAAACAAAGTTTATGTAATCATCATTGTTTATATTGACTTTCTACATGTGGTTATTCTGTAAATAAATATTTTTTATTTTCCTAAGTTTTTTTGTCATATCAGGAAAAATATGTTTTATGTTTTGTATGTCTGCAACTTCAGCTGAAAAAAGGAAGAAGAAGCATAATATTAACTCCATAAGGATGAAGGCAATTTTCACTTTTTCATTTTTAAATTTTTTATCCTCACCTTAGAAAAGCCAAATAGGGATTAGATTTTTGTAAAACAAACTGGGCATTTTATTGGTACTATTTGTTATAATAATAATTATTATTTTATTATTATTTTTATTAAAATACATATATATATATTTGTGTGGTGAAGTTCAAAGACATTCAATTTTGTCTTTTATTTATTTTTTTATTGAGAGGGAGACTTGGGATCGAGGAAGAAGGAGGAGTACATGCTGCAACTCAAGATGGTCTCTGTAGCTATTGAGCTGAAATAGATCAAATTATAAGTTTATTTAAAAAATAGTTTTTGAATTCTTTTAAAGGGTACATTTATTAAAGATTACAAAAAGGTGGCATATTATATTGCACTTTATTTCCACTGACTTCTACAACAAAAATAAATCCAGCTATAGACAACGTAGAAACAAGGAACATAATTTTTGTGTCCTATAACATTCGGTTTTAATGGAAAATTTGCCCAACAAAATTAAGCAGGATGGGGTAGGAGTACGCAAAAAAAATGGTGAGAAAATAATTTTATTCAAGGGTCTACGTATCATGATAGCATAAAATTTAACAATGCCAGAGCTTAAAGGGGTACACCGTTACTAGACATGTATAAGATGTATAAGATATCACATTGCAGAGATCTAGTGGCTGGGACCCCCGTGATCTCTGTGCAAGCTGGGGTCGGGATGTCATGCCACGCCCCCTCATGACATCACACCATGCTCTCTCCATTCTTGTCTATGGGAGGGGGTGTGATGGCTTTTCTACCAGAACTCAGCATTCCTGCATATAGATACATAAAATAACCCATAATGGCATTGGTTAAGTTATATACATTCAGGTGCATCTTGAACATTGAAAAATTTAAGAAAAGGGGGCACAGCTATAAAAGTGTTAAAAGAGTTTGACACTTATTGATGCAAGTTGCCTGAAATTGGTGCAAACCCCTTCCTTACCCTTGACATATAGGTATGGCATGGATTGGTTGAGGAAGCTTGGGAGCCAAGTTCCTATCAAAAAATATATAATTTGCCTCTGGGGACCCCCACGATCTCTGGGCAGCACCTGGCGTTCTGAACATTATGGGCCGGACCCCCGGGATTAGAAATCTAGGGGCGGAGTACCCCTTTAAGGGATTAGTGCCACTGTCATCTCTGTACGAGGTACAGAGATGCAAACGCCAATAGTTAGGGTATAATAAGATGAAACATACTATACCTTTACTTACTTTGCCCGCAATTTATAAATTTATATCCTGGGTTTTTGGTACTTCCGCTGGACAGTTAAAGAGACTGGCTAAGTCGCAGTGGCTACCCTTTTCCCTACCTCAGCTCCTGTACGTCAATCTTTGGGTCAAGGCATGAAGAAGAGATTTGCCACTTTGACTCAGCCAGCCACTCAGACTGTTTGTCGGAATGACCAAACATCCGGGATAAAATTTCACAGACTGTGGGCAAAGTAAGTAAAATATAGTCTGTTACATCTTACTATGTCGTATCTATTGGTGTCTGTACCAATTATGGAGATGACTGTTGCACATTATACAATTTACTGTGACATATGAAATTTTAAGGAAATATGAATTTTAAAAGTATATAGTAATAAACATTTAGCATTTGTAGTTGTTACAAATAAACCCATTTGATATTGAAATATTCAGAAGTAACTGTGCAGTCAATGTTTTTTGCACTTCATACATTTACAATTGCTAATAGGTTATCTAAGCTAAGTGAGTTCTTAATTTGCAAATTAAATGTTTAAGCTGCCAAAATGTTAAATCATTCCACTTGGTTGCAGATTGCAAACAGTATGGTAACATTTTGTCACATGCAACATTATGCAGATTTAGAATAATTTGGTGTTGGCACTTTGTCAGAATAATTAAACAAGGTGTCAAATTTATTGACAGAATCGGTGCACCTGCTTGGAATGTCACATCTTCAAAAATTTGGAATGCTAAATAAAAAAAAAAGTCTCTAATTTACTTTCCTGTTCAAGTGCAATAATAATTATTACACATAATTGTTATCAATAAACATCTGCAGTTATAACAAGTAATACTCTTTCACCTATTATCGAAATGTTTTCATATAAATAAGAATATATATAAAATAGTTCAACCTGTGCAATTCCTTTTTCATTTACAGCTCTGTCCTTCTTTACGTTTCCTGATAGCTCAGCTCAACATGTCCAAAAATGTGTTTCACGAGATGAACAGTTTTATTTTGTGATGCTCTGTAGAAGTATGTGTATGCTAAATGTATATAAGTGTGGCCTCCCAGTGGTTGTGAAGTGGGCAGTAGGATGTTCTTGTCACAGTATTGAATTTAATTTTATAATGGAAATTGGAATAAATAGGCACAGTCATTTGAGAAAACTTTACATAGATCATTGCAATACACAGTGTATCCTATTAGACAAAAGCACTTATTTATCCTGTTTACATTGCACCCCCCCCCCAAGCATGCACATACAAACCTCATGCTGCTCAAGTCTCCTTCTCAGCTCAGCTTTGTCCCTCAACTTTATCCTGTGTCTGCAAGACAAATAAAAGTCTATGGACGGAGGGAGGGGTGGGAGTAACTGCAAATTAGAGATAAAGCCTGCAGAGCACAAATCTGCTGAAAAATACCATATATAAAGGTTTGTAATGGAATGAAATAGTGCTGCTCCTCATATGCATTCATGAAAAGTCACTTGAAATGACAGGTGGTAATTTTCGTTTCAACAAACTTTGCAAAAAAACACAAAATAATTTAAGAAACGTTGTAACATATTTTATCAGTTCTTTGCCCTACTAATCTATAATGTCAACTATGCTATGGCTACTGAGGGTTTGGCATAATCTCTTAAAGACACAGGACAAACATGCATCTCTTGCTCCTGTTCAAACCATATGAAGTGTGCTTAGCAACTGGGACCAACCGCTAATGTCGGATGATTGGGCCGATGTTCAGCAGTAAAGGGGTACTCCGGTGGAAAACTTTTTTTTTTTTTTATCAACTGGTGCCAGAAAGTTAAACAGATTTGTAAATTACCTCTATTAAAACATCTTAATCCTTACAGTACTTATTAGCTGCTGAATACTACAGAAGAAATTATTTTCTTTTTGGAACACAAAGCTCTCTGCTGACATCATGACCACAGTGCTATCTGCTGACACCTCTGTCCATTTTAAGAACTGTTCCTAAAATGGACAGAGATGTCAGCAGAGAGCACTGTGGTCATGATGTCAGCAGAGAGCACTGTGTTCCAAAAAGAAAAGAATTTCCTCTGTAGTATTCAGCAGCTAATAAGTACTGGAAGGATTAAGATTTTTTTTAATAGAAGTCATTTACAAATCTGTTTAACTTTCTGGCACCAGTTGCTAAAAAAAAAAAAAAAAACAAGGGTATTCCAGAATTTTTTTTTTTATTTGACTATGCTACAGAGGCTGTAAAGTTAGTGTAGTTACTAATATAGTGTCTGTACCTGTGTGTGACCGTTTTCTCACAATTCTTATGTGATTTTAACCCCAATATTTATTTTTAACAGCATACAAAATTACTGTTGTCTCAGACTTTTCCCAGGTTGCAATGCGGCCGAGACCTGACTCACTAGTCAGCTGATGACAGGGAGCCTGTCTGCTTCAATGGGTGGAGGGATCGCTTGGTGGTAGAGAGATCAATGCAACAGCTGTAGGCACCCTGATTGAAAATCACAGGTCTTTTGAATGGATGTTTCAATGGGTGGGGTGGGGGATGTGTGGGAGCGAGGAAAATAGAATTATGGGATTTGTAGGCAAAAAATAAAACTCAAACGGGAAATACCAGATCACAAAAAGCTAGCCACAGTGTTATGGTAATCTCACAACATAGCCATTTAGCCCCAAGACAGGCGCGGATCTTTCCTAAGTATTGCCATTTCTATATGGCAGGTACGTACTAAAATCAACTCATGGTGGATAACCCCTTTAAACCTTTAGGTCAAAGTTGAATGTGGCATCTAAATGCAGGTTATTTACTTCCTGGCTAGCTCAGAGGGCTGATCAAGACCACTGCAACAAAATTGTGGGGTCACAATCACCTGTGAGGATAGTGGAAGGCCATTACCTGCCTCCTCTCCATATGATCGGCATTTAATGCTGTAGGAAGCCATGGCAGCCTAAAACAATGGAAGGCCAATAACAATGATCAGTGCTGTGCTATTGCACAACATTGAACAGTTTATGCAATCTAAGAATTGCATGGAAAAGTCCCCTATGGGGACTAAAAAAAAGTGTAAAGAAAATGTTAATAATTGTGATTTAACCCCTCCTCTAATAAAAGTTTGAATCACCCCCCTTTTCCAAATTTTCAAATAAAATATGAACATGCAAGTCATGGCCATAAATGTTGGCACCCCTGAAATTTTTAAGAAAATGAAGTATTTCTCACAGAAAAGGATTGCAGTAACACATGTTTTGCTATACACATGTTTATTCCCTTTGTGTGTATTTCTGAAAAGAGAAAGAAGAGAGGTGCTCCCTGTGGAGTATAGCCAGCACAAGGGTGGAAAAAGGGAAAAGGAAAATTTCCCTGCTCACCCTGTTGAGTTGTGTAGTGGCATATACACAACAATGCTGATCGCATGTGATTTTAGGATCACAATCCTATAGTCTGCAGCCTTCCTGAAGAATTATGAAATAGAAAAAGGACTTCAAAAGAACCAGGAGTTTTGGCGCTGACCACGGAGGGATAGACGGAGCCCAGGTAAAAGAATCAAGGTTTAATAGCAACGCGTTTCACTGCGCATGCGCGGCTTCATCAGGCTGATGAAGCCGCAACATGCGCAGTGAATCGCGTTGCTATTAAACCTTGATTCCTTTACCTGGGCTCCGTCTATCCCTCCGTGGTCAGCGCCGAAAATCCTGGTACTTTTGAAGTCCTTTTTCTTTGTGTGTATTGGAAATAAACCAAAAAAGAGAAGGGGGAAAAAGCAAATTGGACATAATGTCATACCAAACTCCAAAAATGGGCTGGACAAAATTATTGGCAGCCTTTCAAAATTGTGGAAAAATTATACTGTTTCAAGCATGTGATGCTCCTTTAAACTCACCTGGAGAAAGTAACAGGTGTGGGCAATATAAAAATCACACCTTAGTATTTGCATTGTGTGTCTGTGCCACACTAAGCATGGACAACAGAAAGAGGAGAAGAAAACTGTCTGAGGACTTGAGAACCAAAATTGTGGAAAAATATCAATGATCTCAAGGTTACAAGTCCTTCTCCAGAGATCTAGATTTGCCTTTATTCACAATGCGCAATATTATCAAGAAGTTTGCAACCCATGGCACTGTAGCTAATTTCCCTGGGAATGGACAGGAGAGAAAAATTGATGAAATGTGTCCAAGCAGGACAGCCCGGATGGTGGATGAGCAGCCCCTAACAAATTCTTAAGATTTTCAAGCTGTCCTGCAGGCTCAGGGAGCATCGGTGTAAGCGCGAACTGTCCATCGACATTTAAATGAAATGAAACGCTTTGGCAGGAGACCCAGGAGGACCCCACTGCTGACACAGAGACATAAAAAAGCAAGACTACATTTTGCCAAAATGAACTTGAGTAAGCCAAAATCCATCTGGGAAAAGGTCTTGTGGACAGATGAGGCCAAGATAGAGCTTTCTAGCAAAGCACATGATTCAACTGTTTACCAAAAATGGAATGAAGCCTACACACAAAAAAACAGAGTATACACAGTGAAATTTGGTGGAGGTTCAATGATGCTTTGGGGTTGTTTTGCTGCCCCTGGCACTGGGTGCCTTGAATGTGTGCAAGGCACCATGAAATCTGAGGATTACCAACGGATTTTGGGTCGGACTGTACAGCCCAGTGTCAGAAAGCTGGGTTTGCGTCCGAGATCTTGGGTCTTCCAGCAGGACAATGACCCCAAACATATGTCCAAAAGCACCCAGAAATGGATGGCGACAAAGCGCTGGAGAGTTCTGAAGTGGCCAGCAATGAGTCCAGAACTAAATCTCATTGAACACCTGTGGAGAGATCTTAAAATTGCTGTTGGGAAAAGATGCCCTTCCAATAAGAGAGACCTGGAGCAGTTTGCAAAGGAAGAGTGGTCCAACATTCCGGCTGAGATGTGTAAGAAGCTTATTGATGGTTATAGGAAGCGACTGATTTCAGTTATTTTTTCCAAAGGGAATAAGGTGCATGGCATCATAGGGTGCCTGGTCAGGGAATCCAACATCAATCCATTGGAAAGGATTGCAGCACACAAAATTTCAATAAAAGTGTGGTGTTTATTGCATCCTCAGCAAACCTTTTGTTTGCTGAGGATGCAATAAACACCACACTTTATTGAAATTTTGTGTGCTACAATCCTTTCCAATGGATAAATAGTTATGTAGCTAGAAAGTGCTCACATCCCTTGCACACAATGCCCAAGCCAAGCTGCCCCATGTGCTGGGCCCCAGGACTGATCTCTGCAGCTCCTGCAGATGATCGCTGCCATTTGATGTCACTCTCGAGGTGACGGGGTTGGCTGTAGAGCGAGGAGCACTAGACAGCTCCAGTCCTTCCTTCCATGCTGCTGGCCACTTTCCCACTTTGCTGTCTGGGTCAGAGAATAAAATGCTGCCCCCCTTGCTATAATGTAACAACCAAAATGCCCTCATATCCAATATTTTATATAATTAAACAGACTAGCAACATTTGGGGCCCCCGGACCAAATAAAACAAGGGCCCCCTGCAATATTACCAATAATAACAGTAAGCATGGAATCAATGATACCACCTCACAAAGACTGAATTATATCACAATACTGAGTTAAAACCACTATACACAGACTAACAATACCAATAATACCGGTACAACATAATACAAAGGCCAAATAATACCGGCGCATCAGGAACACACTATACATCATACAGTGACTGAATAATGCGCTGTACTGTTACAAAACAAAACCACTGTACACAGACTGGTATTCAGACATACAGTGCCCATATAGAAGTAGATACCAGCTGTATAATAATCACTTATATACAATATAAGTGATTATTAGAGATGAGGGAATTGAAGCTGACAATCCCAAATTTGTTAAAAATTTCATGAAATATTCGAATGCGAATATCGCTGTGATTCTATTGCGCGAATCGCTTCATTAAACTCCATTTACTGCGGTCCAGGCTCTAGGGCATCTAAAATGGCGGATCCACATGTCAGCACATGGGGCAAGGAACGCTGGGAAGGTGGGTGTCATGTCCCGCTCTCCGGACGCCTGCCCTATATATTCGGCAGCCATTTTGCGGCTCGTCATATCATTCATTACACTGCATAGAGATAGGACGGACATCGCTGTGTGTGTGTTACACAGAAAAGCTCATTCCAGCAGCGTTTCACATCCAAGTCACATAGGCGTTCTGGTGGACAGAGAGCAGTTGTTTTTTTTTCACTGAAAAGTATTCTTACTGCAGCCATTAACCTCCCAGTCGCTTTCTTCAGCATTGTATTACATAGAGGGGCAGATAGCTATGTGTTGCCTCGTACATTTCAACAAGCTGCCTCAACTTCATAAACCTTAGCAGAGGAGGCAGAAATAATTTTTCTGCACAATTCCGTGTCTTTGTTCCACAACAAATCATCTGCTGGTTATACTAGTCTGTAGATGGTATAATACCCAACAGTCCATACCTAATAGTCTTTGACAGAGTGCAATTTTGTGTTTAGTACACAGCTTTTGTGTGCTGCAGTACTGTTGTGTACTGCTGGTGTGCAAAAATATGTTTTTTTTTAAGCGTACTGTACCACATTTTTCTGCCTTCATAAGTGCATACCATATGCATACATCTAAGTAGTGTACTATTTTGTACCTGTTAATCTGTCAAGGGCCTAGATACTGTGGTGTTTTACTCAAATAATTTTTTACTGCTGGTGTGCAAAAATATGTTTTTTTAAGCATACGGTACCACATTTTACTGCCCTCATAAGTGCGTACAACATACCTACATCTAAGTAGTATACTATTTTGTATCTGTTAACCTGTCAAGGGCCTAGATACTGTGAAAGTCCAAGCAAATGTAATCATCAGCTGGTGTTTAACTAAAATATGTTTTTTTAAGCATACTGTACTGCATTTTTCTGCCCTCAAAAGTGCATACCACATACGTACCTCTAAGTAGTGAACTATTTTGTACCTGCTAATCTGTTAAGGGCCTAGATACTGTGATAGTCCAGGCAAAAGTAATCACCGGCTGGTGTTTAACCCCTTAACGACCACGGATGTAAATGTATGTCCTGGTGCGGCGTTACTTAGCGCACCAGTTCATAGATTTACGTCCTGTGTATGACCACGAGCATCAGAGCGGTGCTCGCGTCATACACGGCAGATTCCGGCTGCAGCCGGGGACCCGCCGGTAATGGCCGACATCCGCGATCGCGCATGTAGCACATTTTTCTTTGCCCTCATAGGTGCATACCACTTACCTACATCTAAGTAGTGTACTATTTTAAACCTGTTAATCTGTCAAGGGCCTAGATACTGTGAAAGTCCAGGCAAAAGTACTCACCGGCTGGTGTTTTTACTCAGATAATTTTTAAGTGTAATGTAGCGCATTTTTTGCCATCATAAGTGCATACCACATACTTACATCTAAGTAGTGTATTATTTTAAACCTGTTAATCTGTCAAGGGCCTAGATACTGTGAAAGGACAGCCAATAGTACACACCTGCTGCTGTTCTAGACAAATACTGTTTTAAGCGTAGTGAAACGTATTGTACTTCCCTCATATATGCAATAAGTATGTCAGGCAGAGTAGTGCCAGGACAGAGGTCTGAGCTCCCGGTGTCACCTAGCAGTCGTGTCTCGACCAGCAACCCATCAGCCGTGATTAATTGGTTCACTCGGTCATCCACTTCATCCCAAGTGACGTCCAACACCCCCAGTCAACAGTCGGTGGGCATGGCCCTCATGCTGCTGCTGCCACCTCAAGGCTCTGTCATTGTACAGTTCTTTGTTCTCCTCATGCAAATGCTACCACCTCAAGGCTCTGTCATTGTGCTGCTCTATGGTCTCCTCATGCTAATGCTAACACCTCCAAGCTATCATTGTGCCGCCATATGGTCTCCTCATGCTAATGCTACCACCTCCACGCTCTGTCATTGTGCCACCATATGGTCTTTTCATGCTGATTCTACCACCTCCAGGCTCTGTCATTGTGCCGACATATGGTTTCCTCATGCTGATGCTGCCACCTCCAGGCTCTCTCATTGTGCTGCTCTATGGTCTCCTCATGCTGATGCTACCACCTCCAGGAAATTTCTCTGCATTAGGGTAACTTTTAGGACTCCTGATGCTGAAGCTGCCACCTCTAGGCTGTCTCATTCAGCCACTATATGGTCTCCTCATGCTTCAGCCAACTCCAGGCTGTGCAATTCAGCCACTATATGGTCTCCTCGTGCTGCCACAAACTCCAGGCTGTGCCATTCAGCCACTATATGGTCTCCTCATGCTTCAGCCAACTCAAGGCTGTGCCATTCAGACACTATATGGTCTCCTCATACTGATTCCACCACCAGGCTCTCTCATTGTGCTGCCATGTGACATGTGACTCCTTGTTTGATTTTGTCCTTAGTACCGACAAGCCGGGGCCCGGGAAACACTAAAACTTGGGAGTTAAAATTTCTATTTCTGAATCCTCAATTTCAAAATCTTAAATTTCAATGGTCTCCTCATGCTCCAGCCACCTCCAGGCTGTGTCATTCAGCCAATATTTGGTTTAATGATGCTGCTGGGCCTGGGCCTACAAATTTTTTATGGTAGCACTAGCTACCATAAATTTTCAATTTAAATTTCAAAATTCATCTTTTAATCTTAGGGATTGTGAAGCCCTATTGTCTACTCATGCTGCTGCCCGCTCCAGGCTGTGTCATTCAGCAACTATATGGTCTCCTCATACTAATGCCACCTCCAGGCTCTGTCATTGTGCTGCAATGGGACATGTTACTCCTTGTTAGATTTGGTCCTTTGTACCCACACGTCAGGGCCTGGGACACTAAAACTTGGTAGTTAAAATTTTAATTTCAAAATCCTCAATTTCAATTTAAAAATCTTCAATTTCTATTTAAAAAATCTTAAATTTCAATGGTCTCCTCATGCTTCAGCCACCTTCAGGCTGTGTCATTCAGCCAATATATGTTTTACTGATGCTGCTGGGCCTGGGCCTAAAAAATGTTTATGGTAGCATTAGCTACCATAAATCTTCAATTTAAATGTCAAAATTCATCTTTTAATCTTAGGGATTGTGAAGCCCTAGTGTCTACTCATGCTCCTGCTAGCTCCAGGCTATGTCATTCAGCAACTATATGGTCTCCTCATACTGATGCCACCTCCAGGCTCTGTCATTGTGCTGCCATGGGACATGTTACTCCGTGTTAGATTTGGTCCTTTGTACCCACACGCCGGGGCCCGGGACACTAAAACTTGGGTGTTAAAATTTCAATTTCAAAAGCCTCAATTTCAATTTCAAAATCTTACATTTCTATTTAAAAAATCTTACATTTCAATGGTCTCCTCATGCTTCTGCCAACTTCAGACTGTGCCATTCAGCCACTATATGGTCTCCTCATGCTTCAGCCACCTCCAAGCTGCGTCTGCTGGGCCTGGGCCTAAAAAATGTTGTTTGGAGATGTTGATGGGAGTTATTTTTTTCTCAACATCTGGAGGGCCACAGTTTGGAGACCACTGTGTAGTGGTCTCTCAACTGTGGTCTTCCAGATGTTGCAAAACTACTACTTTCAGCATGCACTGACTGTCTGGGCATGCTGGGAGTTGTAGTTGTGCAACGTCTGAAGTGGCACAGTTTGGAGACCACTATACGGTGGTCACCAAACTGTAGCCCTACAAGCCCTTGACAATTCACAGCATGCCCAGACAGTCAAGGATGCTGAATATCTTGCCCTTAAGATTTTGCAGAACTACAACTCATGCTTGGAGTTGTAGTTTTGCAAGATCTGGAGGGCTACAGTTTGGAGATCACTACTTAGCGGTCTCCAAACTGTTCTTCTCCATTTGTTGCATAACTACCAACTCCTAGCATGCCCAGATTGTCCAGGCATGCTTGGAGTTGTAGTTCTGCAACATCTGAAGGGCCAGATATTGCAGAACTTCACACCCAGCATCCCTGACTGTCTGAGCATGCTGGGAATTGTAGTTTTGCAACAGCTGTAGGCGCACTGGTTGGGAAACACTGAGCTAGAGTCTTTTTCCTAACTCGGTGACTCCAACCCGTGTGCCTCCAGCTGTTGCAAAACTGAAACTCCCAAAATGCAATGATAGACCGTACATGCTGGGAGTTTTAGTTTTGCAACATCTGGAGCCTCACGGGTTGGAATCACTGAGCTAGAGTCTGTTTCTTAACTCAGTGGTTCCCCACCAGTGTGCCTACAGCAGTTGCAAAACTACAACTCCCAGCATTTACGGTCTGTCATTGCATTCTGGGAGTTGTAGTTTTGCAACAGCTGAAGGTTTGGGGCGCCCCCCCCCCCCCTCCCATGTGAACGTACAGTAAAACAACAACTCCCAGTATTGCCGGACAGCCATAGACTTGCAACAGCTGGAGGCACCCTGTTTGGGAAACACTGTCGTAGGGTTTTGGTGGAGACCAGCCCCATCCTTATATCTTCTAAGCAGTTGTCTAGAAATCTGAAACTGAAAATAGTTGACGCTCAGAAAGTTGGAGAAGGCTTTAAGAAGATAGCAAAACGTTTTCAGATGTCATTATTCTCTGTTCGGAATGTAATTAAGAAATGGCAGTCATCAGGAACAGTGGAAGTTAAAGCAAGATCTGGAAGACAGAGAAAAATATCAGACAGAAAAACTCACAGGATTGTGAGAAAAACTATTCAAAACCCACGTTTGACTTCACAATCCCTCCAGAAAGATCTGGCAGACACTGGAGTTGTGGTACACTATTCCACTATAAAGAGATACTTGTCCAAATATGGCCTTCATGGAAAAGTCATCAGAAGAAAACCTCTTCTACGTCCTCACCACAAAAATCAGCATTTGATCTTTGCAAATGAACATATAGACAAGCCTGGTGCATTTTGGAAAGTTCTGTGGACCGATGAGATTAAAATTGAACTTTTTGGCCGGAATGAGCAAAGGTACATTTGAAGAATAAGGGGAACAGAATTTAATGAAAATAACCTCTGTCCAATTGTTAAGCATGGGGGTGGATCAATCATGCTTTGGGGCTGTATTGCAGCCAGTGGCACAGGGAACATCTCATGAGTAGAAGGAAAAATGGATTCAATAAAATTTCAGCTAATTTTGGATGCTAACTTGATGCCATCTGTGAAAAAGCTGAATTTAAAGAGAGGATCGCTTCTACAAATGGATAATGATCCTAAACACACCTCGAAATCCAAGGGGGATTACATCAAGAGGCGTAAACTGAAGGTTTTGCCATGGCCTTCACAATCTCCTGACCTAAACATAATTGAAAATCTATGGATAGACCTTAAAAGAGCAGTGTGTTTCAGACAGACCAGAAATCTCAAAGAACTGGAAGACTTTTGTAAGGAAGAATGGGCAAAGATACCTCAAACAAGAATTGAAAGACTCTTGGCTGGCTACAGACAAAAGCGTTTACAAGCTGTGATACTTGCCAAAGGGGGCAGTACAAGATATTAACTCTGCAGGGTGACCAAACTTTTGCAGATGCCATTTTTTATGTTTTCTGTTATTTTGAAAGTGTAAATGCTGGAAATAAAATCTAACTTTTGTTGACATATTATAAGAATGTCTAATCTGTAATGTGATGCCTTTTGGAGATGTTTCCACCTTTTCTTGGCTTCTTTATGCACATTAATACACATTTTTACCTGGGGTGCCCAAACTTTTGATCTCCACTGTAACGAAAGTAAATCAATCACCTGTGGGGTGTTAAGGTTCAGTTTACCCCTTGTTACCTTCCTTGAGGGGTGTAGTTTCCAAAATAGTATGCCATGTGTTTTTTTTTTTTTTTTTTTTTTGTTAGTTTTTTTTACTGTTCTGGCATCATGGGGGCTTCCTAAATGCGAAATGCCCCCCATAAAACATTTAAGCAAAATTCACTCTCCAAAAGCCAAATGTCGCTCCTTCCCTTCTGAGCCCTCTAGTGCACCCACAGAGCACTTTACATCCACATGTGAAGTATTTCCTTACTCGAGAGAAATGGGGTTACAAATTTAGGGGCACATTTTCTCCTGTTGCTCCTTGTGAAAATGAAAAGATTGGGGTAACACCAACATTTTAGTGTTAAAAATAAAAATTTTCATTTTTACATCCGACTTTAACGAAAGTTTGTCAGTCACCTGTGGGGTATAATGACTCAATTTGTCACCCCTTGAAGGGTGTAGTTTCCAAAATAGTATGCCATGTGTATTTTTACTGTTCTGACATCATGGGGGCTTCCTAAAGGCGACATGCCCCCAAAAACCATTTCAGCAAAATGTGCTCTCCAAAATCCTATTGTCGCTCCTTCCCTTCTGAGCCCTTTAGTGCACCCACAGAGCACTTTACATCCACATATGAGGTATTTCCTTACTCGAGAGAAAATCAATTACAAGTTTTGGGGGGCATTTTTACCATTTACCCCATGTAAAAATGAAAACAATGGGGCTACAATAACATAAAAAATGTAGATTTTGATTTTTCTCCTCTATTTTGCTGCTATTCCTGGGAAACAACTAAAGGGTTAACAAACTTTTTGAATGTCATTTTGAATACTATGAGGGGTGCAGTTTTCATAATGGGGTCCAACATAGGGGATTTGCAACATAAAGACCCTCAAATTCACTTCTAAACTTAACTGGTCTCTGAAAAATTCTGATTTTTAAATTTTCGTGAAAAATGTGAAAATTGCTGCTATACTTTGAAGCCCTCTAATGTCTTCAAAAAGTAAAAACATGTGTACTTTATGATGCAAACATAAAGTTAACATACTGTGTATGTGAATCAATAAGTAATTTATTTTACATGTCCCTTCTCCTTTCAAGCAGAGAGCCTCGAAGTTAGAAAAATTCTAAATTTTAAAATTTTTCCAGAAATTTGGGAATTTTTCACCACAAAATTATGCAAGTATAGACGAAAATTTACCACTAACATAAAGTAGAATATGTCATGAAAAAACTATCTCAGAATTAAATTTATAAGTAAAAGCATTCCAGTTATTAATGCATAAAGTGATAGATGTCAGATTAAAAAAAAAATGATCCTCATGCTTCTGACAACTCCGGGCTGTGCCATTCAGAAACTATATGGTCTCCTCATGCTGCAGTCAACTCCAGGCTGTGTCATTCAGCCACTATATGGACTCCTCATGATTCAGCCACATCCAGGCTGTGTCTTTCAGCCAATATATGGTTTACTGCTGCCAACACCTCCATGCTGTGTCATTCAGCCACTATATGGTCTCCTCACGCTTCAGCCACATCCATGCTGTGTCATTCAGCCACTATATGTTCTCATCATGCTGCCAACGCCTCCACGCTGTGTCATTTATCCACTATATGGTCTCCTTATGCGGCCAATACCTCCATGCTGTGTCATTCAGCCACTATATGGTCTTCCCATGCTGCCAACACCTCCACACTGTGTCATTTATCCACTATATGGTCTCCTCATGCTGCCAACACCTCCACGCTGTGTCATTTAGCCACTATATGGTCTCCTCATGCTTCAGCCACATTCAAGCTGTGTCATTCAGCCACTATATGGTCTCCTCATGCTGACAACACTTCCATGCTGTGTCATTCAGCCACTATATGGTCTCCTCATGCTTCAGCCACATCCAAGCTGTGTCATTCAGCCACTATATGGTTTCCTCACACTGATGCCACCTCCAGGCTCTGTCATTGTGCCACTCTGCGGCAGTGATTCTAAAATTGATGCCTGTAATTTGCATGTCATACTGAATAACAGTATTATTTCACTACCCCAGCGCACTTCATATGCATGTTAGAACAAAGCAAAGTGTTCTACACCCTTATTGATGCCTTCTGTAGTCCAGAAATAGTCATTTTTAATATAGATTCGCCATGAATAAATTTTGATCTAAACAAATTTTTTTTTTTAATCGGCCGAATTGAATTTTTCAAAAGTTTGCTCATCTCTAGTGATCATATACAGGACCATATAGGTATTAACCATCTGTGCTTAGGATCTGTATACCAAATAATTTATTAAAGTTACTTCTAGGGTCTCACAGGAGACATATTTTCTGATCAGCAGCCTCTTTCCCGTTCTTCCTCAACCGGCTCAGACCTCCATGACGACTTTTCCAGCCAAAACTCATCTCTTCGGCATTTGCAGGACAACCATGTTAGACTCCGCATTTTTACAGTACCCTCCCAACATCTGCACAATCTCCCTATCTATAGGTCCCGAAATCTCATAGTGCTGCCCTTAGAGTCTGCCACAGTAAAAGTGTGAAGGATAGTAGGTCCCCATTAAATAGGTATATCTCCCACAATAGGCAGGTAGTTTCACCAATAGTTAGATAATTCCCTTATTAGGTAGCCCCCCCTCCCCCCTCCATAAGCAGGTATGTCCTTAGTGAGGTAGTCTCTGCCAAATAGGTAAATACATCTACCTTAGGTAGGTAGATTGACAACCCTCGCTTCGGCCCCCACCCGCACCCAAGATGATAGATATGACAGTAGAATGGTAGCAAGACAGGTAGGTAGATTGTTTGTTAGGTAGGTAGCTAGCTAGGTGGATAGGTTGTTTGCTAGGTAGGAAGATAGGTAGGTTATTGACTATGTAGGTAGGTTGCTAGCTAGGCATGTTCTTAGTTAAGTAGGTAGGTAGCTATATATGTAGGTTAACTAGCTAGCTAGGTAGATAGCCAGGTAGTTAGCAAGGTAGGTAGTGAGCTAGGTAAGTAAGTAGGTTGTTACATAGGTAAGTAGCCAGCCAGGTAGGTAGGTAAGTTACTATGTAGCTAGTTAGCTAGCCAGGAAGGTAGGGAGCTAAGTAGGTACCTTAAAATAAATATAGAGATAAAGAGGGACCGCACCTCGTGTGATACCTGACACACCAGATGGGGGTATATTGCGAATAACACCAGCCTTGCAGGTGGCCACTCACCTTGTAATGGATAATCAGCGCTTATCACCCACAAATTGGAGTTACAAATATGCTCCTGGCGGAAAAGAACTGCAAAGCCTACAAATCCCAGAATTCCGTTTTCCTCCCTCCCACACACTGTCCACTCAGGAAGCAACTCTGATTGACAATCAATTTCACACGCTGTTGTGCAAATGGAACAGACAACAGGTGGAAATTATAGACACAATAAATGAGTGGTTCTGCAGGTTGTGACTAGTGTTGGGCGTGAATATTCGCATTTCAAATTTTTATTTCGATTATCGCAAATTTGCTAATTTGCGAAAATTGCAAATATATGTATAGCTATATATAAATATCTCTATATATTCGAAATTACGAATATTCACTCGCATATGTGAATATCTGTATATGTGCATATTCGCATATGTGAATATTTGCATATTTCTTCTTTTCACTTGTGGGCCAATTAGAATGATGCAAATACACTTGTCAGAGGTTATTAACAACATCCCTAGCAATCAGTAGTAAAGTTGCCCAACCCTAACTGTTTTCTTCCTCGAATATGCAAACATTCACATATGCAAATATTATGAATACACAAAATTTGTGTATATAGGATGATTATACGTCTATATATTCGCGAAATATTGCGAATTTGAATATGGCCAATGCCGCACATCACTAGTTGTGACCACAGACCACTTATAAGTTCCTATGCTTCCTGGCTGATGATTTGGTCACTTTTGAATGCAGGCTGTGCTTTCACTCTAGTGGTAGCATGAGAAAGAGTCTACAACCCACACAAGTGGCTCAGGGGGTGCAGCTCATCCGGGATGACCCATCAATGCGAGCTGTGGCAAGAAGGTTTGCTGTGTCTGTCAGCAAAGTGTCCAGAGCATGGAGGATCTACCAGGAGAAAGGCCAGTACATCAGGAGATGTGGAGGAGGCCGTAGGAGAGCAACAACCCAGCAGCAGGAACTCTACCTCAACCTTTTTGCACGAAGGAGCAGGAGGATCACTGCCAGAGACCTGCAAAATGACCTCCAGCAGGCCACAAATGTGCATGTGTCCACGCAAACGGTCAGAAACAGACTTCATGAGGGTGGTATGAGGGTCCAACGTTCACATGTGGGGGTTGTGCTTACAGCCCAACACCATGCAGGACGTTTGGCATTTGCCAGAGAATTCCAAGATTGGTAAATTCGCCACTGGCGCCCTGTGCTCTTCACAGATGAAAGCAGGTTCCCACTGAGGACATGTGACAAAGGTGAGTCTGGAGATGCAGTGGAGAACGTTCTGCTGCCTGCATCATCCTCCAGCATGACCAGTTTGGCGGTGGGTCAGTAATGGTGTGGGGTTGCATTGCTTTGGGGGGCCGCACAGCCCTCCATGTGCTTGCCAGAGGTAGCCTGACTGCCATTAGGTACCGAGATTAGATGCTCAGATCCCTTGTGATACCATATGCTGGTGTGGTTGGCCCTGGGTTCCTCCTAATGCAAGACAATGCTAGACCTCTTGTGGCAGGATTGTGTCAGCAGTTCCTGCAAGAGGAAGGCATTGATATGGACTGACCCACCCGTTCCCAAGACCTGAATCCAATTAAGCACATCTGGGACATCATGTCTCGCTCCATCTACCAACGCCACATTGCACCACAAACTGTCGAGGAGTTGGTGGATGCTTTAGTCCAGGTCTGGGAGGACATCCCTCAGGATAGCATCCACCACCTCATCAGGAGCATGTCCAGGTGTTGTAGGGAGGTCATACAGGTACGTGGAGGCCACATACACTACTGAGCCTCCTTTTGACTTGTTTTAAGGACACATCAAGGACACATGGAACAGCCTGTAGTGTGGTTTCCGACTTTGATTTTGAGTATGGCTCCATATCTAGACCTTTATGGGTTGATAAATTTGATTTCCATTGATAATTTTTGTGTGATTTTGTTGTCAGCTCATTCAACTATGTAAAGATGAAAGTATTTCATACGATTAGTTCATTCATTCACATCTAGGATATTTTTTTGAGCAGTATATATATATATATATATATATATATATATATATATATATATATATATATATATATATAGTGTACTGTATCCTAAATAATAAAAAAAAAACTGTTTTCAGTGTTATTACAGACAGGTAGTGCAGGTGACACTGATGACAACCATACTCACCCATTTTGTGCTCATGTTCTCCCACTATATTCCTCCATATTTGCATTTGGGGGGGGGGGTGACTTGGAGCATGGGCAGAACTTCCTGACATTACCACTGCTATTTGCTAGCAGCAGAACCCAGAAGAGAAGCAGAAGCAGTGATGTCAGGAAGCTCCGCCCATGCTCCAAGTTAGCCACAGAACGGAAGATACAGAGAAAGATAACGGGAGAATGGGAGTACGGAACGGGATAAGGTAAGTATGGTTGTCATCAGTGTCCCTTACACTACCGTCTATACCGACAGGGTAGTGCAGGTGAAACAGATGACAGATTTCCTTAAAATATATCTATGATACAGAAATGGAACTGTAAAATATATTCTGTATCAAATATATCTAAATAAACTGTGTATTTTTTTTAATTATTTGGGATATAGTGCATTAACTCAGATTGATCACATTACAATATCTATCTATCTATCTATCTACCGTATATACTCGAGTATAAGCCGACCCGAGTATAAGCCGAGACCCCTAATTTCAACCCAAAATCCCAGGAAAAGTTATTGACTCGAGTATAAGCCTAGGGTGGGAAATACCTCATCCCCCCCTGTCATCATCCAGACCCGTCATTAACATCCTCATCATCCCCTTGTCATCATCCCACACATCCCCCCTTCATCATCCCCTTGTCATCATCCCACACATCCCCTTATCATCCCACACATCCCCCCTTCATCATCCCCTTGTCATCATCCCACACATCCCCTTATCATCCCACACATCCCCCTTCATCATCCCCTTGTCATCATCCCACACATCCCCCCTTCAATCATCCCCTTGTCATCATCCCACACATCCCCTTATCCCACACATCCCCCCTTCATCATCCCCTTGTCATCATCCCACACATCCCCTTATCCCACACATCCCCCCTTCATCATCCCCTTGTCATCATCCCACACATCCCCCCTTCATCATCCCCTTGTCATCATCCCACACATCCCCTTATCATCCCACACATCCCCCCTTCATCATCCCCTTGTAATCATCCCACACACACCCCCTTCATCATCCCCACCCCCCTTCATCATCCCCACACCCCCCCCCTTCATCATCCTCTTCTCATCATTCGCCCTCAGTGGTCTTCAACCTGCGGACCTCCAGAGGTTTCAAAACTACAACTCCCAGCAAGCCCGGGCAGCCATCGGCTGTCCGGGCTTGCTGGGAGTTGTAGTTTTGAAACCTCCGGAGGTCCGCAGGTTGAAGACCACTGCGGCCTTCAACATGCGGACCTCCAGAGGTTTCAAAACTACAACTCCCAGCAAGCCCGGGCAGCCATCGGCTGTCCGGGCTTGCTGGGAGTTGTAGTTTTGAAACCTCCGGAGGTCCGCAGGTTGAAGACCACTGCGGCCTTCAACATGCGGACCTCCAGAGGTTTCAAAACTACAACTCCCAGCAAGCCCGGGCAGCCATCGGCTGTCCGGGCTTGCTGGGAGTTGTAGTTTTGAAACCTCCGGAGGTCCGCAGGTTGAAGACCACTGCGGCCTTCAACATCATCCAGCCCCCTCTCACCCCCTTTAGTTCTGAGTACTCACCTCCGCTCGGCGCTGGTCCGGTCCTGCAGGGCTGTCCGGTGAGGAGGTGGTCCGGTGAGGAGGTGGTCCGGGCTGCTATCTTCACCGGGGGCGCCTCTTCTCCGCGCTTCCGGCCCGGAATAGAGCCGTTGCCTTGACAACGACGTATCTGCGTCGTTGTCAAGGCAACGTGACTATTCTGAGGCCGGGCCCGAAGCGCTTAGAAGAGGCCTCCCCGGTGAAGATAGAAGCCCGGACCACCTCCTCACCGGACCACCTCCTTACCGGACAGCCCTGCAGGACCGGACCAGCGCCGAGCGGAGGTGAGTACTCAGAACTAAAGGGGGTGAGAGGGGGCTGGATGATGTTGAAGGCCGCAGTGGTCTTCAACCTGCGGACCTCCGGAGGTTTCAAAACTACAACTCCCAGCAAGGTTTCAAAACTACAACTCCCACTTGCTGGGAGTTGTAGTTTTGAAACCTCTGGAGGTCCGCAGGTTGAAGACCACTGCGGGTGGGGGAGTTCACTCGAGTATAAGCCGAGGGGGGTGTTTTCAGCACGAAAAATCGTGCTGAAAAACTCGGCCTATACTCGAGTATATACGGTATATATATATATATATATATATATATATATATATATATATATATACACAGTACAGATAAAAAGTTTGGACACACCTTCTCATTCAAAGAGTTTTCTTTATTTTCATGACTATGAAAATTGTAGATTCACACTGAAGGCATCAAACTATGAATTAACACATGTGGAATTATAGACATAACAAAAAAGTGTGAAAGAACTGAAAATATGTCATATTCTAGGTGGAAAGTGTGCCAAAGTGCAGTCACAAAAACCTTCAAGAGCTACGAAGAAACTGGCTCACATGCGGACCACTCCAGGAAAGGAAGACCAAGAGTCACCTCTGCTGTGGAGGATAAGTTCATCCGAGTCACCAGCCTCAGTAATTGCAGGTTAATAGCAGCTCAGATTAGAGACCAGATCAATGTCACACAGAGTTCTAGCAGCAGACACATCTCTAGAACAAATGTTAAGAGGAGACTCAGTGTGAATCAGGCCTTCATGGTAGAATATCTGCTAGGAAACCACTGCTAAGGACAGGCAACAAGCAGAAGAGACTTGTTTGGGCTAAAGAACACAAGGAATGGACATAAGACCAGTGGAACTCTGTGCTTTGGTCTGATGAGTCCAAATTTTAGATCTTTGGTTCCAACCACCGTGTATTTGTGTGACACAGAAAAGGTGAACGGATGGACTCTACATGCCTGGTTCCCACCGTGAAGCATTGCTTTCCTATGCAGTTCAGGTTTTCAGTGTGACCCAAAATCAGCACAAGTGTTGAAGACTGTTTGTGGGAATTTAAAACAATGAAAAAATTAAAATTGTATTCCAGTTCCTCTAGGTTATATATTTATATTTATTAAAAAAGTCCACATTTTATCAATAGACTAGTAGATTATATAGTAAAGGAATGAATACAATAGTGAAGCAGTTAGACCTAATTGCTCTATTATTAATAATATACAATGTATAAAAGAATCAAAAATGATATAATATATATGTATATAAAACCACTATATGAGCACTATCTGTGAGCACTATCTGTGAGCACTATCTGTGCGCCAAGATAGTTGTTATCGCAAGAACATTTACAACATCAAATAGGGCATTTGACTTGTATGTAGCATATTTGATGACTATTCTGTTGGGTGGCTGGTAGTAAGCCAGCTGTATACATAAAAAACATCTGTGTATGTTAGTTCTTGGATAAGCATTATTTACTTATTAAATTTTTTGTCTTAATGTAAAGTTTCTTTTTGTTATGCTAAAAATAAAGACAGGAGAAGCCCTGTTTAAACTTTACTTCTGTGTCACTGTCTCTGACTGCTGTTTGCCATTATTTGCCTCACTTTCGGAGCTAAACTCCAACAACGTATTTTTATTTTTCTAACATAAAAACATGACATGATGGTAAAAGTAATATACACAATGGGGGGTATTTATCAATGGATTTATGTGTCTTTTATTTAGTATGTTTGGCAAATTTTTTGGCGCAGAGTCATTTTGCGTCAAAGTTTGGCGCATCCTCTCCACTGTCATTTTGTAAACTTGCTAGGATTTTGATGGTCCTGTGTATGATTTTTGCAGTGGTCAGTAATTTATCATTTGTGCCAATTGTATTTTGCCTCTAATTTGCCTGTTTTTGATAAATGTTTGACACAAATCACCGCCAACATATTCTAACATGGAAAGCACACATGCCAAAGGAAGAATATGGTATGCACCAAAGTTACTAAAGGCCATGTGCCAAATGATAAATTTGGTGCACATCCGTGAAAATCTAAGTAAAAAAAAAATGGGTAAAAAATAAACTGACGACAGGTAAAAATGATAAATACCCCCATACTGTATCTGGTAATCCAATAAGGTCTTTAAGATAGGATATACATTTAGGGTACGTTCACACGTACACAGATTTGATGCACAGGATTTGATGCACAGGACTTTCTGTTGCAGATTTCAATGTAAACTATATGACTGAGCACAGCTTCCAATTGGCATCAAATCCTCGCAGGATCCTGTATGTGTGAACATACCCTTTAACAGTATTTCTTTAGGTGCATACCTAAAGTGTGTTGACAGTTTAATGACTATTTAACCCCTTAAGGACGCAGGACGTATCCATACACCCCCGTTTCCAAGTCCTTAAGGACTCATGGCGTATGGGTACGCCCTGTGTTCTTCCGGCCCCTGCTGCTCGCTGGCCAGGGACCGGACCGGGATTCCTGCTGATATTGTTCAGCAGCCATCCCAGCATATCGCCCAGGGGGGTCCTGAGGTCCCCCCCATATCGTCAATTCAGACGTGCGATTTGCGGTTATTCCGGGTCAATCGGGTCTCTGGTGACCCAGAAAAAAAGGGTGAATGGGGCTGTCTGAGACAGCCCCATGCACCCTTCCTCAGCAGGAGTGAGGTGGCATGGGTGCCACCTCACGATCACAGACCTGCTGAGGCCGGCGATCAGAACGGAGATCGGCGCAGGCGGGGGTCTCCTACCTTGCCCTGGTCCGGCGGGGGTCCCCTCAGGATTGGTGATGCCGACAGGAGCAGCAGGATCGGTCCGGCGGAAGGGTACAGCGGGAGGTGAGGCCTGTTCCCCTCCTGCTGTTGCTTAGCAACAACTCTGGGCATGCAAAGCCAAAGGGCATGCTGGGAGTTGTAGTTTTGCAACAGCTGGAGTTACAACTACAACTTTCAGCATGCCCTTTGGTAATCTGTGCATGCTGGGGGTTGTAGTTATGCAACAGCTGGAGGCACATTTTTTCAATGAAAAAGTGTGATTCCAGTTGTTCATACTACAACTCCCAACATGCACAGACTACCAAAGGGTATGCTGGAAGATGAAGCAGTGTGCCTCCAGCTGTTGCAAAACTACAACTCTCAGCATGCCCTTCGGCTGTCAATGCATGCTGATTGTTGCAGTTTTACAACAGATGGAGACAAATTGGTTGTAAAACAGAGTTTGTTACCTAACTCAGTGTTTCGCAACCAGTGTGACTCCAGTTGTTGCAAAAATACAACTCCCAGCATGCACTGAGAGACTGTACATGCAGGGAGTTCTAGTTTTGCAACAGCTGGAGGCACACTGGTTGCGAAACACTGAGTTAAGTAACAAACTCTGTTTTGCAACCAATGTGCCTCCAGTTGTTGCATAACTACAACTCCCAGCATGTATGGTCTGTCAGTGCATGCTGGGAGTTCTAGTTTTGCAACAGCTGGAGGTTTGCTCTCCCCCCATGTGAGGGTATATTCACACAGGTGGGTTTACAGCGAGTTCTGCTGCAAGTTTGAGATTCAGCAAATTTTCCACCACAGCTCAAACTCCCAGTGAGAAACTTACTGTAAACCTATGCCCGTGTGACTGTACCCTAAAAACACTACACAACACTACGCAAAATAAAAGCTAAAACACTACATACCCCTACACAGCCCCCCCCCCCAATAAAAAAAAAAAGTCTTGTACTGCACTGTTTCCAAAGCAGAGCCTCCAGCTTTTGAAAAACAACAACTCACAGTATTGTCGGACAGCCAAGGCATGCTGGGAGTTTTGCAACAGCTGGAGACACACTGTTTGGGAAAAACTGCCGTAGGGTATTTTTGTGGCGGATTCTAATCCCCAATTTAGGCCTCAAATGCGCATGGTGCTCTCTCGCTTCGGAGCCCTGTCGTATTTCAAGGAAACAGTTTAGGGCCACATATGGGATATCTCCGTACTCTGGAGAAATTGTGTTACAAATTTTGGGGTGATTTTTCTCCTTTTACCCCTTATGAAAAGGTAAAGTTGGGGTCTACACCAGCATGATAGTGTAAAAAAAAAAAAATTTACACTACCATGCTGGTGTTGCCCCATACTTTTAATTTTCACAAGCGGTAAAAGGAAAAAAAGACCCCCAAAATTAGTAACACAATTTCTCCTGAGTACGGAAAACCCCTTATGTGGGCACACAGATCTCTGTGGGAACACAACATGGCTCAGAAGTGAGAGCGCACTATGTATATTTGAGGTCTAAATTGGTGATTTGCACAGGGGTGGCTGATTTTACAGGGGTTCTGACATAAATGCAAAACAATAAATACCCACATGTGACCCTATTTTGGAAATTACACCCCTAAGGGGTATAGTGAGCCTTAACACCCCACAGGTGTTTGACAAATTTTCGTTAAAGTTGAAAATGCTGGTGTTACCTTACATTTTTCATTTTCACAAGGGAGAATAGGAAAAAAAAAAAAAAATGTGTAACCCCATTTCTTCTGAGTAAGAGCATACCCCATATGTGGATGTAAAGTGCTCTGCTGGCGAACTACAATGCTCAGAAGAGAAGGAGTGACAATGGGCTTTTGGCAAGAGAAGGTGTCTGAAATTGAAGGCCATGTGTGTTTAAAAAGCCCCCATAGTGCCAGAACAGTGGACACATGTTACGTCGAGCGCTCCGGGTCCCCGCTCCTCCCCGGAGCGCTCGCTTCACTCTCCCCGCGGCAGCGCTCCGGTCACGTCCTCTGACCCGGGGCGCTGCGATTCCGCTGCCAGCCGGGATGCGATTCGCGATGCGGGTAGCGCCCGCTCGCGATGCGCACCCCGGCTCCCCTACCTGACTCGCTCTCCGTCTGTTCTGTCCCGGCGCGCGCGGCCCCGCTCCCTAGGGCGCGCGCGCGCCGGGTCTCTGCGATTTAAAGGGCCACTGCGCCGCTGATTGGCGCAGTGGTTCCAATTAGTGGTTACACCTGTGCACTTCCCTATATCACCTCACTTCCCCTTCACTCCCTCGCCGGATCTTGTTGCCTTAGTGCCAGTGAAAGCGTTCCTTGTGTGTTCCTTGCCTGTGTTTCCAGACCTTCTGCCGTTGCCCCTGACTACGATCCCTGCTGCCTGCCCCGACCTTCTGCTACGTCCGACCTTGCTTTTGCCTACTCCCTTGTACCGCGCCTATCTTCAGCAGCCAGAGAGGTGAGCCGTTGCTAGTGGATACGACCTGGTCACTACCGCCGCAGCAAGACCATCCCGCTTTGCGGCGGGCTCTGGTGAAAACCAGTAGTGGCTTAGAACCGGTCCACTAGCACGGTCCACGCCAATCCCTCTCTGGCACAGAGGATCCACTACCTGCCAGCCGGCATCGTGACAGTAGATCCGGCCATGGATCCCGCTGAAGTTCCTCTGCCAGTTGTCGCTGACCTCACCACGGTGGTCGCCCAGCAGTCACAACAGATAGCGCAACAAGGCCAACAGTTGTCTCAACTGACCGTTATGCTACAACAGTTACTACCACAGCTTCAGCAGTCATCTCCTCCGCCAGCTCCTGCACCTCCTCCGCAGCGAGTGGCCGCTCCTGGGATACGCTTATCCTTGCCGGATAAATTTGATGGGGACTCTAAGTTTTGCCGTGGCTTTCTTTCCCAATGTTCCCTGCATCTGGAGATGATGTCGGACCTGTTTCCCACTGAAAGGTCTAAGGTGGCTTTCGTAGTCAGCCTTCTGTCCGGAAAAGCCCTGTCATGGGCCACACCGCTCTGGGACCGCAATGACCCCGTCACTGCCTCTGTACACTCCTTCTTCTCGGAAATCCGAAGTGTCTTTGAGGAACCTGCCCGAGCCTCTTCTGCTGAGACTGCCCTGTTGAACCTGGTCCAGGGTAATTCTTCCGTTGGCGAGTATGCCGTACAATTCCGTACTCTTGCTTCAGAATTGTCCTGGAATAATGAGGCCCTCTGCGCGACCTTCAAAAAAGGCCTATCCAGCAACATTAAAGATGTTCTGGCCGCACGAGAAATTCCTGCTAATCTACATGAACTTATTCACCTAGCCACTCGCATTGACATGCGTTTTTCCGAAAGGCGTCAGGAACTCCGCCAAGATATGGACTCTGTTCGCACGAGGCGTTTCTTCTCCTCGGCTCCTCTCTCCTCTGGTCCCCTGCAATCTGTTCCTGTGCCTCCCGCCGTGGAGGCTATGCAGGTCGACCGGTCTCGCCTGACACCTCAAGAGAGGACACGACGCCGTATGGAGAACCTCTGCCTGTACTGTGCTAGTACCGAACACTTCCTGAGAGATTGTCCTATCCGTCCTCCCCGCCTGGAAAGACGTACGCTGATTCCGCACAAAGGTTAGACAGTCCTTGATGTCTACTCAGCTTCTCCACGTCTTACTGTGCCTGTGCGGATGTCTGCCTCTGCCTTCTCCTTCTCTACAGTGGCCTTCTTGGACTCTGGATCTGCAGGAAATTTTATTTTGGCCTCTCTCGTCAACAGGTTCAACATCCCGGTGACCAGTCTCGCCAGACCCCTCTACATCAATTGTGTAAATAATGAAAGATTGGACTGTACCATACGTTTCCGCACGGAGCCCCTTCTTATGAGCATCGGATCTCATCATGAGAGGATTGAACTTTTGGTCCTCCCCAATTGCACCTCGGAAATTCTCCTTGGACTTCCCTGGCTTCAACTTCATTCCCCTACCCTGGATTGGTCCACTGGGGAGATCAAGAGTTGGGGGTCCTCTTGTTCCAAGAACTGTCTAAAACCGGTTCCCAGTAACCCTTGCTGTAACTCTGTGGTTCCTCCAGTAACCGGTCTCCCTAAGGCCTATATGGACTTCGCGGATGTTTTCTGCAAAAAACAAGCTGAGACTCTACCTCCTCACAGGCCTTATGATTGCCCTATCGACCTCCTCCCGGGCACTACTCCACCCCGGGGCAGAATTTATCCTCTCTCTGCCCCAGAGACTCTTGCCATGTCCGAATACGTCCAGGAGAATCTAAAAAAGGGCTTTATCCGTAAATCCTCCTCTCCTGCCGGAGCCGGATTTTTCTTTGTGTCCAAAAAGGATGGCTCCCTACGTCCTTGCATTGACTACCGCGGTCTTAATAAAATCACGGTTAAGAACCGCTACCCCTTACCCCTCATCTCTGAACTCTTTGATCGCCTCCAAGGTGCCCACATCTTCACTAAATTGGACTTAAGAGGCGCCTATAACCTCATCCGCATCAGAGAGGGGGACGAGTGGAAAACGGCATTTAACACCAGAGATGGACACTTTGAGTATCTGGTCATGCCCTTTGGACTGTGCAACGCCCCTGCCGTCTTCCAAGACTTTGTCAATGAAATTTTTCGTGATCTGTTATACTCCTGTGTTGTTGTATATCTGGACGATATCCTAATTTTTTCTGCCAATCTAGAAGAACACCGCCAGCATGTCCGTATGGTTCTTCAGAGACTTCGTGACAACCAACTCTATGCCAAAATTGAGAAATGTCTGTTTGAATGCCAATCTCTTCCTTTTCTAGGATATTTGGTCTCTGGCCAGGGACTACAGATGGATCCAGACAAACTCTCTGCCGTCTTAGATTGGCCACGCCCCTCCGGACTCCGTGCTATCCAACGCTTTTTGGGGTTCGCCAATTATTACAGGCAATTTATTCCACATTTTTCTACCATTGTGGCTCCTATCGTGGCTTTAACCAAAAAAAATGCTGATCCCAAGTCCTGGCCTCCTCAAGCAGAAGACGCCTTTAAACGACTCAAGTCTGCCTTTTCTTCGGCTCCCGTCCTCTCCAGACCTGACCCTTCCAAACCCTTCCTATTGGAGGTTGATGCCTCCTCAGTGGGAGCTGGAGCTGTTCTTCTACAAAAAAATTCTTCCGGGCATGCTGTCACTTGTGGTTTTTTCTCTAGGACCTTCTCTCCAGCGGAGAGGAACTACTCCATCGGGGATCGAGAGCTTCTAGCCATTAAATTAGCACTTGAGGAATGGAGACATCTGCTGGAGGGATCAAGTTCTCCTGTTATTATCTACACCGACCACAAGAACCTCTCCTACCTCCAGTCTGCCCAACGGCTGAATCCTCGCCAGGCCCGGTGGTCTCTGTTCTTTGCCCGATTTAATTTTGAGATTCACTTTCGTCCTGCCGATAAGAACATTAGGGCCGATGCTCTCTCTCGTTCCTCGGATGCCTCAGAAGTTGAACTCTCTCCGCAACACATCATTCCACCTGACTGCCTGATCTCCACTTCTCCTGCCTCCATCAGGCAGACTCCTCCTGGAAAGACCTTTGTTTCTCCTCGCCAACGCCTCGGAATCCTCAAATGGGGTCACTCCTCCCATCTCGCAGGTCATGCGGGTATCAAGAAATCTGTGCAACTCATCTCCCGCTTCTATTGGTGGCCGACTCTGGAGACGGATGTTGTGGACTTTGTGCGTGCCTGCACTATCTGTGCCCGGGATAAGACTCCTCGCCAGAAGCCCGCTGGTTTTCTTCATCCTCTGCCTGTCCCCGAACAGCCTTGGTCTCTGATTGGTATGGATTTTATTACTGATTTACCCCCTTCCCGTGGCAACACTGTTATTTGGGTGGTCGTTGATCGATTCTCCAAAATGGCACATTTCATCCCTCTTCCTGGTCTTCCTTCTGCGCCTCAGTTGGCTAAACAATTTTTTGTACACATTTTTCGTCTTCACGGATTGCCTACGCAGATTGTCTCGGATAGAGGCGTCCAATTCGTGTCTAAATTCTGGAGGGCTCTCTGTAAACAACTCAAGATTAAATTAAATTTTTCTTCTGCATATCATCCCCAGTCCAATGGACAAGTAGAAAGGATTAACCAGATCTTGGGTGATTATTTGCGACATTTTGTTTCCTCCCGCCAGGATGACTGGGCAGATCTCCTCCCATGGGCCGAATTCTCGTATAACTTCAGGGTCTCTGAGTCTTCCTCCAAATCCCCATTTTTCGTGGTGTACGGCCGTCACCCTCTTCCCCCCCTCCCTACTCCCTTGCCCTCTGGTCTGCCCGCTGTGGATGAAATTTCTCGTGACCTTTCCATCATATGGAGAGAGACCCAAAATTCTCTCTTACAGGCTTCATCACGCATGAAGAAGTTCGCGGATAAGAAAAGAAGAGCTCCCCCCGTTTTTTCCCCTGGAGACAAGGTATGGCTCTCCGCTAAATATGTCCGCTTCCGTGTCCCTAGCTACAAGTTGGGACCACGCTATCTTGGTCCTTTCAAAATTTTGTGTCAAATTAATCCTGTCTCTTATAAACTTCTTCTTCCTCCCTCTCTTCGTATCCCTAATGCCTTTCACGTCTCTCTTCTCAAACCACTCATCCTCAACCGTTTTTCTCCCAAGTCTGTTCCTCCCACTCCTGTTTCCGGCTCCTCGGACATCTTCTCGGTCAAAGAAATTTTAGCTGCCAAAAAGGTCAGAGGGAGAAATTTTTTTTTAGTGGACTGGGAGGGTTGTGGTCCTGAAGAGAGATCCTGGGAACCTGAGGACAACATCCTAGACAAAAGTCTGCTCCTCAGGTTCTCAGGCTCTAAGAAGAGGGGGAGACCCAAGGGGGGGGGTACTGTTACGCCGAGCGCTCCGGGTCCCCGCTCCTCCCCGGAGCGCTCGCTTCACTCTCCCCGCGGCAGCGCTCCGGTCACGTCCTCTGACCCGGGGCGCTGCGATTCCGCTGCCAGCCGGGATGCGATTCGCGATGCGGGTAGCGCCCGCTCGCGATGCGCACCCCGGCTCCCCTACCTGACTCGCTCTCCGTCTGTTCTGTCCCGGCGCGCGCGGCCCCGCTCCCTAGGGCGCGCGCGCGCCGGGTCTCTGCGATTTAAAGGGCCACTGCGCCGCTGATTGGCGCAGTGGTTCCAATTAGTGTTTACACCTGTGCACTTCCCTATATCACCTCACTTCCCCTTCACTCCCTCGCCGGATCTTGTTGCCTTAGTGCCAGTGAAAGCGTTCCTTGTGTGTTCCTTGCCTGTGTTTCCAGACCTTCTGCCGTTGCCCCTGACTACGATCCTTGCTGCCTGCCCCGACCTTCTGCTACGTCCGACCTTGCTTTTGCCTACTCCCTTGTACCGCGCCTATCTTCAGCAGCCAGAGAGGTGAGCCGTTGCTAGTGGATACGACCTGGTCACTACCGCCGCAGCAAGACCATCCCGCTTTGCGGCGGGCTCTGGTGAAAACCAGTAGTGGCTTAGAACCGGTCCACTAGCACGGTCCACGCCAATCCCTCTCTGGCACAGAGGATCCACTACCTGCCAGCCGGCATCGTGACAACACATGTGACCCCATTTTAGAAACTACACCCCTCATGTAATGTAATAAGGGGTACAGTAAGCATTTACGCCCCACAGGTGTCTGACGGATGTTTGGAACAGTGGTCCGTGAAAATAATTTATTTATTTATTTATTTTTAAACACATTTTATTTCAGTTATACATAATAAACAGAGATCATGAAATATACTCCTTGCAAAGGAGTAAGAAGAGGAAAACTTTTTTGTGTAAAATGAGAAAGGAAAAGAAGAACAACTATTTGCTCATATAGCTTAGCCCATCCAGTCACTGAAAAGTCCTCTCCGAGACTCGCCACTTCTCATTCGATAAACAGTCCCTGAGATAAGAAGCAATCCGGAAGGTGTGGCGGGCCTCAGGATACAGAAGTCGTTCACGCAATTGCGTTAGGTATACAGGAAGACTCATATAGGCCATCATGTAGTACCCTCTATTAAGATTCACATTCGCTGTCACAATGTCCGAGAACGATGGCGTACAATTGACTCTTAGGAAGGTAAGCGTAAGGCACCCAGAGTGTCCCCCAACATACCCATACAATACCATTCCGTTGCGCTAAACGGTCGAACGATTTCTGCAATCTCAGTTGGAGTGTATTGGGAAACAATAAAATCCTTTCACTTTTCAAAGAATTGTTCTGTTTTCGTGTTTTTGTGTCTCTCAGTGTCTAGTTTATCTATTCTGCAATACAATTTCATTTGTGTAATAACCATACCCAAAGTTGGTGTTGAGGGTGAAAGCCACGAAGCAAAAAGACAGCGGAGAGCTATGTGCAAGGTGATATGTACCAATGGGGGGACCCTAGTACCTGGACATTCTGCTATATCCAGGGGGCGGAATTGGTGAAACAGCAGGGTTCTGGGTGAATAAGGTAAAATGAGATCCCATACGGTGTTAATGTAAGACATTATCATGTGCCAGTATGTCTTGGTGTGTGTACATGTCCAAATCCCATGCCACAGGTCAGTCAGGGGTGTAGAGCACTTCGGGCAAGATGTTATTCGATCGGGGAATTCGGGAGAAGGGAGAATATTGAAACCATAAAGGGCTTTGTGAGCGAGCTTGAAATAAGTTTCCCGCCATCTTTCATTTATAATAAGTCGTTTCACTATGCGCCACCCTTGTAGGATGCAGTCTGAAATGTCATCTCCCGGTATCCATGAGGACCATGAGGAAAAAAGGGTGTTGGTGTCAATGTTGAGTAACTTTCTTCGTAGAAAATTTTATTTTTCATTTGCACAGCCCACTGTTCCAAAGATCTGTCAAACGCCAGTGGGGTGTAAATGTTCACTGTACCCCTTTTTAAATTCTGTGAGGGGTGTAGTTTCCAAAATGGGGTCACATGTGGGGAGGTCCACTGTTTTGTTACCACGGGGGGCTTTGTAAACACACATGGCCTCCCACTTCTATTCCAACCAAATTCTCTCACCAAACGCTCAATGGCGCTCCTCCTCTCCTGAGCATTGTAGTTCGCCCGCAGAGCACTTTACATCCACATATGGGGTATTTCCATACCCAGAAGAAATGGGGTTACAAATTTTGGGAGGCTTTTTCTCCAATTACCCCTTGTGAAAATGAAATATTTGGGGTAACACCAGCATTTTTGTGAAAAAAATCTAACTTTTTATTTTCATGTCCAACTTTAGCAGAAATTTGTCAAGCACCTGTGGGTGTTAAGGCTCACTGTACGCCTTGTTACGTTCCTTGAGGGCTGTAGTTTCCAATATAGTATGCCATCTGTTTTTTTGTTTTTGTTTTTTGCTGTTCTGGCACCATAGGGGCTTCCTAAATGCGACATGCCCCCCAAAAACAATTTCAGCAATATTTTCTTTCTAAAAGCCAAATGTGACTTCTTCTCTTTAGAGCATTGTAGTGAGCCAGCAGAGCACTTGACGTCCACACATGGGGTATTTCCATACTCAAAAGAGATGGGGTTACAAATTTTGGGGGCATTTTCTCCTATAACCCCTTGTAAAAATGTAAAATTTGGGGGGAAAAACAGCATTTTAGTGAAAAAAAAATGTATTTACACATCTGACTTTAACGAAAAGTCGTCAAACACCTGTGGGGTATTAAGGCTCAGCAGACCCCTTGTTACATTCCTTGGGGGGGGGTGTAGTTTCCAAAATAGTATGCCATGTGGGGGGGGGGGTTCTGCTCTTCTGGCACCATAGGGGCTTCCCAAATGGGACATACCCTCCAAAAGCCATTTCAGAAAAACTCACTCTACAAAATCCCATTGTCGTTCCTTCCCTTCTGAGCCTTGTAGTGCACCCACAGAGCACTTGACATCCATATATGAGGTATTTCCTTACCTGAGAGAAATTGGGTTACAATTTATTTTATTTTTTTTTGGGGGGGGGGGCTTTTCCTCCTTTTACCCCTTGTAAAATTTCAAAAACTGGGTCTACAAGAACATGCGAGTGTAAAAAAATGAAGATTTTGGATTTTCTCCTTTACCTTGCTGCTATTTCTGTGAAGCACCTAAAGGGTTAACACACTTTCTTAATGTCATTTTGAATACTTTAGGGGTTGCAGTTTTTATAATGGAGTAATTAATGGGGTATATCTAATAAGAAGACCCCTCAAATCCACTTCAAAACTTAACTGGTCCCTGAAAAATTCCTATTTTTAAAATTTAGTGGTAAATTGCTTCTGTACTTTGAAGCCTTCTGATGTCTTCCAAAAGTAAAAACATGTACACTTTATGATGCAAATATAAAGTCGACATATTGTATATGTGAATCAATATATAATTTATTTGCAATATCCATTTTCTTTACAAGCAGAGAGTTTCAAAGAAAAATGCAACATTTTCTAAATTTTCATGACATTTTTAGGATTTTTCACCAAGAAATGATGCAAGTAACGATGAAAATTTTCCACTGGGTTAAAGTAGAATATGTCACAAAAAAACATTCTCTGAATCAGAATAATCTGTAAAAGCATCCCAGAGTTATTAATGCATAAAGTGACAGTGGTCAGATGTGCAAAAAAAGGGCTGAGTCCTTAAGGTTAAAAAGGGCTCAGTCCTTAAGGGGTGAAAGATTTTTTTTTAAATCAAATGGTACCAGAAAGTTAAACAGATCTTCTATTAGAAATATTAATCCTTCCAGTACTTATCAGCTGCTGTATAATACAGAGGAAGTTCATTTCTTTTTGAATTTATTTTCTGTCTGTCCACGGTGCTCTCTGCTGACACCTCTGTCCATGTTAGCACCTCTGTCCATGTTAACATAAAATAAACATGTTTGCTATGCTAATACTTACCATACATATCTTAAAAGGATGCTTAAAGGGGTACTCCAGTGGAAAACATTTTTTTTTATCAAATGGTGCAAGAAAGCTAAACAGATTTGTAAATTACTTCTATTTAAAAATCTTAATATTTCCAGTACTTATCAACTGTTGTATAATACAGAGGAAGTTCATTTCTTTTTGAATTTATTTTCTGTCTGTCCACGGTGCTCTCTGCTGACACCTCTGTCCATGTTAGCAAACCTATCCTGCTCTGCACAGATCCTGACATGAACAGAGGTGTCAGCAGATAGCACCGTGGACAGACAGAAAAAGAATTCAAAAAGAAAAGAACTTCCTCTGTATTATACAGCAGCTGATAAGTACTGGAAGGATTAAGATTTTTAAATAGAAGTAATTTACAAATCTGTTTAGCTTTCTTGCAGCATTTGATTAAAAAAAATGTTTTCCACTGGAGTACCCCTTTAAGCAACCTTTTAAGATATGTATGGTAAGTATTAGCATAGCAAACATGTTTATTTTATGTTATATTTTTTTTATGCATTAATGATATAAAAAAAATAACTAGGCAACTTAGTACTTGGATGATTGATTAAACAAAGCTTTCCTTATTACAGGGTTTTAACAGCCTCTGTTAATCTCTTTTCCATTACCTTTGTCAGTTAAATTGAAAATAGTCTTGCTCTGATGACTAAAAACCATCTCCTAAGTCCTATGTCCAGAACTTGGGTTATATTATAATTTCCAAACATTATGGGGAAAAAAAACTTCCAAGTGCATTCAACCGACTGTATAAGAAATGAATTGTAATGATCCAAACTTTTATTTATTTATTTATTTTCATTTTTACTCAAAAAAGAGCTACATATTAGGCTACTGAAATGTTTTCACTCAGTTTTTAGTGTGCAAACAATATTGCTGTCTTAGACAGTTTCCACTGTTGATGTTTCAAATCTTATTTCTGAAAATTGAATGCTAGCAGGGCAGTGGAAATGAATTAGCATTTTAATGAAAAATATGTCTTTGATTGCAATGAAACTCATTAAACCTGTGAGATAAGGCATATAGATATAAGATTTCTTAGACATGTGCCAATTCTATAGAACAGATACTAAATACAGCACTTTTAAGTGAATGTATTGCTAGCTGTGCACATGTATACAAAGATCTGTGTAAACTTCTATCCATTATTTTTATTGCAAATCTTTTAGGATTATAAACAACAGATATTTTGAAGGATAAAAGATGTGACCTAATTATAATTCTATAGCTGCATATTTAAGATATCGTATATCTTGGCCAAACAGTAAATAAATACCACACTCCCCAGGTCAACACTCTGTTGCAGGAGATGGCTTCCTAAGACTTTAATGAATCTCATCTCCAGCAATCTCACAGCCTGAGTGCCATTCCAGGAATATATCTGATACTCTGAGGGGGTGGGAGGGGGGGGGGGGGCGATGGGTCTTAGCACTGACACCCCTGACCTATCTATTTGTTTGACCTATTGTGTGATATGCCTAACATTTCCTTAAATAAGAGGAATAGTTTAAGCTATTGGACATTATTGTGCCTTATTGTAATAATGGGCATATATATTAATAAGCTGAATTTTGTCCATAGGATATAAACAGATGTACTGTTGCACATTTCCATGGAGCCATAGGTTATTAGGGTTACCATTGTTAATTGTTTAATGTGTAGTATACAGACACACATATGTATCAAAATGCACCATGCCTATATATATATATATTACAAGCAGGGAATGGCATTTACTATGAAATATAGAGAAGAGCGAATCGAAGGTGATGAACCCGAATTTGTTACAAATTTTATGAAAAATTCTAATTGCAAAAAATGCTAATATTGCAGTGATTCTATCGCGCAAATCCCCTCATTAAACTCCATTTACTGCGGTCCAGGCTCCAGGGCATCTAAAATGGTGGATCCACATGTCAGTGCATGGGGCAAGAAACGCTGGGAAGGCAGGAAAGCAAGGCGGGAAAGGAAGAAGATGGGATGACCGTGAATCACATGCAGGATGCCGCCTATTAGCAGCCAGTCACCCCTTCTGAGTACAGCGCCCCGGTCAGACCCGCTGACCGGGAGCGCTGCTCTAGTATCCCCGGCGGGGATGCGATCCGCGTGGCGTGACGTGCCCGTCCGCGGGTCGCATCCCAATCCTCTCACCTGCCCCGTCCTCCTTCTGTTCCGTCCTGGCGCGCGCGGCCTCGCTCTCTAGGGCGCGCGCCTGCCGGCTCTCTGAAATTTAAAGGGCCAATGCACCACTAATTGGTGCCTGGCCCAATCAAGTGTAATCACTCCCATTCCTATAAAAAACCCACTTCCCCTTCCTGTCCTTGCCGGATCTTGTTGCCTTTGTGCCAGTGAAAGCATTTTTGTGAGCCCTTTGCCTGTGTATCCAGACCCTTGCTGTTGCCCCTGACTACGAACCGTTGCCACCTGCCCTGAACTTCTGCTATGTCTGACCTTCCTTTGCCTTGTCCTTGTGTCCCTCGCCAGTCTCAGCCGCCAGAGGGGTTGAGTCGCTACCGGGTGGAGCGACCTGGGGGTTAGACTACGCGGGTGATAGACTACCACACAGGAATACAGCATGTCCCGAAAAATCTCATTGACAAAGTCCTGAAAGACTGCAAGGGCATTGCAAAGTCTAAAGGGCATGACAAGATACTCAAAGTGTCCATCTCCAGTATTGAACGCGGTTTTCGATTCGTCACCTTCTCTAATACGTATGAGATTATAGGCACCCCTAAGATCGAGTTTGGTAAAGATTTTTGCTCCCCGCAGGCGATCAAATAGTTCTGAGATGAGGGGCAAAGGATAACGGTTCTTTACAGTAATTTTATTAAGACCGCGGTAATCAATGCAAGGCCGTAGGGATCCAACTTTTTTTTGCATCGAAAAAGAAGCCTGCTCCTGCAGGAGATGAAGATTTTCTCATAAAACCCCTTTTAAGGTTTTCTTGTATATATTCAGACATGGCCTGCATTTCTTGAGTGGATAGAGGGAAAATCCTGCCACGGGGTGGAGTAGTGCCAGGAAGCAAGTCAATGGGACAGTCAAAGGGTCTTTGTGGTGGTAGGACCTCTGCTTGCTTTTTACAGAACACATCAGAGAAGTCCTTGTAGGCCTTAGGTAAGCCTGGCAGAGGTGTAGTGATGGAAACTTGTTAAATGGGTAGAGACTTTAGGCATCGCTTGTGACAGGAAGGACCCCAACTTTTAATGTCCCCAGAGGACCAATCTAGGGTAGGTGTGTGGCGCTGCAGCCACGGCAGGCCAAGTAAGACTTCCGAGGTACAGTTAGGAAGTACAAAAATTTCTATGTCCTCGTGATGGAGGACACCAACACCCATGCGTAAGGGTTGAGTACGATAGCGCACGGTACAGTCCAGATTTTGACCATTCATGGAGGAAAAGTAGAATGGTTTGAGGAGACGGGTCACAGGGATGTTGAATTTATTGAATTAAATTTCCCGTTGAACCAGAGTCCAGAAAGGCCTCAGCAGAGAAGGAAGACTTAGTGGGCAAGGAAATCCGTACTGGTATAGTCAGACGTGGAGAGGAAGAATTCACACCTAGTAACGCCTCTCCCACGCTCACTAGGTGTTCGCGTTTCCCTGATGAAGAGGAGAGTCCTTTAAGAAAAGTTCAGACCTCGCACAGTACAGGCACAAGTTCTCGTTCCTACGGCGAGTCCTCTCTTGTTGAGTCAAGCAAGACCGATCCACTTGTATGGCCTCCTCTGCGGAAGGCACAGAAATAGGTTGCAATGGATGCTGAAAGAGAGGAGCAAGGTGCGGATTACACCTGGTGCGAACAAGATCCTTTTCCTGGCGAAGCTCCTGGCGTCTTTCAATGTAGTGCATATCAATGCGGGTAGCCAAGTGGATGAGTTCAGTCAGGGAGGAGGGTATCTCTCGTGCGGCCAGACAATCCTTGATGTGGCTGGATAAACCTTTCTTGAAGGTTGCGCAGAGAGCCTCATTATTCCAGGCCAACTCAGAGGCGGTGTGCGGAACTCTACGGCATATTCGCCCACTGTAGAGTCTCCTTGGACGAGGTTTAGCAAGGCTGTTTCAGCAGAAGATGCACGGGCAGGTTCCTAAAAGACACTGCGTACTTCGGTGAAGAAGGACTGAGTGGTAGCAGTGGCAGGATCGTTGGGGTCCCAAAGCGGTGTGGCCCAGGACAAGGCCTTTCCAGATAGCAGACTGACCACGAATGCCACCTTAGACCGTTCTGTGGGAAACTGGTCCGACATGATCTCCCACTGAAATTTAAAGGGACAGTGCACCACTAATTGGTGCCTGGCCCAATCAAGTGTAATCACTACCATTCCTATAAAAACCCACTTCTCCTTCCTGTCCTTGCTGGATCTTGTTGCCTTTGTGCCAGTGAAAGCGTTTTTGTGAGCCCTTTGCCTGTGTATCCAGACCCTTGCTGTTACCCCTGACTACGAACCGTTGCCACCTGCCCTGACCTTCTGCTATGTCTGACTTTGCTTTTGACTTGTCATTGTGTCCCGTGCCAGTCTCAGCCACCAGAGGGGTTGAGTTGCTACCAGGTGGAACAACCTGGGGGTTACCTGCCGCAGCAAGTCCATCCCGCTTTGCGGCGGGCTCTGGTGAAAACCAGTAACCCTTTAGATTCCGTTCCCCTGGTACAGCCCGCGCCATCGCCTCTCTGGCACAGAGGATCCACTGCCAGTGTCCTCCCCGCATACCAGTCCGGATCCTGACAACAACTTGTCTGCTGGTTATACTAGTCTGTGTACAGTATAATCCATACCCAGCATTGCATTCTTAATAGTATTTGAGAGAGAGTCTTTTTGTAATTTTGAGTTTAGTACACAGTACACAGTGACTTAACCCCTTAAGTACCCAGCCCAAATATACCTTAAGGACCTGGCCATTTTTTGAACACCTGACCTCTGTCACTTCAAGCATTAATAACTCTGGGATGCTTTTACCTTTCATTCTGATTCCGAGAATGTTTTTTCGTGATATATTCTACTTTATATTAGTGGTAACATTTTGTCAATACTTGCATAATTTCTTGGTGAAAAATTCCTAAATTTTATGAAAAATGTGAAAATTTTGCATTTTTTTAAAACTTTGAAGCTCTCTGCTTATAAGGAAAATGAATATTCCAAATAAATTATATATTGCCTAACATATACAATATGTCTACTTCATGTTTGCATCATAAAGTTGACATGTTTTTACTTTTGGAAGACATAAGAGGGCAGCAGTAATTTTCCAGCAGCAATTTTCATATTTTTCACAAAGTTTTCAAAATCAAAATTTTTCAAGGACCAGTTCAAGTGGATTTGAAGGGCCTTCATATTAGAAATACCCCATAAATGACCCCATTATAAAAACTGCACTCCTCAAAGTATTCAAAGTGACATTCAAAAGGTCTGTTTACCCTTTAGGTGTTTCACAGGAATAGCAGCAAATTGAAGGAGAAAATTCAAAATCTTAATTTTTTAAACTGGCATGTTGTTATAGACCCAATTTTTTTCATTTTTCCAAGGGGTAAAAGGAGAGAAATCTTCCTAAAATGTGTAACCCAATTTCTCTTGAATTAGGAAATACCTCATATGTGTATGTCAAGTGTTCAGCGGGTGCACTAGTGGGCTCAGAAGGGAAGGAGCGACAGTGCGATTTTGGAGAGTGAGTTTTTCTGAAATGGTTTTTGGGGGGCATGTCACATTTAAGAAGCCTCTATGGTGCTAGAACAGCAAAAAAAAAAAAAACACAGGGCATACTATTTTGGAAACTATACCCCTAAAAGAACGTAACAAGGGGTACAGTGAGCTTTAACACCCCCACAGGTGTTTGGCGACTTTTCGTTAAATTTGAATGTGTAAATGATTAATTTATTTTTTCACTAAAATGCTAGTTTTCCCCCAAATTTTAAATTCTTACAAGTGGTAATAGGAGAAAGTGCCTCCCAAAATTTGTAACCCAATCTCTTCTGAGTATGGAAATACCCTATGTGTGTACGTCAAGTGCTCTGCTGGCACACTACAATGCTCAGAAGAGAAGGAGTCACATTTGTCTTTTGGAAAGTGAATTTTGCTGAAATGGATTTTGGGGGGCATGTCGCATTTAGGAAGCCCCTATGCTGCCAGAACAGCAAAAAAAATTAAAAATAAAACACATGGCATACTATTTTGGAAACTACACCCCACAAGGAACGTAACAAGGGGTACAGTGAGCCTTAACACATCACATGTGTTTGATGACTTTTTGTTAAAGTTGGAAGTGTAAATGAATAAAATAAAAAAAATCACTAAAATGCTATAAGGGGTAATAGGAGAAAATAACCCCTAAAATTGAACTCCATGTGTGGACGTCAAGTACTCTGCTGGCGCACTACAGTGCTCAAAAAAGGAGGAGCGCCATTGAGCTTTTGGAAAGAAATTTGGAATGGAAGTCAGGGGTAATGTGCGTTTACAAAGTCCCCCACATGTGACCCCATTTTGGAAACTACACCCCTCACAGAATTTAATAAGGGGTGCAATGAGTATTTACACCCCACTGGCGTTTGACAGATCTTTGGAACAGTATTACATTTTTCATTTTCACAGACCACTGTTCCAAAAATCTGTCAGACACCTGTGGGGCATAAATGCTCACTGTACCCCATATTACATTACTTGAGGGGTGTATTTTCCAAAATGGGGTCACATGTGGGGGGGGGGTGTTCCATTGTTTTGGCACTATGGGGGCTTTGTAAACACACGTGGTCTTCAATTCCGGACAAATTTTCTCTTCCAAAGCCCAATGGCGCTCCCTCTCTTATGAGCATTGTAGTTCACCCGCAGAGCACTTTACATCCACATATAGGGTATGTTCTTACTCAGAAGAAATGGGGTTACAAATTTGGGGGGGCTTTTTTCCTATTTTCCCTTGTAAAAATGAAAAATTTAGGGTAACACCAGCATTTTAGTAAAAACATTTTTTTTTATTTTTTTTATTTTTCCATCCAACTTTGAAGAATTTTCATAAAACACCTGTGGGGTGTTAAGGCTCATTATACCCCTTGTTACGTTCCCTCAGGGGTGTAGTTTCCAAAATGGGGTCACATGTGGGTATTTATTTTTTTTGCATTTATGTCAGAACCGCTGTAAAATCAGCCACCCCTGTGCAAATCACCAATTTAGGCCTTAAATGTACATGTCCAGTGATTCCCAATCAGGGTGCCTCCAGCTGTCGCTAAACTCCCAACATGCCTGAACAGTCAGTGGCTGTCAGGAAATGCTGGGAGTTGTTGTTTTGCAACAGCTGGAGGCTCCGTTTTGGAAACACTGCCATGCAATCCATTTTTCCATTTTATTGGTGGGGACAGTGTAATTGGGTGCACATGTAGTGTTTTACCCTTTATTATGTGTTAGTGTAGTGTAGTGTTTTTAGGGTAAATTCGCACTGGCGGGTTACGGTGAGTTTCCTGCTAGGAGTTTGCGATGCGGAGAGAAATTTGCCGCAGCTCAAACTTCAAGCAGGAAACTTACTGTACATTACTGTACATTACCCTGTACATTAACATGGTGGGGACAAACCTCCAGCTGTTTCAAAACTACAACTCCCAGCATGTACTGACAGACCATGCATGCTGGGAGTTGCACTTTTGCAACAGCTGGAGGCACACTGGTTGGAAAACCTTCAGTTAGGTTCTGTTACCTAACTCAATATTTTCCAACCAGTGTGCCTCCAGCTGTTGCAAAACTACAACTCCCAACATGTACTGATTGCCGAAGGGAATGCTGGGAGATGTAGTTAAGCAACAGCTGGAGGTATGCAACTACAACTCCCAGCATGCCGAGACAGCTGTTTGCTGTGTGGGCTTGCTAGAAGTTGCAGTTTTGCAAAGTCTAGAGGGCTACAGTTTGGAGATCACTGTGCAGTGGTCTCTAAACTGTAGACCTCCAGCTGTTGCAAACTACAAATCCCAATCCCAACAGCCCAAACAGCTATCTGGGCATGCTGGGAGTTGTAGTTTTGCAAAATCTGGAGGGCTGCAGATTAGAGACCACTGTATAGTGGTCTCAAACTGTAGCCTTCCAGATGTTGCTAGGCAACTCACCGGCTTCGGTAGGATCCAGGGAACCATCCGCACAACATCACCGCCTGCCGATCACCGCAGCCAATCGCCGCCGGCAGCCTCCACAGATGGTTAAGTGACCTTCGGCGCCCATCCCTGTCAGTTTCCACGTTTTGCCCCGCCTATTGTGGGTGGGCAGAATGGGGAAACCGATAAGTTAACCCCCCGCCCCCGATCTGCTATTGGTCGTCGCTTCTATATGACCAATAGCAGGGATAGGAGGGGTGGCACCCCTGCCACCTCATTCCTATCCCTTCAGGGGGATCGTGGGTGACTTTGACAACCCCGATCCCCCTTATTTTCCGGGTCACCAGCTCACCATAGACCTGTATGACCCAGTATTCCGCAAATCGCCAGTGTGAATTCACCGGTGATTTGCTGCGATCACCGACATGGGGGGGTCTGATGACCCCATGGGCATTTGCGCGGGGTGCCTGCTGATAGATATCAGCAGTCACTCCGGTCCAGTCCTCACCCGGCGTCGGCGGGGACCAAAATTCCCACGGGCGAATAGGTAGGTCCTGGGTCCTTAAGTACCAGGGTGTCAGGACGTACCCGTACACCCTGGGTTCTGAACAGGTTAAGGACCAAGCCCATTTTAACCTTAAGGACCAGGCCAATTTTACTTTTGCATTTTCGTTTATATTTCCATCTACAGACCCATATAAGGGCTTTTTTTTTTTGCGTGACCAATTGTACTTTGTAATGAAACTTTCTCATTTTACCATAAAATGTATGGCGAACCCAAATTTTTTTTTTTTTTTTAGGGAGGAAATTTAAATGAAAACCCCAATTTTGCATATTTTGGAGGGTTTCGTTTTCACACTGTACACTTTACGGTAAAAATGACGTGTTCTTTATTCTGTGGTTTATTACAATTAAAACAATACCCATGGCTAGATACTTTTATATTTTTGTATTGCTTAAAAAAATTCTAATTCAATTTTGTACAAAATCAGTAATCTAAAATTGCCCTATTTTTACCATCTATAACTCTTTCATTTTTCCGTATAAAAGCGGTATGAGGGCAAATTTTTTGCACCGTCATCTGTACTTTTTATCAATACCACATTTGCATATATAAAACTTTTAGATAACTTTTTATGAATTTTGTTTTGGAAAAAAATTTACCAAAAAGCAGCATTTTTGACTTTTTTATTTTTTACATTTACGCCGTTCAATGTATGGGATCATTAACATTATATTTTGATAGTTTGGACATTTATGCACACGGCGATACCAAATATGTTTATTAAAAAATTACGCTTTTTGGGGGTAAAATGGGAAATACGGACAATTTTCATTTTTATCGGGGGAGGGGATTTTTCACTTTTTTTTTCAACTTATTTTTTTACACTTGTTATGGCCCATAAGGGACTATCTATAGCAATCATTTGATTGCTAATACTGTTCAGTGCTATGCATAGGACATAGCACTGATCAGTTTTATCGGTGATCTTCTGCTCTGGTCTGCTTCTGGGCGATCCGAACATCTATTTTAACATGCGCATTGCTGCAGATGCCGTGATCTGTACTGATCATGGCATCTGAGGGGTTAATGTTGGACATCAGCGCAATCGCAGATGTCAGCCATTACCGGCGGGTCCCCGGCTGCTGATAGCACCGCTCCGATGCTCGTGGTCATACACAGGATGTAAATGTAAATGTCCTGGTGTGCGAAGTACCGCCAAACCAGGATGTACATTTACGTCCATGGTTGTTAAGGGGTTAAGTGTACTGTAGCTCATTTTTCTGCCCTGTTTGTCCCACCACAAATGGTCTGCTGGTTGTACTAGTCTGTAGACGGTATAAAACATACCCAGCAGTCCATTCCTAATAGTCTCTGAAATCGTGCAATTTTGTGTTCAGTACACAGTGACTGTGTGCTGCAGCACTGTTGTGTACTGCTGGTGTTGTGCAAAAATAAGTTTTTGAAGCATACTGTAACACATTTTTCTGCTCTCATAAGTGCATACCACATACCTACATCTAAGTAGTGTACTATTTTGTACCTGTTAATCTGTCAAGGGCCTACATACTGTGAAAGGACAGCCAAAAGTAATTACCGGCTGGTGTTTAACTCCAATATGTTTATTAAGTTTTCTGTAGCACATTTTTTCTGTCCTCATAAGTGCATACCACATACCTACATCTAAGTAGTGTACTATTTTGTACCTGTTAATCGGTCAGAGGCCTAGATACTGTGATAGTCCAGGCAAAAGTACTCATTGGTTGTTTTTTTTACTCAGACACTTTTTTAAGTGTAGTGTATGGCATTTTTCTGCCCTCGTAAATGCATACCACATACCTACATCTAAGTAGTGTGCTATTATGTACCTGTTAATCTATCAAGGCCCTAAATACTGTGAAAGTACAGGCAAAAGTACTCTCCGGCTTGTGTTGTACTCAGACACTTGTTTAAGTGTACTTTAGCTCATTTTTCTGTACTCATAAGTGCATACCACATACCTATATCTAAGTAGTGTACTATTTTGTACCTGTTAATCTGTCAAGGGCCTGGATACTGTGAAAGTCCAGGCAAAAGTAATCACCGGCTGGTGTTTTACTAAAAAACTTTTTTTAAGCATACTGTAGCACATTTTTCGGCCACCATAAGTGCATACCACATACGTACATCTAAGTAGTGTACAATTTTGTACCTGTTAATCTGTCAATCTATTAATCTGTCAACTGCAAATTTTTTGCAATAAAAAATTCAGATATTGAATCCAAAGATCATTGTGTTGTTTCATCTTTTCATCTTGTTTCATCTTTCATCGTGTTTTCTTCATTATTGCCAAGAACTCCATGGCCAGCCTGTATATCCAGTAGAAGTATAAGAGTATGGATTTGGCATTGGATTCTGATACAAAGAAGAGGATGGATCTGCATGATTGTATGGCAAATTGGCACCAAAGGGGCCAGAAACTGAATACATCTGTGCTTGAATCTGTCCATTAAGAATGATTATAAGGATTGGGTGACTGTGTATTGTAGGAAACATGTGGGTATCCTAGAGTTACTCTCCCAGGATTATTACCATGTTGATACAGGTAATAAAAGTAATGTTGCCAAGGACTAGCAGAAACAGGGAACTGTGGATAATTACCATTGGCTGTTGGAATTGACTGACTATTCCAGGTGGTAGATTTACCATTTTGAAGTTCCTCAGTTCCAGTAGGTTTAAGTCGTTCATTCTTTGTTGTGGTTCTTTAGTTGCAGAATTAAAGGGGTTATTCAGGAAAAAACTTTATTTATACATCAACTGGCTCAAGAAAGTTAAACAGATTTGTAAATTACTTCTATTAAAACATCTTAATCCTTTCAGTACTGATGAGCTGCTGAAGTTGAGTTGTTCTTTTCTAAGTGCTCTCTGATGACACGTCTCGGGAACTGTCCAGAGTAAAAGCAAATCCCCATAGCAAACCTATTGTACTCTGTACAGTTCCCGAGACAAGCAGAGATGTCAGCAGACAGCACTGTTGCCAGACAGAAAAGAACAACTCAACTTCAGCAGCTTATAATTATTGGAAGGATTAAGATGTTTTAATAGAAGTAATTTACAAAGTTGTTTAACTTTCTGGAGCCAGTTGATATCATTTTTTTTTCCTGGAATACCCCTTTAAGTTGTATCATGTTTTCCTGCTCCTCCGATGAGCTAATGTCACTGGAACACACATTACTCATATTGTCATCTAATGAAGGATCCTTTTCTTCAGAGAACGTATGTATAATTTTCTTATTTTGAATGTCAGTTGGTATTCTGACATTTTCTGATTGTAAAGGAATATTGGAATCTGGGAAACAGGTAAAAATACATATTTTTAAGCATACTGTAGCACATTTTTCTGCCCTCATAAGTGCATACCACATACCTACATGTAAGTAGTGTACTATTTTGTACCTGGCAATCTGTCAAGGGCCTATTTACTGTGAAAGGACGGCCAATAGTACACTCATGCTGCTGTTCTAGACAAATACTGTTTTAAGCATAGTGAAGCGTATTGTACTCCCCTCACATACGCAATAAGTATGTCAGGCACGGTAGTGTCAGGACGTGCACAGTGGAGTGGCAGAGGCCTAAATTCATCAGGCGCAAGCAGAGTTCACAGCAGAGTAGGGTCGTGTTGCAGCCGGAGTTGCAGCGAGAGGTCTGAGCTCCCGCTAGCAATCGTGTCTCGACCAGCAACCCAGCAGCCGTGATTGATCGGTTCACTCGGTCATCCACTTCATCCCAAGTGACATCCGACACCCCCAATCAACAGTCGGTGGGTTCCTCAGACTCAACCCTCAGTTGACATGGCCCTCATGCTGCTGCCGCCACCTCAAGGCTCTCTCATTGTGCTGCCATGTGCCATGTGACTCCTTGTTAAATTTGGTTCTTTGAACCCACCGTCCAGGGCCCGGGACTCTTAAACTTGTGAGTTAAAATTTCAATTTCCAAATCCTCAATTTCAAAATCTCAAATTTAAAAATGTTACATTTCAATGGTCTTCTCATGCTTCAGCCACTATATTGTCTTTTCATGATTCAGTCCCCTCCAGGCTGTGTCATTAAGCCAATATATGGTTTACTGATGCTGCTTGGCCTGGGCCTAAACATTCTTGTGGCAGCACTAGCTACCATAGATATTCAATTTTAATTAAAAAAAATATATCTTTTAATCTTTGGGATTGTGAAGCCCTAGTTTCTACTTATGTTGCTGCCAGCTCCAGGCTGTACCATTCAGACATTATATGGTCTCCTCATGCTTCAGCCAACTCCAGGCTGTGCCATTCAGACACTATATGGTCTCCCCATGCTGCCACAAACTCCAGGCAGTCATTCAGCCACTATATGGTCTCCTCATACTGATGCCACCTCCAGGCTCTGTCATTGTGCTGCCATGAGACATGTGACTGACTCCTTGTTTGATTTGGTCCTTTGTACCCACACACCGGGACCGGTGCACTAAAACTTGGGAGTTAAAATTTGAATTTCAAAATTCTCAATTTGAATTTCAAAATCTTAAATTTCAATTTCAAAATCTTAAATGTTAATGGTCTCCTCATGCTTCTGCCAACTCCATGCTCTGCCATTCAGCTACTATATGGTATCCACAGGCTTCAGCCACCTCCAGGCTGTGTCATTCAGCCACTTTATAGTCTTCTCATGCTTCAGCCACCTCCAGGCTGTTCAATTCAGCCACTACATGGTCTCCTAATTCAGCCACCTCCAGGCTGTGTCATTCAGCCACTATATGGTCTCCTCATGCTGCCACATACTCCAGGCAGTCATTCAGCCACTATATGGTCTCCTCATACTGATGCCATCTCCATGTGACTCCTTGTTAAATGTGGTCATTTGTATCCACATGCCGGGGCACTAAAACTTAGGAGTTAACATTTCAATTTCAAAATCTTAAATTTCAATGGTCTCCTCATGCTTCTGCCAACTCCAGGCTGGTCCATTCTGCCACTATAGGGTCTCCTCATGATTTTGCCAACTCCAGGCTATGTCATTCAGCTAATATATGGTTTTCTGATGCTGCTGGGCCTGGGCCTAAAACATTTTATGCTAGCACTAGGTACCATAAATCTTCAATTTAAATTTCAAAATCAATATTTTAATCTGACGGATTGTGAAACCCTAGTGTCTACTCATGTTGCTGCCTGCTCCAGGCACCTCCAGGCTGTGTCATTCAGCAACTATATGGTCTCCTCATGCTTCCAACACCTCCACGCTGTGTCATTTAGCCACTATATGGTCTCCTCATGCTGCCAACACCTCCACCCTTTGTCATTTAGCCCCTATATGGTCTTCTCTGTAACGGAGCTGGATGGGGGTCCGAATCCATCCCAATCTACAAGAAAGAAACATTTTCCTCTGATGAGTTTGGAGTCCAGAATTTCCTTGACAGAATAGACATCAGAGGTTCCCGAGATGTGAGTAGGAAGAATGTCCTTTTTAGAGAAGCTGTTATGGAGGGCTAAGATGTGAAAAGAATTTGGGATCCGAAAGGAGGAAGGCAGATGAAGAGAATAAGCCACTGGATTTACACGTTTCACGACCTTGAAAGGACCTAAATAGCGTGGACCCAGTTTGTAACAGGGTACTTTGAATCGGATATATTTAGCTGACAACCACACCTTGTCCCCGGGTGAGTATTCAGGAGGAGGGTGCCTTTTCTTGTCCAATTGAGATTTCATACGGGTCATGGCATGAAGAAGGGAGAGACGAGTCTTCTTCCAGATGGAGATGAATTTCCATACCAGATGAAGTTCATCTGCCATAGGGACAATGGAGGGAGAAGACAAGGGCAAAGGTGGATGAGGATGATGTCCATAGACCACAAAGAAGGGGGAAGTTCCTGTGGATTTGGTATATCTATGGTTGTAAGAAAACTCAGCCCAGGGTAGTAGATCGGCCCAGTCATCTTGGTGGGCAGAAACAAAATGGCGAAGATAATCTCCAAAGATCTGGTTCACCCTCTCAACTTGACCATTGGATTGGGGATGATAGGCAGAGGAGAAATCCAACTTTACTTATAAAACAGAATTTGGAGACGAACTGGACTCCCCGGTCAGAGACAATATGTGTTGGTAATCAATGGAGACGGAAGATATGGGAAAGGAACAATTTAGCTAGTTGAGGTGCAGATGGTAAACCAGGCAAGGGCACAAAATGAGCCATTTTAGAAAATCCATCCACAACAACCCAGATGACAGTATTGCCACTAGAACATGGAAGGTCAGTAATGAAGTCCATTGCAATATTAGTCCAGGGCAGGTCAGGGACAGGCAAATTATGTATAAGACCGGCAGGCTTGGCACGTGGTGTTTTGTCCTGGGCACAGACTGAGCTGGAACAAACAAAGTCAATGACATCCCGTTTCAGATTGGGCTACCAATACTGTCAGGAAATTAGTTGCAAGGATTTACGGACACCGGCATGACCAGCCAACAGAGAGGAATGACCCCATCTCAAGATTCGGAGTCTCAGATGAGGAGATACATAAGTCTTCCCTGGGGGCAGATGCTGAAGACTTGCTGGTGCTTGGGAAATAAGACAATCAGGAGGAACAATATGTTGAAGATGTGATTCCAGGTCTTGTACCTCAGAAGATCTAGATAGAGCATCAGCCCGAAAATTCTTCTCTGCTGGACGTAAATGAATGAAAAAGTTAAACTTGGAGAAGAAAAGGGACCAGCGAGACGATGGGCAGACTGAAGATAGAGCAAGTTCTTGTGATCTGTATAGATAGTTATTGGATGCACCAAGCCCTCTAAGAGATGTCGCCATTCTTCCAAGGCCAACTTAATAGCCAGGAGCTCACAATCTCCTATAGTATAATTTCTCTCTGCTGGAGAGAAGGTCTGCAAGTCACAGTCCTTTCCTTGGAAGATCTTTGTGTCAAGACTGCTCCTGCACCAACTGACAATGCCTCCACCTCTAAAGTAAATGGCTTGTCCGAATCAGGTCTTGACAACACCGGAGCAGAAGCGAAGGCAGACTTTAACCTCTTCAGGACCCATGACGTATGCATACGCCATCACACCCTGGGTCTTAAGGACCCATGACGTATGCATACGTCATGGCGTTTTCCGGTCTCTGCCGCTCGCCGGGCAGAGATCGGAACCGGATGCCTGCTGAAATCCTTCAGCAGGCATCCAGGGCAAACGCCGAGGGGGGCCATGTAGGCCCCCCATGTCGGCGATCGCCGCAAATCGCAAGGGAAATCGCCCTTGCGATCTGCGGCGACACCGGGCTGATCGGGTCTCTGGGACCCGACCGCCCGGTAATTTCGCATGATCCCGGCTGTCACAGACAGCCAGGACCATGCTAACATATAGGAGCGAGGTGGCAAGCCGGCCACCTCCTCCTATACCCTGCGATCTGTCGGTTAGTTAACCGACCAATCGCAGGAGGGGGGGCGGTTAGTTCCTCCCGTCCTGCCCGGCCCCTGAAAGTCCGGAGAGGACGGGAGGAAGACCGGAGGACGCGGCGGGGGACGGGGGAGTGCTGGGGACCGGCCCCGGTACTTACCTCGTCCCTGAAGATCCGGATCCCGGCGAGGAAGATGGCGGCGGCGGCGACAGGTGAGTAGATCTTCAGCCGCGGTCGGGCCCTTTACAGCAATGCACGTCGCCGTAAAGCGACATGCATTGCTGTAATAGGACCCTGTAAACTACAACTCCCAGCATGCCCAGACAGCCCTTGGCGTCTGGGCATGCTGGGAGTTGCAGTTTTGCAACATCTGGAGGTCCACAGTTTGGAGACCACTGTGCCCTTCCAGATGTTGCAAAACTACACATCCTCAGCATGCCCTTACTGTCCAGGCATGCTGGGAGTTGTAGTTCTGTAACATCTGGCCCTTCAGATGTTGCAGAACTACAACTCCCAGCATGCCTGGACAGTTTTGGCATACTGGGAGTTGTAGTTTTGCAACATCTGGAAGGGCACAGATTGGGAACCACTGTATTAGCGGTCTGCAAACTGTAGTCCTCCAGATGTTACAAAACTACAACTCCCAGCATGCTGGGAGTTGTAGTTCGGTAACATCTGGCTCTAAAGATGTTGCCGAACTACTACTCCCAGCATGCCTGAGAATGTTTGGGAGTTCTGGTTTTGCAACAGCTGGAGGCACACTGGTTGGGAAACATTGTTTCCTAACTCAGTGTTTCCCAACCCGTGTGCCTCCAGCTGTTGCAAAACCACAACTCCCAAACATTCTCAGGCATGCTGGGAGTAGTAGTTTTGCAACAGCTGGAGGTCCCCCCCCTGTGAATGTACAGGGTACATTCACATGGGCAGGGGGCTTACAGTGAGTATCGGGCTGCAAGTTTGCGATGCAGCAAATTTTGCGCGGCAGCTCAAACTCGCTGTAACCCCCCGCCCGTGTGACTGTACCCTAAAAACACTACACTACACTACCACAAAATAAAATAAAATAAAAAGTAAAAAACACTACATATACACATACCCCTACACAGCCCCCCTCCCCTCCCAATAAAAATGAAAAACGCCTGGTGCGCCACGGTTTCCAAAATGGAGCCTCCAGCTGTTGCAAAACAACAACTCCCAGTATTGCCAGACAGCCGTTGACTGTCTAGGCATGCTGGGAGTTTTGCAACAGCTGGAGGCACCCTGTTTGGGAATCACTGGCGTAGAATACCCCTATGTCCACCCCTATGCAAATCCCTAATTCAGCCCTCAAATGCGCATGGCGCTCTCACTTCGGAGCCCTGTCGTATTTCAAGGCAACAGTTTAGGGCCACATATGGGGTATTGCCGTACTCGGGAGAAATTGACTAACAAATCTTGGGGGTCTTTTTCTCCTTTCACCCCTTATGAAAAGGTGAAGTTGGGGTCTACACCAGCATGTTAGTGTAAAAAAATAAACTTTTTACACTAACATGCTGGTGTTGCCCTATACTTTTCATTTTGACAAGAGGTAAAGGGGAAAAAAGCCCCCCAAAATTTGTAACGCAATTTCTCCCGACTACGGAGATACCCCATATGTAGGCGTAAAGTGTTCTGGGGGCGCACAACAAGGCCCAGAAGGGAGAGTGCGTCATGTACATTTGAGGTGATTTGCACAGGGATGGCTGATTGTTACAGCGGTTTTGACAAACGCAAAAAAAAAACAAAAACACATGTGACCCCATTTCGGAAACTACACCCCTCACGGAATTTAATGAAGGGTGCAGTGAGAATTTACACCCCACAGGTGTCTGACAGATCTTTGGAAGAGTGGGCTGTGCAAATTAAAAATGTTGTACAGCCCACTGTTCCAAAGATATGACAGACACCAGTGGGGGGTAAATGCTCATTTTATGCCTTGTTACGTTCCTCAAGGGGTCTAGTTTCCAAAATGGTATGCCATGTGGGGGTTATTTTGCTGTTCTGGCACCATAGGGGCTTCCTAAATGCGACATGCCCCCCGAGCAAAATTTGCTCTCAAAAAGCCAAATATGACTCCTTCTCTTCTGAGCATTGTAGTTCGCCCGTAGTGCACTTCAGGTCAACTTATGGGGTACCTCCATACTCAGAAGAGATGTGGTTACAAATTTTGGGGGGTATTTTCTGCTATTAACCCTTGCAAAAACGTGAAATTTGGCGGAAAACACACATTTTAGTGAAATTTTATTTTTATTTTTTTACATATGCAAAAGTCATGAAACCCCTGTGGGGTATTAAGGCTCACTTTATTCCTTGTTACGTACCTCAAGGGGTCTAGTTTCCAAAATGGTATGCCATGTGGGGGATTTTTGCTGTTCTGGCACCATAGGGGCTTCCTAAATGCAACATGCCCCCCAAAAACCATTTCAAAAAAACGTACTCTCCAAAATCCCCTTGTCACTCCTTCGCTTCTGAGCCCTCTACTGCGCCCGCCGAACACTTTACATAGACATATGAAGTATGTGCTTACTCGAGAGAAATTGGGCTACAAATATAAGTATACATTTTCTCCTTTTCCCCTTGTTAAAATTCAAAAATTGGGTTTACAAGAACATGCGAGTGTAAAAAATGGAGATTGTGAATTTTCTCCTTCACTTTGCTGTTATTCCTGTGAAACACCTAAAGGGTTAAAACGCGGACTGAATGTCATTTTGAATACTTTGGGGGGTGCAGTTTTTATAATGGGGTCATTTGTGGGGTATTTCTAATATGAAGACCCTTCAAATCCACTTCAAACCTGAACTGGTCCCTGAAAAATTGTGAGTTTGGAAATTTTGTGAAAAATTGGAAAATTGCTGCTGAACTTTCAAGCCCTCTGGTGTCTTTCAAAAGTAAAAACACATACATTTTATGATGCAAACATAAAATAGACATATTATATATGTGAATAAAAAAAAAATTATTTGGAATATCCATTTTCCTTACAAGCAGAGAGCTTCAAAGTTAAAAAAAATGCAACATTTTCAAATTTTTCATAAAATTTTGGGATTTATCACCAAGGAAGGATGCAAGTTATCACAAAATTTTACCACTATGTTAAAGTAGAATATGTCACGAAAAAACAATCTCGGAATCAGATTGATAACTAAAAGCATTCCAGAGTTATTAATGTTTAAAGTGACAGTGGTCAGAATTGCAAAAAATGCCCGGGTCCTGAGGTGTAAAATGGCTGGGTCCTTAAGGGGTTAAGTGTTTTAATGCTTCTTCGGCCTCTGGAGTCCAGACTTTCGGATTGGCAGTTTTTTTGGATATGATGAGGGCAACCAAGGTGACATAGTGAGGAATAAACTGTCTATAATAATTGGCAAAGCCAAGAAAGCGCTGAATCCCTTTCAGACCAGAAGATTGAGGCCACTCCACTACAGCGGATAATTTGTTAGGATCCATTTGTAGTCTTTGACTGGTAACAATATACCCCAAAAACGGAAGACTGTTTTTTTTTCAAAAGTAAACTTTTCAAGTTTTACATAGAGTTGGTTGTCTCGGAGACGCTGTAAAACTTGACGGAGATGGAGACGATGAGTGTGAAGATTGTGCGAAAAGATGAGAATGTCATCCAAATAGACAATGGCACAGAAGTAGAGAAGGTCCCGAAAAATATCATTGTCAAACTCCTGGAAGACTGCTGGAGCATTTCATAGACCGAATGGCATTACAAGGTACTCAAAATGTCGATCTCGAGTATTAAACACAGTCTTCCACTTGTGCCCTTCTCTCATACAAATCAAGTTATAGGCACCATGAAGATCCAGTTTGGAAAAATCCTGGCACCTCGCAGACGATCAAACAACTCAGAGATTAATGGAAGGGGATAACATATTTTTTCTGTAATTTTATTCAGTCCTCGGTAGTCGATGCAAGGACGCAATGACCCATCTTTTTTTTCCACGAAGAAGAACCCGGCTCCGGCAGGAGAAGAGGATTTCCTCATAAATCCCTTCTGAAGGTTCTCCTGGATGTAGGTTGAGATGGCCTAGGTTTCAGGAAAAGACAAGGGGTAGATTTCGCCCCTGGGAGGTGTGGTGCCAGGAAGTAAATCAATGGGACAATCGTATGGATGATGTGGAGGCAAGACTTCAGCTTGTTTTTCACTGAAGACATTAGCAATGTCCTGGAGGAACAAAGGTAAACCGGGCAGAGGACTACACAATGATTTCAACTTGGTCACACGTATATGAATACAGTGGTTATTGCAGTACGGACCCCAGCGAAAAATTTCTCAAGTTTTCCAATCCAGCTTTGGAGCATGAAGCTGCAACCAAGGTAGGCCAAGCAAAAGAGGAGAAGTACAGTGTGGGAGTACGTAGAAGGACAAATTCTCCTTATGCAGGAACCGGATCTGCATCAACAGGGGTTCTGTGCAATATAGCATGGTACAGTCCAGTCTTTCTCCATTGACAGAGATGCACAGTGGTTTTAAGAGGTGAGTCACTGGCAGATGATACCTATGCACTAGAGAGGCATCAATAAAGTTCCCCGCTGAGCCAGAGTCCAGGAAAGCCAGAACGGAGATGATCTCTTTAGAGGGAAGAAAAAGCTAGACCGTCAAATTTAAGCAGGGAGAGGTGGAATTCACAGCTAGGGAGGCCTTTCCCACGAACTCTAGGTGTGAGCGTTTCCCTGTGGCTGTGGACGCAGAGGACAATCTTTAAGGAAGTGGTCAGCACTGGCGCAGTGTAGGCATATATTTTCGATTCGTCGGGGAGTTCTTTCCTGCAGGATCAAGCGAGACCGATCCACTTGCATAGCTTCCACTGCCGGAGGCAATATAGAAAGTTGCGATGGTTGCTGGAAGACTGGTGCCAGATGAGGAAAGTGTCGAGGTCGTTCAGATTCCCCTTCTTGTCGTAGTTCCTCTCATCGCTCAGAGAAACGGATATCAATCCGGGATGCCAATTGTATAAGTTCATTCAAGTTAGATGGCAATTTCCGGGCAGCAAAGACATGCTCAAAGGGGTTATCCAGGAAAAAACTTGTTTTTATATATCAACTGGCTCCAGAAAGTTAAACAGATTTGTAGATTACGAAGAAAGCAAGTAAATGCCAGCGATTATTCAACTTCACCTTTATTGGAACCACGTAAAATCATCGACATGGGGAGACAAACATTTGAAATTCCAGGAATCAGCGCCAAGCATGACGCGTTTCAGGTCATGTGACCTTTCATCAGATGCTAGATTTGTAGATTACTTCTATTAAAAAATCTTAATCCTTTCAGTACTTATGAGCTTCTGAAGTTAAGGTTGTTCTTTTCTGTCTAAGTCCTCTCTGATGACACCTGTCTCGGGAAACGCCCAGTTTAGAAGCAACTCCCCATAGCAAACCTCTTCTAAAAGGCGCGTTTCCCGAGACATGTGTCATCAGAGAGCACTTGATAATCCTCTCTTGAAAGTAGCGCAGAGAGCTTCATTATTCCAAGAGAACTCCGATGCCAGGGTCCAGAACCAGATGGCATACTCGCCCACAGTGGAATTGCCCTGAGAAAGACTCAGCAAAGCCATCTCAGCGGAGGAAGCTCGAGCAGGTTCTTCGAAGACACTGCAAAATTCCATCAGGAACGCCTTGAGATTGGTAGTGATAGCATCACTGCGATCCCACAGCGGAGTTGCCCAGGCCAAAGCCCTTCCAGATAGGAGACTGATGATGAAGGCCACCATTGCTTGTTCTGTGGAGAACTGGTCCGCCATGAGTTCAATTTGCATGGAGCACTGCATCATGAAACCACGACAGGACTTGGGATCCCCCTCAAACTTTTCTGGATGCGACAAACGGAGTTTGGTTCCGGAGGATACTGTTGCAGCGGGAGGCTGTACTGGAGCTGGAGGAGCCTGTGGCTGTGGAGGTTGCTGCTGAGCAGATAGCAACTGCTGCATCATGGTGGATAGCTGGTTCAGCTGCTGTGCCTACTGGGCCAACTGCTGTGACTGAAGTGCCACGTTAGAAGCAAGATCCGTGTTGTCAGGCAGAGGAACCCCAGTGGGATCCATGGCTGGATCTTACTGTAACGGAGCTGGATCCTCTACCTGTGTGGCTGATGACTCAGACCGTGTCAGGGAGTGTAGTCTAAGGTGTCGCTGGTCTTTACCAGAGCCCGCCGCAAGGCAGGATGGGCTTGCTGCGGCAGGCGACACCTAGGTCGCTACCCCTGACATGGCTCAACCACACAGGTAACTGGTAAAGGCGAGGTACCGAGGGAAGAGGCAGTAGCGTAGTCAATGTAGCAGAAGGTCAAGGCAGGTGGCAAAGGTTTGTAGTCAGAAAACATAGCAGGAAGGTCTGGATACACGGGTATGGCGACAGGCAATAGGGACGCTTTCTCTCAGGCAATAAACACTGAAAATCTGGCAGTGAAGTGTGGGACGTGCAAACAACTTATAATGTGGTGTAAGGTGTATTCACTAATTGGTCCTTTAAATTTCTGAGCTCTGACGCGTGCCTGCCCTAAGGGACGGAGACGCATGCGCGGGAGCTGAGAGACAGAAGGAGCTGCAGGAGCAGAGCGTGGTGAGAGACGGGCCGAGATTCGCATGCAGGCACGTCCCGCGATGCGAATCCTGGCCCCGTCGGCAGTCAGGGACACAGAGACACTGCACTCGCGGACGGTGCTTGCAGCCAGAGCGCAGTGTGTAACATTCTCATGCTGCCAACACCTCCACGCTGTGTCATTCAGCCACTATATGGTCTCCTCATGCTGCCAACACCTCCAAGCTGTGTCATTCAGCCACTATATGGTCTCCTCATGCTGCCAACACCTTCACGCTGTGTCATTCAGCCACTATATGGTCTCCTCATACTGATGCTACCTCCAGGCTCTGTCATTGTGCCGCTCTGCGGCAGTGATTCTAATAGCGATGCCTGTAATCTGCATGTCACACTGAATAACAATATTATTTCACTACCTCAGCCCACTCCATATGCATATTAGAACAAAGCAAAGTGTTCTGCACCCCTATTGAGGCTCCCTGTAGGCCAGGAATCGCCATTTTAATATAGATTCGACCGGAAATGAATGTTTTTCGAAAATTTGGGAGAATCTGCCGAATCGATTTTTTCTAAAGTTCATTCTCTAATGAAATACTTTATGAAATAATGTGTTTAAAATATATTTAATGCTTAGTTTTTGATCTTGCTAAGCACTTATAAATGCCTCTAATTCCCATTCTATTCATCTTTTTATCCAGATAATTGATTATCTGGTTCATACCATAAATTATAGAATGTAATAAGCATGACTTAATGTGGTAGTGCTGAGAGATAATAGCAGTAGTTCCTCTTCTAGCAATTAATGTAACGGACTCCAGGTGTCTTATGTCAGCAATTATGATGATCCTTTTGCTTGCAACCATGTCTTCCTACTGATTAAAACAGTGTGTTTCTGTCTTATTATTACTAACAGCCCATCAGCAAAATTCTTCCTTGTCTACCAAGTCATTTCTGTACTTGAAAACGTATGCCTTGATGCACATTATTCAGTTCAAAATCTGATTTCTTACTGCATTTGTAATCATAGGATTTGGATGCATTATTTATTCTATGCAAATACAAGTATATACTGTATTGGTCTACACCCATAGATGCTTACCCTTTTAACCCCTTAAGGACTCAGCCCATTTTGGCCTTAAGGACTCAGAAAATGTAATTTTTACGTTTTCGTTTTTTTCCTCCTCGCCTTCTAAAAATCATAACTCTTTTATATTTTCATCACCAGACTAGTATGAGGGCTTGTTTTTTGCATGACCAGTTGTCCTTTGTAATGACATAACTCATTATATCATAAAATTTATGGCGCAACCAAAAAAACACTATTTTTGTGAGGAAATTAAAAAGAAAAACGTAATTTTGCTAATTTTGGAAGGTTTCGTTTTCACGCCGTACAATCTACAGTAAAAATGATGTGTGTTTTTTATTCTGAGGGTCAATACGATTAAAATGATACCCATGATTACATGCTTTTATATTATTGTTGTGCTTAAAAAAAATCACAAACTTTTTAACCAAATTAGTACGTTTATAATCCCTTTTTTTTGATGACCTATAACTTTTTTATTTTTCTGTATAAGCGGCGGTATGAGGGCTCATTTTTTGCGCCATGACCTGTACTTTTTTTGATACCACATTTGCATATAAAAAACTTTTAATACATTTTTTATATTTTTTTTAATAAAATGTATTAAAAAAGTAGCAATTTTGGACTTTTTTTTTTTTTTACGTTCACGCCATTCACCGTACGGGATCATTAACATTTTATTTTAATAGTTCGGACATTTACGCACGCGGTGCCAAATATGTCTATTGAATTTATTTTTTACGCTTTTTGGGGGTAAAATAGGAAAAAACGGACGTTTTACTTTTTTATTGGGGGAGGGGATTTTTCACTTTTTTTTTACTTTTTCTTTTACATTTTTTAACATTTTTTTTACACTTGAATAGTCCCCATATGTATAGGACATAGAACAGATCAGTGTTATCAGTTATCTTCTGCTCTGGTCTGCTCCATCTCAGACCAGAGCAGAAGACGCCGGGAGCCGGAAGGAGGAAGGTGAGGGGACCTCCGTGCGGCGTTCTGAATGATCGGATCCCTGCAGCAGCGCTGTGGGCGATCCGATCATTCATTGAAATTGCGTACTGCCGCAGATGCCGGGATCTGTATTGATCCCGGCATCTGAGGGGTTAATGGCGGACACCGGCGAGATCGCGGGCGTCGGCCATTGCCGGCAGGTCCCTGGCTGCGATCAGCAGCCGGGATCAGCCGCGCATGACACGGGCATCGCTCCGATGCCCGCGGTTATGCACAGGACGTAAATGTACGTCCTGGTGCATTAAGTACCACCGCACCAGGACGTACATTTATGTCCTGGGTCCTTAAGGGGTTAAAGAAACACCAGATTTGGGCCTTGGGGACACAGACATTTTTCATTTCTGTGTTTTTGTTTTTTCCTTCTCGCCTTCTAAGGATACATTCACACCACGTTTTGAGAGCATTCACACAGATAATTAAGAGATCAGTTTCTCTCTTTCTCTAATCTTGATGCATAGTAATCTATGATGCAGATTTGGAAATGCTATCTTTATTCTGTGCCTTGTTCTTACCCCTAAAACATTTTAAATTTTCAGGGTTATAATTAGAGATGAGCGAACTTTTTAAAAATTTGATTCGGCCGTTTCCCCGAATTTTCCAAAAAAGTTTGTTTCGATCCAAATTTTTTTGCGGCAAATCTATATTAAAAAAGGCTATTTCTAGCCTACATACAGCCTCTATAGGGGTATAATAATACTGTTATTCAGAATAACATGCAGATTACCGGTATCGCTTTTAGAATCACTTCCGCACAGCAGTACAATGTCAGAGCCTGGTGGTGGCATCAGTGTCAGGAGACCACATAGTGACTGAATAACACAGCGTGGAGGTGTTGGCAGCATGAGGAGACCATTTAGTGGCTGAATGGCACAGTGTGGAGGTGTTGGCAGCATGAGGATACCATATAGTGGCTGAAAGACACAGCTTGGATGATGCTGAAGTATGAAGACATCATATAGTGGCTGAATGACACAGAATGGAGGTGTTGGCAGCATGAGGAGACCATATAGTGGCTGAATGGCACAACATGGAGGTGTTGGCAGCATGAGGACACCATATAGTGGCTGATTGACACAGCTTGGATGAAGCTGAAAAATGAGGACACCATATAGTGGCGGAATGACACAGAATGGAGGTGTTGACAGCATTAGGACACTATATAGTGGCTGAATGGCACAGTGTGGAGGTGTTGGCAACATGAGCTCACCATATAGTGGCTGAATGACACAGCTTGGATGAAGCTGAAGCATGAGGACTCCATATAGTGGCTGAATGACACAGCGTGGAGGTGTTGGCAGCATGAGGAGACCATATAATGGCTGAATGGCACAGCGTGGAGGTGTTGGCAGCATGAGGACACCATATAGTGGCTGAATGGCACAGTGTGGAGATGTTGGCAGCATGAGATCACCATATAGTGGCTGAATGACAAAACTTGGATGAAGCTGAAGCATGAGGACTCCATATAGTGGCTGAATGACACAGCGTGGAGGTGTTGGCAGCATGAGGAGACCATATAGTGGCTGAATGGCACAGCGTGGAGGTGTTGGCAGCATGAGGACACCATATAGTGGCTGAATGACACAGCTTGGATGAGGCTGAAGCATGAGGACACCATATAGAGACTGCATGACACAGAATGGAGGTGTTGGGAGCATGAGGACACCATATAGTGGCTGAATAGCACAGTGTGGAGGTGTTGGCAGGGTCTTGGCAGCATGATGACACCATATAGTGGCTGAATGGCAGAGTGTGGAGGTGTTGGCAGCATGAGGACAGAATATAGTGGCTGAATGACACAGCTTGGATGAAGCTGAAACATGAGGACACCATATAGTGGCAGAATGACACAGAATGGAGGTGTTGGCAGCATGAGGACACCATATAGTGGCTGAATGGCACAGTGTGGAGGTGTTGGCAGCATGAGGACACAAAATAGTGGCTCAATGACACAGCTTGGATGAAGCTGAAGCATGAGGACACCATATAGAGGCTGAATGACACAGCGTGGAGGTGTTGGCAGCATGAGGAGACCATATAGTGGCTGAAAGGCACAGCGTGGAGGTGTTGGCAGCATGAGGACACCATATAGTGGCTGAATGACACAGTTTGGATGAGGCTGAAGCATGAGGACACCATATAGTGGCTGAATGACACAGAATGGAGGTGATGGCAGCATGAGGACACCATATAGTGGCTGAATGGCACAGTGTGGAGGTGTTGGGAGCATGAGGACACCATATAGTGGCTGAATGGCACAGTGTGGAGGTGTTGGCAGGGTGTTGGCAGCATGAGGACACCATATAGTGGCTGAATGGCACAGTGTGGAGGTGTTGGCAGCATGAGGACACAATATTATGGCTGAATGACACAGCTTGGATGAAGCTGAAGCATGAGGACACCATATAGTGGCAGAATGACACAGAATGGAGGTGTTGGCAGCATGAGGACACCATATATTGGCTGAATGGCACAGTATGGTGGTGTTGGCAGCATGAGGACACCATATATTGGCTGAATGGCACAGTATGGTGGTGTTGGCAGCATGAGGACACCATATAGTGGCTGAATGACACAGCTTGGATGAAGCTGAAGCATGAGGACACCATATAGAGGCTGAATGACACAGCGTGGAGGTGTTGGCAGCATGAGGAGACCATATAGTGGCTGAATGGCACAGCGTGGAGGTGTTGGCAGCATGAGGACACGATATAGTGGCTGAATGACAAAGCTTGGATGAGGCTGAAGCATGAGGACATCATATAGTGGCTGAATGACACAGAATGGAGGTGTTGGCAGCATTAGGACACCATATAGTGGCTGAATGGCACAGTTTGGAGGTGTTGGCAGCATGAGGACACAATATAGTGGCTGAATGACACAGCTTGGATGAAGCTGAAGCATGAGGACACCATATAGTGGCAGAATGACACAGAATGGAGTTGTTGGCAGCTTGAGGAGACCATATAGTGGCTGAATGGCACAGCGTGGAGGTGTTGGCAGCATGAGGACACCATATAGTGGCTTAATGACACAGCTTGGATGAGGCTGAAGCATGAGGACACCATATAGTGGCTGAATGGCACAGTGTGGAGGTGTTGGCAGCATGAGGACACCATATAGTGGCTGAATGGCACAGTGTGGAGGTGTTGGCAGCATGAGGACACCATATAGTGGCTGAATGACACAGCTTGGATGAATCTGAAGCATGAGGACACCATATAGTGGCTGAATGACACAGAATGGAGGTGTTGGCAGCATGCAGACTCCATATAGTGGCTGAATGGCACAGTGTCGAGGTGTTGGCAGCATGAGGACACCATATAGTGGCTGAATGGCACAGTGTGGAGGTGTTGGCAGCATGAGGACAGCATATAGTGGCTGAATGACACAGCGTGGAGGTGTTGGCAGCATGAGGAGACAATCTAGTGGCTGAATGGTACAGTGTGGAGGTGTTGGCAGCATGAGATCACCATATAGTGGCTGAATGACACAGCTTGGATGAAGCTGAAGCATGAGGACTCCATATAGTGGCTGAATGACACAGCGTGGAGGTGTTGGCAGCATGAGGAGACTTTTTATTTTATTTTGTGTTAGTGTAGTGTAGTGTTTTTAGGGTACAGTCACACGGACGGGGGATTATAGCGAGTTTCCCGCTGCGAGTTTGAGCTGGTGCGCAAAATTTGCTGCATCGCAAACTTGCAGCCTGATACTCACTGTAAGCCCCTGCCCATGTGAATGTATCCTGTACATTCACAGGGGGGGGGGACCTCCAGCTGTTTCAAAACTACAACTGGGCATTCCCGGGAGTTGTAGTATACAGGGTCCCATTACAGCAATGCATGTCGCTTTACGGCGACATGCATTGCCTTAAAGGGCCCGACCGTGGCTGAAGAAGAACTCACCTGTCGCCGCCGCCGCCATCTTCATCGCCGGGATCCGGGTCTTCAGGGATGAGGTAAGTACCGGGGCAGGTCCCCAGCACTCCCCCATCCCCCGCCTCATCCTCCGGTCTTCCTCCCGTCCTCTCCGGACTTCCAGGGGCCGGGCAGGGCGGGAGAAAGTAAACGCCCCCCCCCCCCTGCGATTGGTCGGTTAGCTAACCGACGGATCACAGGGGATAGGAGGAGGTGGCAGGCCTGCCACCTTGCTCCTAGCCTCCAGCATGGTCCTGGCTGTCTGTGACAACCGGGATCATGCAAAATTACCGGGCGATCGGGTCCCAGAGATCCGATCAGCCCGGTATCGCCGCAGATCGCAAGGGCGATTTCCCTTGCGATTTGCGGCAATCGCCGACATGGGGGGCCTACATGGCATTTCAGCAGGCATTTCAGCAGGCATCCGCTTCCGTTCTCTGCCCGGCGAGCGGCAGAGACCGGAAATACAACAGGACGTTCTCTAACGTCCTTTGGCATTAAAGCCCAGGTAGCGGGGACGTTAGAGAACGTCCTATGTCCTTAAGAGGTTAAGGGGTTAAGACCCAAGTGACCAAACCATACATGTGTGTTGCCTGTTCCCAAAGGGTTAGACTACTTTACCCCTCACCTGCCCAGAAGTTTTTAGGGATCAAAAGAGAAACAGCAATCTTTTCCTGCTATGAACAAAATTAGATGTGTGCCACTTTGTTGTGTTATAATCTGTCTCTAAAAATAAATACTTTTGCTAGACTGCTTATACCATACTTATAGTAAAAGGTTTTAAAATAAAGTGCAAACATGGCATGCACCATGAATTGTAACTAAACACAAAACTGACACAAATGGCTTAATACATTTCCCCCACTATGTGTGAAAGTTACATTTTGGAATTGGTTTTATCTATCTTATTCTACTGTGAGGCTGGGTTCAAACTTGATGTCCCATGCAAGTCTATGGGATTTCCAGTACATCTGATTGCATTGCTCTTGGGCTTTAGAGTTTGCCTAGGAGTTTTAAACATCCTGTTGCCTGTCCAACAGGAAAGCAGGTGCAGAGAATAGTGCAGGTGGTGAGTCATGAGGACCGGATATGATATTAGAATGGGATATGAGAACGAGAGCTTTATTGTTGCTTTTCCTATGACGTCAGGATAAGAGAATGGGATATCAGGATGGGATTTGAGGTTGGGATATGAGGTTGGAATAAAAGGACAGAAGTATCATTGTTGGCATTCCTCTCCCACAAGGTTTAGATATGAAGACCGAGCAATGATGGGTACTATGCTAGTATTTATGCATACATTGTGTGATATAATATAATGTCAAAGGTGCTATTGATATAACATTTTGACCATATGTTGGTAATAACTCTCACTGATATTAAGTTAATACAAACAATGGCGATAATGGCTTCAAGATGCTTCCTATATGGAGAAATTTGTATCATGCATTGCTATGGTGTGATTTTGGCCTATCCTTCCACACAAACATTCTTCAAATCTTGAGGGTTCTGTAGGTCTCTTCAATGAATCATGATCTTCAGTTCTTCCATAGATTTTTAATGTGATTTAAGTCATGATTGGCTGAGCCATTGTGGCAGCTTGATTTTTTTCTTTGAAACCATCTGATAGTTTCCTTGGCTGTGTATTTTCCTTGCTGAAATGTCCACCCTTGTCCATCTTCATCATCCTGGTAGATGGCAGCAGATTTTTGTCAAGAATGTCTTGATAAATTTTCCTATTCCCCTTCCTTCAATTACGTGAATTTTGCTAGTACCATTTGCTGAAAGCAGCTTCACACCATGATGTTCCCATCTCCAAACTTCACTGTCAGTATGGTGTTTTTAGAGTGAAGTGCAGTGCCATCACTGCCAGTTCTCCAAATATTTAACTGGCTTTTTCAAATGAGCTTCAACATGCTTTTTATTCAGCAATGGAGTCCTGTGTGGTGAGCGTGAATACAAGCCATGACATCGGAGTGCATTACTTACTGTTTTCTTTGAGACATTCCAGGTCTTCACAAGTGATCCTTGGCTCTTAGACAACTCTTCTGATTATTCTTTTCTGGTTCAATAATTTTTATTGAAGAATTTTTGTCAAAAGACAAGTACCACAGTTGTACAATAGCCAGTGCATAACAAAAAGAAACAAACATATAGTATGAATGCTGACATTCTCGCATAACAACAAACAACTTTGGTTAATACAGTAGAAGTCCATGAAACTGTCTGTCTACAATGAATCAAGATGTTACATAAATTAAGCTATATACGACATTACCCATCAAGAAAACTGAAAGAGTGAATGGTAGCATGTCATATGGCCGTGTAGTATGTTGGGCAACAGAGTAGAATTAGGAGAAGAAAGGGATATGTTGGAAAGGGTGTTAGGGGGGGGGAAGAGGGAGATGGGGGGGAAGAGGAACAGAAGGGGGACAGAAAGAGGGAGAGGGTGAGAACATATCCCAGAGCGGTATCATTGATTACATTTTCACAGTAGTGTGATGGGAAGAGAGCCATGGCGCCCGGCGCTTCTGAAATTTTTCAGTAGAACCCTGACCCAAGCGATGATTTTCTCATACATACAAGTAGCGTTTAGTTTCTGAATCACATCTGCTATAGTGGGCACCACAGGGGATTTCCATGCTTTAGTGAGGGAAACCTTGGCTATACTGCATATTAGGCACGTGAGGTCCCTAAACCTAGGAAGGATAGATTGCATATTAATGAGGAGTAAAGCCATTTGAGGAGACCACTGTATTTCCATATGTAGTAATTCTTCTATTAACACTTTGCAAGAGGTCCAAAATGGGATAATGAGAGGACAATCCCATAAGATGTGTATCAGAGTGCCCCTTAGTCTACAGTTGCGCCAACACATATATGAGGACCCAGGATAGATACGCGTTCAGGGTGTAGTACCATTGTAAAGTGGTCTTATGTATGGATTCTACATGGGTGACACACTGAAATGCCTTATTTGCAGCAGCAAATGCCTTTCTCCATTCCTGGTCTGAGAAAGAAACACCCAGGTGCCTCTCCCAGGTGCAGAAGGGATGCGGTTTTTGGAAGATATCGGTATGGAGATAGTTAGAATATATCAATTTTAAGCCTTTGAGGTTGCTGTTCAAAAACACTAGTGTGGCTACGTGTGGGCAAATCTCGGAGGGGGACAGGTGATTAAGATAGTGCCTAATCTGTAAATGCAATGAGTATTTGGAACTCAAAGCTTGAAAATACATAAGGGTTCCCTCTTCATACAACTGTCCGACCAAAGTAATACCTTTGGACATCCAGGTACGTAAGTCTAGATGAGGGATGGAAGCTTGAATAAATGTGATGGAGATCGAGGAGTGTCTGACCGGGGTAGAAGATAGCACAGGTCCCAAGTATTTTGACCATGCTAAATATGAGGCTTTGATTATGGGATTGGTTAGCGGGGGAGGAGATGTAGTGTTCCAGAGGGGAAGTTGTAGCATGTCAGTGATATGATAAGGTAGGACCATGGACTGTTTAATATGGACCCAAGGGACATCCAGTGTCCCCTTTCTCCAGCCCCGCAGAAAGCTGACCAATGAGGCTATGTAGTATCCTCTTATGTCTGGGACTCCCAATCCCCCTGCCTCTCTAGATTTAATAAGAGTATGGATGCAGCCACTCTAGGCTTTTTCTCCGCCCGGACGAATTTGGAGAATAGCTACTGAGCCAACAAAAAGAAAGAGTTTGGAACTGTTATGGGTAAGGTCCTGAACAGGTATAAGAAACGGGGGAGTATAAACATCTTGAAAGTGGCAACCCTTCCCATCCAGGATATGTCAAATTTTGCCAATCTATGAGTTTCTTCAGATATGAATTTTAGGAAAGGTTCACAATTGGTCTGGTAAAGCAGCTTGTGAGGGAAAGCCAATTTGACGCCCATATAAGTAAGGTCTGAGGTTCTCCATTCAAATGGGTATTGTTGCTTTAAGGAGTGAAGAACCTCGTCTTCTAAATTGATGGGGAGTTTCCCAACTCTTGTATAATGCTCATAACTGTTGGGGTGGAAATAGCAGGGTCTGTTAAGGTCAGAATGATGTCATCTGCATATAGTGAAATCAAATGTGACCTACCACCTACCTCAACCCTGTCAACTCCCACATATTTACGCAAGGCATAGGCTAAGGCTTCTAAGCACAGTATACAAATTAGGGGGGAGAGAGGACACCCCTGCCTTGTACCAGTATTTGTACCAGTACCTTGTATTAGTAATAGTCAACGTGTTCGATAATGCTCCATTGGCAAAAACTCTGGCCGTAGGGCATGTGTATAGCGAGGAGATCGCTTGGAGGATCGGACCCATGAAGCCCAAATGGTGTAGAACAGAGAACGCATAGGACCAGCAGAGCCAATCGAACGCCTTCTCGGCATCCAAATCAAGGAACAAGGCAAGGGTGTGCGTTGTTTCTAAGTGGTAGAAAACATTAAGGAGCCTCCTGGTGTTGTCTGACGCCTGCCTGCCAGGAACAAACCTGGATTGGTAAGCTTGAACCAAGCTTGGCAGCACCACTGCCAACCGGGAAGCAATTATTTTAGCGAAGATTTTAAGGTCCTGATTGAATAAAGAAATCGGCATATAATTCTGAGGGAGGTCAGGATTCTTTCCCGGTTTTGAGATAGTAACAATGAGGGCTTGGAGATTATCAGCAGGAAAGGAACCCTGGGACATCGCTGCTTGACAGAAGTCATGGAGGAAGGGAGACAGAGTGGAACAAAAGGATCTTATAATATAAATGTATAAAACCATCAGGGCCTGAGGCTTTCTGAGCAGAGAGTGAGTTAATGGTTTTTGTAATTTCTGTAAAGGATATAGGAATATTGAGTTGGGACAACTGTTCTTCTGTGAGATGAGGAAGACCCAACCTGTTAAGAAACTGATGCATGGAATTTGTCAGGTCGGGAGGCGCGGGCACTGCGTCACGCAGATTTTATAGGGAGGTATAGAAAGCTTGAAAATGGTTAGCAATATCATCCGGAGTGTAGGCTGTAATCCCAGAGACAGGATGCCGGAGGCGTGCTATACGAGAGCGTTCGTTTTTGCACTTAAGCCGGGAAGCCAGGAGCTTACCTGCTTTGTCATTTTGCGAATAGTATTTAGCCTGCGTCCTACGCAAGTTTTTTTTCATATTTAAATAATGTCAGTTCCCTCAGTTCCTGTCTCAGTGCTGACAGCTGGGTGGCCCAAGTGCTGGAGGGGGTTGTTGGTTTTGAGTTTCTACTAATTTTAATTTATCTAATGTGTCCGTTAGCCTCTCTTCCCTCTTCCGTTTACAAGCTGCCCCGTATTTAATTTAAAAAAAAACTCTGATATATGCCTTATGGCAATTCCACAAAGCTATAGGGTCCAAAATAGAACCAGAATTTATAGAAAAATATTCCGTGAGATGAGTGCGTAATGCTTGGGCATGCTCCGGATGGGACAGGAGGAAGGGGCTTGCTCTACACAGGTGTGAAGGAGAAGTGGTAAAATTCTCCTGGAGGGATAATGTGATAGCCGCATGATCCAAATACGTTATAGTTTCTATTGTGGAGGGGCCCAGACAAGTCAGGAGAGGGCGACCAACCAGGAACATAGCCAAACGTGAGTATGTATTGTGTCAGGGAGTGATGTTTGTATTGTTTCTCAGTGGGATGTTGAATGCGCCAGGCATCATATAGTTCCTCAGTCCCGAGTGTGGACTCTAGGCTAGGGTGAGCAGTACGTGTGGAAGAGGTAGAGTCAAGGGATGGGTCTACCACTAAATTAAAATCTCCACAAATCACAAGTGGACCTCATTTAAATTTATTCACTGATTTCAGAGTGTGGCGGAGAAATCGGGATTGACCCAAGTTAGGGGCATAAAGTGAAACTAAAGTATATGGCGAATTGTTCAAAGGCAGTTAACTATAATAAAACGCCCATTGGAGTCACAGATGGATGAAATAACTGTGAGTGCTACCGTGTTTTTGAAGGCTATAAGAACACCACGGGACTTGGACTTATGGTGTGAATTTAATATATGGGGGTACATAGGGTGTCTCATGCGAAATGCATCCTTATCAAGGAGATGGGTCTCCTGAGCGCAAAACAGGGATGTGAAAAGAACATAACAAACATAAAAAAAAACAAGGCACATAACAACAAAAAAGGATATATCAGATGATGGCCGTAGCCAATCGTCCCGGATGGGGGAAATGTCAACACCGAAGCCGGACTAAAAGACAACGGTGGAGCAGCCCTTTTGAAGATCAAATCACAGTCAACCAGACTCAGCGGACGGCAGACCATTCATCATGTATCTTGTGAGGAGCCTTTGAAGATGGGTTCTTGGTAGGTCCCAAAGGAAGGTCCCATTTACGCAGAAGAGCAGTTCCCTCCTCCAGCGTACGAATCGCGTGGGTCACATTTTCATGCTGGATGAGTAGACGGACTGGAAAGCCCCATCTGTAAGGCGTTTTAGCAGATTGGAGGGCAGAGGTGATTGACTGGAGTGCCCGGCGGAGTTGGAGAGTAGCCGCCGACAGATCAGCATATAGGGCAACATGATGGAATGGTGCAGGTAAACCTTTATTGATGCGGGCAAAGTTCATCAATTTCTCTTTCACTGAGTAAAAGTGTACTCTGGCTAGTACATCTTGTGGGGTGGAGTCGTCCAAATGCAGCGGACGGGGTACCCTGTGTGTCCTATCAATCTCCAGCTCCTGTGGGGAGCAATCAGGCAAAGAGGCTTGAACCAGAGAGCGCACATACTTAGGGATATTAGCAGGCATTACGGTTTCTGGAATCCCTCGCAATTTTATGTCATTGCTCCTGCTGCGGTCTTCAAGATCAGCGACCTTATCCTTTAACATAACAATGTCCTCCTCAGCAGCATTATGGGAGTCGACTAGCTCATTGTGTGAGGCTGCAAATTCCCCAAATTTCGATTCTATATGGTCTACTCTATTTCCAAGATCCTCTACAGTGGCTGCAGGGGGTTAATCATCGCCATCATGTCTTTTCTAAAGGACTTCTGCAGAGTTATCAACATGTTTTTCATTAGTGTGTCTGTGACAGCTTGGTCACAGACAGGCAGCAAATGTAATTCATCTTCCTCTGGAGGGAGAGAGTTTAGTCTCTGCATACGAGACAGGTTTGGTGCTGACAGAGGGGGACCTCTTACCTCCCCATGTTGAGGGCTGTGTTATGGCGACCTCTGCAGCTGCGGAAGAGAGGTGAATGGAGCTGCGTCTTCTGCCACATGGTGCTGTAGGCTGCGTCCCGGAGATGTCGCAGGTGATGATGGAGCGGAGGCAGGAGGTTCGGCAGGTATGGAGAGGGGTTCACTGTGTAGCTCAGGGTCTGAAGTGGAGCGTCTGTGTAGTGCCGGAGCTGCGCGAGCACTCAGGGAGGCCAGGGGCACCGGAGCCAGCAGGTCTGCGTCGCCATCTTGTGAGGACTCCCGTCTCTGTGGGAAATAAAATTTCCTCAGTGTATCCTGCTTCACCACTCTCTTTCTTCTTCCCGGCAAGTCGCTAGAGCTGTTCGGCACCTGCAGGTAGAAAAGTGGGGTCTGGAAGTTGCATAGTGGTCGCTGTATAGGGCTTTAAACACCGGAGCTCTGCTACTACACCACCATTCAGTCCGGCAGACAGGCCACGCCCCCCTGATTATTCTTTTCACTTATTTGTCAGAAAACTTGTAAGGAGCACCTGGTCAAAGCTAATTTATGAGGAAATGATTGTCTTTCCACTTTCGTATTATGGTCCCAGCAGTGCTCACTGGAACATTCAAAAGCTTAGAAATCAGCCTGTAACCAATGTCATTGTTATGATTTGCTACAATTAAAGGGGTACTACGGTGAAAACCTTTTTTCTTTTAAATCAACTGGTGCCAGAAAGTTAAAAATATTTGTAAATTATGTAGTAGACAATAGAAAGAAGTTGTAACCAGGCACTGCACTGAGGGCAAAATAGAATCCAATGGAGAAGCACGTGAATGTGCTGATCAGCCTACTTGCGATGGAATACTCCAGTCATATAACCTGCTGTATGCTGTATATGGGGCTGCCGACTTCAACAAGAGTCCAAGTGCTATATAAAATATCACAGTCAAAGAAAGAGAAAAGTCGCACTCACCCATAAATGCAGCTACAAAAGCGTTTATTGCAAAATTCCAGCAGTCCACGAACAAATGTCCATGGCGGGGAGCAAGAGTCAGCCGACTCTTAGACGCGGGACATACCTGTGGGAGCGACTAGTTTTGCGTCACGTGATGGACGCTTCTTCCGGCTCAAGGTACCTTGAGCCGGAAGAAGCGTCCATCACGTGACGCCAAACTAGTCTCTCCCACAGCTTTGTCCCGCGTCTAAGAGTCGGCTGACTCTTGCTCCCCGCCATGGACGTTTGTTCGTGCACTGCTGGAATTTTGCAATAAACGCTTTTGTAGCTGCATTTACGGGTGAGTGCGACTTTTCTCTTTCTTCGACTGTGATATTTGTAAATCACTTCTATCAAAAAATCTTAATCCTTCCAGTACTTATTAGCTGCTGAATGCTACAGAGGAAATTCCTTTCTTTTTGGAACACTGATGACATCACGAGCACAGTGCTTTCTGCTGACATATCTGTCCATTTTAGCAACCGTGCATAGCAGATGTATGCTAAGGGCAGCATGGTGGCTTAGTAGTTAGCACTGCTGCCTTAGTGTCAGCAAGGCAGCAGTGCTAACCACTAAGCCACCATGCTGCCCTTAGCATACATCTGCTATGCACGGTTGCTAAAATGGACAGAGATGTCAGCAGAGAGCACTGTGCTCGTGATGTCATCAGTGGGCCTTGGGTTCAAATCCCACTAAGGACAACAATAAATAAAGACTTATTATTATTATTATTATAACGTCAGCAGAGAGCACTGTGCTCATGATGTAATCAGAGAGCATTCCAAAAAGAAAATCATTTCCTCTGTAGTATTCAGCAGCTAATAAGTACAGGAAGGATTAAGATTTTTTAATAGAAGTAATATAAAAATCTGTTTAACTTTCCGGAGCCAGTTGATTTAAAAGAAAAAAGGTTTTTACCGGAGTACCCCTTTAAGTTGCAAAGGTCAAAAGACAGCTCTTTATTTTTACCCATCATGAGATGTGTCTTGAGTGACACCTTGGCAATGAGATCTTTTTGTAGGCCATCAGTTAGGTTTGAACCAGCTGATATTAATTTGTATTGACAAGGGCCTGGATTGCTTTTTAATTACTGATAGATTTCAGCTGTTGTTTTGGCTTTCCATCCTTTTGGACTTCCCTTTCTTCATGTGTTCAATAATGTTCCATGTAATTTCACATTATTACACATAATTTAATTTCTGAGCTAATTTGTTTTGGTTTATTTGTATGTATAGATTACTTGGGTTGTTTTCAATCTTTTGTGAAAATTTCATGTTAATAATGGTGATGTGTAACTTATGTGGCTGAAGATGTTTTGATGAAACCTGGTACATGTGTTGTTTATATGTCAACTAAAAATAAAGTACTGTTAAATTAACCCTAACTCACCTCCTTATGCAAGTGTAAGGGTTTTTCTCTGGGACTCCCTGTGCATCTCCTGAATGTTTTACTCTCTCACTGAAGAGATTGCCAAGATTCAAACATACAACTAAATGTCCAGGTGTATATGAGGACAAGATATGAGGACGGGCTATAAAGATGGCATAGGAGGTCAGGATATGAGAACGAAAGCATCATTGTTGCTTTTCTTCTTCCACAAAATGTAGGTAGGAAGACCGAGCAAAACTTGGTACTCTGCTAGTATAGTACATATTGAAGTAAAATAAATAAATAAATAAGTAATGCATATAATCTTTGTATATAGTACTTTTTGAGTGCTGACACATGCTCTCTGATCACACATGCTCTTTGATCCTTAAAGGGATATTCTGGCCAAAGACATCTTATCCCCTATCCAAAGGATAGGGGATAAGATGTCTGATTGTGGGGGGCCCACCACTGGGACCCCCCGCAATCTCCGTGCAGCACTCGCATTTAATGCAGGGCTGCATCTCCAGTCTCAGAAACCTCTTTGTTTCAAGGACTGGAGACACAATATCATGCCCCCTCTCATAGGCATGAATGGAGAGGACGTGGCATGACATCACGAGGGGGCGTGGTGTGATGTCTTGTCTCCAGCCCGGCAAACACAGATGTTTCCGAGACTGTAGCAGCAGCCCCACATAGAATGTAGGTGCTGCATGGAGATCGCGGGGGGACCCAGAGGCGGGCCCCCTGCTATCAGGCATCTTATCCCCTATCCTTTGCATAGGGGATAAAATGTCTTTGGCCGGAATACCCCTTTAAAACATACCAGAGTAATCAATATAAGTATGAACTAATGGATAAATGTCTTATCAGCATTACTTGTCTATTAGGCCCCTAATTGTCTGGCCAAGCCATGCTCTTAAGCAATTTTAGCAGATATTTTGCTTGCAGAAACGAAGTGCAGTCCCATTTGCTTGACTTCCTCTCTCTTTTAATTTCTTTTTGGATTTCAAAGTTTTTTTTGTTTTTTTATAATGCATACTTTTTGTTATTTTGAACAATCCATCCATTTAGCAATATATTTGAAGAAGCCAAATTGTTTCCTATTTTTCTTTCCAGCATGCATGCTTTAAACTAGGTCATTTTTATTATGTAATTCATTGTTTAGGTTGTGCAATAAGTAGAATTCTCAGTGGTTCCAATTAAATAAAAATCTCTTGCGGTTTTCTGAAATTGGACAGAATTATTGCTCTCAGCAAATGCAACCACCACATAGGGTAAGCAGAAGTCTATCGCTGATTTGAAAACATTAGCACACATTGATTTCCTGTAACTGTCTGGCTCAGTAGATGCTCATGACATATAGAATACTTCAAAAGAGAATGTAAATAGAGGAATATACATGCACAGTATTGTATTCTATGTCCCAGGGACCATTCATCTCATGCTAACAAAGATTTTTAAGCATTGAGTAGTCAAGCAGAACAATACATTGTCAATATTTATTGTTTTCTTAATGTCTCTTTAGGTCTAAGGGAGTTGAAGTGATCTTTTTTGTTTAAATTAAACAATACGTTCTCATCCTCCCTTAATAAGAAAGTTAACATCTAATGAAAGGTCAGACATCTTCTTCTATTCTGGGAAAATTATTTAAAACCATGTGTCACAACAATTATTTATTTTAGTCCCCAATAATTAAACTGGAAATTAGATTGCATTAGGATAACCCAATAGTTTCAGAGGTGTCTTCAGTTCTAGTGTAGACATACTAAAAATAGATTATCTTTGTGTTAGTCATGCTATAGAAAATCCAATTAACCTATTTATTTGTTTATTTAGATGCTTTCGATTGATCTGCATTATTGCAATCATGAATTTGTTTTCTACGTGTATTTATTAACACAGGTCATTACAATAAATTCCGGAAGAAAATAAAATGTTCTTTCCTCATCTTTTAAATATTTTATAATTGTATAAACTTAATTCAGTGTTCAAATGTGAAACAAACTCCAAACTCTTCAGGGAAAAAATATAAAAAAAACAAACAAAACAAAAAAACTTTTTTATTTTTTTACTTCTTTACTTTGTACTCTGTGAGGGTAATTTATCAAACCATTTAGAAAGCTTTTTTCATGTAAATTAGCTAAATTTTCTGCATCATTTCATTTCATTTAAGTTTCCTTACCATGAAGTGTTCTTATTTAGAGCACTTTGTGCGATGGTAACTGATTTGTTATGTGCGACTTTTTGTGAAATGTCACACAAATATGGCATAGGTCAGATTTAGAAGTTATCACAGGGCAGGCCAACCCTGCCCTATAGAATTATTTAAATGGCTCTATGCGACAATTGTATTATGGTCCATGCGACTTTGATACAATTGTCGCACAACCGCCACTTCTCTGCTACATTTAACCTGAATGAAGTAGAACAGTTCTATGGGGATTCATCAAAGCCTGTGTGCCATTTGATACATTTGGCGCAAGTCCACTACTTTCTTCGGTACATTTGTGCTCTAAACAAGTTCTAAATTCACACTAGTCTTTGTAAATGTCTCTCTATGTCCTCGTTAGTTCTGTGCTGAATGAATCTAAATCTGCAATCAACCTTTGATTGTGCTTAGTATCTACCAAGATTTATGCCCTGGAACCTCTCCATAGCTGACACAACACAGATAGTTGCAATCATAGTATCACAACATAGGGTCGCACAATCCATGCTTTTTCATAAAATATCTACTTCTTCTATTTGCAGACACATAAGAATGTGCAATTCACTGCAAGTGGCATACCCTCCATCTCACCCAAACCTGCACTTCTGTCTTCCTCCCTAAGTTTCTGGCCTTAGCTTTGTGTTCAATCACAGTGCATGACTTACTCTTCTTTCCTATGCCATGATATAGTGCACAATGCTTGTGAAAATACACTGAACAAGCTGACATTGTGCTGAGGACAATTTACACAGTACATTACTATAGATTGCATGTGATTGGAGAAGAGATTGCTATGTCAGCAAAAAGCAGAAACAGCAAGGTAGGAATTACACTAAGCAGATGCACAGCAAGGTAAGGGTTATACTAAGCACTAAGATGCTCGTGAGGACAAGCTTGAAGACTAAGAGGAGGGGAAGGGGAGTTTTAGCTATAGGAGACAGGATTATTTACATACAGCAGTAGTACAGTAAGTAGGGCTACAATAAGCACTGAATTGCTGTTACTATCAGAGGGAAGGCTTGATTTACCTTTCAGGGACAATTCAGATCCTCTGGAGAATCGACAGAGCTAACAGGTACACAGTATTTCTCTCTCTCCCCCTCCCCTGCACAGAGTAATAGCTAAGTCATCCCTTCATTTTGCTCTGACTGTTAGAAGTGGACAAAAGATTGCAGAAAAGTGAGTCATCTAGTGGCTAAGCCTTTAGAACTGCTTTTTTGGGGATAAGAAGTATTTTTTTTTGTAAAGGAAGTAATATACAGAAATATCAGGAATCACATAGGTTGGAGAGTAGTTGTTAGACACAACAGTGACTATTTAAATAAAATAATTTTTAATGTATACAGTTTTTCTTTCATATGAAGACACTTGGGCATAACATTCATGTCTACATCCCTTTCCCTTATCCCCTTACACCCTTCCCTTCAATTCCCTGGTTGGACTTGATGGACGTATGTCTTTTTTCAACCATACTAACTATGTAACTATGTAACTATGTAATCAAGTACTTATGGGTGATGTTGACCTAGATGACTCTAAAATACCTGATATAGAGATACAACATCTCAGAATTCAAATCACCAGTGGAAACTTTGCGCAAGCAAGGGTGCCTGAGAGATCTTAGCTCTGCAAAATTATAAATGCAGCTCTAGAGTATAATATAAGATGTAATTTAAAATTGAAAAGCTAGGGTAAAACAGATATTCCAATGTTTTGCAAAGCTGTATAACTTTGCACACACATTTAATAAAAAAATGTGTTTACAAAATATGTTTAAAGGGGTACTACTTTTTTAAATCAACTGGTGCCAGAAAGTTAAACAGATTTGTAAATTACTTCTATTTAAAATTCTTAGACCTTTCAGTACTTATCAGCGTCTTTATACTCCAGAGGAAGTTCTTTTCTTTTTTAATTTCTTTTCTGTCTGACCACAGTGCTCTCTGCTCACAACTCTGTACATGTCAGGAACTGTCTAGAGCAGACCTGGGCATTGTATGGCCCACGGGCCACATACGGCCCTTTGATTGGCTCTGACCGGCCCACGCTCACTGTCGAGCTGTACAATGCCCAGGTCTGCACCATCAGCCTGTGACAGGGAGAGCCCGTACAGTGCTGACAGGCAGAAGAAGGGAGTGTCCACTCTCTCCCCTCCTCTCTGCCGTGCAGTTGTAGAACCTCGGAAGGCAGAGGAGAGTAGGGGAGGGAGATGAGGAGAAGAGGCCGTGTATCTTGTCTGCTCCACCCCCTCCCCTCAGCTCTAAACTTCAGCCGGGTGAGTGTGTGTGTGTTTATATGTGTCTGTGTTGTCTGTGTGTGTTTATATGTGTATCTTTGTGTATGTGTGTGTTTATATGTTTATATTTGTGTATGTGTGTGTTTGTATGTGTATCTTTGTGTATGTGTGGGTTTATATGTGTGTCTTTGTGTATGTGTGTGTTTATATGTGTATCTTTGTGTATGTGTGTGTTTATATGTGTGTCTTTGTGTATGTGTGTGTTTATATGTGTGTCTTTGTGTATGTGTGTGTTTATATGTGTGTCTTTGTGTATGTGTGTGTTTATATGTGTGTATTTGTGTATGTGTCTGTCTCTGTATGTGTGTGACAGTGTGGGGGGCGAGCTGCCTCATGTGGGGGAAAACTGTGGTAATCTGGGAGACATCTATGCTGCCTAATCTGTGGGACATATATGCTGCCTAATCTGGGGGACAGCTATGTTCCTAATATGGGGGAAAACGATGCTCCTAATTTGGGGGACATCTATGCTGCCTAATCTGGGGGAAAACTATGCTGCCTAATCTGGGGGACAACTATGCTAATAATATGGAGGAAAATTATGCTCCTAATCTGGGGGACATCTATGCTGCCTAATCTGGGGGACAACTATGTTCCTAATATGGGGGAAAACTCTGCTGCCTAATCTGGGGGACAACTATGCTGCTAATATGGGGGAAAACTATGCTGCTTAATCTGGGGGACATCTATGTTGCCTAATCTGGGGGACAACTATGTTCCTAATATGGGGGAAAACTATGCTCCTAATCTGGGGGACATCTCTGCTGCCTAATCTGGGGGAAAACTATGCTCCTAATCTGGGGGACAATTATGCTGCCTAATCTGGGGGACAGCTATGCTCCTAATATGGGGGACAACTATGCTCCTAATCTGGGGGACATCTATGCTGCCTAATCTGGGGGACAACTATGTTCCTTATATGGGGGAAAACTATGCTCCTAATCTGGGGGCCATCTATTCTGCCTAATCTGGGGGAAAACTATGCTCCTAATCTGGGGGACAACTATGCTGCCTAATCTGATGGACAACTATGCTGCCTAATCTGGGGAAAAACTATGCTAATCTGGGGGAAAACTATGCTCCTAATCTGGGGGACAACTATGCTCCTATTCTGGGGGACACCTATGCTGCCTAATCTGGGGGACAACTATGCTGCCCAATCTGTGGGACAACTATGCTGCCTAATCTGGGGGGAACTATGCTGCCTAATCTGGGGGACAACTATGCTCCTAATCTGGGGAGAACTATGATCCTCATCTGGGGGACAACTATGCTCCTAATCTAGGGGGGAACTATGATCCTAATCTGGGGGACAACTATGCTCCTAATCTGGGGGGAACTATGATCCTAATCTGTGGGACAACTATGCTCCTAATCTGGGGGACAACTATGCTCCTAATCTGGGGAAAACTATGCTGCCTAATCTGTGGGGAACTATGCACCTAATCTGGGGGAAAACTATGCTCCTAATCTGGGGGGAAACTATGCTGCCATATCTGGGGGAAAACTATGCTCCTAATCTGGGGGAAAACTATGCTGCCTAATCTGGGGGACAACTATGCTGCCTAATCTGGGGAAAAACTATGCTGCCTAATCTGGGGGAAAACTATGCTCCTAATCTGGGGGAAAACTATGTAGCCTAATCAGGGGTAAAACTATGCTCCTAATCTTGGGGAATACTAGGCTAATCTGGGGGAAAACTACCCGGCCCTCCACAATATTTTTAGTTTCTCATGTGGCCCCATGGAAAAAATAATTGCCCACCCCTGGTCTAGAGCAAGAAAGGTTTGCTAAAGGGATTTGCTCCTGCTCTGGACAGTTCTGACATGCAATAAAATGGAGGAAAAAAATGGAGGTAGCGCCGGGTGCGGTGTAGGTCTTTATCCGGTATAGGTGGGTACCCAGGTGGGGGTAGCGTGTTCCTTGCCGGTGATAGTAGCTTGGTATGCTGGCCAGCAGCATGAGGACAGAGCCCAGAGGAGAGTCCGTAGAGTAATGCAGAAGTATTGGAGGAAAAAAGCTGCATTGGCGCTCCCAAGCAAGTAACCCAAGTCGTGGGTATTGATGCAAAATAATTTATTCTTACAGCATGAGAAATCAAAGAAAATAATAAATGTAAATCAAGATGCGTTTCGGGAGTCACAGCTCCCTTTTTCAATTGCAGGTGGTTGCTGTATGGCAAGGTAACAGGTATATGTGTTTAAATACATGAGAAAATGGCACCAAAACCAGGTGAGCTGATGACGTCATATGGGGTGGATGCCGTGGCCAGGTAGGGTCCGGGCATTAAAGAGTCTTTAATGCCCGGCCCCTACCTGGCCCCGGCATCCACCCCGGCATCCACCCCATATGACGTCACCAGCTCACCTGGCTCACCTGGCCATTTTCTCATGTATTTAAACACATATACCTGTTACCTTGCCATACAGCAACCACCTGCAATTGAAAAAGGGAGCTGTGACTCCCGAAACGCGTCTTGCTTTATATTTATTATTTTCTTTGATTTCTTATGCTGTAAGAATAAATTATTTTGCATCAATACCCACGACTTGGGTTACTTCCTTGGGAGCACCAACGCAGCTTTTTTCCTCCAATATTTCTGCAGTTCCTGACATGGACAGAGGTGTCATCAGAGAGCTCTGTGGTCAGAGAGAAAATTACTATACAACTTCCTTTGTAGCATAAGTACTGGTAAGATTAAGATTTTTAAACAGAAGAAATTTACAAATCTGTTTAACTTTTTGGCACCAGTTAATTTAAAAAAAAATGTTTTCCACCGGAGTACCCCTTTAATCCTTTTTTTAACCATACATTACAATTACTGTGCAAGAAAAGTGCCTTATTGAGTTACATCACTGCAGAGGGGTGAGTATTCATGAAGGGGGGGGGGGTGCATCAAGGGGTAAAGGAAATTCTTATTGCAACAAATACCTAATTTGCATATCATTAAAACTGATATTACAGATAAACAGCACTCTGTAACATCATATTAAAGGTAGTATAATGCTTATGGTTATCATTGCCTATTGGTGTCTATCAGCAGGTTAGGATGTGCTAACTTTGCATATTTTTTACTTCTGACTATAAATGCATAATCTACAGTTGGATAAGGCTTAGAAAACATTGTGTTTTATTGTTATTTCCCTTATTAAAAACACTTTGTTATTACTGCACCTACACATCACATACTTTATGCCTAAACCCTTTGATTCAAATCAGATATATATTTGCTTTCCCTTCAATACTGAGGCCCATATTGTTGTAACCCAATTAAAGTACAAAACTACTGAATTATTTTTTTCTAAATACTTTGATCGTAGTTCTTTACAAAAAAAAAGACGACATTAAGCTATTTTAATAGGAATTTCTTTAAATATTTTTGGACAGGGGATTCTAAGTATTAGAAATTGTTCCCTGCTGGTCTATATTACTGGTGTGTTCTGGCTGATAATAAAGGCTGCATAATTACCACCCAATGGATTATGTTAATTTCTACCTCATGGGGTTTATACATTGCCTTTCAATTAATTTGATACAACTATGTAACTTATATTGCCATAATGTATTATATCTACAGCCAGCTGTTATCTACTGTTAACATAACACCCAAAGTTCCTTTCATAAAACTTTTCAGTAAGCAGGTCAAGTGCTAGTAAGTTTCCCAGGATCATTTTTAGACAGTTTCACAAAATGTATTCAATGTGGAATTGCTATAAGATCTCTGACAATGATTGGGGTAATGAGTAATAGGACATTTATCATATAAAAAAAAAAAAAAACTCTAAAATTAAGAAAAATGCATTTATTTCTTATCTTAAACACCTTTCTCAGCCAAATCAGAAACTTTACAGAACTGAATGTTTTTATACTGCTTTACATTTCAAAGAGTATTAAGTGGGTATTCCGGCTATAGACATCTTATACCCTATTCAAAGGATGGAGAATAAGATGTCTGATGTCTGCCGTCATGCCATGCCCCCTCCATTCATATCTATGGGAGGGGATCCCAGTGGTGGGCCTCTCACTCAGAGGTTTCCGAGACTGGAGCAGCAGCTCAACACAGGTGCTGCATGGAGATCCCAGGGGATGCCAGTGGTGGGCCTCTCCCATAAGATGTCTATGGCTTGAAAAGGGTTTGCTCTGAATTAAAAACAAGGGTTTAAGCAGTCACATACCATACGTGTGCAAGGGTTGTGTCTGACAGCTCACCCTCATTCATTTCACGCTTCTTCCAGCTTGATCTTCATGTTGATCTATGTGCACTTAAATAGCTTTGTGACGGAGGTGAAAGTGGGAGGGGACTACTGACATCAACGGGACAGGTAAGTGAAAAATAACCTTAAAAAAACATATATATTCAACAATAGAAATACATAGATCTAAGGTGCAATTTCAAAAGATCATAAGAAGGCACTTAAGTCGCTACGTTCATTTAGTCCTAATGGACCTAAAGCAGAACGTCGGCTAATCCCTTTGTTTTCTTGCTGAAGTATACGAAAGTCATCTTAAATTTTCCAGCCTTTCTATGCCCGCAAATTTACGGCATAAGGGATCAGAGTAATATATTTCCCTCATGTGTGAAATAAATCGATTAGCACCCTTGCCTGTTTTCAGAGAATATAAATGTTCGCTTGAATAATTGTCTTTTTGTTTTGCCTATATAATAATAGCCACAAGGGCAAATTATACAATAGACAACACACGTGTGCGGCATGTTATAAATTGACATATAAACATAGATGGTTTTGCCGCCTAGTCTGTATGAGGGTCTAGCTAGATTTTGTTTACAAAAGGAGCAATTTCTACAAGGAAAGTTACTTTACGGAGCTGTTTTATTTAACCAAGTGGTAGAACTCTCTTTATTTTAATTTTTATTACGTTTAATATAATCGCTGATGGTAATGTTTTTTTTATATGTGATGATAGGTTTTTTATGGCTATTTTGTGAAGGTCATCATCTTGTTCAAGTATATACCAGTTGTTAAAAACCCTCATCAGTGGGACTTGTATCTCCGATAACTCAGGGACAGCGGGACTTTGTGATTCCCGGTCTCCCTGTCACCTTTCAGGCGCTGGTTGCCCAGCTAGCTGCTGAGGTAGCTAAAATACTGCTGCCTGGTATAAAAGAACAGCTGAATGATATTATATTGGCAGCACTTAAGAACGCCCAGGGTGAAGTCACTCTCCACACTGCTAAGCTAGCCGACTTGGAAGAGAGATTGGGTGTAATGGAGGAGGAAGTAATGGCTACCAACCAGAAATTACAACAGTCTTTGAAGCTTACAAAAGCACTGCAGGAAAAGACTGATGATTTAGAGATCTGCAGCTAGGGGGACTGCCGGAATCTATCCCAGCGCATTTACTTCCTGCCATACGTGCTGAGGACATACCGAAGGCGCTGGGGCTAAATGCACGTTTCTTGGTGGAAAGGTCCCATAGATTGGGGGCGCTGAAATCTCCATCACCATCTGCCTCTACCTCGGGCAACACTCGCCCGCGACAAGTAATCACGAAGTATCTGAACTACGCAGAAAAGGCTTTGCTTTTGACAACATATAAAAAGATGTCATCGCCTTTGCTTATTAGAGGTCACCGTGTTCTGCTGTTTAATGATTTCTCGGCCGAGGTAGCGAAGAGGCGCAAGGCGTTCTCACCTATATGCTCACAACTGGTAGCACAGCAGCGCAGGTTTGCTCTTCAGTATCCCGCTACCCTGTGCATTTTCATGCAAGATGGATTGACAGAGGTTTTCCGTACTCCGGAGGAGGCTCAAGTCGCTCTCAACCTCAGGGCGGCTGCGGCGACGACTGAAGCGCATGACACCTACAAACGCAGACGCCACAAGAGCCCGCCGGTACCTTTGGAAGCTATGGAGTGACCACGCTTAGTCGGATGGATATTGTTTTTGCTGATTCTTCCTTCCCTCTGAATAGTGAGGGCTACCAAATTTTGTGAGTGTCGTGGACTACTGGATCCTTGGATCTTTAGCTACACGTTGTTCCTAACAGCTACACGTATACGTACCTGAGATGGTTCTTCTGGATTTGTCTACGGTTCTTGGACTGGGGCCAAGCATGTTTTTGATGGTCTTTTTATGTTTTCTTTTTGCTTCATATTTTTCTACGGTTCGTGGCATAAGTGACTATGCTACAGGGACTTTATAACTGTGTAATGTTGAGTTATAGGCATCGTCCGGGCTGTTGGTGGGGTGACAAATTACTTTTATGAGCCCACAGAGTTTGCACAACTCTTTTTTCTTCTCTGTTGTTGTACTTTCCTGTTTTCTTCACGCTCTTTATTATCCTGTAATGTTTTTTCTCTGATACCTCCCCTCACCCCCACCCTCTCTCCCCTCATCCCCTCCTCATCCCCCTCTCTCACCCCCCCCCCCCCCTTTGCCCCCCCCCCCCCCCTTCCCGGCTGTACCTGGCTCTGTTTCTCTGATTGTCTTTGCTATTTTTTCGGGCTGAGTTTTGTCTTATTCTCTTCCTCTTGCTTTCTGATGCTCCTGGATTCTGGTAGGAGTTTCCTGCAGGGTAGTGAGCACCTGCAACCTGTCCGCGAAAAAAGTGAAGCACTAGAAGATGTGAGCTCAGGGATACTTTCACAGTCTCGCTAGTTGAAGTATACAATGTGAGTTTTATATGTTCTATTTTTGGTTTGGGGATTGTTATGGGGCGGGTTCACTCCCATGGAACTCAACTTGGTAATTGTCAAGGGGAATGCTTGAGATATTGTGTCCTTATGCTTCTCTACTGCTACAAAGGAGTGTTTTATGATATACACATTTAACAACCTAAGCTCATATTTCATATTATGAAAGTGATTACATGGAATATTAAAGGGTTGCGGTCTCCTGGAAAGCGTTCCATGGTGCTTCGACATCTTCAGAAATGGAAAGCGGATGTAGCGCTGCTCCAGTAGTCGCACCTGCGTCAGGAGGATTTTATCAGACTTAAAAAATTGTGGGTGGGAGCTGTATGGGGCTCTCCGGCAGTAGCCGGCAAGGAAGGTGTGGTGATCCTGATTCATAAGAGATTGGCATTGTCGGTGAGGTCGCATTGGGAGGATGATGAGGGTATGCTGCAAAATGGTCTAGTGGAGGAAGGGGACCGATTGATCAGTATATAGAATGTGGATGGCCCGCAGACGGGAAAGACACCCTTTTTTACTTGCCTCACTACTCATGTGCAGGGGGGCGCATCACAAACTATTATTGTAGGCGGGGACTTTAACTCTGTCATGCATACATCCGAAGATAGGAGGAGAGAGGGTCAAGGTTCACAGTCCCAAAGGGAGCTTTATTTAAAGTCATTCACACAAGCAACAAATCTCTATGATTCGTGGAGACATTTTAGGCCTGCAGAGCGGGAATTTACTCACTATTCCTACTTCCATCGTTCATGGTCACGCTTGGATTACCTATTTGTCTCAAATGGGCTTTTATCGAAGGTCTCTAATGTCAATATTTATGATATGGTGATATCGGACCATGCTCCGGTGGGAGTGGACATAGCTCCTACTTTTCCGCGGGGATCGGACAGAACGTGGCGATTTCCTTCTTATCTTCTTAAAGACGAGCAGTTTGCACAGGCCTTGAATAATTGGTGGGTGGATATCTTTTCAACTGGTACTTTATTGCCGAAAAGTTGCACATGTGAAAGTTTTACATAAACAGGGAAAGGACCCTTCAATACCGGAATCATACCGCCCTATTTCATTAACTAATGTGGATGTCAAGATACTATCAAAGTTGCTAGCGGACAGATTGGCCTCTCTTCTGCCTAAGTTGATCGGGCCACAACAAGTGGGTTTTATGAAAGGGAGAGCCGCAGTATACAACTTAAGAACTGTCCCTGGGCTACAAGGGGCGGTGACTTCTCAACCATATTCCAGCCAGGTTCCGGCATTGTTGGCCCTAGATGCTGAAAAAGCTTTTGACAATGGGAACTGGACCTGGCTGGATATGGTGTTAGACAAGGCGGGAATTCTGGGACATTTTAGAGTGTTCTTACAGGTTTTATATGCTATTCCCACTTCTAGAATACACCTTCCAGGATTTTTTTTCGGAGCCATTTGTGATGGGGAGAGGGACGAGGCAGGGGTGCCCATTGTCACCCTTACTTTTTAATCTGGCTTTAGAGTCACTTGCACAACATTTTTTACAATTTCCAGTATATAGGGGTATCACTGTGGGTGGTTCGGAAATAAAAATTAGTGGCTTTGCGGACGATACTCTGTTGTATTTAAATGATCCTGCTGCACATTTAAAAGATGTGTTTGGGGTGTTGGCATTGTATGGAACTTTTTCAGGTTACAGGGTTAATATTTCTCAATGTCAGATACTTTATTTGGGCCCCGATGGCATGAACCATTTCCCGTCTTTATCAATACAAATTGCGAGACATTATATTACATATCTGGGGATAAAAATAGGTAGAACCCCAATGTCCCTTTATAATCTAAATTACCCCCCTATTATTTCTAAAATTGAACAGGAACTAGAAAAGTGGAAATCCCTTCCCCTGTCCCTGATGGGTAGGGTACAGCTGATAAAAATGATGAGTTTACCCACTTTACCCATTTTCTGGGATATGGTCTATAGCATAACCATTTTACCTATAGACCATATCCCAGAAAATTGTGGGAACCGTTTGGAAGCTCTAGCAAAAAAGGAAATGTATTGGATCTACCATCTCCAAACGTTACAACCTCACGGGCTTAATGAAGCGATCGAATTGATTCGCTAAATCTGGCCAGCGCATGAAACTAAGATAATACTAAATTTCCTGGAGATACGATATCAAAAATATAAATATCCAAAATACAAATAATCATACATAAAAATATGCAATAGAGATATACAGCTTTTTCTCTTTTTTCCCCCGGAGTCTCCCATACTAAGAATGGACAGGTCCCATTCTGTTGCACTAAACAGAGTCCGCATTTTTCCTAGCATACCAGTACACCGAGGTTCTGTACGAAGAGAGAGCTATCAGTAACTGTAGTATTGAGTTTATGCACAATCTTATAAATGTAATTGCATATTTTATTCATTGTTCTTTTACAACATCAAATTGTTTTGTTAAAATCCTTTTTTATTTTATTTTTATTTTTTACTGTTTTAGAACTAAGGATATGTCATTTTTAAGAGACTTACTGTTCCGCAACACCTGTGTATGATTTTCGCGGTCTTTTATTCACCAGTATAAATGACGACATCTCCATCTGCATTACCATTGGACCTGACGAAGAAGGGATCACGCCCTTCGAAACACGTTGTCCCATCCCCCATGTTACGGCCTTTTTCACTATCCCCATTTTATTCTTTTATGTTAAATAAAATCCTTTTGCCTATATATCATTTCCCATTTTGGATTTGATTTGTATCCAACCTTGGATTGATCTACACTTGCGAGGAGAGCGCCTGAACGCACCGGCATTTTCTGCTGCAATGCAGACCACAGTTCCCTCTATGAGAAAATTTGAAATTCCCAGACCCAAGCCCAGCAGCGCCATCATTTTTTTATTTGAAAATTAAAACAAACTTTAAGTGTCCCGGACCCCATCGTGTGGGTACGAAGGACCAAATCCAACAAGCCCCCACAGGGCTCATGTGGCCGTGAGATGTAGGCGCAACGTCTCCATTGCCCTGACCGGCCATTGTTTCCAAGACTTCTCACCAAGGCAAACCATGTGAAGAACAGCGTGACACCGCCGTGACCTGCACACATGATATGCTGAAGGGCCACTGAGACTTTTCCGGGCAGTGGAGGCTTAAGACACAGTGGATGATGTGGAGGCGGAGTAGCACACTGTCATAGGACCAACGGGCTGACAGAGTGTAGCAGGAAGCAGCATTGAGTACACACCAGGGCTTCAGAATCCCAAAGAAAAAACAACAAATTTATTTTTTTTTTTATATTTAGGACAGCGGGTGCTACCTATATATTGCCTGAATGACACAGCCTGTAGTTGGCTGATGCATAAGCACACATTAGGGCTTCACAATCCCCCCCCCCCACAAAAAACACAACAATTGTAGAAATTTCGGAAGAAGACTTTTGGATAGCGGGTGCTACCTATGAGAAAATTTGAAATTTCCAGACCCAGGCCCAGCAGCGCCATCAGTAAACCATATCTTACCTGAATGACACAGGCTGGAGTTGGCTGATGAATGAGTATGCACCAAAGCTTTACAATCCCTAATAAAAAAGACAAACATTTTTTACGAAAAATTTTAACGAAAATTTAGGACAGCGAGTGCTCTCTATATATTACCAGAATGACACAGCCTGGAGTTGCCTGAGGAGGAGACCATTGAAATGTGTGATTTTTTTTATTTGAAATTTAAATCAAAATTTGTGTCCCGGACCCCGCCGTGTGGGTACAAAGGACCTAATCTCACAAGCACCCACAGGGCTCATGTGGCCATAAGATGTAGGTGCAACGTCTCCAAAGCCCTGACTGGCCATTTTTGGTTTTTGTACCTTTGTTTAAGAACAAGAGCATATCCAAGAGTCCAGAAGACTCTATAATGCAGGACGGTGGACTACCAAAAGACATTCTTATATAAAATATTTTTTTATTAAATAAAGAAGCAGAGTTCATCCCTCTCCGTATTTTTTGGGAAAATTTTACTTAAAAAAATCACATACAACCAGCGGTCAAAAGTGTAATGGTTATTTTTCTGGAAAATTCAAGTTTATTACAGTGATAATTATCAGAAAATTTGAAAAAGACACTACCCAAGAGTGTTTAATAACCCCATACATTGCACCATAAATGTTGAAATTTAAATTAAGCATGTATGTATGTATTTCAAAAATCCTAAAATTAAAGGCCCAAGCCCAGAAGCATCATGAAGTCAAGTAGTTCCTGAAAGACACAGGAGCAGTCAGGAGTAGGCATCAGCAGTACCCAAGAGGCTTTAATATCCCCTTACATTGCACGATCACTCGCGATATCGAGCAATAACAGGTGTGTTATGCCCTCAGATGTCTGGGGCTGAACGCGCGCTACACTGAACGGACCAGCGTGTGTCTATATTTCACCGACAGGTGCAGGTAACCCGCTGAACCCTGTTCGCGATAGGGATCAGGGATTGCAATTATTTGCCAGGAAAGAAGAATCACAACTGCTGGTCATAAGCTCGGGTTCATTAAGTCCCTGCCCTTTGTAAACACCGCATGTCTCTACTAACGATTGGATGGTTTAGTGAGGTCCTCGGATCGTCCCCGGGCGGGGTAGGAGAAGGACCTGGCAGAGCGCTGAAAATTTTAAGATCAATGTTGAAATTTGCATTAAGCATGTATTAGCTACTGCTAAACTTCCAAAAATTAAAGGCCCAAGGCCAGAAGTGTCAGTGAGGCAAGTAGTTCCTGAAAGACACAGGATGAGTCAGGAGCAGGCATTCTCAGTACCCAAGAGGGTTTCATAACCCCTTATATTTAAAGATCAATGTTGAAATTTGCATCAAGCATGTATTTAGCTACTGCTAAACATCCAAAAATTGAAGGTCCAAAGCCTGAGGCATCAGGTAGGCAAGTAGTTTCTGAAAGACACAGGATGAGTCAGGAGCAGGCATTCGCAGTACCCAAGAGGGTTTCATAACCAACCCCTTACATTTAAAGATCAATGTTGACATTTGCATTAAGCATGTATTTAGCTACTGCTAAACTTCCAAAAATGAAAGGCCCAAGGCCAGAAGCATCAGTGAGGCAAGTAGTTTCTGAAAGACACAGGTTGAGTCAGGAGCAATCATTCGCAGTACCCAAGAGGGTTTCATAACCCCTTACATTTAAAGATCAATGTTGAAATTTGCATTAAGCATGTATTTAGCTACTGCTAAACATCCAAAAATGGAAGGCCCAAGGCCTGAGGCATCAGGGAGGCAAATAGTTCCTGAAAGACACAGGATGAGTCAGGAGCAGGCATTTGCAGTACCCAAGAGGGTTTCAAACCCCTTACATTTAACCCCTTAAGGACACATAACGTACTGGAACGTCATGTGTCCGCTCCCTGATCTATAACGCGGGGCCATGTCGTTTCCTATGAGAAACCAGTGATCAATTTAAAAGATCAGTGTGTGCCGTGTTATAGGTCCCTATGGGAGCTATAAAACTGCAAAAAAAGTGAAAAAACAAAAGGGAATAAAGATCATTTAACCCCTTCCCTATTAAAAGTTTGAATCACCCCCCTTTTACCATAAAAAAAAAAGACAGGGTAAATAAAAATAAAAATTAACATATATGGTATCGCCACGTGCGGAAATGTCCGAATTATAAAAATATATTGTTAATTAAACCGCACGGTCAATGGCGTAAGCGCAAAAAAATTCCAAAATAGTGCATTTTTGGTCACTTTTTAAATCATGAGAAAATCAATAAGTCCTATCAATGCAAAAATGGTACAATGGTACCGCTAAAAACTTCAGATTACGGTGCAAAAAATGAGCCCTCATACCGCCACATACGCACAAAAATAAAAAAGTTATAAGGGTCAGAAAATGACAATTTTAAATGTATTAATCTTCCTGCATGTAGTTATGATTTTTTCCAGAAGTACGACAAAATCAAACCTATATAAGTAGGGTATCATTTTAATCGTATGGACCTACAGAATAAAGATAAGGTGTAATTTTTACCGAAAAATGCACTACGTAGAATCGGAAGCCCCCAAAACAGCGTTTTTTTTTTTTTTTTTTTCAATTTCGTCTCCCAATTATTTTTTTTTCCTTTTCGCCGTCGATTTTTGGGCAAAATGACTGAAATCATTACAAATTAGAATTGGTGGCGCAAAAAATAAGCCATCATATGGATTTTTAGGTGCAAAATTGAAAGAGTTATGATTTTTTAAAGGCAAGGAGGAAAAAAGAAAATGCAAAAATGGAAAAACCCTTGGTCCTTAAGGGGTTAAAGGTCAATGTTGAAATTTGCATTAGGCATGTATTTAGCTACTGCTAAACTTTAAAAATTAAAGGCCCAGGGCCAGAAGCATCAGTGAGGCAAGTAGTTCCTGAAAGACACAGGATGAGCCAGGAGCAGGCATTCACAGTACCAAAGAGGGTTTCATAACCAACCATAATTGGGAAATGTTGGTGTAGCAGCATGGTCAATCTACTTTGAGGCATCTGGCATTGGTGGCTGGAAATCCTGGCTGATCCATCCCTGATTCATCTTTACAAATGTCAGCCACTCCACATTTTTAGTGGACAGACGAGTTTGCCTTGGGGTGACTATGGCCCCGGCCACACTAAACACCCGCACTGATGGCACACTACTGGCTGGGCAGGACAGCTTTTCCAGGGCAAACTCCGCTAGTTGCGGCCATAAATCAAGTTTGGCTACCCAGAAGTCCAGAGGATCTTCAATGGTTGTTGGCATGGTCATGTCAAGGTATGTCACCACCTGCTGGTTCAGGTCCTGCTCCATGTCTACCTGCTGCTGATGAGTTGCTTCACTATGCGGGTGAAGAAAGCTACAGATCAGTGACTGTAGACTCAGGCTGCTACTGATTGAGCTGGTACTGCTCCTGCCACCCCTCCCCTCCCCAGCAGCCATGGCAGTGGAAGGTGAGCGCAGAGGGCCCCCCGAGTCAGACCTGCGAGTGGATGGACTATGTGGCCGATAGGCATCGGCCAACTGACTATCTAGAATCTCTCTGTAGTAGGTCAGTTTGTCCTCCCTCTCAGTGGGTGTAAAAATGGCCCCCATTCTGGGACGGTAGCGAGGGTCTAATAAGGTGGAGATCCAGAAGTCATCCTGCTGATGAATTTTGACAATTCGGGGGTCACTACGCAAGCAACTGAGCATGCATCGTGCCATTTGCGCCAGTGACTCGGAGGGACTATCTGTCTCCATCTCCACTGCATACTTCCACGGTGTGTCTGGGTCCTCTGTCTCGCCTTCCTCACAACCCTCCAGCTCCTCTGGTTGGTCCTGCTCCTCCTCTCCTGTCCAATGACTAGAAACACCGGCCATCTCATCCAACCTAAACTGTGCTCCGCTCTGCCCATCATTATCCTCCTCCTCCAGTTCAGCCCCCACAGGGCTCATGTAGCCTTGAGATGTAGGTGCAACGTCTCCATTACCATGACCAGCCATGGTTCAATCATTTGTTGTAGGAAATGTAGGAGTGGAATTACGTCGTTCATGGCGTAATCCAAGCAACTTACAAATAATGTGGCTTCCTTAAAGGGCCTCAGCAAATGGCAGGTGTCACGTACGTGCCACTGGTTCACATTGAAGTTACACAGGGGAGTACTCCTATCTGCTTGGATCATCAAGAAATTGGTGATGGCTTATCTTTGTTCGTATAGTCTGTCCAACATATGTAGGGTGGAATTCCAACGTGTGGCAACGTCACAAATAAGACTATGTTGTGGAACACCGTTCTGATGCTGCAGCTCAAGGAAGGTGTGCTTGGCGGTGTACGAGTGGCTGAAGTGCATGCACAGTTTCCTTGCCATTTTCAGGATGTTTTGCATATGGGGTGAGGACTTGAGGAAGTGCTTGACAACCAGATTCAACACGTGTGCCATGCAGGGCGCATGTTTCACACTTCCTTGTCGCAGCGCGGACACAATGTTTTCCCATTGTCGGTCACCATAGTTCCCATTTCCAGATTTCGTGAAGTAAGCCATACTCGGATTTCTTTACGAATGAACTTTAGCAGTTCCTCCCCTGTGTGACTCCGTTCTCCAAGGCAAACCATGTGAAGAACAGCTTGACACCGCCGTGCCCTACACACATGGTACGATGAAGGGCCACCGAGATTTGGACGTGTAGTGGAGGCTGAGGACACGGTGGAGGATGAGGAGGTGGCGTTGCACACTATAACAGGACCATCTGCCTGGGAGCGAGAGCATGGAGAAGGAAGTGGTGTGACCTGTCCAAGTTGCTGTTGTGGCTGTGCAGGAGCCACATTTACCCAGTGGGCCCTATAAAGACAAGTATTGTCCCTGCCCGCAGTTACAGCTCCACACATCGGCGCTGCCGTGCACTTTTGATCACACCAACAGGCTCAAGGACTGGCCCACCTTCTCTTGTACAAACATATGCAGGGCTGGCACTGCCTTCTTCGCAAAGAAATGACGGCTTGGGACTCTCCACCTCGGCTCGGCACAAGCCATCAATTCTCTGAAAGGTGCAGAGTCCACCATTTGAAAAGGGAGGGAATGCAACACCAGCAACTTGCACAGGATCACATTCAACTTCTGCGTCGTTGGATGAGCGGGCGCATACTGTTGTCTCTTGGACATGGCTTCGACGATGGATTGCTGGCGGAATGGCTGACTAAAAGCGGTAGAAGCAGGAGCGACAGAAGGAGGGTTTGACACACAGCTCCCTTCGGCTGAGGTGGTGGAGCCTTGGCTAGATGAAGGAGAAAGCGGATGGCCACTGGGTGATGCAGCAGGCTGGACCACTACATCGGAGCCACGGTTCTCCCAGGCCGCTTTATGGTGGCGAAGCATGTGTTGACGCAGGGCTGTGGTGCCGACATTGGGACCCTGGCCACGCTTCACCTTCTGTCGAAAGATCTCGCATTTGGCTACGTGAACCTCCTCCGGATGCCTTATGAAAAACCTCCACACCGTTGAGTAGCTGATTTTCCCACCCGCAGTCTGCACTAATTGACTGCTACTGGCGCCGTCTCCAGGAACCCCTGTTCCACTACCTCCTGGAAAGGTAGGCTGCCACAAAGCAGGTGGTCTCCCCGGGCACGTTTGGCTCCTGAATTTCCACTCCTGCCACCACGCTGACTGCCAACCGTGCTACCGCCTTCTGCCTCAAGGACAGCCTGCAACTCTCTACTCCTGATGATGATGAAGCCCCTTCTGCACCCGGCTCCCAATTGCGATCGGCTTCATCATCATCAACAGGTGTTTGCATGTCACTGATGTCCTCCTCAGATTCCCCAACAGTGCCTGCTTCAGGACCCTGAATATTTGCAACACCGCCTCCCACGTCACTCTCCGCATCACTACTTGACCGCCTAGCGGAGCAAGCGGCGCATGTCTCCTCCCCTTCTTGGCTGTCCAGTAGCTGCTAACCGTCCTCTATTAGATCATCCTCAGTAAATAGTGGAGCTAAACCCACAGCATAAAATACTTCTTTAGGAGAGGTAGCATCATAGGACAAAGGTAATGGGAGGACAGGGACTGCTACCGGGCCATGCCAACTGAATTGTGCCTGAGGAACCCACAGACTGTTGATTGGGGGTGTCAGATGTCACTTGTGATGATGTGGATGAGCGTGTTAACCAATCGACGACAGCAGATGGGTTGCTGGTGGAGACACGACTGCTGGCTGATAACGGGAGCTCAGGCCTCTCGCTGCGACTCCTGCTGCCACTCGCCCCAAGTCTGCTGCCAACTTTGCATGAAGTATTTTGGCCTCTGCCACTCCTCTGTGCACATCCTGGCACTTCTCTGCCTGACATACTTAATGCGTTTATGAGGGTATTACAATACGCTACACTACTCTTTAAACAGTATTTGTCTAGAACAGAAGCAGGTATTTACTTACGGCTGTCCTTTCACAGTATGTAGGCCCTTTACAGATTAACAGGTACAAGATGGTACACTATTTGGATGTACGTATGCGGTATGCACTGATGAGGGCAGTAAGATGCGCAACTATACGCAGAAAAAACTCTGTATTTTTGTAGAACACCAGCCGGTGGATACTATTGTTTGAACTTTGACGGTATGGAGCACCTTTACAGATTAACAGGTACTAAATGGTACAATACTTGAATGTACCTATGCAGTATGCACTGAAGAGGGCAGTAATATGCGTAAGTATACCCAGAAAAAACTCTGTATTTAAAAAACAAACAAAAAAACAGCCAGTGAATATTGTTTGGACTTGCACAGTATGTAGCCCTTTGGCAGATTAACAGGTACAAAATGGTACAAATGCACTACAGTCCACTGAACAATCACGTATTTCTGAACAGCAGCAGGACCCAACAGTGCAGCACCACAAAAAACTAAAAATACAGGGGTTAAAGCCTAAATCGCACTCTGTAACACACTTCTGAGCAGCAAAAGATTTGTGGAGAAAAAAAAACCTCAGTTGGGCTGAAAAATGAGGAGATAAGATTCTTCAGAAAGTTCAGGCAGCTTGGAGATCTGTATGAGGCAGCTGACAGGTATCTGCCCCTCTCTGCTGCAATGCTCAATAACGTGAATAGGAGGTTTAGCTATCAATGAACCTTCTCAGTGTGAACAGCAAAGCACTCTGCACTCCTGTCTATCCCTAATGCTGATGTGACTAGCAGTTGCAGAGGCAAGATGGCTGCTGATTATATAGGGGCTGTGACATCACAGGGGTCAGTGAACATTGATACAACATTGATGCAGCATCTCACATGTGATTCAGGGTCAGCCCACCTACCTTCATTTCCGCCGCTGTTTCCTGCCCTCCCATAATCCCCTGCCCCATGTACTCACATGTGGATCCGCCATCTTAGATCTCCAATAGCCTGGAACGCTGTAAAATGGAGTTTAATGAAGCGATTTGTTGCAAACCGAATTTTTCATGACATTTGTAACAAATTTGGGTACGTCAACTTAGATTCGCTCATCTCTAGTCATCATGAAGGAACACATTATGGGAGAGCACAAATCTCAGTGAGTCAGTGACAAATGTGACAAAATCCATATTTTCATTGGTAGTGGACAAAAAAGTGTGCATCGCCTTTATACCCGCATCATGGGGGATGCAGGTATAGAGGCTATCAACATCAATGGATGTCAAATGGAAGTTGTCTTGCAAAAGAAAACCATCAAGTGTGGAAATTAATTCCTCAGTATTTATTTTTTTTTTTTAGAAACAATGGGATGCTGGACAGTAAAGGGGACACTAACCGCTCTATGTAACTGGAAAAATGAGATTTTTCTCTACCTGGTTATACAAAAGGGAATGGAGTGAACTCATAATTTTAGCAGTAGGATTTTCTTTAAATTTTTCATAGACAGACTTATTATTGAGATGTTTCATAACTTCTGAATTGTAAGCTTTTTGGGTCCAAACAACTATGGCCCCACCTTTATCTGATTTTAAAACTATCAATTATTTATGCTTAGCAATACAATCCAAGGCTTGTTGTTCGATAGCTGGAATATTAGAATGTGCCTTAGGATATATTAACAATCTCACCTCGCTTGTTACTGCATGCTGAAATAAGTTGATAGCACCTCCTGCAATCATGGGAGGGTTGAATTTAGAGGGGTTCTCTCCTGTTAAAGGTATTTGTATGCTTTCAACCGGGGTAACAAAAGCTCTCTCCATAAGTAATTTGTCCATTATTTCCTGTGAGGTAAATTCTCTTACGGGTCGAAAACACAGAGAACTGATGCTACACGGGACCTCTCCAGCACGTGTGTTGTCTATTGTATAATTTGCCCTTGTGGCTATTATTATATTGGCAAAACAAAAAGACAATTATTCAAGTGTTTCAGAGAACATTTATATTCTCTGAAAACGGGCAAGGGTGCTAATCGATTTATTTCACACATGAGGGAAATATATGACTTTGATCCTTCATGCCTGAAATTTGTGGGCATAGAAAGGCTGGAAAATTTAAGATGTAAAGCACCAGTTGACGTTCGTTTACTTCAGCAAGAAAACAAAGGGATTAGCCGATGTTCTGCTTTAGGTCCATTAGGACTAAATGAACGTAACAACTTAAGTGCCTTCTTATGATCTTTTGAAATTGCACCTTAGATCTATGTATTTCTATTGTTGAATATATATCTTTTAATGATTATTTTTCACTTGCCTGTCCCGTTGGTGTCAGTAGTCCCCTCCCACTTTCACCTCCATCACATAGGTATTTAAGTGCACATAGATCAACATGAAGATGAGGTCGGGAGAAGCGCCATTTGAAGTGAACTGGACGTTGCCTTGTCCCCACACCTTATCCACTCTCCCTTATCCTCGGGTATGCGAGTCTGAAGAGTATGTGATCTTGCCATGCATTCCTGATTAAATCACAGCTGCACAACTGTCAACCTTGGTGAGTGGACGTATCTTTTCTTATCTTCATTACTCATGCCGCATTTATCTTTGCTTTAGACACTGAGCCCCACACTGACCTGTGTTACAGACCGTTAACTACACATGTGGCTAATTAAGTGCTCACCATATCGTTGCTAGCATACTCACAGTGCCTGGCAGTCATCTTTTATATTGGGCACATCATCATGTAATTACCCTACTACTGAGGTGACACACTGTAAGAAACCTCCTCCTCATGTGATCTCCTTACTACTGGCATGACACACTGTAACAAACCTCCTCCTCATGTAATCTTACTACTGAGGTGACACACTGTAACAAACCTCCTCCTCATGTAATCTTACTACTGAGGTGACACACTGTAAAAAACCTCCTCCTCATATAATCTCCTTACTACTGGGGAAACTCACTGTAACAAACCTCCTCATGTAATTACCCTACTACTGTGGATACACACTGTAACAAACCTCCTCCTCATGTAATCTTACTACTGAGGTGACACACTGTAACAAACCTCCTCATGTAATCTCCTTACTACTGTGGTGACACACTGTAATAAATCTCCTTCCATGTAATTATCTTAATGAAAGGACATATGACCTCTCATATGGCCCCACCTCCTCCACAACATCCTTCAGTTCCGTCAGCCATGATCTCTCTTCTCCTCCACAGCTAAGCTCCGCCCCCAACATGTGATGGTGACATCATCACAGGTCCTACAGCTCTAGCATCTAGCTGTCTGGGCCAGGGGAGGAGACGGAGGGATGGTAAGAACAGAGATCGGTCCTGCAGGACTAATGTAACAGGGACGGACTTCCTTCTCTGGAAAAAGCAAAGGAACGCCGTTCCTGTGTGTTCCTGCATGACTCGAGCCCTGGGTTAAGCCAACCGTTTAAGTGTACAGTGGTCTCCCGACTCTTCACCAACAGATTATGACGGTGGAGGGAAGGATTAGGCATGCTAGAATTTTATTGCCTACCCATTTGTTTAGGGAGAGATAAGCCAGCGCCCAAACTGTCTGGATGCAACGTACGCCTCCCCATAGACAGTACAAGAGCATTCGGCCGTGCCAAATATTCATGTGTATGTAACATGTGTATGTCAGGAAACATCACTTTCAGCTGAAAAACATTTAGACAATAGGTATTGAATATGTATGCCTACCACAAAGAGAAACTGACAGCTGGTTCACCTGCACTAAACCCAATATATTCAGATTCATCACTCTCATGTCACTAGGTCGTGAGAGCTGATGGGGCAAGGTGAGCGCTCTGCAGGCGCAGCTGCCTCGCTACACTGCCGGATGTAGCGAGGCAGCAACAGAATTTGAGAGCCCACCTCCCCCAATGGCTCTCAATTTCTAGTGACATGAGAGAGAAGAATCTGAATATTCTAGCTGTAAGTGGAATATAGAGGAGGCAGGGGAGCTGAGGAGCCAGCTTCCGACCTCTAATGCACGCTGGAGCGCAATATGTTTAAGTGCACAAGCATCCCTAACTCTAGAAAAACTTAAGTGATTTCTCATTTTACAACTGTTCACTAGTGATGAGCTGCATAGGCTATATTCGAATTCGTGATATTTCGCGAATATATCGACAAATATTCATCCTATATTCGCGAATTTCTCATATTGGTTCACTTTTTATGCAAAATTCATAATGAAAGTCGCAAAATGCGTATGCGCTATTATATCTTTCAACTAACTACTTTCCTATTGATTGCTAGGGATATTGCTAACCTCTGACAACTGTGTTGCATCCTTCTCATTGGCCCACAAGCTAAAAGAAGGGATGGATCAGTGTCCTCTGGAAGTGCCGATATTTGCAAATTTTCACATATTCACATATTCGGGATACATTTTTATTTACACAGTACTTATCATTGTCATGTGTGCTGGGAAAAAAAATGAAAATGAGCTATATTCAAAATATTCAAGAATACAACGAATGCAAATATCGCTGCAATTCTATTGCGCAAATTGCTTCATTAAACTCCATTTACTGCGGTGCAGGTTCCAGGGCATCTAAAATGGCGGATCCACATGTCAGTACATGGGGCATGGAATGCTGTGAAGGTGGGAAGGCAAGGCGGGAAGGGAAGTAAGCGGGATGACACTGAATCACATGAAGGATGTAACCTATCAGATGCCAGTCACCCCTGTGATGTCACAGCTCTATATATTTGGCAGCCATAATTCCGGCTTCTCACTTCATTACAATACACTTCAGAAGGATCAAAGGATGCAGAGCCTGTGTGTGTGTTACAGCAGAGAAAAGTGCAATCCTTCAGCGTTTAACATCTTCCTCCGGAGAGCATTGTTTTTTTCACTGAAAAGGATCTTCACTGCAGCTGCAGGCTTAAACCTCCCAGTCACTTTCTTCGGCATAGTATTACAGAGAGGGGCATATAGCTGTGTGTTGCCTGATACATTTTAACAAGCTGCCTAAACTTTTTAAACCTTAGCAGAGGAGGCAGGAATAATTTTTCAACTATTAATTTGTGTACTGCTTGTGTTTTACAAAAATAAGTTTTTTTAAGGGTACTGTAGCGCATTTTTCTGCCCTCATAAGTGGATACCGCACATGTACATCTAAGAGGTGTACTATTTTATACCTGTTAATCTGTCAAGGGCATACATACTGTGAAAGGACAGACAAAAGTAATCACCGGCTGGTGTTTTACAAAAATACTGAGTTTTAAGTGTACTGTAGAGCATTTTTCTGCCCTCATCAGTGCATACCACATACTTACATCTAAGTATTGTACTATTCTGTACCTGTTAATCTGTCAAGGGCCTAGACACTGTGAAAGGCCAGCCAAAAGTGCACACCTGCTGCTGTTCTAGACTAATACTGTTTTAAGCGTAGTGAAGCGTATTGTACTCTCCTCATATACGCAATAAGTTTGTCAGGCAGAGAAGTGCCAGGATGTGCACAGAAGAGTGGCAGAGGCATAAATCCCTCAGGCAAAGGTCGCAGCAGACTAGGGGCGAGTGGCAGCAGGTGTCGCAGCATGATGCCTGAGCCGTCATCAGCTAGCGGTCATGTCTCGACTTGCAACCAATCTGCCGTCGTCAAATGGTTTACACGGTCATCCACTTCATCACAAGTGACATCTGACACCCCCAGTCAACAGTCGGTGAGTTCCTCACACACAACACTCAGTTGGGGGTCTCTGTCCTCCCATTGCCTCTGTCCTATGCTGTTCCCTCCCCTAAAGAAGTATCTTATGCTCCAGTTCAGCTCCACTATTCAGTGAGGATGATCTAATAGTGGACAGTCAACAGCTACTGCCAGCCAACAACTGGAGGAGACATCCGCCGCCTCCGCCGCTAGGTGGGCAAGTAGTGATGAGGAGCGTGATGTGGGAGGCGGTGTTGCCAGGCTTCAGGGTCCTGGAGCAGACACTATTGAGGAACCTGAGGAAGACATCAGTGACGTGCAGACACTTGTTGATGATGATGAAGCCTATTAAATTGGGAGTCGGGTGCAGAAGGGGCTTCATCATCATTAGAAGAAGAGAATTGCAGGTTGCCCGTGAGGCAGCAGCTGAGTCAACAAGGTGGTAGCATGGTTGGCACTCAGCATGGTGGCAGAAGTGGAAATTCTGGAGCCTCGCGGCAGCCTACTTTCCCGGGAGGTAGTGGAATAGGGGTTCCTGGAGACGGCGGCAGTAGCAGTCAATTAGTGCGAACTGTTGGTGGGAAAATCAGCTACTTGGCAGAGTGGTAGTTTTTCTTTAACCCCTTAAGGCACCCTGTGCAAACCCCTGGGGGTGTCCCTAGACCAACAATTTGCGGCTTTTGAGGGTCAATCGGGTCTCTGGTGACCCAGAAAAAAAGGGTGAATGGGGCTGTCCGAGACAGCCCCTTTCAACCTTACCCAGCAGGAGTGAGGTGACACAGGTGTTGCCTCACGATCACGTGATTGATCGGTCGGAACGACCGATCAATCACGACCCTGCTGGGCGGGGATCAGGGTGGCGAAGATGGCGGAGATCAGCGCCGGAGGGGGTCTCCTACCATGCCCTGCGGGGTCCCCTCGGGATCGGTGGCGGCGACAGGAGCAGCAGGATCAGCGGCAGCAGCGGTGGCGTCCCAGCGGAAGGCTTCAGCAGGAGGTGAGGCCTGACCACTTCCTGCTGTTGGTTAGCAACAAATCGCAGCATGCACAGGCAAAGGGCATGCTGGGAGTTGTGGTTTTGCAACAGCTGGAGTTGCCCTTTGATAGTCTGTGCATACTGGGGGTGGTAGTTTTGCAACAGCCGGAGGCACTTTTTTCTATGAAAAAGTGTGCAGCCAGCTGTTGCAAAACTACAACTCCCAGCATGCAGAGACTACCAAAAGGCATGCTGGAAGTTGTAGCAGTGTGCCTCCAGCTGTTGCAAAACTACAACTCCCAGCATGCCCTTCGGCTGTCAATGCATGCTGATTGTTGCAGTTTTGCAACAGCTGGACACACATTGGTTGTGAAACAGTGTTTTGCAACCAGTGTGCCTCCAGCTGTTGCAAAATACAACTCCAAGCATGCACTGAGAGACTGTACATGCTGGGAGTTCTAATTTTGCAACAGCTGGAGGCACACTGGTTGCAAAACACTGAGTAACCAACTCTGTGTTTTGCAACCAATGTGCCTCCATCTGTTGCATAACTACAACTCCCAGCTTGTATGGTCTGTCAGTGCATGCTGGGAGTTGTAGTTTTGCAACAGCTGGAGGCTCCCCCCCATGTGAATGTACAGGGTACATTCACACGGGCAGGTTTACAGCGAGCTCTGCTGCAAGTTTGAGATGCGGCAAATTTTTCGCCTCAGCTCAAATTCCCAGCGAGAAACTCATTGTAAACCTGTGCCCGTGTGAATGTATCCCAAAAACACTACACTAACACATAATAAAGGGTAAAACACTACATATGCACATACCCCTAGTCCCCCCACCCCCCACTCCAGTTAAAAAACTTCAGAGCCCTGTCGTATTTCAAGGAAATAGTTTAGGGCCACATATGGAGCATCTCCGCACTCGGGAGAAATTGCGTTACAAATTTTGGGGGGCTTTTTCTCCTTTTACCCCTTATGAAAAGGAAAAGTTGGGGTCTACACCAGCATGTTAGTGTAAAAAAACTTTAATTTTCACAAGCGGTAAAAGGAAAAAAAAGACCTTCTCCTGAGTACAGAAATGTGGGCGTTAAGTGCGAGCGCACATCAAGGCTCAGAAGTGAGAGCGTGCCATGTACATTTGAGGTCTAAATTGGTGATTTGCCCAGGGGTGGCTGATTTTACAGCGGTTCTGACATAAACGCAAAACAATAAATACCCAGATGTGACCCCATTTTGGAAACTACACCCCTCACGTATTGTAATAAGGGGTGCAGTGAGCATTTACACCTTACAGGTGTCTGACAGATTTTTGGATCAGTGGTCCGTGAAAATAAAAAAAATTATTTTTCATTTGCACAGCCCACTGTTCCAAAGATCTGTCAAGCGCCAGTGGGGTGTAAATACTCACTGCATCCCTTATTAAATTCTGTAAGGTGTGTAGTTTCCAAAATTGGGTCACATGTGGGGGGGGGGTCCACTGTTCTGACAGCACGGGGGGCTTTGTAAACGCACATGGCCCCTGACTTCCATTCCAAACAAATTATCTCGCCATAAGCTCAATGGCGCTCCTTCTCTTCTGAGCATTGTAGTTTGCCCACAGAACACTTTACATCCATATATGGGGTATTTCCATACTCAGAAGAAATGGGGTTACAAATTTTGGGGGTCATTTTCTCCTATAACCCCTTGTAAAAATGTAAAAGCAGGGGGAAAACCAGCATTTTAGTGAAAACAAAATTCATTTATACATCTAAGTTTAATGAAAAGTCGTCAAACACCTGTGGAGTGTTAAGGCTCACTGGACCCCTTATTACATGCCTTGAGGGGTGTAGTTTTCAAAATGGTATGCCATGTGGGGTTTTCTGCTGTTCTGGCACCATAGGGGCCTCTTAAATGTGACATGCCCCCAAAAAAACATTTCAGCAAAATTCACTCTCCAAAATCCCATTGTTGCTCCTTCCCTTCTGAGCCCTCTACTGCGCCCGCCGAACACTTGACATACACATATGAGGTATTTCCTTACTAGAGAGAAATTGGGTTACACATTTTGGGGTGCTTTTTCTCCTTTTACTCCTTGTAAAATTTGATAAACTGGGTCTACAAGAACATGCAAGTGTAAAAAATTAAGATTTTGAATTCTCTCCTTTACCTTGCTGCCATTCCCGTGAATCACCTAAAGGGTTAACACACTTTCTGAATATCATTTTGAATACTTGGAGGGGTGCAGTTTTTATAATGTGGTCATTTGTGGGGTATTTCTAATATGAAGACCCCTCAAATCCACTTTGAAACTGAACTGGTCCCTGAAAAATTCCAACTTTGAAAATTTTGTGAAAAATTGGAAAATTGCTGCTGAACTTTTAAGCCCTCTGATGTCTTCCAAAAGTAAAAACATGTCAACTTTATGATGCCAACATAAAGTAGACATATTGTATTTGTGAATCAATATATAATTTATTTGGAATACTCATTTTCTTTACAAGCAGAGAGTTTCAAAGTTAGAAAAATGCACAATTTTCTAAATTTTCATGAAATTTGAGGATTTTTCACCAAGAAAGGATGCAAGTAGCGACGAAAATTTACCACTGTGTTAAAGTAGAATATGTCACGAAAAAACAATCTCGGAATCAAAACAATCGGTAAAAGCATCCCAGAGTTATTAATGCTTAAAATGACAGTGGTCAGAATTGCAAAAAAGGGCTCAGTCCTTAAGGTGAAAAAGGGCTCAGTCCTTAAGGGGTTAAGCATCTGGAGGAGGTTCAAATAGCCACATACAAGATATGTCGGCAGAAGGTGAAGCTTGGCCAGGGTCCCAATGTTGGCACCACGGCCCTGCGTCAACATATGCTTCACCACCATAAAGAGGCCTGGGAGAACCGTGGCTCCGATGTAGTGGTCCAGCCTGCTGCATGACCCAGTGGCACGCCGCTCCCTCCTCACCACCTCAGCCCAAGGGAGCTGTGTGTCATACTCTCCTTCTGTTGCTCCAGATGCTTCTGCTCCTCCTACTTTTAGTCAGCAATTCTGCCAACAAGCCATCCGCGAAGCCATGTCCAGTAGACAACAGTATGCGCCCACTAATCCAACGGCACATAAGCTGAATGTGCTCCTGTCTAAGTTGCTGGTGCTGCAGTCCCTCCCTTTTCAAGTGGTGGACTCTGCACCTTTCAGAGAACTGATGGCTTGTGTCGAGCCGAGGTGGAGAGTGCCAAGCCATCATTTCTTTGAGAAGAAGGCAGTAAGAGCCCTGCGCAATTTTGTGGAAGAGAAGGTGGTCCAGTCCTTGAGCCTGTCGGTGTGTACCAAAGTGCTCAGCAGCACCGACGTCTGGAGCTGTAACTACGGTCAGGGACAATACATGCCCTTTACGGCTCACTGGGTGAATGCCGTTCCTACACAGCCACAACACCAACTTGGACAGGTCACGCCGCTTCCTCCTTCACACTCTCATGTTGTTGGTCATGTGACAGTGTGTGACTCCGCCTCCTCATCCTCCACCGTGTCCTCAGCCTCCACTGCCCAGACAAGTCTCTGTGGCCCATACCATGTGTGCAGGGCACGGTGGTGTTACGCTTTTCTTCACATGGTTTGCCTTGGCGAAAAGAGTCACACAGAGGAGGAACTGCTAAAAGTAATTCGTAAAGAAATCATAGCATGGCTTACTCCATGAAAACTGGAAATGGGAACCATGGTGACTGACAACGGGAAGAACATCTTGCGTGTGCTGCGACTGGGAAGGCTGAGCCATGCGCCCTGCATGGCACACATGTTCAATCTGGTTTTGAAGCAGTTCCTGAAGTGTTCCCCTCATTTGCAAGACATCCTAACAATGGGAAGGAAACTTTGCATGCACTTCAGCCACTCGTACACCACAAAGTACACCCTCCTTGAGCCGAAGTATGTTGGACCGACTATACAAGCAGAGAAAAGCCATCACTGATTTCTTGATGATCCAAACGGATAGGGGCACTCCCCTGTGTAACTTCAATGTGAACCAGTGGCAGCTCATACGTGATATCTGCTGTTTGCTCAGGCCCTTTGAGGAAGCCACATTATTAGTAAGTAGCCAGGATAACGGGATGAACAACGTCATTCTACTGCTTCATTTCTTACAAGTGTTTGAAACGATGTCTGGTCAGGGCACTGGAGACATGGCGCCTACAAAATGACCTACTACAGAGGCATCCTATGTAGTCAGTTGGCCGTGCCATCGTCCATCCTCTCGCGGGTCTGAATCGGGGGGCCCCCTGCGCTCACCTTCCACTCCTATGACTTCTGGGGAGGGGTGGCAGGAGCAGTACCAGCTCCATCAGCAGCAGAATGAGTCCACAGTCGCTGGTGAGTAGCTTTCTTCACCCACATAGTGAAGCAACTCATCAGCAGCAGGTACACCTGGAGCAGGAACTGAACCAGCATGTGGTGGCATTCCTTGACATGCCCATGCCAACACACCTTGAAGATCTGCTGGACTTCTGGGCAGCCAAACTTGATTTGTGGCTGCAACTAGAAGAGTTTGCCCTGGAAAAGCTGTCATGCCTGGCCGGTAGTGTGCCTTCAGAGTGGATGGTTAGTGTGGCAGGGGCCATAGTCAGCCCAAGGAAAACTCATCTGTCCACGAAAAATGTGGAGAGACTGGCCTTTGTGCAGATGAATCAGGCATGGATCAGCCAGGATTTCCAACCACCATTGCCTGATGCATGAGAGTAGATTGACCATGGTGCCACACCAACACTTCACAAATATGGATAGTGCCAAACAGATTTAAAGTGCTGCTCCCCAGTTGGAAACATTCCTCTGCATCAGACCTTTGTTCACCCACATTCATCACCGGTCACTAGTATTGCCACCCACTGCACCACTTTGTCACCGGGTCACTTTCAGGACTCCTGATGATGCTGCTGCCACCTCCAGGCTGTCTCATTCAGCCACTATATTGTCTCTTCTCATGCTTCAGCCAACTCCAGGCTGTGTCATTCAGCCATTATAGGGTCTCCTCATGCTTCAGCCACCTTTAGGCTGTGCCATTCATCCAATATATGGTTTACTGATGCTTCAGCCAGCTCCTGTCTGTGTCATTCAGCAACTACATGGTTTAGTGATGCTGCTGGGCCTAGGACATTACCTATATATGTTTATGGTAGCACTATCATACATTTTCAATGGAAATTTCAAAATTCATCTTTTATTCTTAGAGATTGTGAGGCCCTATTGTCTCCTCATCTGCCGCCAACTCCAGTCTGTGCCATTCAGACATTATATGGTCTGCCCATGCTGTCACAAACTCCAGGCAGTCATTCAGCCACTATATGGTCTCCTCATACTAATGCCACCTCCAGGCTATCTCATTCAGCCACTATATGGTTTCTTCTCATGCTTCAGCCAACTCCAGACTGTGCCATTCAGCCACTATATGGTCTCCTCCTATTGATGCCACCTCCAGGCTCTGTCATTGTGCTGCCATGTGACATGTGACTCCTTGTTAGATTTGGTCCTTTGTACACGCCCGGACACTACAACTTGGGAGTTAAAAGTTCAATTTCAAAATCCTTCATTTCACAATCATAAATTTCAATGGTCTCCTCATGCTTCTGCCAACTCCAGGCAGGGCCATTCAGAAACTATGTGGTCTCCTCATGCTTCAGCCAATTCCAGGCTGTGTCATTCGGCCAATATATGGTTTACTGATGCTGCTGGGTCTGGGAATAAAAATTTTGTTATGGTACCACTAGCTACCCAAAATCTTAAAATTTCAGAATTCATCTTTTAATCTTAGGGATTGTGAAGCCCTAGTGTCTACTCATGCTGCTGCCAACTCCTGGCTGTGCCAATCAGACATTATATGGTCTTCTCATGCTTCAGCCAACTCCAGGCTGTGTCATTCAGGCAATATGTGGTTTACTGATGCTGCTGGGTCTGGGAATACATTTTTTGTTACGGTAGCACTAGCTACCCAAAATCTTCAGTTAAAATTTCAGAATTCATCTTTTAATCTTAGGGATTGTGAAGCCCTAGTGTCTACTCATGCTGCAGCCATCTCCAGGCTGTGTCATTAAGGCAATATATGGTTTACTGATGCATCTTGGCCTTAGTTTGGGAATATAAAATGTGTTATGGTAGCACTAGCTATCCTAAATCTTCAATTTAAATTTCAAAATTCATATTTTATTCTTAGGGATTGTGAAGCCCTTGTGTCTACTCATGCTGTTGTCAACTCCACACTGTGCCATTCAGACACTGTATGGTCTCCTCATACTTCAGCCACCTCCAGGCTGTTTCATTCAGCCAATATATGGTTTACTGATGCTGCTGGGCCTGGGCCGAAACATTTTTTTATGGTAGCACTAGCTATCATAAATCTTCAATTTCAAAATTAATCTTTTAATCTTAGGGATTGTGAAGCCCTAGTGTCTACTCATGCTTCTGCCAGCTTCAGGCTGTGTCATCAAGCCACTATATGGTCTCCTCATACTTCCAATACCTCCACACTGTGTCATTCAGCCACTATGTGGTCTCCTCATGCTGCCAACACCTCCAAGATGTGTCATTCAGCCACTATATGGTCTCCTCATGCTTCAGCCTCATCCAAGCTGTGTCATTCAGCCAATATATGGTCTCCTCGTGCTGCCAACACCTCCAAGATGTGTCATTCAGCCACTATATGGTCTCCTCATGCTGAAAACACCTCCACGTTGTGTCATTCAGCCACTATATGGTCTCCTCATACTGATGCACCTCCAGGCTCTGTCATTTTGCCACTCATGTGGCAGTAATTCTAAAAGCAATGCCTGTAGTCTGCATGTTATACACACCATATGCATATTAGAACACAGCAGAGTGTTCTAGACCCCTATTGAGGTTTTCTGTAGACCAGAAATAGCCTTTTTTATATAGATTTGCTGCAAATAAATTTGTATTGAACCTATTTTTTTTTTAAATTTGTAGAATCCGCCAGATCAAATTTTTCAAACTTTTGCTCATCTCTAATTTACGACCATGACTGTATGAGCAGTCTGAAATTCCTAATATTCACATACTACAGCAAAACACTTAGGGTCCATACATCAGTCTGCTAATAGATACAGAATTTGTATATTATAGTAAGATCTGAGTATGAAGCTTCCAAAACCTGTAAAACACATAAAATAAAATGGATACATCAAACAATTCTGAAAAAGGATGAGACATTTTCAGTAAAAGGACTGTATAGCACTCACTGCTGCTTTCAATACACATAAGTTCTATATTCCCACATTCATATTCTGATAGACAATGAATATAACTATTTTTCAGTGTCTTTCATTTACATATGCCCACAAATGAGTTTTATCTGCCTGGTGCAGCATTAACTATGAAATATTTTGATCTTTATTAGCTGAAAAGATGCATAAAGATGTACTTTCCATCAAGATTGATATCATTTCATTAAAAATGATCAAACGTTACAGTTTTGCAGCTGAGGTCCAAAGCCAGCCGGGTTTATTCGTTGTGTATAATTTGAGGAATATAGCATATTAAAGCATAAGACCAAATTTTTATGGAGGAAATAGAGCCAAATGACTGTAATGTCACAGGCTACTAGTTTAGTGCTTCTTCAGTGGCCACTCAATAAATGTAAACTGCCTTTGCCAAAATGTTCGATTATAGTTCTTATACATTCTTCAATTTCATTTTGCGGCTTTATTCTTTTCTTCATCATGAAAGGAATTGTATTTCAGTACTGTGTCGTTCCTTGGTGAGTTGAGATTTAGATCCAACCATGTTAATAGCTTTACAGTACATGCAATCAGAAATGCAGTGAAATACAGTTTTTACATAATAAAATCCCCCAAAATTATCAAACATAATAAAAAGCAAACAGTATTGGGGATGGATAAATAAAATTAGAGCTCATTAGCGGTGCACCCACTGAAAGTTTCTGCTTAAAATTGCTTAGTGCATTATAGTAGAATAAGATATAACCAACATGTCTATTGCAGCTTATTAGGCTAGAGGGATCCCTAAGGCTAAGTTTCTACTTGGTTTTTTGTCCTGCATTTTTTTTTTGTTTAAAAAAAACGCAAGAAAAAATGCCCTAAAAACTGTCAGTGCAATTTCCTGCGTCTAGCGTTTTTTCGGGTGTTTTTTCATTTGTGTGGAAATTGCATTTTTGGCCCCTTTGTTGGGTACCACAAAAAAAAAAAAAAAAAGGATGCAGTAGTGATGGAAAAAATATGTATTTAACAAAATTTATATTTTAATAACAACATTTTAATTAATTTTTAATAAAGTATGTGTGTGTTTCACTTCTTTTTATTGTCATTTTTTAGGTAGTACTACTACTCCCAGCATGGAACAGACTGTTCCATGATGGGAGTAGTAGTACCTGTACTAATAGACATATCGCCCGATGCAATCGTCCATAATATAGCAGAGATGTGGAGCGGCTCTATACAGCGCTCACATATCTGCACTATACTCCAGCTAGTGATGTGAATAGAACATCACTCATTCATATTTTCCGCCCAGAGCGGGGATTGGCTGGATGGTTGCAACAAATCACAGCTCTCAGAGGGAAATATGAATGAGTGATGTTCTTTTCACATCACCGACCGGAGTATAGTGCAGAGATGCGGTATAGAGCCGCTCTGCATCTCTGCAATAAAAAGGACGATCACAGCGGGTGTCAGTAGTGATACCCACTGTGATCTTTCATTAACTGCAGGTACTACTACTCCCATCATGGAGCACACTCTGCTCCATGCTGGGAGCTGTAGTACCTGCATTAATAGATAGATTGCTACAGGTGTCAGAAGTTACACTTGTTGCGATCTGTCTATTAATTCAGGTACTAAAGCTCCCAGCATGGAGCAGAGTGTGCTTTATGTTGGGAGTAGTAGTACCTGCAATTAAGAACAGATCACAGCAGGTATCACTCCTGACACCCGCTGCGATCGTTGTCACGATTCAGCTAGCTGGATGTGGATCCTCTGTGTCAGCGAGGGATTGGCGTGGACCGTGTCAGTGGACTGGTTCTAAGATGCTACTGGTATTCACCAGAGCCTGCCGCAAAGCGGGATGGTCTTGCTGCGGCGGTAGCAACCAGGTCGTATGCACTGGCAACGGCTCAACCTCGCTGACTGCTGAGAAGGCGTGGGACAGAAGGACTAGGCAGAGGCAAGGTCAGACGTAGCAGAAGGTCGGGGCAGGCGGCAAGGTTCGTAGTCAATGAGGATAGCAGAAGATCTGGAAACACAGGCTTTGGACAACACTAAACGCTTTCACTGGCACAAGGCAACAAGATCCGGCAAGGGAGTGCAGGGGAAGTGAGGTATTATAGCCAGGGAGCAGGTGGAAGCTAATTAGGCTAATTGGGCCAGGCACCAATCATTGGTGCACTGGCCCTTTAAATCTTAGAGAGCTGGCGCGCGCGCCCTAAGGAGCGGAGCCGCGCACGCCAGGACATGACAGCCGGGGGCCTGGACAGGTAAGTGACTTGGGATGCGATTCGCGAGCGGGCGCGTCCCGCTATGCGAATCGCATCCCCGCCGGCAATGTCAGTGCAACGCTCCCGGTCAGCGGGCCTGACCGGGACGCTGCAGAGAGAGGAACGCCGCGAGCGCTCCGGGGAGGAGCAGGGACCCGGAGCGCTCGGCGTAACAGTACCCCCCCCTTAGGTCTCCCCCTTTTTTTGTCCGGCAATTGCTTCACCTGGGACGAGGACACTGGGAGCGATTGTAGGGTTTCCTCAAAGGCAGGCAGTACAGCAGGAGTGGGAATGGGGAGGGAGGGTGAAGCTTGGCACGGGACAGGGTGTCACCAGGACGGGGGCTAAGAGGAGGCACGGCACAGTCCCGATAGGCCTTGGGGAGACCAGGCACAGGAGGAGACACTGAGGTCCGACAGACGGAACTGGAAGCAGAGGTGAGGCATTTCTTAAGGCAAGCAGAACCCCAATTCTTGATCTCCCCGGTGGTCCAGTCAAGGGTGGGAGAATGATGCTGGAGCCATGGCAGACCGAGGAGGACTTCAGAGGTGCAGTTGGGAAGAACGAACAATTCAATCTTTTCGTGATGGGGTCCAATGCACATTAAGAGGGGTTTTGTGCGGTAACGCACGGTGCAATCCAATTTAACTCCCTTGACCGAGGAAATGTAGAGCGGCTTGACGAGACGGGTCACCGGGATGCAGAACTTATTCACCAAAGAGTCCAGAATAAAATTTCCAGAGGCACCAGAGTCCAAGCAGGCCACGGCTGAGAGGGAGGAGTTGGCTGAAGGAGAAATCCGCACGGGCACCGTGAGACGTGGAGAAGCAGACTTCGTACCAAGAGACGCCACACCCACGTGAGCTGGGTGCGTGCGTGCGTTTCCCAGACGTGGAGGACGAATAGGGCAATCCACCAAGAAATGTTCGGTACTGGCGCAGTACAGACAAAGATTTTCTTCCCTACGGCGAGTCCTCTCTTCCTGGGTCAGGCGAGACCGATCCACTTGCATAGCCTCCTCGGCGGGAGGCACAGGCGTAGATTGCAAAGGATACTGTGGGAGAGGTGCCCAGAGATCTAGGTCTTTTTCCTGGCAGAGCTCCTGGTGTCTCTCAGAAAAACGCATGTCAATGCGGGTGGCCAAATGGATAAGTTCTTGCAGGTTGGCAGGAATCTCTCGTGCGGCCAGCACATCCTTGATGTTACTGGATAGGCCTTTTTAAAAGGTCGCGCAGAGAGCCTCGTTATTCCAAGATAATTCAGAAGCGAGAGTACGAAATTGGATGGCGTACTCGCCTACTGAAGAATTACCCTGGACCAGGTTCAGCAGGGCAGTTTCGGCAGAAGAAGCTCGGGCTGGTTCCTCGAAGACACTACGGACTTCAGCAAAGAAGGACTGGACTGTGGCTGTGGCAGGATCATTGCGGTCCCAGAGCGGTGTGGCCCAAGACAAGGCCTTTCCAGATAGAAGACTCACTACGAACGCCACCTTAGACCGTTCTGAAAGAAATTGGTCCGACAACATCTCCATATGCAGGGAACATTGATACAAGAAGCCACGGCAGAGTCGGGAGTCCCCATCAAACTTGTCCGACAGGGACAAGCGGAGGCTAGGAGCGGCCACTCGCTGCAGAGGAGGTGCAGGAGCTGGCGGAGGAGATGGTTGCTGCTGTAGCAGTGGCAGAAGTTGCTGTAACGTGGCATTCAGCTGCGACAGCTGCTGTCCTTGTTGGGCAATTTGCTGCGATTGCTGGGCGACCACCGTGGGTAGGTCAGCGAGACTTGGCAGCGGCACCTCAGCGGGATCCATGGCCGGATCTACTGTCACGATTCGGCTAACTGGATGTGGATCCTTTGTGTCAGCGAGGGATTGGCGTGGACCGTGTCAGTGGACCGGTTCTAAGATGCTACTGGTATTCACCAGAGCCCGCCGCAAAGCGGGATGGTCTTGCTGCGACAGCAACCAGGTCGTATCCACCGGCAACGGCTCAACCTCGCTGACTGCTGAGAAGGCGTGGGACAGAAGGACTAGGCAGAGGCAAGGTCAGACATAGCAGAAGGTCGGGGCAGGCGGCAAGGTTCGTAGTCAATGAGGATAGCAGAAGATCTGGAAACACAGGCTTTGGACAACACTAAACGCTTTCACTGGCACAAGGCAACAAGATCCGGCAAGAGAGTGCAGGGGAAGTGAGGTATTATAGCCAGGGAGCAGGTGGAAGCTAATTAGGCTAATTGGGCCAGGCCCCAATCATTGGTGCACTGGCCCTTTAAATCTTAGAGAGCTGGCACGCGCGCGCCCTAAGGAGCGGAGCCGCGCGCGCCAGGACATGACAGCCGGGGGCCGGGACAGGTAAGTGACTTGGGATGCGATTCGCGAGCGGGCGCGTCCCGCTATGCGAATCGCATCCCCGCCGGCAATGTCAGTGCAGCGCTCCCGGTCAGCGGGTCTGACCGGGACGCTGCAGAGAGAGGAACGCCGCGAGCGCTCTGGGTAGGAGCAGGGACCCGGAGCGCTCGGTGTAACAATCGTCGTATCTATTGCAGAGATGCAGAGCGGCTCTATACAGCGCTCACATCTCTGCACTGTACTCCAGCCAGTTATGTGAATAGAACGTCACTCATTCATATTTCCCTCTGAGAGCTGTGATTGGCCGGAACCATCTGGCCAATCCCCACACTGGGCGGAAAATGTGAATGAGTGCACATCACTGGCCGGAGTACAGAGCAGAGATGCGAGCGCTGTATAAAGCCGCTCCACATCTCTGCTATATTATGGACGATTGCATCAGGGTTCACAACTGACACCCGGGCGATATGTCTATTTGTACAGGTACTACAACTCCCATCATGGAACAGTGTGTTCCATGCTGGAAGTAGTAGTACTATCTAAAAACATATATGTTTTTAAATAGAGAAAAAAAAGTGAAACACATACACTTTATTAAAAATGTATTAAAATTTACTTAAATACATCTTTCTTCCACCACTACTGCATCCTTTTAGTTTTTTTGGTACCCAACAAATTTTGGGTAACAAAAAAAATGCCATTGGGGACAAAAATGCAATTTCCACTAAAATGCAAAAACCGCAAGAAAAAACGCAAGAAAAAAACAGACACAGGAAAATGCTGTGACGTTTTTTCTGGCGTTTTTTTTTTTTGCGTTTTTTTGGGCCATAAAAAAACCAAGTAGAAACTTAGCCTCAGTCTATCCTATCTTATTGTATAAAGAAAAAGTTTCTGAATTGGTCATTTGAACTCACTTAGCTAAGATGAAAGGGCTGTGTAGAATATATCATCTGCCCATTCTTTTTCATAGTAATTGTGGACGTACCAAACAGCATCCCAAACTTTAGGTTAAAGATAAGAAGTTTTCACGATGGATGCTTTGTCACCTAGTTGCATCACTTAGTGGTATAGCATTTGGGATTTAACTTTAATAGTGACATTACAAGGATCATTAGGTCATGTCTTGAGATAAGGTTTCCTGGGTGACTACTCTGTGTGAAAAGGGATACAGTTGGGTCAAATGAAGGGTAAGTAAATATAGGAGGGGTCAATGTGTCTTAAATATGCTATTTCCGTCTATTACCTTGTCCTCTGTGTAGCCCATGTTATTATGGATGAGATGTTACTGTTTGTTTGCATTATTATCTGCACTGTTATCTGATTATACTGTACATAGATATAATATATTAAATTAAATTTAAAGGGGATGCACAACCAAGCTGACAGAGCAGGGAGAAGGAGGAGAAGCTCTTGAAGAGACAGGGAATGAAAGGAAAGACTCATGAGAGATCCCTAAGAAAAAATCTGTAGAGAGACCCCTGAAAGAAGATTCTGCAAAAAGAGTAGCATTTACAAAAGCTTAGGAGACTTAACTGGTTGCTATCTAAGGATTAGGTGGCTCATCCTGAGACGGCAAGTGGTGTATGGCAAAGGCTTCCGACTCGAGCCTGCACCATACCTGCCACCCCCCAGCTGATTCCTGTAGCTGAGGGCCGGCGTTAATAGTAGACATGCTGTGATTGCCACGGCCACTGCTGAGGTAGCCGGAGGACTTACCTCTCCTTCCGTCCCGGCTCTGAGATTGATAGAGCCTGGCTGAACCAGGCTTTATCAATCGAGTGCAGAGTGCACAGATCAATGTTCTATGGAACCACATTGATCTGTATGAGGAATCTACTGATTCCTCCTGAAAGTCTCCTAAGGGGACTAAAAGTGTAAAAAAAAGTTTAATAAAAAGTTTAAAAAAAACACCCATTAACCCCTTCCATTGTAAGAGTTTGAATCACCCCCTTTTCCCAAATTCCATATAAAAAAGATGTAACCATAATAAAAATAAACATATGTGGTATCGCCGCATGCGTAAATGTCTGAAACATAAAAATATAATGTTAATTTAACTGCACGGTCAATGGCATACAAGTATAAAAAAAATCCAGAGTCCAAAAATGCATATTTTTGGTCACTTTTTATACCTTACAAAAAAGTATAAAAAGCGATCAAAAAGCCACATTAAAACAAAAATGGTACCAATAAATACTTCAGATCATGGCAAAAAAAATTGAGCCCTCATATATACCTGTATATGGAGAAATAAGAAAGTTATAGGGGTCAGAAGATGAAAATTTTACATATACAAATTTTGATGCATGCAGTTAATTTTTTTAAGTAGTAAAATAACATAAAACCTATATAAATTAGGTACCATTGTAACCATATGGACCTACAGAATAAAGATATGGTGTCATTTTTACCGAAAAATGCACTGCATAGAATCGGAAGCCCTCAAAAGTTACAAAATGGCTTTTTTTTTTTTAAAATTGCCCCACAAATTTTTTTTCTGGTTTCACCGTAAATTTTGTCGTGAAATGATTGATGTCATTATAAAGCACAATTGCTTATGCAAAAAAAGCACTCATTTGGGTCTGTATGTGCAAAATTGAAAGCATTAGGATTTTTAGAAGGCGATGATGAAAAAACGAAAAGTGCAAAAACTGAAAATGTCTGTGACCTTAAGGGGTTAAACAGAAGGACACGTGAGTTACAGGAGCATGACTAAGAATTGTGATGATGTCTGTATAAATGTTTGCAGATACTGTACATTGTGTCAACATATGTCTCATAGTTTGTCCGTTGGTGAAGTTAAGTTTTGTATTGCCTCTCAATAATAGTGCTTTGGTGATCACATATTATACTGCTTATGCCACCCTTAAGTTTATGGAATACTTATATTTTTTTTTATCAGGATATTTTGCATTTGGTTACAAACAGCAAGATTTTGGTACTTCAATGTTGTGATATTTTGTTATTTTAGTGGTTATTCAATGTGGTACATTTTGCTTAATATGTAGCTTGGTCAAGATGTACAGTATTTGGACAATGATATGATTTTTATAATTTAGACCGCCACAAAGAAATTGAAACCAACTATATTATTTTTAATTATTTAAAAAGTTTTTTTAGTTAAAACTTTTAACACAAATATTATAGTGCTTCTTCAAGTTACAATATAAATTGATTCCAGGATGACCATTGTATGTTAAAACCATTGTATGTCAAGACCATAACCTTTGGAATCAGGTACTGAACATTCGAGCTGATGATAGTAGTAGATGCAAATAATAGCAACGCTATTTGTAAAACTGCCAGGGTTGGAAGGCGCGATCCGCATTGATGTATGGCAAAACAATTGTGGTTATTGTACAAAAAATCTTTTTTATTCGACCAACATCAAATGCGTTTCGGGACAGCTTATTCCTTTCTCAATGAAAAAATGGCTATGACAGACAAAGGTAACATGTTCACTATTAATTATTTTTTTTTTTTTAAAGGTGCACAGTTACAGCCTGATTTACAGGTTGCCTAATGTGCATGGCACCTCACAGGAAGTGCATAACAATGACGTGTTCCAAAAATAAAATAAAACTTTAAAAAGGACACTGTTTCTAAAACAATAAAATATGGAAAAACACATTTGCTACGATTTCATATTTTGCCTAAAATCCTATTATGTGGTATTGGTGCATGTATTTGCATTGTGCATGATTGTTTTAAAATGTCCAGTTGTATGAACTCCATGTTCTTCATTTTCACTGTTGCAGATGTATGTTTATTTCATATTTTTTAAGTGAAGGTGATTGAACAGACTATTATACAGTCTTCTTTTGTTGGTCTTTATGATGAGTTCATTCTTTTGTTTTCTATTTTTCCGGGGATCCTGACTGCGGGCTTTCATGAGTGCTGCGGACTATGGCAGTTCGTACTGGCATTGCGCTTGGGCATTGCATGGGTTATAGTATGATGCTCTAGATCAGGGGTCTCAGACTCCCGACCCACAAGACGAAAGTTTGTGGCCAGCACCAGGTATGTGTAATTTATTTTGCCCAATGCCCAGGACAGTTCCGGGTGCCAGGCAGGTAACTTCTTCAGGCATTTAGCCCTGCTTTGGGCAAGCAGCGCTAGATGCTGGAAGGCTTCATTTACCCCGCCCTCCTCCTCCCGATCTCCGGTTGTCCGGCCCGAGTCTGATGAGGGACGTCGCACATGTGACATCCCTCCGCAGACCCGCACAGGAGGATGTCAATGACATCACTTGTCAGGCCACCGCCAGAGAGGAGAAGTGCAAGACAGGTAAGTGTGTCTATGTGTGTGCATGTGTGGGTGTCTGTCTGTCTGTGTGTGTCTGTGTGTGTTTGTGGGTGTCTGTGTGTGTGAGAGTTGGGGACGACGACAACAATGCTACCTAATGTGGGGAACCTGCTACTACCTAATGTGGGAAACCTGGTTCTACCTAATATAGGGAACCTGCTACTACCTAATGTGGGGAACCTGCTACTACCTAATGTGGGGAACCTGCTTCTAGCTAATGTGGGTAACCTGCTACTATCTAAAGTGGGGAACCTGCTACTACCTAATGTGGGGAACCTGCTTCTACCTAATGTGGGGAATCTGCTTCTACCTAATATGGGGAACCTGCTACTACCTAATGTGGGGAACCTGCTTCTATCTAATGTGGGGAACCTGCTACTAACTAATTTGGGTAACCTGCTACTACCTAATGTGGGGAACCCGCTTCTACCTAAAGTGGGGAACCTGCTTCTACCTAATGTGGGGAACCTGCTTCTACCTAATGTGGAGAACCTGCTACTACCTAATGTGGGGAACCTGCTACTACCTAATGTGGGGAACCTGCTTCTACCTAATGTGGGGAACCTGCTACTACCTAATGTGGGGACCCTGCTACTACCTAATGTGGGGAACCTGCTGCTACCTAATGTGGGGAACCTGCTTCTACCTAATGTGGGGAACCTGCTACTACCTAATGTGGGGAACATGCTTCTACCTAATGTGGGGAACATGCTTCTACCTAATGTGGGGAACCTGTTTCTACCTAATGTGGGGAACCTGCCACTACCTAATGTGGGGAACCTGCCACTACCTAATGTGGAAAACCTGCTTCTACCTAATGTGGGGAACCTGCTACTACTCAATGTGGGGAACCTGTTTTACCTAATGTGGGGAACCTGCTACTACCTAATGTGGGGACCCTGCTACTACCTAATGTGGTGAACCCCCAGAAGTAGCACCCCCATCATCCGTCAGCTCATACTATTACCACATGGGGGTAGGGGGAATGGGAGGAATGCTGGTGGATGATGAGGGGCGCATGATGGGGCATTATATGTGAAGTGAAGGTGATTGAACAGACCATTATACAGTCTTCTCTTGTTGGTCTTTATGATGAGTTCATTCTTTTGTTTTCTTTTTTTCCAGGGATCCTGACTGCGGGCTTTCACGAGTGCTGCGGACTATGACAGTTCGTACTGGCATTGCGCTTGCGCATTGCATGGGTTATAGTACGATGCATTAGATCAGCCGTCTCAAACTCCCGACCCGCAGGATGAAAGTTTGTGGCCTGCACCAGGTATGTGTAATTTATATTGCCCAACGCCCGGGACATGCAGTTCCGGGTGCCGGGCAGATAACTTCTTCAGGCATTTAGCCCTGTTTTGGGCAAGCAGCGCTAGATGCTGGAAGGCTTCGCTTACCCCGCCCTCCTCCTCCCAATCTCCGGTTGGCCGGCCCGAGTCTGATCAAGGACTTCGCACATGTGACGTCCCTCCGCAGACCCGCACAGGAGGATGTCAATGACATCACTTGTCAGGCCACCGCTGGAGAGGAGAAGCGCAAGACAGGTAAGTGTGTCTATGTGTGTGCATGTGTGGGTGTCTGTCTGTCTGTGTGTGTCTGTGTGTGTTTGTGGGTGTCTGTGTGTGTGAGAGTTGGGGGGGGGGGGAACAACAACAATGCTACCTAATGTGGGGAACCTGGTTCTACCTAATATGGGGAACCTGCTACTACCTAATGTGGGGAACCTGCTACTATCTAATGTGGGGAACCTGCTTCTAGCTAATGTGGGTAACCTGCTACTACCTAATGTGGGGAACCTGCTACTACCTAATGTGGGGAACCTGCTTCTACCTAATGTGGAGAACCTGCTTCCACCTAATATGGGGAACCTGCTACTGCCTAATGTGGGCAACCTGCTTCTATCTAATGTGGGGAACCTGCTACTAACTAATTTGGGTAACCTGTTACTACCTAATGTGGGGAACCTGCTACTACCTAATGTGGGGAACCTGCTTCTACCTAATGTGGGGAACCTGCTACTGCCTAATGTGGGGAACCTGCTACTACTAAATTCACATTGCGAATATTCGCGAGCAACACTATTCATGACCACTGAGTCCTCTGTTCATGTCCACTGATCTATAGTGTCCTCTGTTCATGACCGCTGATCCATAGTGTCCCCTGTGCTGCTCACTGATCTGTGTCCTCTGAACTTAATATGTTATAGATTTCTATGTTCCTGTTATGTTTCTGGTTTTTGAGTGACTATTAGTGTTCATTTTTATTAGGCCCCTGCACTTTAGTTCAGGAAGGGACCGGCGCCCAGTTGTCGATCCACCGGTTAGGGTGAATGGGCAAGTAGGCAGGGAGAGTGAGCCCTAAAATGACCCTCAAACTACTCTCCCTGTCCCCCGGTCCTTCCCTGACATTACCTTTATAAGCATGCTGTTGTACCTTCCTTGTCATGCCTGAAGAAGTTGCACATGTGAAGCGAAATGCTTTGCATCTTGGTCAATAAAGTCCTTTTGCATCCTCCATACCTTGTTCCTGGTCGGTCAGCACCATGTGAGCCGGAATTCCCTCATTGAAGCCATTTTATTCCATTGCATCTACTATCACAGGCAGAGAGAGAGATGTCCTTAATAAAGGACTATCCTTTTGCCATACAGGGAAAATAGATGAATTTCAACTATTCATAGATCTTAATGCTTATATTAGAAAACTCACCTTTACTCGTCACTTTTCTATGTTGGAACATAATGGATGAAACCATCTACCATCCAGGAGACCTCTACCATTAGACCTCTACCACCAGTAACCTTCACAGCTCTCAAACCAAAGTAAAAATTCTACCCGGCACACCACAAATGGGAATTTGTGGAAACCTTCGATGACCTAGTGGCAGAAGATTTCTGAAATATTAATAACCCCAAGGAAATCCAGTGAAACCTTACAGTAAAAGAAGAATCAATGAAAGAACTGGCAAACAATAGGGACATTGTTGTAAGGAGCGCAGACAAAGGCAATGAAATCGTTATTCAGGATCGTCTTGCGTACACTGCTGAAGCATTAAGAATTATATCTGACCAACACTACTATATTCAACTACCATCGGATCCTACCGCCAACTAAATGGGCGAATGCAACATCCTTATTGATCATGCATTTGACATGGGAATTTAAAATAAAAACAAACATGACTTTGTAAAAATGCAGAACCCCAGAATGCCACTATTCTACCATTTACCTAAGGTTCATAAAGATCCTGTCAACCCCCCTGGATGCCCAATTATTTAGGGAAACAGACTGGAGAGAAATGTGACCTATTGTAAATAATACAATTACATCTAGGGACTCACAATTACATCTTTTCTGATCAGTGGCATCTTCTTTGCTTTTCTTCTCCGTCTGAATCAGACCACCATGTCAATCTCTTACCATCTGTAGGACAAACCTGTTAGACATGTTTCCAGTGCCGTCCCCTACTCTACACAATCTCCCTATCTATAAGCCCACAAAATGTAATAATGCCCTCCTTGGTGTCCTTCTCAGAAAAATGGTAGGTAGGTAGGAAGTAAGGGAAATAGTTAACTAGCTAGGTAGATCAGGAAGGTTGCTAGCTAGGAAGTTAGGCAGCCACGTATGAAGGCCAGGTATATACATTGTTAGGTAGCAAGGTATGTAGGTAGGTAGCAAGATATGTAGGTAGGTAGTTAGGCAGCCAGTTATGTAGGTAGTTATATAGCAAGGTAGGTAGGTAGGTAGGTAGCCAGGGATTTAGTCAAGTAGGTAGCCGGCACCGCCTCCACCCAGTGGCGAATCCCACATTCTAGTTTTGGGAGGGGCACTATCAAAACCCCTATGTAGTTAGTAGGTAGCCCTTATATTAGTTTGGTAGTTTGTCCCCATATTAGCTAGGCAGGAACATAGTAGATGGTCCCTCACATTAGGTGTAGGCAGCAGAGTTCCCCCATAGTAGGTGTAGGCAGCAGAGTTCCCCCATACTGGGTGTAGGCAGCAGAGTTCCCTCACAGTGGGCGTAGGCAGCAGGGTCCCCCACAGTAGGTGTAGGCAACGGGTGCCTCAACAGTTGGTGTAGGCAGCAGGGTCCCCCTACAGTAGGTGTAGGCAGCAGGGTCCCCCCGACAGTAGGTGTAGGCATCAGGATTCCCCCCCACAGTAAGTGTAGTCAGCAGAGTTCCCCCCCAAGTAGGTGTAGGCAGTAGAGTTGGAGTTCCCCCATCCAAGTAAGTGCAGGCAGCAGAGTTAGAGCCCCCCAGTAAGTGTAGACAGCAGAATTAGAGTCCCCCCAGTAGGTGTGGACAGCAGAGTTAGAGTCCACCCCCAGTAGGTGTAGATAGCAGAGTTAGAGTTCCCCCTCCAAGTAGGTGTAGACAGCAGAGTTAGAGTCCCCCCTAGTAGGTGTGGACATCAGAGTTTGAGTCAACCCCCAGTAGGTGTAGGCAGCAGAGCTAGAGTTCCCCTCTCCAAGTAGGTGCAAGCAGCATAGTTATAGTTCCCCTCTCCAAGTAGGTGCAAGCAGCAGAGTTAGAGTTCACCCTCCCAGTAGGTGTAGGCAGCAGGGTTAGCGTCACCCCCCCCCCCCAGTAGGTGCAGGCAGCAGAGTTTTTACCCCTCCCCCTTCCCAGGTTGAAAAAAAAAAAAACGTATGCTCACCTGATGTCCCACGCAGTGATCTTGTACTCCGGAGAGCAGCAGGGCCCCGCGTCTTCCATCCTCTACAGTGCAGGCACCATTGAGTGACGTCATCCGTGCCTGCGCTGCATGGGGGCGGAGGTCATGTCTCCTCTGTGTATGTTGCAGATGCGACTCACACAGATGGGACACATTCTCCTGTATGTGCGTGTGTCTCCTGTATGTGCAGGAAAAGGCAGTGCTGGGGATCCGGGACAAGTGTCCTGGATCGTCAGGAGCGCCAGCATTGGAGGGCCCTGTACCTGGGTCAGTCCTCCCCTATTGATTTTAAAAAATTTTTTGCACATTGTTGGTCCCCTTTGAGGACTTTAAGGAGGAATCATTAGTTGCAGCTCCATAGAACTCCATTGATTTGTGTGATCTCTGCTCATTTGGTTAAGTCTGCTCAATGCAGGCTGAATCAAATGCAGATCTACAGCCACCATGGAGGAAGAGGTAAGCCCTCTGGCTATCTCTACAGTGGATCACCCCCTCAATCGGGCTGCAGGGGGACATCCACTACACTACACAAACAGGGACGCATTAAAAGTCCCTTAAGACACCGCTGTCAGCTTTGAAAGCAGCTATCTAGAGGATTAATAGCCAACAGCAGTGATTGCTGCATTCCAGCTATTAGGGGCAGCCCCCAGCTAGACAAATCAGCTGTGGGCCGTCTGGTATGGTGCAGGCCCAAGTCTGGAGCCTGTGCCATACACCTTTAATGGCACAACAACATGTATACACGTCATTGGTCATTAAAGGAAAACTGTCAGTAAACTCCCCCAGCACTAACCAGATGTACTGGCTGGTAGTGTGGGGGACGCTGATCAATTTGCCACCTACCATGCCCAGATCAGTCCTGCTGTTCACCCGTTATCTTCTTTTTTGTGAATATGCACATGAGCTGCTAACTGGCACGGGCTGAGTTACAAGGCTCCTTCTGACAATCTGACGTCAGTGCCGTTCGTCTGCCGCATCGCCCGACCTATGAATATTCCTCCCTCCCTCCGACTGTTCCTCCCCTCCCCGCTCTGTACTGGACTCCATTGGGGAGGGAGGGGATGAATATTCATAAGCCGGGTGGTGCGGCGGACGAGCTGCACTGACATCTGAGTGCCAAAAGGAGCCTTGTAACCCCGCCCATACCAGTTAGCAGCTCATTTGCATATCCACAAAAAAAGGAAGATATCGGGTGAATGGTGGAACGGATCCGGGCACGGTAGGAAGCATATCGATCAGCGTCCCTCAGGTTAATGCGGGGGGAGTTTACTGACAGTTTTCCTTTAAAGGGTTAAAGAAAAATTTGTAGCTAACTCATACAGAAAAAGCAAGTCCTAACATATAAAAGTAAGAAACAGCTGCTGGAAGTTGTAAATCACTGTCTATGTAGAGGACAGGAGCTTCTTCAGGTTCCTGTATAGTACACACAGTGTTCCAAAAAAGTTAAATGGAGCAGCCAACACCTGGTGTCCAAAGGAGCAGCTAACTCTGGCACAGGTAAAGAGTAATACAAAATACGTAGTACCTCCCTGTACTATAGGAATAAACGGAAGGAGAGGAAGTGGAAGCCGGTGATTGCACTGTCAGAATTGAGAAGGTAAATCAAGAATATTTTCATCAATTTATTTAGTTCAGTGAACACGCAACGCGTTTCAAAACCATCTGTTTTTTTCATCAGGCGTCTGATGAAAAAACAGACGGTTTTGAAATTTCCAATAAATCACTCACCTTGGTGACACCACTGATTTCACACAGGGAGCGCTCCGTGTTTGTTTAGTTTTGTACTGTAGGGAGGCATTACCAGACAGCCAGTCAGTGCATGCACTTCAGTAATACTGGTGTTTTACCAGTGAAATGTGAAATGCCCGATTGGTCAGTTCTTCCAGCCTTTAAAACGTTTCACAGATCTAGACTGTCCATTGCATTGTATTTTACAGAAAAGACCATTGTATGTTAAAAATACTGTAAGTTGATGCCATTGTAAGTTGAGGGACCATTGTATAGCCATTTCTAAATACTACCCCCCCCCCACATTTTAACAGGTTCAAAGGTTGACAAAAACTAACAAATTTAAATGGTAACTGTTTTCAAACAACTTCATGTGATAGATTCCTTATATGCTGTCTACTGACTTTTGTATGATGTCTACTGAGTTTTAAACCATCTTTTGTAAAAGTCAGCAGGAGAAGTTTGCTACATGGATTTGTTCCTACTCTGGACAGTTCCTGGCACAGGCAGAGGTGTCAACAGAGAGCACTGAGGTCAGACAGAAAAGATCAACTCAACCTGCTTTGCCATTTGTAGCAGCTGATAAGTACTACAAGGATTAAAGGGGTATTCCAGGATTAATTTTTTATTTGACTATGCTAAATGGGCTGTAACGTTAGTGTAGTTAATAATATAGTGTCTGTACCTGTGTGTGTGACGGTTTTCTCACAATTCTTCTGTGATTTTCAGCCCACTATTTATTTTTAACAGCATACAAAATGACTGTTGTCTCAATTTTTTCCCAGGTTGCTGTCAGAACCTGTAGTTAAAAAGTTCTGACAGCTTCTTGTTGTTCTTTGTTGCTGGGTAACGCCCAGCTGTCTGGACTGGTTAGCTGACCTTGTTTGCAGCCTCTGGTCTGGCTCTATATAAGCTGGCAGTTTACTCCCAGTCAGTGCTTGCTATAGAGCTCAGTTTTGTACTCTAGCTAGCTGTCTGCTGAATTTGTTATACCTGGCTATCTGAAACTTTGGCTCCTCTCTCTGACTACTCTCTCTGGTATTAGTGACTTTGTACTTCTGTCCTCTCCTTGATTTGACGCAGTTTGTTGTCTCTGACTTTTGTGTGTTTGTTTAGTTTTATTTTGTAAGGTTGCCTGTTTCCCACTGGTCCTGGACATTGACAGTTTCTTTGTATTTTATTGTGTCGACATTTACTCCCCTCATATTCAGGAAGGGACTGTCTTCGTGGTTACGGACCTGTCGGTTAGGGCAGGTACGTAAGTAGGCAGGGATAGGGGAACAGGCGAGATTAGAGTGCACTCCTTCCCTGCACATATGTGACATTATAGCAAGTCCATATACCTGCAATTGCTCGATTTCCTGCATTATGGAAGCAATGTCTGCTTTGGTGGAGCAAATGCAGGGCTTGACTCAGTTGGTCCAGGATTTAGCTGAGAAGGTACAGCAGCAAGAGTCATCTCAGTCTCAGTCTAGAAAGATTCAGGACTTGACTGAGAGACTTGAACATCAGGAGCAGCTGAATCAGAGGTTGTTTACCAGAATCTTGGAGCTTGAGTCTTCTCAGTCACAGCCAGCATTAGTTCAGACCTTGACTCAGAGACTGCAAGATAAGGAGCACTTAGTTAAGAGTTTGCTAGCCAGAATTCAGGAGCTGGAGTCTGCCTGAAATCAGGTGTCATCTGTTTTTGCTTCCGCTCCTGTGGAGCCACAAGTTAGTCTCCCTGACCGATTTTCGGGTAACCGCAAACTGTTTAAAACCTTTTGTGAGAGCTGTAAATTGTACTTCCGGTTAAGGCCTTACACATCTGGTACTGAGGCCCAAAAAGTTGGTATTATGTCTCTTCTGCAATGGGGTCCCCAGGAATGGGTATTTTCCATTGGTCCCAACGCTACGGAGTTGTCCTCAGTTGTCCTTATTTGCGGGATTGGGTCTTTTGTATGCTGTACCGAACCGTGGTGCATACGCTGAGAGTCAATTGCGTACATTAAAGCAAGGTCGCAGACCAGTAGAGAAATACTGTGCAGATTTTAGAAAATGGTGTGTGGCCTCCAACTGGAATGCTCCAGCCTTGATTTGTCAGTTCAGACTAGAGTTATCTGACACCTTGAAGGACATGCTTGTTATGTATCCCTCGCCTGACACTCTTGACCAAGCCATGACTCTAGCTGTACAATTGGATAGACTTTGCGAGAATGCAAACGGGAGTGTTCTTCATCCTCTGTCTCCTGTCCTGCTTGATTCCTCTCCTGTTTCCAAATTTTATACCTGAGGATGATCTATGCATATAGAACAGAGAAGAAATATCCAGCATCCAGGTAAGTTCCAAGGGTATACTTTATTGGAGGTAGCAAATACACATATATCTCTGACGCTTTTCATAGAGTAATAAAACAGTGATACAATACACTTATAAGTACTAAAACCATTTGATCACATCACCATGTTAAAAAAGAACACATAGAAAATCCGTACTGGATTCTAGTAAATCTAAAACCAGAAATGGAATAGCAGCTATAGAATTTCTCAGTATCTGTTCACACCTGCAGATTAAAAAATGACCAGAAATTGTCTACTATATCTGAGCACGTAACAACCAGATTAGGTGGCCAAATATTCAAAGCAAGGAAAAAAGACCAGATTTAATTTAACTAAACATAAACATAAAAGAATCTATCCGAAACTCTTCAGAAAAAATTCCCTGAGGATTCAATACTAACATGCATGTATAGTAGTCAAAAATATCTAAAAGTGGAGGATAATTATAAGGTATATATTGATATCTGTAACTACACAGATATCAAACAGAGGGGAGAGGACCATGTTTAATTATGATTATTGTATTGCCACATCTACGCATAATTATAAAACTATAAAAAGGTGGACATACATATGTGTATATGTTTTTAATAATTTCTTACCCCATTGTATCACAATGGATAATTATAATATTAATAATTTGTTTTCTACACATATATATATATTAATTTGTATTATTAGTTGGTATTCTATGCATATATATATTGATTGATATTATACTGTATCAATTGTTATCATATATTGCAGTAATCATACGTATTAAATTAATGATTAATTCATTTTATATTTGTATTATATGTTATTAATTATTCTGTTCCTATGAATCGATCATTATTGTGATTGTGGCGCAAGGCTAATGTGGTACCAATCTTCAAGAAGGGCTCTAGGTCTTCGCCAGGCAATTATAGACCGGTAAGTCTAACGTGCATTGTGGGTAAATTGTTTGAAGGACTTATAATGGATTACATACAGGAATACATAGGGGATAATAGTATTATAAGTGATAGCCAGATAGAAGTTGTCAAACCAATCTAATTTGCTTTTATGAAGAGGTGAGTAGAAGCCTTGACAGAGGAATGACTGTGGATATAGTGTTTCTGGATTTTGCCAAAGCGTTTGATACTGTCCCTCACAGACGTCTGACAGGTAAGTTAAGGTCCTTGGGCTTGGAAACTTTAGTTTGTAAGTGGATTGAACACTGGCTCATGGATCGTACCAAGAGAGTGGTGGTCAATGATTCGTACTCTGATTGGTCCCCGGTTATTAGTGGTGTACCCCAAGGTTCAGTACTGGGCCCGCTGCTGTTTAATTTATTTATCAATGATATAGAGGATGGTATTAACAGCTCTGTTTCTATCTTTGCAAATGACACCAAGCTTTGTAGCATGGTACAGCCTATAGAGGATGTGCATAAGTTACAAGATTACTTGGATAGACTAAGTGCCTGGGCATCCACTTGGCAAATGAGGTTCAATGTGGATAAATGTAAAGTTATGCATCTGGGTACTAAGAACATGCATGCATCGTATGTCTTAAGGGGGGATTAAACTGGCAGAGTCACTGGTAGAGAAGGATCTGGGTGTACTTGTAGATCACAGACTATAGAATAGCATGCAATGTCAGGCTGCTGCTTCCAAAGCCGGCAGGATATTGTCATGTATAAAAAGAGGCATGGACTCAAGGGACAGGGACATAATACTCCCCCTTTATAAAGCATTGGTACGGCCTCACCTGGAATATGCTGTTCAGTTTTGGTCGCCTGTTCATAAAAGGGACACTGCGGAGTTGGAAAGGGTGCAGAGACGCGCGACTAAACTAATATGGGGCATGGAACATCTTAGCTATGAGGAGCGATTAAAGGAGCTACAACTGTTTAGTCTTGAGAAGAGACGTTTAAGGGGGGATATGATAAACGTATATAAGTATATAAATGGCCCATACAAAAAATATGGAGAAAAACTGTTCCAGGTTAAACCCCCCCAAAGGACGAGGGGGCACTCCCTCCATCTGGAAAAGAAAAGGTTTAGTCTAAAGGGGCGACACGCCTTCTTTACCGTGAGGACTGTGAATTTATGGAAAGGTCTACCTCAGGAACTGGTCACAGCAGGAACAATTAACAGCTTTAAAACAGGGTTAGATACATTCCTGGAACAAAATAACATTAATGCTTATGCAGAATTATAAAACTACATCCCTTTCCCTTATCCCCTTACACCCTTCACTTCAATTCCCTGGTTGGACTTGATGGACGTATGTCTTTTTTCAACCATACTAACTATGTAACTATGTAATGTATTCCAAATGAAGAACAAACAATATCCCCATAAATTTCTTAATTTTACTTTGTTTATGATAAAACACAATATATTTTATTCTATTATATTCATGAATATATATCTATGTCCCTTAGTTATTATTTAATGCCCACAATATGTATCAACTGGAAATAACCTACTATCAATATGACATAATTAAATCTAATCTATGATTTAAACCTTGAGGGTATCTCGTGTTCAAAATGAACATCCAGTACGTCTCTCGGTTAAGTAATTTTTTCCTCATGTCTCCTCCTCTAATATTACACCTAACTTTCTCTATTCCCATGACACTCAGACTACTAGTGTCTCCTGCAAGTTGTTCTCTGAAATGTCTACTCAAAGCTGATATATTGAATTTCTCCGTACGGATAACCGAAATATGTCGTCTGATCCTCTCTTTCAGGTGATTACTCGTACAGCCAACATATTGTTGTTGGCATATATCACATGAGGCCAAATATATAACTGAACTTGTATTACAGTTTATATAAGATCTGACGGCATATTTCTTTTTAGTTACATAAGACATAAATTCTTTACTTATATTCATGTATGAGCATGTTATACATTTATTATGGCCACATTTCCAGTTTCCCGTAGTATTCAGCCAATTCCCATTATTAAAGGTTTTTTTAGGGTTACTGCTGAATAAAGTAGGGGACACTTTAGAGCCTATAGTGGGACCTTTCCTTGACACTACGTTCACACCACTCTCAATAGTTGCTTTAAGTATTGGATCCATTTCCAAGATAGGTAAGTACTTGTTAATGATCCGTTTAATACGTATGAACTGATTGCTGCAGGCTGTGACAAGCGTGGGTTTCCTCAAGCCCATGTTCACACCAGTTTTCTTTTTCTTCGCGCGTTTCTAAATTTTTTCCTAAAGTAATCCATTTTTTACTTTTGTCCTCTCTTGATTGATTTATTGTTTTTTCCTCTATTAGATCCTTATTATCTATTTTATCCACTCTCACTTCTGCTGTTTAAATGCCCTGCATACAATACCCTCTCTCATAGAAGCGTTTTCTCCATTAATTTTTCTCTTCTAGGAAGGTTTTAGGGTCTGAGCAATTACGTTTAATACGGCATATTTCGCTGAATGGTATATTTTTAACTACATGGTGTGGATGACAGGAACTAGCAAGCAATATTGCATTGCTTGCTGTTTCCTTCCTATATGGATTAATTTTAACACCATGTTCATCTGATGAAATAGTGATATCCAAAAAGTTTACTGACTCTTTACTATAATGGGACTTGACTCTTTACTATAATGCGACGTTTTCTGAAGAGTTTCGGATAGATTCTTTTATGTTTATGTTTAGTTAAATTAAATCTGGTCTTTTTTCCTTGCTTTGAATATTTGGCCACTTAATCTGGTTGTATGAGTACTGCAATCCATATGATTACTGCAATATATGATAACAATTGATACAGTATAATATTAATCAATATATATATATATATATATATATATATATATATATGCATAGAATACCAACTAATAATACAAATTAATATATATGTGTAGAAAACTAATTATTAATATTATAATTATCCATTGTGATACAATGGGGTAAGAAATTATTAAAAACATATACACATATGTATATCCACCTTTTTATAGTTTTATAATTATGCGTAGATGTGGCAATACAATAATCATAATTAAACATGGTCCTCTCCCCTCTGTTTGATATCTGTGTAGTTACAGATATCAATATATACCTTATAATTATCCTCCACTGTTAGATATTTTTGACTACTGTACATGCATGTTAGTATTGAATCCTCAGGGAATTTTTTCTGAAGAGTTTTATGTTTAGTTAAATTAAATCTGGTCTTTTTTCCTTGCTTTGAATATTTGGCCACCTAATCTGGTTGTTACGTGCTCAGATATAGTAGACAATTTCTGGTGTTTTTTGAATTCGCAGGTGTGAACAGATACTGAGAAATTGTATAGCTGTTATTCCATTTCTGGTTTTAGATTTACTAGAATCCAATACGGATTTTGGTCATGTGATCAAATGGTTTTAGTACTTATAAGTGTATTGTATCACTGTTTTATTACTCTATGACTAAGCGCTAATGCGTGAAAAACGTCAGAGATATAAGTGTATTTGCTACCTCCAATAAAGTATACCCTTGGAACTTACCTGGATGCTGGATATTTCTTCTCTGTTCCTTCATTGCGTGGCCAGGGGCGGAACCAGCCTATCCGAGCACGGGTGCTAACAGTCCAGAGGTGAGCTGTTTCCACTTGGATATTTGGTATCTATGCAGATAGAGTCCATTTGTACCCCGTAAGAACGAAAGAGGTTTCGTCAACTCTATGGCCTGTGTTTCTACTGTGGTGAGGACACTCATTTCATCGCCTCCTGTGTCAAGCGTCAGCGTCCAATTGACCATCGTGGTAACTACTTGGGCGCATAGGTATGTCATGCCTTCCATAGAGTTCTGGCAAAGTTCTTCTGGGGGCCATTGTTCCTACTAATGTACAACCGGATGTTAACTCTAAAAGTAGTATGAAGCCTTTTTTGCATCAGCCTCTGGTTAAATTGGCATCTTGTGACATAATTTGCAATAAGAGTCTGAAGAGTACTCGAGTTGATTTGGGGTCAGAGGGTAGTAATGAGGGTCTGGAGGATGACTGTGTGGACACCAATGACTGGTGTGATTTGGAGGATGAGGATACAGATGAGGATATTGATGGTCCATCTGTATCCAAGTCAAGACCTCTTTACTCTCAGGTTGTGAAGGGTCCGGTGGCCCCTACTAAAAGGGGGGGAACTGTCAGAACCTGAAGGGTTAAAAAGTTCTGACAGCTTCTTGTTGTTCTTTTTTGCTGGGTTCTGCCCAGCTGTCTGGACTGGTTAGCTGACCTTGTTTGCAGCACCATGTCTGGCTCTATATAAGCTGGCAGTTTACTCCCAGTCAGTGCTTGCTATAGAGCTCAGTTTATACTCTAGCTAGCTGTCTGCTGAATTTTTTATACCTGGCTATCTGAACCTTTGTCTCCTCTCTCTGACTACTCTCTCTGGTATTAGCGACTTTGTACTTCTGTCCTCTCCTTGCTTTAATGCGGTTTGTTGACTCTGACTTTTGTTTGTGTGTTTAGTTTTATTTTGTTAGGTTGCCTGTTTCCCACTCCTCCCGGACATTGACACTTTCGTGGTTACAGACCTGTCGGTTAGGGCAGGTACGTAAGTAGGCAGGGATAGGGGAGCCCGTGAGATTAGAGTGCACTCCTTCTCTGCCCATACGTCATACGTGACAGTTGCAATGCGGCCGGGACCTGACCTCACTAGTCAGCTGAAGACAGGGAGCCTTTCAGCTTCAATGGGTGGAGGGATCGCTTGGTGGGCGAGAGATTAATCTGCAACTAATGCAACAGCTGTAGGCACCCTGATTGAAAGCAACAATTTTTGGAATGAATGCAGCTCATTTATGTTTCAATGGGTGGGGTGGCTGATGTGTGGGAGGAGGAAAATGGAATTATGGGAATTGTAGGCAAAAAAGAAAACTCAAACAGGAAATACCAGTTCACAAAAAGCTAGTCAAAGTGTTATGATAATCTCACAACAGAGCCATTTAGCCCCAAGACAAGCACAGATCCTTCCTAAGCATGTCCATTACTGCCTGCCAGGTACGTTCTAAAATCACCTTATGGTGGATAACCCCTTTAAGATTTTTTTTTATATAAGTAATTTACAAATCTGTTTAACTTTCTGGAGCCAGTTGATATGGAAAAAAAATGTTTTCTATTGGAGTACCCCTTTAAAATTGAAATCAACATTTTATAGATAGCAAAAAGAAAGATCATATGACTTCAGGCAGTGGCCTGGCATGATTCCTCTTCTGCCTTGAAGCCAGTCCTTTCTATGTGGCAGTCAATCAGTAGGGACTATAGGTCTGACACAGTAGAGCAAGTGACATAGAGTGACACAGAGGAACAAGTCATAGCCACTGCAAAACCAGGAAATTTTGCTCATATGTGGGGATTAAGATAGCAGAGAGAAAACATCAAGCAGAGTTAGTGAGAGATAAAACAGATACAGAAGTTAGTAAGCACTTAGTATCAGTATGTGTTTCATAATGAAAAGGGAATGGAAGCGAGAGGTAGGATTTATCCTAAGGCAGACTGTGTAAAGCATCAAACATACACTTAAACTGTGCTGCTATTCATCAGCCTGTGTCCAAGGCTTAAATCTTGTTCCTGATAGCAACATGCAGTCAGTATTTACTGTATTTAATTGTTTATTTAGTGTCAAGTAAGAATGGGTACAGTACTGTTTTTCTTCAGCCTGTCTCCAAGTGAAAATGTAAATCCTGTTGCCAATAGCAACATGTAGCATGTTTCACATCTAATTGTTATTACCACCAAAAATAGGATTGTTTTGCATCAAGCAAGTGTTTATACAGAAAGGCTTAACTTATGCCAGACAATTTTACTTGTTTTGCCAAAGCACTGTTTTGTATCTAATTTTGTGCCTTAAAAAATGCAATTGTCTGCATCAAACAAGCATTTGTATACATTTAAACAGCACCACTAAACTTCTGCCTATATTTAAGTGACAGTTAACCCCTTAAGGACTCAGCCCATTTTGGCCTTAAGGACTCAGACAATTTCATTTTTACGTTTTCATTTTTTCCTCCTCGCCTTCTAAAAATCATAACTCTTTTATATTTTCATCCACAGACTAGTATGAGGGCTTGTTTTTTGCACGACCAGTTGTCCTTTGTAATGATATCACTCATTGTATCATAAAATGTATGGCACAACCAAAAAACACTATTTTTGTGGGGAAATGAAAACAAAAAACGCAATTTTGCTAATTTTTGAAGGTTTCGTTTTCACGCCGTACAATTTATGGTAAAAATGATGTGTGTTCTTTATTCTGAGGGTCAATACGATTAAAATGATACCCATTATTACATACTTTTATATTATTGTTGCGCTTAAAAAAAATCACAAACTTTTTAACCAAATTAGTACGTTTATAATCCCTTTATTTTGATGACCTCTAACTTTTTTATTTTTCCGTATAAGCGGTGGTATGGGGGCTCATTTTTTGCGCCATGATCTGTACTTTTTTTTGATACCACATTTGCATATAAAAAACTTTTAATACATTTTTTATATTTTTTTTAATAAAATGTATAAAAAAAAGTAGGAATTTGGGACTTTTTTTTTTTTTCGTTCACGCCGTTCACCGTACGGGATCATTAACATTTTATTTTAATAGATCGGACATTTACGCACGCGGCGATACCAAATATGTCTATAAAAAATGTTTTTTACGCTTTTTGGGGGTAAAATAGGAAAAAACGGACGTTTTACTTTTTTATTGGGGGAGGGGATTTTTCACTTTTTTTTACTTTTACTTTTACATTTTTTTACATTTTTTTTACACTTGAATAGTCCCCATAGGGGACTATTCATAGCAATACCATGATTGCTAATACTGATCTGTTCTATGTATAGGACATAGAACAGATCAGTATTATCGGTCATCTTCTGCTCTGGTCTGCTCGATCTCAGACCAGAGCAGGAGACGCCGGGAGCCGGACGGAGGAAGGAGAGGGGACCTCCGTGCGGCGTTATGGATGATCGAATCCCCGCAGCAGCGCTGCGGGCGATCCGATCATTCATTCAAATCGCGCACTGCCGCAGATGCCGGGATCTGTATTGATCCCGGCACCTGAGGGGTTAATGGCGGACGCCCGCGAGATCGCGGGCGTCGGCCATTGCCGGCGGGTCCCTGGCTGCGATCAGCAGCCGGGATCAGCCGCGCATGACACGGGCATCGCTTCGATGCCCGCGGTTATGCACAGGACGTAAATGTACGTCCTGGTGCGTTAAGTACCACCTCACCAGGACGTACATTTACGTCCTGCGTCCTTAAGGGGTTAAACTCTTCTTGCTGATAGCACCATGCACTCAATGTTTTGCATTACATTTGGTGCCATCAAAAATCATATTATGCAAAGTAACCATTTGTTATAAAATGTAAATAATATTGAAATAATAATTATAACCTGTCTATTTATATAATGCCATAAAATTCCAAAACACTGTACAGAAATTGTGACTGACAGTTTGTGATCAATCTTTATTGCAATTTTAAAAAATTGTGTAAAAATGTAAATGTATTTTATTTATTCCTAAAATTTACTTTTGATCATTATAGCATGTTTCTGTTACTACTGGCCCTGCACAACCTTCTATCTCCGGCCTTGTTCTTTATGTTCCATACTGTACCTCTGTGTCTGCTGCTACTTCCCCTGCTACCAAACTACTAGCCTTACACAGCTGCACATCTCCTGCATTGTCCTTCATGTTCCATAGTCTTTTTCTGCTACCATTGCTGCAGCTACAAGCCCTTATGCCCAGACTACGTGCTCTACACAGCCACCTATCTCCTACCTTGACCATCATGTTCCATAGTGTACTGCTGCTACAGCTACTACTACCTCTGGTGCCCCCTCTATTCCCCCTACAGAAACACATATCTCCTGTCTTGTCCATCATATTCAACACTGTACTGCTGCTGTCATTGATGCAGCTACTACTACCCATGCTGACATTACTATTAGTTCTACTTTACTCTTCTACATTGTCCATCATGTTTTATAATGTACTGTTGCTGAAAAACATACTGTATCATAAACCTAAAACTAATGCTAAAATGGTGTAATATTTTGTGTAATATACAGTGGGGAAAAAGTATTTAGTCAGCCACCAAATGTGCAAGTGGTCCCACTTAAAAAGATTAGAGAGGCCTGTAATTTTCATGATAGGTACACTTCAACTATGAGAGACAGAATGGGTGGAAAGAATATAGGAAATCACATTGTAGGATTTCTAATGAATTAATTGGTAAATTCCTCAGTAAATTAAGTATTTGGTCACCTACAAACAAGCAAGATTTCTGGCTCTCACAGACCTGTAACATCTTCTTTTTAAAGTGTCTCCTCTGTCCTCCATTTGTTACCTGTATTAATGGCACATGTTTGAACTTGTTATCAGTATAAAAGACACCTGTGCATAACATCAAACACATGTTGCCTGATGAAGAGACCGTCCTAGGTCTCGAAACTCTTATGTTGCACAGAATAAAAATAACCATGTTTTAAAAGAAACTGGTTGTTCCTACGATTTTTCTTCGGAGGGGAAGCGCGTGGATAAAGTCCCTATTTTTATTGCTGGAACGCAATATCCACATAACCTACATAACCTACATAACCTCAAACAGTCACACTTCAAACTCCACTATGGCCAAGACCAAAAAAGAGCTGTCGAAGGAGACCAGAAATAAAATTGAAGACCTCTACCAGGCTGGGAAGACTGAATCTGCAATAGACAAGTAGCTTGGTGTTAAGAAATCATTTGTGGGAGCAATTATTAGAAAATGGAAGGCATACAAGACCACTGATAATCACCCTCGATCTTGGGCTCCACGCAAGATCTCATCCCGTGGTGTCAAAATGATCGCAATAACGGTGAGCAAACATCCCAGAACCACATGGGGGACCCAGTGAATGACCTGCAGAGTGCTGGGACCAAAGTAACAAAGGCTACCATCAGTAACACACTACGCCACCAGGGACTCAAATCATGCAGTGCCAGACATGTCCCCCTGCTTAAGCCAGAACATGTCCGGGCCCATCTGAAGTTTTCTAGAGAGCATTTGGATAATACAGAAGAGGATTGGGAGAATGTCATATGGTCAGATGAAACCAAAGCAGAACTGTTTGGTAAAAACTCAACTTGTCGTGTTTGGAGAAGAAAGAATGCTGAGTTGCATCCAAAGAACACCATACCTACTGTAAAGCATGAGGGTGGAAACATCATGCTTTGGGGCTGTTTTTCAGCAAAGGGTCCAGGACGACTGATCCATGTAAAGGAAAGAATGAATGGGGCCATGTATCGTGAGATTTTGAGTTAAAACCTCCTTCCTTCAGCAAGGGCATTGAAGATAAAACATGGCTGGGTCTTTCAGCATGACAATGATCCCAATCACACCGCCCGGGTAACAAAGGAGTGGCTTTGTAAGAAGCATTTCAAGGTCCTGGAGTGGCCTAGCAAGTCTCCAGATCTCTACCCCATAGAAAACCTTTAGAGAGAGAGAGGAAAGTCCATGTTGCCCAGTGACAGCCCCAAAACATTACTGCTGTAGAGGAGATCTGCATGGAGGAATGGGCCAAAATACCAGCCAGCAACAGTGTGTGAAAACCTTGTTAAGACTTACAGAAAACTTTTGCCAACAAAGGGTATATAGCAAAGTACTGAGATCAAATACTTATTTTCCAACATAATTTGCAAATAAATTCTTTAAAAATCAGACAATGTGATTTTTATGGATTTTTTTTCTCATTATGTCTCTCATAGTTGAGGTATACCTATGATGAAAATCACAGGCCTCTCTCATTTTTTTAAGTGGGAGAACTTGCACAATTGGTGACTGACTAAATACTTTTTTTCCTCACTGTATCCTAAGCTTGAAAGGAGTTAAATGCAAATCTAGAAGACCTCCACCTTTTATTGGCCTCAGAATCAAAATCAAACCGAATGACATATTTGATCAAATCAGAAATGAAAAGAATTTCGAGAAATTCTTTCATCTTTAGTCACCACTCCAGTGAGTTATATTTAGCTACTATATTGGCATTCATGAAGGCATCTGCTGATTGTAGTCTTAGTCCATGATATTATGGTATTTCTAACTCGTTTAGAGTATTCTTGACTTAGCTAAATATTGTAAAATGTTTTTTATTTATTATATACAAGAAATAAATTCAACAATCATCCACTTTAGTTATCTTTTGTACTCTGCTAAGCCTTGCTAAGTGTTACTGAGCTTAAAAGTTTTAACCTTTTAAGTATGTACCTATTTGTTGTATTGGCCACACCTAATGTTTCTGATTTTATTTTTCAGCCCATGATGGATCCCAGAAGAAGGCTGTAATGCCAAAATGCATTTAAAGGGGTACTCCGCACCCCTAGACATCTTATCCCCTATCCAAGGAATAGGGGATAAGATGTCAGATTGCCCCATGTGACATCACACCCAGCCCCCTCAATGCAAGTCTAAGGGGGGGGGGGGGCGGCGCATGACGTCACACGGGGCGGAGTCGTGACGTCATGCTCTTCTGTCATTGTGGTCGGGATCCGAAGCCTCCAGCGTTGCCGGTGTGAGGTGGAAGCCGTACAGGTGGGTGCTGCAGCCGAGATCCCGGGGGTCCCCAGCAGCGGGACCCCGGCGATCTGACATCTTATCCCCTATCCTTTGGATAGGGGATACGATGTTTAGGGGTGCGGAGTACCCCTTTAAGTGGTCAGCCCACCGGATGTCTTGCTGATAACTGTCTCACCTGTATGGGCATTTTCATTGCTACCTGTTGTTATTTTGGGGACTGCATTTACACTGTACTATTGCAGTTTTGCACCTAGATTATTTCCAATAGAATTTCCACACAGAAGTATTATGAATTTACTTTTGCTTTAACTAGTGATGTTTACATAATACTTGGCACTTAGCTATGTGGAAAAACAGAGCTGATTTCTTCACAAAACAGCATCACACCTGTCCTCAGGTTGCATCTATTGCAGCTCAGTACTATTGAAGTGAATGGAGCCAAGTTGTAATACTACACACAACATGAAGACAGGTCTGGTGCAGTTTTTTGAAATAGGAGTAGTTTAGGAGTAGACATGTCTCCTGTGGCTCAACACCACCCTGTTGACACCTTAGCTCTGACCATAATCTAGAGATGACAGTTTCACTTTAAAGAGGTTTTTCAGGCCTTGAAAAATGCCTGTCATCACTTGTACAAGAAGGCAGTAGAATCCCTGGGAGGGCAAGCTAAGGGGACTAAAGCTCTGGGTCTGGCGCCCAATTCCCAGGATCTGAGACCAGCACCACACAAATTAATCCCGCTGCTACTTTTAGTGACTTGTACTGTAATACATTTAGGGAAATGATCACCTCCTTAACAACCCTAGCTTCAGTGTTCAGCAGAGGCAGCTCTAGACTTTATGAGGCCTTAGGCGAAACTCAATCATGAGGCCAAAATACAACCCAATCGAAGAAAAGTTATTCTTTTGGCTATAGCTTTTAGAAAAAAAAACTAGAAAAATAGGTACAAATATGACCAGAAAATAGACTACAAGTGTTAAATGTGTTGAAATTATGGTCTACAGTATAAACATCTCAAAATATATGTGAAAAAAACTGACATTTATAAGCCATAAATATTAATTTAAAAAATGTTGTTGGACTCTTCTGTTAATTAACTTTGTTGGCATAAATTGGATTCAAGCACTCACTAGAGATGAGCGAACTTACAGTAAATTCGATTCATCATGAATTTCTCGGCTCGGGGGTTGCTGACTTTTCCTGCATAAATTAGTTCAGCTTTCAGATGCTCCCGTGGGCTGGAAAAGGTGGATACAGTCCTAGGAGACTCTTTCCTAGGACTGTATCCACCTTTTCCAGCCCACCGGAGCACCAGAAAGCTGAACTAATTTATGCAGGAAAAGTCAGCAATCGCCGAGCTGAGAAGTTCGTGACTAATCGAATTTACTGTAAGTTCGCTCATCTCTAGCACTCACCTCAAGGAAGTAATACCAGCTGGAATAATGGTTTACTAACTTGTGGGCTATACATTCTACTGTACAGAAACAGAGACTATTACACTGTAAGCTGAATTTTAAATATATGTATAGATGTATATAAACTGGACAACCCCTTTAAAATACAAACTAAATTTAAATTAGTGTAAAGATAATAAATATACAGTACAGACCAAAAATTGGGACACACCTTCTCATTCAAAGAGTTTTCTTTATTTTCATGACTATAAAAATTGTAGATTCACACTGAAGGCATCAAAACTATGAATTAACACATGTGGAATTATAGACATAACAAAAAAGTGTGAAACAACTGAAAATATGTCATATTCTACGTGGAAAGTGTCCCCAAGTACAGTCACAAAAAACCTTCAAGAGCTACAAAGATACTGGCTCACATGCGGACCGCCCCAGGAAAGAAAGACCAAAAGTCACCTCTGCTGCGGAGGATAAGTTCATCCAAGTCACCAGCCTCAAAAATCGCAGGTTAACAGCAGCTCAGATTAGAGACCAGGTCAATGGCACACAGAGTTCTAGCAGCAGACACATCTCTAGAACAACTGTTAAGAGGAGACTGTGTGAATCAGGCCTTCATGGTAGAATATCTGCTAGGAAACCACTGCTAAGGACAGGCAACAAGCAGAAGAGACTTGTTTGGGCTAAAGAACACAATGAATGGACATTAGACCAGTGGAAATCTGTGCTTTGGTCTGATGAGTCCAAATTTGAGATCTTTGGTTCCAACCACCGTGTCTTTGTGTGACGCAGAAATGGTGAACGGATGGACTCTACATGCCTGGTTCCCACCGTGAAGCATGAAGGAAGAGGTGTGATGGTGTGGTGGTGCTTTGCTGGTGACACTGTTGGGGATTTATTCAAAATTGAAGGCATACTGAACCAGCATGGCTACCACAGCATCTTGCAGCGGCATGCTATTCCATCCGGTTTGCGTCTAGTTGGACCATCATTTATTTTTCAACAGGACAATGACCCCAAACACACCTCCAGGCTGTGTAAGAGAAATTTGACCAAGGAGAGTGATGGGGTGCTGCACCAGATTACCTGGCCTCCACAGCCACCAGACCGGAACCCAATGAAGGCAAAAGGGCCAACAAGTGCTAAGCATCTCTGGGAACTCCTTCAAGACTGTTGGAAGACCATTTCAGGTGACTACCTCTTGATGCTCATCAAGAGAATGCCAAGAGTGTGCAAAGCAGTAATCAAAGCAAAAGGTGGCTACTTTGAAGAACCTAGAATATGACATATTTTCAGTTGTTTCACACTTTTTTATGTCTATAATTCCACATGTGTTAATTCATAGTTTTGATGCCTTCAGTGTGAATCTACAATTTTCATAGTCATGGAAAAAAAAGAAAACTCTTTGAATGAGAAGGTGTGACCAAACTTTTGGTCTATACTGTATATATATATATATATATATATATATATATATATATATTTTTTTTTTTTTATTTTTATTTTTTTTAAGTTTAGATGTGGTTTATATAAGGTTTAGTTCCTGTATACCCTTTATTAGTTAGTGTCAGCATTCAGCTTGATGTTCAAACAGAATAATATGCTGAATAGTACAAGCAGTTCTTTTATTCTCTGGGAGCACTGGTTACCGTACATTAACATTCTTGTTACTAGAAGCAATACTTGCAAATCATAATTTCATATGTCATATTATAAAATAACTAGGAGTCATATTAAATAAAAAGAATGAAGTAACTCTGAAACATAAAATGGGTCATAGTTGAAACATTTATAAATGCCTATAGAGCAAGCAGAAAACATCATAATGCACCATTTTAGGAGACAGTGGGAGGATAAGAGATACTGCTGCATAGATATTGACAGACATAATGCTGTGCCATTGCAACAGGTAGTTATGATGTATAAGCTCTGCTCCACAATAAACTACTGTTTATTCTTGGACACTATGAAAAGAAAGCCAGGGTCACATGACAGTCACTCAATCAAACCATCAGTGAGGTCCTAGCCATCAGACATTGACTGTTCAGTCTAGTGGTAATAACATGTAGCTCACAAAATTAGTGTCACTTTCTTCCATGCATCGTTTATTAAAGGGGTTGTCCAGAGGAAAAAAGTATGATAAAGCAACTTACTAACATTATGTTATTAGCTGTAGTGCTAAGATTTCTATATCAGCCATGCTCTAAGCTGTGATTGCACGTCACAGGCTATAAAATAAGTCTAATCCATATCTCCTCCTCCTTCCTCTCCTGTCAGCATGGAATGAGACCAGTCATGTGAAGTGAGGGGGGGACCGGTATTACTGCTCATCATATTTATGATTCATAAAAATAAAATATTCATTCATAAACATATTCTGATGGAATAGTGTCTCCCTGCTGCCTTATCTAATGAGTCATAAATCTAATGAGCAGTCATTCCAGCACCCCCCCATACACACACACACATCACATCACTTTTCTCATCCCATGCTGACAGGATTTTTCTGCATTCAGAACACGTGACCTGACACCACAGCTTACACAAAAAAAAAAGAGCACAGCAGATATGACTCTGCACTATGGCTAATAACATTATATTAGTAAGGCTGCATTCACATCATGGTAAGGCACTAAGGCTGCCGGGTCCGGCTGGAAAATTTCAAAACCGGAAGGTCCCGTATCTCAACCGGACTGGCGTGAAACCCATTTACTTTATTGAGCCGACCAGAGTCAGATAGTGACTCCGGTCGGCTCATTTTTGCCCCATATACAATTTTCTGACCGGACCTAAAACTGTAGTATACCACGGTTTTAAGTCAAAACCAGATACGGGGCCAAAAATTAGCCCAGTGACTCTGGTCGGCTCAATAAGTGGATGGATTTCAGCACCGGTCTGACTCGGATACAGGAGCTCCAGGTTTTGAAACTTCCCAGTCGGACCCGGCAGCCATAGTGCCTAAATGGGATGTGAATGCAGCCTTGGTTGCTTTGTTGTACTTTTTGACTTCACACAGAGGTTTTCTCTTTCCCCAGACAACCCCTTTATTGCAAAGGAAAAAAGTATTTCATTACAAAAATAGGACAGTTGCAAAGTTATGGCAAAATGATAATAAAGTTATAACACAAAAATCCATTGCACAGGCCAGAGTAAAAACAACGCATTCAGTACTATGGCAATCTTTCCAGTAACATTTAAGTGCAGGATTTTACCCTTAGAGAACACGCACGGTAAATGTACTTTGTTGTGCCCTGGTACTTAGAACACAGCAACTTACATGTATGTTGTGGTGTCCACAATACCATTGATGTCTGCCATTAACCCTTCAGATGCTGTGATCAATACTGATCACGGCATCTGAAGTATCTGCAGGGCTTGTGGGTAGTCATTGGACCACCCGTGGCACGATTGCGATGATTCAATGCCTGCAGATGTCTACCGGAGTTCCCCTTAACTGCTCCTGGCCAGACCAGAGAAGTAGATTGTAGATAATACTGATTAATGCTATGCCTATGCATAGGCATAGCACTGAACAGTATTAGCAATTAATAGATTGCTATAAATAGTCCCCTATGGGGACATTAAAAATGTAGAATAAATAGTTTAAAAAAATATAAAAAATATAGTTTTAAAAAATGTGAAAAAGTTCCTCTCCCAATAAAAAAAAATTTGCCCCTTTTACCCATTTTACAAAAAAGTATTGATCAAATTGATCAGAGTTATGTGTTTGAATAAAATTAAACAGGTTTGTTTTCTTCTATAAACTACTGAAAAAATTATATTAAATATCCTTCAGAGCATTTATTTGTAGAAAAAAAAACTTGTCAAAATTAGAAAAAAGATGAATTGTTTCCAGACCTTAAATAATACAAACAAAATCATTTATAATTATTTTCAACAAAATACTAATGTTATAACTTAGGATAAGTTCAGAAATCCGTATTTGGTAAAATAACCATGTTTTTTAATGACAGATTTCAGGTATTTTCTCCACCAATATGTCAAATTGCTGTTGGGTGAAAGAGGGGACCAAAGTTCACAGTGGATACAAAGGCCTAGAGGTCACAGTGTCTCATTTCCCCTGTGAAATTTGGTGAAGGATCCATTATGATCTTGGGAGGCTTTAGCAAGGCTGGAATAAATGCAGAATCAAGCCGAGTGCAAGGCATAGCACATGCATAGCACGGACCAGTATAATAGGCAATTTATTTATCTGGTCTGCTAGAAGGCAGACCAGAGAATAAGACCCTGTGAGATGAGGATACCTTATCAGATCTTCACAGTTGTGCCACAAGCAATCTGATAAGCTCCACCAAACTGCTGTGCTGAAGTAGACACCCAGATCAGTAATGATCATCTGAAGAGTTAATGGTGGGGATCAGCATGATCACTGATGTCCGCCATTGCCAGTGGGTTCCCAGGTGCTAATAGCGCTCCTGTGCTTCCTTCATGTACAGAACAAAATGCATATCCTGGTACACGAAGTACCAGGATGTGCGTAAGAGGTTAAAAAAATCTGTTTATTTTGCTTTAAATATACCTATGAATAGTAAAACTAGAGAAAATGCCTAATTTGCAGTATACTCCTAACCCCTTAAGGACACAGCCCATTTTGACCTTAACCCCTTAATGCATATGGATATTTATAAATCTATAAGCGGTTCCTGCTCAGCAGGTGAGGGCGCATCATACCTATAAGCAACCAGGACCCGTGACTAATGCCGGACATCACCAATCGGGCTGATGTCCGACATTAACTCTTTAGACACAGAGATCAAAGTTGATCGCTGCATCTAAAATGAAAGTAAAAACTTCCTGGCAGCTTTATTTTACACTGTGTCCCAATAATGGACCATTAATAGCAATCTATTGATTGCTAATACTGTTTATTGCTATGTATTATCTATGCATTATCTGTGATCTACTTCTCTGGTTTGCCATAATGCAGATCAGAGGAGAAGATCATTGGAGCCTGCCAAGAACAGGTAAGCAGAGCCCGACACCTATCTTCATTCATCAGACCACTGCAATTCCACTGTGAGTGCTTTGATGGCAACCCTCGAGCCCACAGTTACGTCAAATGCCTTGATCAGTATTGATCTGAACTCCGTGCTGGGCGATGCAGTGATCACAGAATTGTGCAACGTACATGTATGTTAATGTTCACTAAGTACCCTCTAAGGCTCAAAGAGGACCTCTGGCTTCACCAAACATTCTCACTTTTTAATACCTTTAAAAGCTTAGGGTGCCCTGAGTTTAGGGGTATTGTTATTTTATTACTGAACCCCTCCCCCATTCCCCCATGAAGTTTTTATGTACCCCCATCGAACTGTCCGTGAATCTGTCAAATGGGAGTATCCTTCATTACATACAAATCATTTTCAGCCCGGGAAGCATGGCTCGTGCTGCCTGAAAGTTGAAACAACAAGGGGAATCAGAAAAGAATTGTGCAGCTATTATCACACCCATCATCCCCTACACTTGCTGGAAGGTATGTGATCACATACATCTCATAACATGCTGCTGCCTGAGACTTACACAGCCGGCTTCAGCACACCCCTGTATGTAAATTACAGCACCTCACTGTAACATCAGCACACAGTACTGTCATGAAGGGTTGATATACACCCATATAGATATACAGTGGTCCCTCAAGTAACAATAATAATTGGTTCCAGGATGAAGATTGTATGTTAATACCATTACTCTATGGCAGGGGTACTCAACTCTGGACCGCAACCGCCAGTCATCCGGACCACCTGCCAGATCTCCCCTCATTCATTTGTATAGGTGTCTTACCGATACAAATGAATAGCCGCGGGCGAACGCTGTGTCACCTGCCCGACACTTGTTTTGTGATGCAGGCTGCGCGATCAGGCTGAGAAGGGATGGGGGGGGGGGGGGGGGGAGAAGGGGCACTAAGGCATCATTCACTGTGGGGGCACAGCTACATCATTTATGGAGAGGGCACAGCGGCATCATTCATTGTGGGGGAACAGTGACATAATTTATGAAGAGGGCACAGCGGCATCATTAATTGTGGGGGCATGGCAACATCATATATGGAGAGGGCACAGTGGCATCATTCATTGTAGGGGCACAGTGACATCATTTATGGAGAGGGCACAGCGGTATCATTCATTGTTTTATGGTAGAATAAGTAGGTACAGGGCACAGTGTTTGTCAAAATTATATTTGGGGACATAGGGGGAGATTTATCAAAAGCTGTGGACAGACAAAGTTGCCCAGTTGATCATAGCAACCAATCAGCTCGCTTCTTTCATTCTTAAAGGGGTTATCCAGGAATAAAGTTTTACATATATATATATATATATATATATATATATATATATATATATATATAGACAAAGAATAAGTTCTGTTGCTGTATCTATCTATCTATATATATATATATATATATATATATATATATATATATATATATATATATATATATATCAACTGGCTCCAGAAAGTTAAACAGATTTGTTAATTAGAAAAAAGAACGGAGAGGCTCCTGCGGAAAGTTTAACTAGAATGACCCGGGCAACTCAAACTAACACCTGTACCCAAGGTGTCTGAAAAGAGAGTACTAGACAAAAAGAATTTTTGAGGCTCAAGGTCTTTGGATAAGGAACACACTTGTTGGTCAAAATATATGCAATATTTATTAATTAATTAATTACTATCAACTGATAGTCCGGGATCACAGGGCCCTTGTAAATCCACGGAATCAGAAGATTCATAAAAATATAAAATCATAAAATTCATATGTATATTCATAAAATAAAATTATATATATCTATAGATGTATAAGACCACTGAAAAGGGTAGCAGCTATTTCAAATCGGCACTCTGGATAGTAATTGTATAAATAATGTCCATCAAAGTGCTAGTGCAGTCCTGAAAATTTGTAACACAGTCTATCACACTTATAAATGTCCTTTCAAGACAGTAAAGTGGCAGTTGAATAATATTCAGGTGTCTGTGGCTCCAGACTTAGATGTCGCTCTGTATGTTATACAGAGCAATCCTAGGATGCTGTATTCCACAGCGGTAAATTCAAACTATGCGCATAGTGTTTGGGAAAGGTTTAGCTCACCGGTCCTGATGCAATTCTCGGGAGGTAACTTTACCGTTCCTTGCTTGTCCTCAGCGATGTCAGGCAGCCGTCTGTCCCCGCTCTCTGGCCTGAGAGCGCACCGCTGGAGTCTCCGCCGACTCCTATTCGCGCGATGTTAGCAGATGGTGGGCGATAGATACAGGGGCTGCTGCGCTTGCAAGGCAGGTAATCCAGGTAGCGTCCTCGTGTAGAGAGCGCGCGCTCCCGGTCTCTGACCGCGCTCTCAGAAATGTCCGTGTGATAGCTGATAATAGCTCTGGACTGCAAATGATGATAGTGGTCTCATACGTCTCTTAGGGGGGGTCGCCGGACGCGTTTCAGCACCCACTAGGTGCTTTCTTCAGCGGCTTAAATATATTATATTTTAACCAACAAGTGTGTTCCTTATCCAAAGACCTTGAGCCTCAAAAATTCTTTTTGTCTAGATTTGTAAATTACTTCTATTAAAAAATCTTAATCCTTTCAGTACTTATCAGCTGGTGAAGTTGAGTTGTTCATTTCTGTCTAAGTGCTTGTCACGATGCCGGCTGGCAGGTAGTGGATCCTCTGTGCCAGAGAGGGATTGGCGTGGACCGTGCTAGTGGACCGGTTCTAAGCCACTACTGGTTTTCACCAGAGCCCGCCGCAAAGCGGGATGGTCTTGCTGCGGCGGTAGTGACCAGGTCGTATCCACTAGCAACGGCTCACCTCTCTGGCTGCTGAAGATAGGCGCGGTACAAGGGAGTAGGCAAAAGCAAGGTCGGACGTAGCAGAAGGTCGGGGCAGGCAGCAAGGATCGTAGTCAGGGGCAACGGCAGAAGGTCTGGAAACACAGGCAAGGAACACACAAGGAACGCTTTCACTGGCACTAAGGCAACAAGATCCGGCGAGGGAGTGAAGGGGAAGTGAGGTGATATAGGGAAGTGCACAGGTGTAAACACTAATTGGAACCACTGCGCCAATCAGCGGCGCAGTGGCCCTTTAAATCGCAGAGACCCGGCGCGCGCGCGCCCTAGGGAGCGGGGCCGCGCGCGCCGGGACAGAACAGACGGAGAGCGAGTCAGGTAGGGGAGCCGGGGTGCGCATCGCGAGCGGGCGCTACCCGCATCGCGAATCGCATCCCGGCTGGCAGCGGAATCGCAGCGCCCCGGGTCAGAGGACGTGACCGGAGCGCTGCCGCGGGGAGAGTGAAGCGAGCGCTCCGGGGAGGAGCGGGGACCCGGAGCGCTCGGCGTAACAGTACCCCCCCCCTTGGGTCTCCCCCTCTTCTTAGAGCCTGAGAACCTGAGGAGCAGACTTTTGTCTAGGATGTTGTCCTCAGGTTCCCAGGATCTCTCTTCAGGACCACAACCCTCCCAGTCCACTAAAAAAAAATTTCTCCCTCTGACCTTTTTGGCAGCTAAAATTTCTTTGACCGAGAAGATGTCCGAGGAGCCGGAAACAGGAGTGGGAGGAACAGACTTGGGAGAAAAACGGTTGAGGATGAGTGGTTTGAGAAGAGAGACGTGAAAGGCATTAGGGATACGAAGAGAGGGAGGAAGAAGAAGTTTATAAGAGACAGGATTAATTTGACACAAAATTTTGAAAGGACCAAGATAGCGTGGTCCCAACTTGTAGCTAGGGACACGGAAGCGGACATATTTAGCGGAGAGCCATACCTTGTCTCCAGGGGAAAAAACGGGGGGAGCTCTTCTTTTCTTATCCGCGAACTTCTTCATGCGTGATGAAGCCTGTAAGAGAGAATTTTGGGTCTCTCTCCATATGATGGAAAGGTCACGAGAAATTTCATCCACAGCGGGCAGACCAGAGGGCAAGGGAGTAGGGAGGGGGGGAAGAGGGTGACGGCCGTACACCACGAAAAATGGGGATTTGGAGGAAGACTCAGAGACCCTGAAGTTATACGAGAATTCGGCCCATGGGAGGAGATCTGCCCAGTCATCCTGGCGGGAGGAAACAAAATGTCGCAAATAATCACCCAAGATCTGGTTAATCCTTTCTACTTGTCCATTGGACTGGGGATGATATGCAGAAGAAAAATTTAATTTAATCTTGAGTTGTTTACAGAGAGCCCTCCAGAATTTAGACACGAATTGGACGCCTCTATCCGAGACAATCTGCGTAGGCAATCCGTGAAGACGAAAAATGTGTACAAAAAATTGTTTAGCCAACTGAGGCGCAGAAGGAAGACCAGGAAGAGGGATGAAATGTGCCATTTTGGAGAATCGATCAACGACCACCCAAATAACAGTGTTGCCACGGGAAGGGGGTAAATCAGTAATAAAATCCATACCAATCAGAGACCAAGGCTGTTCGGGGACAGGCAGAGGATGAAGAAAACCAGCGGGCTTCTGGCGAGGAGTCTTATCCCGGGCACAGATAGTGCAGGCTCGCACAAAGTCCACAACATCCGTCTCCAGAGTCGGCCACCAATAGAAGCGGGAGATGAGTTGCACAGATTTCTTGATACCCGCATGACCTGCGAGATGGGAGGAGTGACCCCATTTGAGGATTCCGAGGCGTTGGCGAGGAGAAACAAAGGTCTTTCCTGGAGGAGTCTGCCTGATGGAGGCAGGAGAAGTGGAGATCAGGCAGTCAGGTGGAATGATGTGTTGCGGAGAGAGTTCAACTTCTGAGGCATCCGAGGAACGAGAGAGAGCATCGGCCCTAATGTTCTTATCGGCAGGACGAAAGTGAATCTCAAAATTAAATCGGGCAAAGAACAGAGACCACCGGGCCTGGCGAGGATTCAGCCGTTGGGCAGACTGGAGGTAGGAGAGGTTCTTGTGGTCGGTGTAGATAATAACAGGAGAACTTGATCCCTCCAGCAGATGCCTCCATTCCTCAAGTGCTAATTTAATGGCTAGAAGCTCTCGATCCCCGATGGAGTAGTTCCTCTCCGCTGGAGAGAAGGTCCTAGAGAAAAAACCACAAGTGACAGCATGCCCGGAAGAATTTTTTTGTAGAAGAACAGCTCCAGCTCCCACTGAGGAGGCATCAACCTCCAATAGGAAGGGTTTGGAAGGGTCAGGTCTGGAGAGGACGGGAGCCGAAGAAAAGGCAGACTTGAGTCGTTTAAAGGCGTCTTCTGCTTGAGGAGGCCAGGACTTGGGATCAGCATTTTTTTTGGTTAAAGCCACGATAGGAGCCACAATGGTAGAAAAATGTGGAATAAATTGCCTGTAATAATTGGCGAACCCCAAAAAGCGTTGGATGGCACGGAGTCCGGAGGGGCGTGGCCAATCTAAGACGGCAGAGAGTTTGTCTGGATCCATCTGTAGTCCCTGGCCAGAGACCAAATATCCTAGAAAAGGAAGAGATTGGCATTCAAACAGACATTTCTCAATTTTGGCATAGAGTTGGTTGTCACGAAGTCTCTGAAGAACCATACGGACATGCTGGCGGTGTTCTTCTAGATTGGCAGAAAAAATTAGGATATCGTCCAGATATACAACAACACAGGAGTATAACAGATCACGAAAAATTTCATTGACAAAGTCTTGGAAGACGGCAGGGGCGTTGCACAGTCCAAAGGGCATGACCAGATACTCAAAGTGTCCATCTCTGGTGTTAAATGCCGTTTTCCACTCGTCCCCCTCTCTGATGCGGATGAGGTTATAGGCGCCTCTTAAGTCCAATTTAGTGAAGATGTGGGCACCTTGGAGGCGATCAAAGAGTTCAGAGATGAGGGGTAAGGGGTAGCGGTTCTTAACCGTGATTTTATTAAGACCGCGGTAGTCAATGCAAGGACGTAGGGAGCCATCCTTTTTGGACACAAAGAAAAATCCGGCTCCGGCAGGAGAGGAGGATTTACGGATAAAGCCCTTTTTTAGATTCTCCTGGACGTATTCGGACATGGCAAGAGTCTCTGGGGCAGAGAGAGGATAAATTCTGCCCCGGGGTGGAGTAGTGCCCGGGAGGAGGTCGATAGGGCAATCATAAGGCCTGTGAGGAGGTAGAGTCTCAGCTTGTTTTTTGCAGAAAACATCCGCGAAGTCCATATAGGCCTTAGGGAGACCGGTTACTGGAGGAACCACAGAGTTACGGCAAGGGTTACTGGGAACCGGTTTTAGACAGTTCTTGGAACAAGAGGACCCCCAACTCTTGATCTCCCCAGTGGACCAATCCAGGGTAGGGGAATGAAGTTGAAGCCAGGGAAGTCCAAGGAGAATTTCCGAGGTGCAATTGGGGAGGACCAAAAGTTCAATCCTCTCATGATGAGATCCGATGCTCATAAGAAGGGGCTCCGTGCGGAAACGTATGGTACAGTCCAATCTTTCATTATTTACACAATTGATGTAGAGGGGTCTGGCGAGACTGGTCACCGGGATGTTGAACCTGTTGACGAGAGAGGCCAAAATAAAATTTCCTGCAGATCCAGAGTCCAAGAAGGCCACTGTAGAGAAGGAGAAGGCAGAGGCAGACATCCGCACAGGCACAGTAAGACGTGGAGAAGCTGAGTAGACATCAAGGACTGTCTCACCTTTGTGCGGAGTCAGCGTACGTCTTTCCAGGCGGGGAGGACGGATAGGACAATCTCTCAGGAAGTGTTCGGTACTAGCACAGTACAGGCAGAGGTTCTCCATACGGCGTCGTGTCCTCTCTTGAGGTGTCAGGCGAGACCGGTCGACCTGCATAGCCTCCACGGCGGGAGGCACAGGAACAGATTGCAGGGGACCAGAGGAGAGAGGAGCCGAGGAGAAGAAACGCCTCGTGCGAACAGAGTCCATATCTTGGCGGAGTTCCTGACGCCTTTCGGAAAAACGCATGTCAATGCGAGTGGCTAGGTGAATAAGTTCATGTAGATTAGCAGGAATTTCTCGTGCGGCCAGAACATCTTTAATGTTGCTGGATAGGCCTTTTTTGAAGGTCGCGCAGAGGGCCTCATTATTCCAGGACAATTCTGAAGCAAGAGTACGGAATTGTACGGCATACTCGCCAACGGAAGAATTACCCTGGACCAGGTTCAACAGGGCAGTCTCAGCAGAAGAGGCTCGGGCAGGTTCCTCAAAGACACTTCGGATTTCCGAGAAGAAGGAGTGTACAGAGGCAGTGACGGGGTCATTGCGGTCCCAGAGCGGTGTGGCCCATGACAGGGCTTTTCCGGACAGAAGGCTGACTACGAAAGCCACCTTAGACCTTTCAGTGGGAAACAGGTCCGACATCATCTCCAGATGCAGGGAACATTGGGAAAGAAAGCCACGGCAAAACTTAGAGTCCCCATCAAATTTATCCGGCAAGGATAAGCGTATCCCAGGAGCGGCCACTCGCTGCGGAGGAGGTGCAGGAGCTGGCGGAGGAGATGACTGCTGAAGCTGTGGTAGTAACTGTTGTAGCATAACGGTCAGTTGAGACAGCTGTTGGCCTTGTTGCGCTATCTGTTGTGACTGCTGGGCGACCACCGTGGTGAGGTCAGCGACAACTGGCAGAGGAACTTCAGCGGGATCCATGGCCGGATCTACTGTCACGATGCCGGCTGGCAGGTAGTGGATCCTCTGTGCCAGAGAGGGATTGGCGTGGACCGTGCTAGTGGACCGGTTCTAAGCCACTACTGGTTTTCACCAGAGCCCGCCGCAAAGCGGGATGGTCTTGCTGCGGCGGTAGTGACCAGGTCGTATCCACTAGCAACGGCTCACCTCTCTGGCTGCTGAAGATAGGCGCGGTACAAGGGAGTAGGCAAAAGCAAGGTCGGACGTAGCAGAAGGTCGGGGCAGGCAGCAAGGATCGTAGTCAGGGGCAACGGCAGAAGGTCTGGAAACACAGGCAAGGAACACACAAGGAACGCTTTCACTGGCACTAAGGCAACAAGATCCGGCGAGGGAGTGAAGGGGAAGTGAGGTGATATAGGGAAGTGCACAGGTGTAAACACTAATTGGAACCACTGCGCCAATCAGCGGCGCAGTGGCCCTTTAAATCGCAGAGACCCGGCGCGCGCGCGCCCTAGGGAGCGGGGCCGCGCGCGCCGGGACAGAACAGACGGAGAGCGAGTCAGGTAGGGGAGCCGGGGTGCGCATCGCGAGCGGGCGCTACCCGCATCGCGAATCGCATCCCGGCTGGCAGCGGAATCGCAGCGCCCCGGGTCAGAGGACGTGACCGGAGCGCTGCCACGGGGAGAGTGAAGCGAGCGCTCCGGGGAGGAGCGGGGACCCGGAGCGCTCGGCGTAACAGTGCTCTCTGATGACACGTGTCTCGGGAACTGTCCAGAGTAGAAGCAAATTTCCATAGCAAATCTATTCCGCTCTGTGCAGTTCCTGAGACAAGCAGAGATGTCAGCAGAGAGCACTGTTGCCAGACAGAAAAGAACAATTCAACTTCAGCAGGATTAAGATATTTTAATAGAAGTAATTTACAAATCTGTTTAACTTTCTGGAGCCAGTTTATATATATATATATATATATATATATATATAAAAAAAAAAAGTTTTTTCCTGGAATACCCCTTTAACCCCTTAAGGACGCAGGACATAAATGTACGTCCTGGTGCGGTGGTACTTAACGTACCAGGACGTACATTTACGTCCTATGCATAACCGCGGTCATCGGAGCGATGCCCGCGTCATGCGCGGCTGATCCTGGCTTCTGATCGCAGCCAGGGACCCGCCGGCAATGGCCGACGCCCGGGATCTCGCGGGCGTCCGCCATTAACCCCTCAGGTGCCAGGATCAATACAGATCCCGGCATCTGCGGCAGTGAGCGATTTGAATGAATGATCGGATCGCCCGCAGCGCTGCTGCGGGGATACGATCATTCAGAACGCCGCACGGAGGTCCCCTCTCCTGCCTGCGTCTGGCTCCCGGCGTCTCCTGCTCTGGTCTGAGATCAAGCAGACTAGAGCAGAAGATCACCGAAAACACTGATCTGTTCTATGTCCAATACATAGAACAGATCAGTATTAGCAATCATGGTCCCTATGGGGACTATTCAAGTGTAAAAAAAAATGTAAAAAATGTAAAAGTAAAAGTAAAAAAAAGTGAAAAATCCCCTCCCCCAATAAAAAAGTAAAACGTCCGTTTTTTCCTATTTTACCCCCAAAAAGCGTAAAAAAATAAATTTTATAGACATATTTGGTATTTCCACGTGCGTAAATGTCCGAACTATTAAAATAAAATGTTAATGATCCCGTACAGTGAACGGCGTGAACGAAAAAAAAAAGTACAAAATTGCTACTTTTTTAATACATTTTATTAAAAAAAATTATAAAAAATGTATTAAAAGTTTTTTATATGCAAATGTGGTATCAAAAAAAGTACAGATCATGGCGCAAAAAATGAGCCCCCATACCGCCGCTTATACGGAAAAATAAAAAAGTTAGAGGTCATCAAAATAAAGGGATTATAAACGTACTAATTTGGTTAAAAAGTTTCTGATTTTTTTTAAGCGCAACAATAATAAAAAAGTAAGTAATAATGGGTATCATTTTAATAGTATTGACCCTCAGAATAAAGAACACACATCATTTTTACCATAAATATGTGAAAACGAAACCTTCCAAAATTAGCAAAATTGCGTTTTTCGTTTTAATTTCCCCACAAAAATAGTGTTTTTTGGTTGCGCCATACATTTTATGATATAATGAGTTATGTCATTACAAAGGACAACTGGTCGCGCAAAAAACAAGCCCTCATACTAGTCTATGGATGAAAATATAAATGAGTTTTGATTTTTAGAAGGCGAGGAGGAAAAAATGAAAACGTAAAAATTTAATTGTCTGAGTCCTTAAGGCCAAAATGGGCTGAGTCCTTAAGGGGTTAACAAGGCCTGTGAAAAATGAAAGAAGCAATCTGATTGGTTGCTATGGGCAACTGGGCCACTTTGCCTCTCCACAGGTTTTGATAAATCTCCCCCATAGGGTGTGGCAGAAATATACCAGGGATATAGCGTGTGGCAGTACTATACCAGGGGAATACCGTACGGTAGAAATATACCAGGGCACAGTGTGAGGCAGTAATATATCCAGTGGCACAGCATGCAGGCAGTAATATATACAGGGGCATAGCATGTGGCAGTAATATATGCAGGGGTATAGTGGATGGCAGTATTATATTCAGGGGGTACAGTGTGTGGCAGTAATATATTTAGGGTTACAGTGAGAGGCAGTAATATATTTAGGGGTACAGTGTGTGGCAGTATTATATTCAGGGGTACACAATGCGGCAGTATTAAATTCAGGGGCAGTATTTTATTGTCTGTGGCAGTATTATTTTCATGAGTACAGTATGCGGTAGTATTATTTTCAGAGATACAGTCTGTGACAGTATTATTTTCAGGGGTACATTATGCAGCAGTATTTTCAGGGGTACAGTAGGCAGCAGTATTTTATTTAGGGGTACAGTATGCGGCAGTATTATTTTCAGGGGTACAGTAGGCAGTAGTATTATTTTCAGGGGTACAGTAGGCAGTAGTATTATTTTCAGGGGTACAGTAGGCAGCTGTAGTATTTATAGGAGTACAGTATGCGGCAGTATTATTTTCAGGGGTACAGTAGGCAGCTATATTATTTTTAGTGGTACAGTATGAGGCAGCATTCTTTTCAGGGGTACGGTAGGCAGCAGTATTATTTTTAGGGGTACAGTATGCGGCTGTGTTATTTTCAGGGGTACAGTAGACAGTGGTGGTATAGTTATTGGGTACAGTATGTGGCAGTATTATTTTTAGAGAGTCTGACAGTATTATTTTCAGGGGTACAGTATGCAGGGGTATGATTTATAGGGGTACAGTATGCAGCAGTATTTTCAGGGGTACAATAGGCAGCAGTATTATTTTCAGGGGTACAGTAGGCAGTAGTATTATTTTCAGGGGTACAGTAGGCAGCTGTAGTATTTATAGGAGTACAGTATGCGGCAGTATTATTTTCAGGGGTACAGTAGGCAGCTATATTATTTTTAGGGGTACAGTATGAGGCAGCATTCTTTTCAGGGGTACGGTAGGCAGCAGTATTATTTTTAGGGGTACAGTATGCGGCTGTGTTATTTTCAGGGGTACAGTAGACAGTGGTGGTATAGTTATTGGGTACAGTATGTGGCAGTATTATTTTTAGAGAGTCTGACAGTATTATTTTCAGGGGTACAGTATGCAGCAGTGTTATTTTTAGGGGTACACTAAGCAGAGGTATTTTTAGGGGTACAGTATGCGGCAGTGTTATTTTCAGGGGTACAGTAGGCAGCGGTATTCTTTTTAGGGGTACAGTTTGCAGCAGTATTCAGAAAATACAGAAAACAGTATATTTACATCCTCCAGAGTTCAGTCATTTTACCCATATCCTTCTTGGCCCTGCGGCCACTAGGTGTAAACCAGGCTTTAGCGCTTAGCTCGGACCTTTACCAGTGACAGACCTGGATGAGCGGACCCTCACTAAAAATAGTTGAGTACCCATGCTCTATGGAAACCTGGTAATTGGTTCTGAAACCCCCAAAATGTCATCCAAAATAGGAGAGTGAGGAATAAAGAAAAATAAGTAGATAACTAATAAAGATAAAGCAAGACCTTACATATAAAAGTAAGAAAGCTGATAAAAGCTGTATATCTATGTAGGACAGGACTGTTTTCAGGGTCCAGTACAGTACACACAGGCCACTTTTTTGACTTAGCTGTGCCACATTTGCTTAAAATGTGGTGAACACTATTAGTGCCACGTATTCATATATTTAGCCCCTGATATAGCACCCTGTTAGCCAATTTTCTAAAAGGGGCGTAGTTAGGTTTTGGGCTATTTTCACCTTATTTTCACCTTATAAAAGTTAAGCACAACTTTCTCGAGCACAAAAGTGTTGCAGTTTTTACTAGGGATGAGCGAATCGAATCGGAAGATTTCAAATTCGTTAAGAATTTCAGGAAAAATGTGTGTCACGCATCTGAATGGAGAATGTCACGAAACTGGAAGTGGATCCTCCACCTGTGTGGCTGATGACTCGGACCGTATCGGGGAGTGGAGTCTAAGGTGCTGCTGGTTTTCACCAGAGCCCGCCACAAGGCAAGATGGGCTTGCAGGTCGCTACCTCTGACACGGCTCGACCACACAGGTAACTGGGCAAGACAAGGTACCAAAGGATGAGGCTGTAGCGTAGCCAAACATAGCAGAAGGTCAAGGCAGGCGGCAAAGGTTCGTGGTCAAAAAATGTAGCAGGAAGGTCTGGATACACGGAAATGGCAAAACAGGCAATGGGAACGCTTTCTCTCTGGCAAATGGCACTGAAGATCCGGCAGAGAAGTGTGGGAGGTGCAGGGACTTATAGAGTAGTGTCAAGTGTTACACATAGTTATGGGCGTGTTGGCCCTTTAAATTTCAGAGCTCTTGCGCATGCGCGTCCTAGGAGATGGGGACACACGCACCGGAGCTGAGACACAGTGGAGGAGGTGGCAGAGGAGCAAGGTAAGTGATGGTCCGGGATTCGCATGCGGGCGCGTCCCACGATACGAATCCCAACATGTGCGGCCGGAGCGTAGGCTGTAACAGTACCCCCCCCCCCTTTTTGGTCTCCCCCTCCTTTTGCAGCTCAGGAATTTCTTGAGAAGGTCTTTGTCCAGAATATTGTCCTGCGACTACCAAGACCTCTCCTCCGGACCAAAACCTTCCCAATCTACCAGAAACAAGCGTTTTCCTCTGATGAACATAGAGTCCAAGATTTCCTTTACAACATACACATCTGAGGTACCAGAGATGGGAGCAGGATGGATGTCCCTTTGAGAAAAACGGTTGAAGATGTCTGGTTTCAGGAGGAAAACATGAAAGGAATTCAGGATCTGGAGAGAGGAGGGAATATGGAGGGAATAAGCCCATGGATTGAGCCATTTCTTGACTTTATAGGGACCCAAATAACGAGGACCTAGTTTATAACTGGGTATCTTGAAACGGATATATTTAGTGGAAAGCTAGACTGTCACCAGGAGAATATTCAGGAGGAGGAGGTCTAATTTTGTCTGCCTGAAATTTCATGTGAGAAGTAGCCTAGAGTAGTGTCAGATGTTACACATAATTATGGGAGTACTGGCCCTTTAAATTTCAGATACAGTGAGATACAGTGGAGGAGTTGGCAGAGGAGCGAGGTAAATGACAGGCCGGGATTCGCATGGGGGGGCGTCCCGCGATGCGAATCTCGGCCCCGCCGGGAGTAGGGACAATGCGCTCTCGGCCAACATGTGCTGCTGGAGTGCAGGCTGTAACAATGTGATTCGTAATGAATCCAAATGTCGCCGCAATTCGATGAAACAAATCGCTTCATTAAACTCCATTTAGTGCGGTCCAGGGCATCTAAAATATGCGGATCCACATGTGAGGATATGGAGCAAGAAACTCCAGGAAGGCGGGTAGGCGGGATGGCCCTGAATCACATGCAGCATGCAGCCTATCAGCAGCCAGACAGTCCTGTGATGTCACAGCCCTATAAAATTGGCAGCTATCTTGCTGCCAGCCATTCCCGCATTTTATGTCAGAAAGAGAATTTTATTGCAAAGAGAGATAGAGCCGTGTGTGTGTGTGTGTGTGTGTGAGAGAGAGAGAGAGAGAGAGAGAGAGAGAGAGTGAGAGAGAGAGAGAGAGAGAGAGAGAGAGAGAGAGAGAGAGAGAGAGAGAGAGAGAAGTGAAAGTACACTCTTGGGTACTTACTGCTATAGAATGGTGTACAGCAACTCTAAAGCATATAGGGGCCAGTTAGGCTGAGGCTAAAAGCCATTGTCATCTGCTATTAATGCATTATAATACTGTACTGGGCTGTACTACACAAAGACTTTGTGCTGCAGCACAAGTGTGTACTACATCTCTAAAGCTAACAGGGCCAGTTAGGCTGAGCACAAAAAGCCATAGTCACCTGACTTCAATGCCTAATACAAGTTGCATAGCGGAGCATGTTGTACTCATAAGTGTAACCTGTGCGTACATAAGTAGTGTACATTTTTTTCCCTGTCAAACTAATTTGGGCTTTCTTACTGTCAAAGGCCAGCCAAAGCTACACACTTGTTTTTGTAGCCTAATACAGTTTTAAGCGGAGCGTATTGTCCACCTCTCATAAGTGTAAACTGTACGTACACCTACGTGGTGTACGTTTTTTTTTTTTCCCTGTTAAACTAGTTTGGGCATAGTCCCTTTTACACACTTGTTTCTTTAGTCTAATACACAAAAAGAAGGATAAATGGGATAGCTCACAGATCAAGACCAAGATTAGAGATAGACCGGGATGGCCAAATGTTGCACTAATACCCTAGGTACAATAGGATAAACAGAAATACGAGAAAAGAATTTGGAGCTCAAGGTCTAAAAAAATATATGGATAAAGATGAATTAAAAATCAATTGATTTATTGTATTAAATAAAAGAACAGGGCCCTTGTGGGTGGTTATGGTAGAGTAAATGTACAAATGATGCAAAGAAAAAATATATATTGAAATAAAGATGCAAATCAAAACATTTTGCAGTATCTTGTAATACCTTATTTTATTGGACTAACAGAATTTTGTAGAGAAGCTTTCGGGATTCCTACCTTTATCAAGTCCAAAGCAAATCTAAGCTCACAAGCAGAAGACACAGGTTACATCTCACAAATATGCAGGGGTTAAGACAATAGATGTGGAAAATTCACACTAAGATGGGTCATAAATTGTCCTGCTATAGGAACATAGATTACATAGATAAGGATGAGAGAAAGGGGGAGGGAGGGAGGGAGAGGGAGCAAGGGAAAGACTGTAATTAAGCAGGACAAAGTGAGATGTAAAAGAAAATCAAGTAAAGCATAGGTAATAATGAGATATCAACATTTCTTATAACCTGTTCTATACTGGATTCTCTTTTGCATCACACTTTGTCCTGCTTAATTACAGTCTTTCCCCTTCTCCCCCTCCTTCCCTCTCCCTTTCTTTTATCCTTATCTATTTAGTCTATGTTCCTAAAGCAATATAATTTATGGCTCATCAATTATCCACATCTATTGTCTCAACTAGAGATGAGCGAATCGAAGCAGATGAACCCGAATTCCTTACGAATTTCAGGATTTATTCGATTTGCAACAAATGTGAATATCGCAGCGATTCTATGGCGTGAATCACTTAATTAAACTCCCTTTTTACAGCGTTCCAAGCTCCAGGACACCTAAAATGGCGGATCCACACGTCAGTACATGGGGCAGGGGATGCTGGGAATGCAAGGCGGGAAGGGAGGTAGGCGGGATGACCCTGAATCACAGCCCTATATAATCGGCAGCCATTTTGCGGCTGCTCATTTCATGCCATTCACTGCAGAGTGAGAGGACGGCTGAATGTCTCTGTGTGTTACACAGAAAAGCTGAATTGATCATACCGCAACGTTCCACTTCCATCTGCTAGTCACATCAGCGTTGTGGACAGAGAGCAGTGCAGTGCTTTTCTTGTTCTCACTGAGAATGATTTTTACACCAGCCATTAACCTCCCAGTCAGGGGCGTAGCTAGAAATCATGGGGCCCCGGTGAGAAAAATTGCCCTGGGCCCCCTACAACCTAACGACCCTCTTCCCCAATCCCGGATGACCCCTTACTCGGCTGCACAAAGATATCAGTGACTACAGTCAGGGGAATACACAAAAATATAAGTGACTAACAGGCAGGGCCAGACAGACAAAACAGGCATTTAAGAATAAGCAGCCCATTTTTCTGGAGGGGGTCCAACTGCTGGGACCCCTATCAATCAACAATCAGCTGTTAAAAAGCTATAACTCCCATCATGTCTGGAGAGCCTCAGGCATTATAGGAGTTGTAGTATTTCAACAGCTGGAGAGCAACAGATTAAGGTACAACATCACCCATCATCACTGCGGAACTTACAAGTGACTCCAGCTCTGATGGGACAGTTAGGAGAAAACACAATGATATCTGTGACCTGAGTGACATCTTCTCTGTTGTCTTTTCTTTTCTTCTTCATCTGGTCCAGACGTCAGGACTTCTTCCAGCTCCATCTTCTCTGCAGAGTCTGACACCCAGACATCATAGGTTCTCACTTTGTCAGTAGATCCTCATCCTCTGTATGAAGACAATAATCATTATTATTGCTAAATACTGTACCCCTTGAATATAATACTGCCACACACTGCACCCCCTGAATATAAAACTACCATCCACTGTACCTCCTGCATATGTACTCCCTGAATATTATACTGCCACCTACTGTACCCCCTGAATATAAAACTACCATCCACTGCACTCCTTGAATATAATACTGCCACGTACTTAATCCCCTGAATATAAAACTACCATCCACTATACTCCTTGAATATAATACTGCCACCTACTGTAGCCCTTGAATATAAAACTACCATCCACTATACTCCTTGAATATAATACTGCCACCTACTGAATCCCCTCAATATAAAACTACCATCCACTGTACTCCTTGAATATAATACTGCTGCCTACTGTACGCCCTAAATATAAAACTACCTTCCACTGAACTCCTTGAATATAATACTGCCGCCTACTGTACGCCCTGAATATAAAACTACCATCCACTGTACTCCTTGAATATAATACTGCCACCTACTGTAACCCCTGAATATACAATTACCATCCACTGTACCTCCTGCATATAATACTGCCACCCACTGCACCCCCTGAATATAATACTGCCACCCACTGCACCCCCTGAATATAATACTGCCACCCACTGTACCCCTTGAATATAATACTGCCACCTACTGTACCCCCTGAATATATATCTAATATCCACTGTACCTCCTGCATATAATACTGCCACCCACTGTACCCCTGAATATAATACTGCCACCTACTGTACCCCCTGAATATAATACTGCCACCTACTGTACCCCCTGAATATAAGACTAATATCCACTGTACCTCCTGCATATAATACTGCCACCCACTGTACCGCTGAATATAATACTGCCACCTACTGTACCCCCTGAATATAATACTGCCACCTACTGTACCCCCTGAATATATAACTACCATCCACTGTACCTCCTGCATATAATACTGCCACCCACTGTACCCCCTGAATATAATACTGCCACCTACTGTTCACCCTGAATATAATACTTACCTCTTAAATATAATACTGCCACACACTGTGCCCCTGAATATAAACCCTCAAAATAGCCATGCTATACGCTGTACCCTCCCGCACATCATACATACATACATCTATCTTACACACATCTATCATTCATACACACACATTATTCATACATATATCATACATACAGTGACTTAGAGAAACAGAGAGTCGGCACTGATTGACTTCTGCTAATACTGCACATCTGCAGAGTCCATGTTAGTGCTTGTGGAAACACAAATCCTAAAACTGTATGCTCCGTGGTGCTCAACCTTCAGAGTGCAGGAATTTCATTCACATAAAGACAATGAAGAAAATCAGGTGGCACTCACGGTATTGTGAACAGAATCTTCTTGATTCGGTGTGGTGCATAAACAGACAGCGGGGCGCTTGGATCAGCAGTGTAACGGACGACAGCTATAGCTGTCCTCCATTACACTGCTGATCCAAGCGCCCCGCTATCTGTTTATGCAGCGCACCGAATAAAGAATATACTGTTCACAATACCGTGAGTGCCACCTGATTTTCTTCATTGTCATCATGCATACACACACATCATTCATACACACACCACCTCCGGACCCCCCAAACACATGCATTATACATACATACACACACACACATCATACACACACATACATCATACATACATCTGCCGCCTTCAGATCCCTCTGCATAATTCATCTCCACACATCATACATACATCCTTATAGCTTACACACATCTCCACACATCATACATATACATCTTGATTACACACATCATTCATACATCATACATACAGTGCATACACACATCATTCATACACACAACGTCTCTGGGCCCCCCACACATGCATAATACTTACACATCATACATACACATACATCATACATAAACACATATCATACATACACCTGCCGCCTCCAGATCCCCCAACATAATACATGTCCACACATCATACATATATCCTTCTAGCTTACACACATCATACATTCATCTTGCTTACACAACATCTATCATTCATACATCATACATACAGTACATACACATGATCCCCCCATACACTCGCTGCCTCCAGACACCAAACCCCCCATGCATATATACATCGCATAACACATACATGCAAACATCATACATACACATGATCCCCCTCATACACACACAGCATTCATACACACGCTGCCTCCAGACACCAAACCCCCCATGCATATATACATCGCATAACACATACATGCAAACATCATACATACACATGATCCCCCCAATACACACACATCATTCATACACACGCTGCCTCCAGACACCAAACCCCCCCATGCATATATACATCGCATAACACATACATGCAAACATCATACATACACATGATCCCCCCCCCCATACACACACATCATTCACACACACGCTGCCTCCGGACCACAAACCCCCCCCCCATGCATATATACATCGCATAACACATACATGCAAACATCATACATACACATGATCCCCCCATACACACACATCATTGGTACACAAGCTGCCTCCAGACACCAAACCCCCCCATGCATATATACCTGGCATAACACATACATGCAAACATCATACATACACATGAACCCCCGTCCCCGGGTCCTTGGCCTCCTCACCTGCATACGCCGCGAGCCGCGAGTTCTGGGTGATCCAGTCCCGGGAATCCAGTGTCGGAGGCAGCAGGCCGCACGGAAGCTTTAGTGCCCTGGGTAGGCCAAAGCAGAGTCCCGTGCTACAGGCCCGGGGGTGCGGGAGGTTGGGGTTCGGGGTTTTTAGGGGTTTTAGTTCAGAGGGGGGCACTGCTGGGGGCCCCTAGATAGACGGAAGGCCACCAGGAACATGTTGCCATGGATGTTGGGCTCAGAGGCAGATAGGGAGCACCGGCTCCCATCTACTTGCCAGCCTCCACTTCTTCCTAGGCGCCAGGAGCAAGAAGACGTTCGTGCCTGCGCGGCGCACGTTTGCCTCCAGCAGCCAATCTGCTGCGGCAGGAGGAGGGGTAAGAGCGGCCGCAAACTTAAAGAAAAAAAAAGTTTTTAAACATTGCGTTGAGGCAGATAGCCCCCTGGACGGCCCGGCGTGCCCGATATCCAGTCCGGCCCTGGCTGCAGCATAGCATAGTATAGTGAAGTGGCAGGGGCGCAATTGCGACCCTTGCGACCTCTATAGCTACGCCACTGCTCCCAGTCACTTTATTCAGCATTTTATCAGAGAGGGGCAGATAGCTTTTCATTGCCTCATACATATCAACAAGCTGCCTTAACTTCATGAACCTTATCATAGGAGGCAGGAATGACTTTTCAGCGCATTCTGTGTAATTTTTCCACAAGAAATCATCTGCTGCTTATACTAGTCTGTAGACGGTATAATAACCAGCAGAGTGCAATTTTATTTTATTTATTTTGTGGTGCTGCACTGTTGTGTCCTGCTGCTGTGCAAAAATAAGTTTTTTTTCAGCGGACTATAGTGCATTTTTCTGCCCTCATACGTGCATACCACATACCTACATCAAAGAAGTCTACTCTTTTGTATCTGTAAATCTGCAACAAGTCTAGATACTGGGAAAGTCCAGGCAAAAGTAATCACCGGCTGGTGTTTTACGAAAATACGTTTTCCAAGTGTACTGTAGCGCATTTTTTGCCTTCATACGTGCATACCACATACCTAAATCTAAGTAGTGTACCATTTTGGACCTGTTAATCTCTCAAGGGCCCAAATACTGTGAAAGGCCAGCCAAAAGTAATCACCTGATGCTGTTCTAGACAAATGCTGTTTTAAGAGTAGTGAAGCATATTATACTACCCTCATATACGCACTAAGTATGTCATTCAGAGAAATGCCAGGATGTGCACAGAGGAGTGGCAGAGGCCTAAATCCTTCAGGCAAAGGTCGCAGCAGACTAGGGACGAGTGGCAGCAGGAGTCACAGCGAGACGCCTGAGCTCCCTTTATCAACTAGCGGTCGAGTCTTGACCAGCAACCCATCTACCATTGTCGATTGGTTAACACGGGCATCCACTTCATCACAAGTGACATCTGACACCCCCAGTAAACTGTCGTTGGGTTTCTCAGACACAACCTTCAGTTGACATGGCCCGGGAGCAGTCCCTGTCCTCCCATTGCCTCTGTCCTATCTGTTCCCTCTCCTACAGAAGTATCTTATGCTGTGGGTTCAGCTCCACTATTCACTGAGGACGATCAAATAGAGAACAGTCAGCAGCTACTGGCCAGCCGAGAAGTGGAGGAGACATGCGCCCCTTCCTCCGCTAGGCAGGCAAGTAGTGATGAGGAGAGTGACATGGGAGGCGGTGTTGCCAGGGTTCAGGGTCCTGAAACAGACACTGTTGAGGAACCTGAGGAGGACATCAGTGACATGCAGACGCAACTCAATGATGATGATGGTGAAGTTGATCGCAATTGGGAGCCGGGTGCAGAAGGGGCTTCATCATCATCAGGAGAAGAGAGTTGCAGGTTGCCCGTGAGGCAGCAGCTGAGCCAGCAAGGCGATAGCATGGTTGCCAGTTAGCGTGGTGGCAGAAGTGGAAATTCTGGAGCCAAACGTGCCGAGGGGAGACCACCTGCTTCACAGAAGCCTACCTTTCCGGGAGGTAGTGGACCAGGGGTTCCTGGAGACAGCATCAGTAGCAGTCAATTAGTGCGGACTGTAGGTGAGAAAATCGATTTTTATCTATATATATATAGCACCGCCCCTACTGTAGTACTACTATACTACATTTCATTTTATTTTACTCTCTGCTATTTTATTTTGGAATCCTTGTCCGTACCTTTTGGGAAACCTCAGATCCGGCATGCAGACTTTACACGAGGACGACAGCTTGCCGACTTCTTCTTCCATACTTGCACACTGCCATATGTGCCGGCCAGCGCAACAAGAACTACATACCGCAGCGCAAGAAGAACTACACACCGCAGCCAGCACCGCAGACCCAGCAAGATACCCCGCTTTGCCACACCCAGGTCTGTATACTGAGAGGGCTTGCGGAACTCCGCTAGCAGCCGCTCTCACTGCAAGAACCAGGGAGGACTCGCTTAACCCCTTAAGGACCAGGCCATTTTACACCTTAAGGACCGGAGCGTTTTTTGCAATTCTGACCACTATCACTTTAAACATTAATAACTCTGGAATGCTTTTAGTTATCATTCTGATTCCGAGAATGTTTTTTCGTGACATATTCTACTTTAACTTAGTGGTAAAATTTTATGGTAACTTGCATCCTTTCTTGGTGAAAAATCCCAAAATTTGATGAAAAAAATGAAAATTTTGCATTTTTCTAACTTTGAAGCTCTCTGCTTGTAAGGAAAAGGGATATTCCAAATATATTTTTTTGGGGTTCACATATTCAATATGTCTACTTTATGTTTGCATCATAAAATTTATGAGTTTTTACTTTTGGAAGACACCAGAGGGCTTAAAAGTTCAGCAGCAATTTTCCGATTTTTCACAAAATTTTCAAACTCGCTATTTTTCAGGGACCAGTTCAGGTTTGAAGTGGATTTGAAGGGTTTTCATATTAGAAATACCCCATAAAAGACCCCATTATAAAAACTACACCCCCCAAAGTATTCAAAATGACATTCAATAAGTGTTTTAATCCTTTAGGTGTTTCACAGGAATAGCCTCAAAGTGAAGGAGAAAATTCAAAATCTTAATTTTTTACACTCGCATGTTCTTGTAGACCCAATTTTAGAATTTTTGAAAGGAATAAAAAGGAGAAAATTTTTACTTGTATTTGAAACCCAATTTCTCTCGAGTAAGGACATACCTCATATGTCTATGTTAATTGTTCGGCGGGCGCAGTAGAGGGCTCAGAAGGGAAGGAGCGACAAATGTTTTTTGGGGGGCATGCAGCATTTAGGAAGCCCCTATGGTACCAGGACAGCAAAAAAAAACACATGGCATACCATTTTGGAAACTAGACCCCTCAGGGAACGTAACAAGGGGTAAAGTGAACCTTAATACCCTACAGGTGATTCACGACTTTTGCATATGTAAAAAAAAATATATATATTTTTTACCTAAAATGCTTGGTTTCCCAAAAATTTTACATTTTTAAAAAGGGTAATAGCAGAAAATACCCCCCAAAATTTGAAGCCCAATTTCTCCCGATACAGAAAACACCTCGCATGGGGTTGAAAAGTGCTCTGCTGGCGCACTACAGGTCTCAGAAGTGAAGGAGTCACATTTGGCTTTTTTGAAGGAAATTTTGCTCTGGGGGCATGCCGCATTTAGGAAGCCCCTATGGTGCCAGGACAGCAAAAAAAATACACATGGCATACCATTTTGGAAACTAGACCCCTTGGGGAACGTAACAAGGGGTAGTTTGAACCTTAATACCCTACAGGTGTTTCACGACTTTTGCATATGTAAAAAAATATATATTTTTTTTACCTAAAATGCTTGTTTTCCCAAAAATTTTACATTTTTAAAAAGAGTAATAGCAGAAAATACCCCCCAAAAGTTGTTAGGCAATTTATCCCGAGTACGGTGATACCCCATATGTGACCCTAAACTGTTGCCTTGAAATACGACAGGGCTCCAAAGTGAGAGTGCCATGCGCATTTGAGGCCTAAATTAGGGACTTGCATAGGGGTGGACATAGGGGTATTCTACGCCAGTAATTCCCAAACAGGGTGCCTCCAGCTGTTGTAAAACTCCCAGCATGCCTAGACAGTCAACGGCTATCTGGCAATACTGGGAGTAGTTGTTTTGCAACAGCTGGAGGCTCCGTTTTGGAAACAGTGGCGTACCAGACGTTTTTCATTTTTATTGGGGAGGGGAGGGGGGCTGTGTAGGGGTATGTGTATATGTAGTGTTTTTTACTTTTTATTTTATTTTGTGTTAGTGTAGTGTAGTGTTTTTAGGGTACAGTCGCACGGGCGGGGGGTTCACAGTAGTTTCTCACTGGCAGTTTGAGCTGCGGCAGAAATTTTGCCGCACCTCAAACTTGCAGCCCGATACTTACTGTAATCCTCCGCCCATGTGAGTGTACCCTGTACATTCACATTGGGGGGGAACATCCAGCTGTTGCAAAACTACAACTCCCAGCATGTACGGTCTATCAGTGCAAGCTGGGAGTTGTAGTTTTGCAACAGCTGGAGGCACACTGGTTGTGAAACACCGAGTTTGGTAACAAACTCAGTGTTTTGCAACCAGTGTGCCTTCAGCTGTTGCAAAAGCTACAACCCCCAGCATGTACGGACAGCGGAAGGGCATGCTGGGTCTTGTAGTTATGCAACAGCTGGAGGCATACTACTTTGGCTGGGGATGCTGGGGATTGTAGTTATGCAACAGCTGGAGACACACTGGTTTGCTACTTAACTCAGTGTGCCTTCAGCTGTTGCAAAACTACAACTCTCAGCAGTCACCGACAGCCAACGGGCATGCTGGGAGTTGTAGTTATGCAACCACCAGATGCACCACTACAACTCCCAGCATGCACTTTAGCTGATTGTGCAAGCTGGGAGTTGTAGTTACACAACAGCTGAAGGTACACTTTTCCATAGAAAGAATGTGCCTCCAGCTGTTGCAAAACTACAAGTCCCAGCATGCCCATAAGGGAATGCTGGGAGTTGTGGTGGTCTGCCTCCTGCTGTTGCATAACTACAGCTCCCAGCATGCCCTTTTTGCATGCTGGGAGCTGTTGCTAAGCAACAGCAGGAGGCTGTCACTCACCTCCAACGATCCTTGCCCCACAGGTCAGTCCCTCGTCGTCTCTGCCGCCGCCGCTCCTGGGGCCCCGATCCCAACAGGGGCGCCGGGGATCAGGGTCCTCAGCACCCGGGGTGCACGTCCCGCACCCGCTCACGTCCTCCGGAAGAGGGGCGGAGCGGGTTGCGGGAGTGACACCCGCAGCAGGCGCCCTGATTGGTCGGCCGGTAATCCGGCCGACGAATCAGGGCGATCGTGAGGTGGCACCAGTGCCACCTCACCCCTGCTGGCTCTGGCTGATCAGCCAATAATTCCGGGTCACCGGGTCACAATCAGCGATCTGCGGCCATCGCCGACATGGGGGGTCATCATGACCCCCCTGGGCGATATGCCCAGATGCCTGCTGAACGATTTCAGCAGGCATCGGGGACCGGCTCCGCTCCAGATGGTTGCGGGGTGCCGGTAAAACACATGACGTTCTCATACGTCATGTGTCCTTAAGGACTCGGAAATGGAGACGTATGAGAACGTCATGTGTCCTTAAGGGGTTAAACATCTAACGGTGAGTGGTACAGTGTACCGGTATCTATTACAGGATCATCTCTTATCTCATTTGTGCATTATTGATGACTGTTTCATTTATTTAATACAACAAATCAATTAATTTTTAACTCATCTTTATCCATATATTTTTTAGACCTTGAGTTCTAAATTATTTTCTTGTATTTCTGTTTAGGCTAATACAGTTTTAAGCGTAGTGGAGCGCATAGTCCAGCAGAGTAGGGGCGTGGGGCAGCAGGAGTTACAGCGAGAGGTCTGAGCTCCCGGTGTCAGCTTGCAGTCATGTCTCGACCAGCAACCCAGCAGCGGTGATTGATGGGTTCACTCGGTCACCCACTTTATCCCAAGGGACATCCGACAACCCCAGTCAACAATCGGTGGGTTCCTCAAACTTAACCCTTAGTTGGCATGGCCCTCATGCTGCTGCCACCTCCAGGCTCTGTCATTGTGCCACCATATGGTCTCCTTATACTAATGCTGCCACCTCCAGGCTCTCTCATTGTGCCGCCATATGGTCTCCTCATGCTTATGATACCACCTCCAGGCTCTCTCATTGTCCCGCCATATGGTCTCCTAATGATGATACTACCACCTCCAGGCTCTGTCTTTGTGCCGCCATATGGTCTCATCATGCTGATGCTACCACCTCCAGGCTCTCTCATTGTGATGCCACGGATACTGAAAAAATAATTAAGGTGCTGCTCCCCAGTTACAGAAATTCCTCCACATCACACCATAAGTAAGTGTTGAGGATACGTATAAGCTAAAACTTAACTTTTCTAAGGATAAAATATATGGAGCCAAATTTTTTTTGAAATCTAACAAAAGGAAAGGTGTTCACAAAATATCATGTGCCACCTACACCACCAAGTATTGATGCGATGCAAAGACCTCTAAAAGGTGGAAGGGAACAACGTATGGTCCATTGTAACAGGTGGGGGTAAAAACTTTCCCTCTCAGGCCCTACTCTCGCACTATTAGTTCCCTTCTTTGTAAGTGTTACTCGTCCTAAAAAGGGTGGCCCCATATAGGAACCTCTCCCTATTTCAACCTAAAAAAACACTGCCATTTCCCAGGGCTTTTAGGTGGAAATAGGGAGAGGTTCATGTGTGGGGCCGCTCTTTTTAGGGCGAGTAACACTTGCTACAATAGACAATACGTTGTTTCCTTCCACATTTTGGAGGCAAGTGTTACTTGTCCTAAAAAGGGCAGCCCCATACAGGAACCTCTCCCTATTTCCAACTAAAAACTCTGGGAAATGGCAGTGTTTTAAGGTGAAAATAGGGAGAGGTTGCTGTGTGGTGCCGCCCTTTTTAGGGCGAGTAAAACTTGACAAGAAGGGAATTAATAGTGCAAGAATAGGGCCTTACAGAGGAAGTTTTTACCCCCCACCTGTTACAATGGACCGTAAGTTGTTCCCTGCCACCTTTTAGAGGTCTTTGCATCACATGAACACTTGGTGGTTGAGGTGGCACATGGTGTTTTTTGCACACCTTTCCTTTTGTTAGATTTGAAAAAAAATGTGGGTCCATATATTTTATCCTAAAAATAATATTAAAAGTTAAGTTTTATGTAATGCATATCCTCAATACTTACTTTGACAAAAGAGACCATTTTCTTCTGCCTACCTGCCTGGCGGTTCTTCACATAGTCACACATGGGAGGAACTGCTAAAAGTGATTCATCAAGAAATTGATTCATGGCTTACGCCACGAAAACTGAAAATGGGAACCATGGTGACCGACAACGGGAAGAACACCTTGCCTGTGCTGTGTCAAGGAACCCTGAGCCATGCGCCCTGCATGGCACATGTGTCAATCTGGTTGTCAAGAGGTTCCTACATCTGCAAGACATCCTAACAATGGGAAGGAAAATTTGCATGCACTTCAGCCACTCGTACACTGCAAAGCACACCATCCTTGAGCTGCAGCGTCAGAATGGCATCCACAACATGGTCTGATTTGCGACGTTGCCACACGTTGGAATTCCACCCTCCATATGTTGGACCGACTATACAAACAGAGAAATGCCATCACCGATTTCTTGATGATCCAAGCAGATAGGGGGACTCCCCTGTGTAACTTCAATGTCAACCAGTGGCAGCTCATACGTGACACCTGCCGTTTGAGGAAGCCACATTATTAGTCAGTCCAGAGGATTATGGGATTAACAACTCCATTCCACTGCTTTACTTTCTACAGCACATATTTGAAATGATGGCTGGCCAGGGCACTGTAGATGTGGCGCCTACATCTCACAGCCACATGAGCCCTCCGGGGGCTGAACTGGAAGAGGGGGAGGAGGGGGAGGGGGCCAGTGGAGTACAGGCAAGGTTTTGCAAAATGGGAGAGGAGGAGCAGGCTGTGGAGCTACAGGGTGATGAATAAGACGAGGCAGAGGACCCAGAAACACCGTGGCCATGTGGTCTCCTCATGCTGCTGGCACATTAGTTTCTTTTTTTTACGTTAATCTATTTGAAATCTTCAATTTAAATTTCTAAAAATATCTTTGATCTTTTCAATTGTGAGTCCCTATGGTCTCGTCGGGCTGCTGCCACCTCTAGGCTTTGTCATTGTGCCGCCATGTGGTCATACAGTATTAGTTCAACACTTCGGGCACCCGGGACATTAAACTTGAGAATCTATTCAAAATTTTAAATTTATAATTTATAAAAATCTATGTAATCTTTTCAAGACTGAGGCCCTATGGTCATCATCATATATTACATCTGGAATTACCACAAGTACCAAATGAAACAGGTCGGAGCTAAAAAAAAAAATGAACCACAACTGATTAAATGAAACATTTGCTGTTTCACACAGAGTAAGACTGTCGGGGGGTGGGGGGAGGGGAGGCGTTGGGGCGCTGAGAGACAGGGGCTGGAACAGGTGGCAGCTTGCATCACGGCGGACCACCAACTCGAGTGCTTGAGTAACCAGAATGGGTCCTCAAAAAAGGATTTAAAAAAATTTTAATAAATGAAAATTAAATTAAATAAAATTTAAATTAAATAAAAATGTAATTAAAAAATCTCTTTAATCTCTTCAATTGTGATGCCGTATAGTCTCCTGACCCTGCTGCCACATCCAAACGGCCTGTGGCAGTGATTCTAATAGTGATGCCTGTAATCTGCATATTATACCAAATAACAGTATTATTTCACTAACACGGCACACACTCTATGCGTGTTATGACAAGGCAAAGTGTTCTACACCCCTATTGAGGCTCTCTGTAGCCAAGAAATAGCCGTTTTTAATAATGATTCGCTGCAAATAAATTCGGACCAAAACTATTTTTTTTTGTAAATTTGGTGAATCAATCACCCAAATCAAATTTTCCCAAATGTCGCTCATCTCTAGTTAATACCAAGCTAACCTGATGCAATTTTTGGGTTTTTGCCGGAGGACAAAAATTTTCAATATTTTCAAAAGCCATGCTCTACTTTCTGAAAATCTGTCGCTAATAAAACAGCACTGATAACACTATAATAGTCTTTGAATATTCCCCCACAGCGTCCCAAAAAAGTAAGATGGATATGCCCCCTCCTGGTGTCCAAAGAAGCAGCTAACTCTAGCACAGGTAAAGAGTAGTAAACAACATGTAGAACCTCCCTGTACTGTGCACTTCAGGAATCCAGGTATTTTCCAGTGAAATGCGCACTCTGATTGGTCAGTTCTTCCAGCCTTGGACACATCTCACAGATCTAGACTGTCCGTATGATTGTATGTTGACTACGATTTCAAGTTACAATGGTCCAGAAAAGACTATTGTATGTTTAAAATCAAACACACACATATATCTATCTATCTGTCTATCATCAATAACTGTGTTTTATTTTTTCAAGAGATTTATCTACTCATTTTTATTTCTAACAGCTTAAAAGACATTTTCATTTCTATTTTTGGCAACAAGCAAAGTGTGAAAGGCAATAATGCCAAAAGGAGGTGTTAGAGATCTCAGAACAGAAGGGTGTTATGCTTGTTTTTGTTATGCAGAAAAGTTTAAAAAAAAATAAAAAAAGACTGCATATACAGAAATTCATCATGAGATGTAAGGTAAAACTAAGACAAACATATGTTCCTAAGAATATCTTGTGTTTCTTATATTTAAGAATATATATTTATATACTATTGTTTATTTCTTGTAACCATAAAGAGGTATTCTGTCCCTAATACATCTTATTCCTTATCCAAAGGTCATTGCGCACCCACCTTTGGGAGCTCTAGGCAGCGCTGGAGGATCCGAGTGTGTAGCGTGACGAACACAGGGCCGGAGTATCATGATGTCACGTCTCCGCCCCCGTGTGACATCACACCCTGCCGCCTCAATGCAAGTCTATGGGAAGGGGCGTGATATCACGATACTCTGGCCCCATGGTCGTCACACCACACACTCGGATCCTCCAGCGCTGCGTAGAGCACACAGAGGTGGGTGCGCAATGACAGATTGCGGGGGTCCCCAGCGAGGAGACCCCCGCAATCATACATCTTATCCCCTATCCTTTGGATAGGGGCTAACATGTATTGGGACCGGAGTACCCCTTTAACTCCTTGGAGACGAAGGGCGTATGCATATGCCCTTGCGTCCCGTCACTTTAGGATGGAGGGCGTATCCATACGCGCTCTGCATTTCCGATCACCGCCGCTCGCCGGGCGGTGATCGGACCGGGATGACTGCTGATATCTATGTCAGCATTCGCGACAAATCGTTTACCCGATCGCCCGGAAAATAAAAATGATCGGAGTTGTCAGAGACAGCTCTGACCATCCTAAAGGATTGGAGTGAGGTGGCAGTGTTGCCACCCCCTCCTATCTCCTGACATTAGTCTGTCAGGCTGACCACCAGTGTCAGGAGGGGGGGGGGTAGAGTTAATTTCCCCCGCTCTGGCCACAGATCAAAGTCAGGGCAGAGCAGGGGGGAACACGAACGGCGAGGTGGGATCATGGCCCGCCTTACCCGGACCGGCGGAGTCGGCATCTCGGAGCAGCGGCGGCAGCAAGAAGAGCGGCGGCCGGAAAGTGCAGTGGAGAAGGCTGCAGTGAAGATCGCGGTAAGTGATCTTCTCTGCAGCCTTCTAAAAGCTGTAAAACTGCAACTCCCAGCATGCCCACACAGCCAAAGGCTGTCTGGGCATGCTTGGAGTTGTAGTTTTGCAACATCTGGAGGGTCACAGTTTGGAGACCACTGTGTAGTGGTCTCTAAACTGTGGTCCTCCAGATGTTGCAAAACTACAACTTTCAGCATGCACTGACTGTCTGGGCATGCTTGGAGTTGTAGTTTTGCAACATCTGAAGTGGCACAGTTTGGAGACCAGTATACGGTGGTCTCTAAACTGTAGCCCTCCAGATGTTGCAAAACTACAATTCCCAGCATGGCCAGACAGTCAGGGATGCTGGGCATGTAGTTCTGCAATATCTGGCCCTTCATATGTTGCAGAACTACAACTCCCAGCATGCCTGGACAGTCTGGGCATGCTTGGAGTTGTAGTTTTGCAACATCTGGAGGGCTACAGTTTGGAAACCACTACTTAGCGGTCTCCAAACTGTTCTTCCCCAGTTGTTGCATAACTACAACTCCTAGCATGCCCAGACTGTCCAGGCATGCTGTGAGTTGTAGTTCTGAAACTGTGAACTCCCGCCTGTGTGAATGTACCCTAAAAACACTACACTACACTAACAAATAATAAAAACACTAAATAAGTAAAACACTTCATATTCACCTTACACGTTACCCCCCCCCCCCCCCTCAATAAAAATGAGAAACTTCTCATACGGCAGTGTTTCCTAAAGGGAGCCTCCAGCTGTTGCAAAACAACAACTCCCAGTATTGCCGGACAGCCATAGACTGTCCTGGCAGGCTGGGAGTCTTGCAACAGCTGGAGGCACCCTGTTTGGGAAACACTGCTGTAAGGTTTTACTGTAGGTAACCGGGTTTGCCCCATTGCAAATTATTATTTAGGCCTCAAATGTGCATGGTGCTCTCTCACTTCAGAGCCCTGTCATATTTCAAGGCAACAGTTCAGGGCCACATATGGGGTATTTCCGTACTCGGGAGAAATTGCACTACAAATTTTGGGGAGATTTTTCTCCTTTTACCCCTAATTAAAAGGTAAAGTTGGGGGCTACACCAGCATGTTAGTGTAAAAAAAATAAAAAATGTTTACACTAACATGCTGGTGTTGCCCCATACTTTTCATTTTCACAAGAGGTAAAAGGAGAAAATGACCCCCAAAATTTGTAACACAATTTCTTCTGAGTACGGAAATACCCTATATGTGTACGTAAAATGCTCTGCGGTTGAACTACATGGCTCAGAAGTGAGAGAGCGCCACGTAGATTTGAGGCCTAAATTGGTGATTTGCACAGGGGTGGCTGATCGTTACAACGGTTCTGACATAAACGCAAAAAAAAAAAAAAAAACATTTTGGAAACTACACACCTCACAGAACATAACAAGGGGTATAGTGAGCCTTAACACCCTTCAGGTCTTTGAAAAATTTTCGTTAAAGTTGGACATAAAAATAAAAAATTTGTTTCTTTTCCCCTGAAATGCTGGCGTTACCCCAATTTTTTTCATTTTCAAAAGGGGTAATAGGAAAAAAGCCCATCAAAATGTGTAACCCCATTTCTTCTGAGTATATAAATACCACATATGTGGAAGTAAAGTGTTCTGTGGGCGAACTACAATGCTCAGAAGAGAAGGAGTGCCATTGGGCTTTTTGAGAGAGAATTAGGCTGGAATTGAAGGCTATGTGTGTTTACAAAGCCCCCATGTTGCCAGAATAGTGGACCCCCTCCACATGTGACCCCATTTTGGAAACTACACCCCTCACGGAATGTACCAAGGGGTACAGTGAGCATTTACGCCCCACAGGTGTCTGACAGATTTTTTGAACAGTCGTCCGTAAAAATGAAAAATTTAATTTTTCATTTACACAGCCCACTGTTCCAAAGATCTTTCAAATGCCAGTGGGGTATAAATGCTCACTGCATCCCTTATTAAGTTCTGTGAGGGGTGTAGTTTCCAAAATAGTATGCCATGTGTTTTTTTTTTCTAAATGCGACATGCCTCCCAAAACCATTTCAGCAAAATTTGCTCTCCAAAAGCCCAATGTTGCTCCTTCCCTTCTGAGCCCTCTAGTGCACCCACAGAGCACTTTACATACACATATGAGGTATTTCATTACTCGAGAGAAATGGGGTTACAAATTTTGTGGGGCATTTTCTCCTATTACTCCTTGTGAAAATGAAAAGTTTTGGGTAACACCAGCATTTCAGTGTTAAAAATCACATTTTTCATTTTCATGTCCCACTTTAACGAAAGTTCGTCAATCACCTGTGGGGTAATAAGGATCACTGTACCCCTTGTTACGTGCCTTGAGGGGTGTAGTTTCCAAAATAGTATGTCATGTGGGTATTTTGTGCTGTTCTGGCACCATAGGGGCTTCCTAAATGTTACATGCCCCCCAAAAACCATTTCAGCAAAATTTGCTTTCCTATAGTCAAATGTGACTCCTTCTCTTCTGAGCATTGTAGTTCACTCGCAGAGCATTTTACACCCTAACATGGGGTATTTCCATACTCAGAAGAGATGGGGTTACACATTTTGGGGTCCATTTTCTCCTATAAGTGGGGCAATAGGGCTTGAGCACCATCTCCAAATTAGTAATGGGGCAAAACACTTTTGTCGGTACCCTGGAAGCAGGCAAACTCTCCATGTCAGAAGAGGGCCTTGGTACATAGGTTGGTACTTGTGCAGAAGGCAAACTCTCATTGCTCCGAGAGGGCCTAGGTATGTACGTTGGTACCTCTGGAACAGACAAACTCTCATTGCTCCAAGAGGGTCTAGGTACGGTCTTTGGTGCCCGCAATTTAGGCTTACTTTCTTGAACTTGAGCAGGACTTGACACTTTACTGTACACAGAAGATGATTGGTGTTGTAGAGGCTCCTCCTCCTTGAGTACGTTGGTGGAGGCATCAGGAGCAGACCATTTTGGCCTCAGGTTGAAAGGATCTGATTCCCAATCTGTAGACGGAAAGCATTTGAAGGGAAGCTGTGTTGGGGCTGTTGGTCTTATGTACCCCACAATTTCACCCACCTCCAAAGAGTAGAACTTTTTATGAAGATATGGCCTCTGTACTGCTCGCCGGTTTGTGAGGATGGTTTGCCCAGTGAGGCAATCAAGAAGTGTCCCATAACCTCTGACCTTGTCGAACTTGGCCACAGTTACACTTCGTCGTTCTAGAGGCTCCTCCCCTTCTCGGTGATGGTCCCTCTTGCGGATGAATAAAGCTTCCATTTCTTTAGTATTCTCCTGGTAGCGGATTCTTTCTTCAGGAGGCAAATGCACATGCTTAGGGGCATACAGTTCTTTGCGTCGGGCCTTTAATCTTTCAGCCAGCTCGGCTTCTTGACGGGCCCTTTCCCTTTGTGCGGCTGGAATTGGTGGGAGTGGCTTCCCAGGTATAGGTTGTAGAACCGCGTGCATATACTTGATGAGTCCCGGCTTGTCCCCAAAGATCGACTGGGGACGTGGTGAGCACGGTCTTGCACTTGGCAAATTTGATCGAGGTATAGCATCAGGGCTGGAGAAGGAAGAAAAGTCCGCCTCTGGCGGGGTACTCACTGCAGACTCCTCCGATGGGATCTCGGCCCACGAGCCCCAAGTTCTGTGGTGAGGGGACAGTCTCACCGGCAATGCACCTCCAGGTGCCCTGCGCTCTCCGCTGGAGGTGTCTCTGGGCAATCGTCATCATCATCAGGCAGTGGGGGGAAGATTGCAGGCCAGGGGCTGGGCGTGGCGCAGCGCGGGCCTTCTTCGCACGCTTTTCCGGCAGCAGTTCAGCTCCGTCTGTGCTGACCGGACTAGAGAATCGCAGCATGAATTCATTGCGTAGTTTACACATCCTAGTTGCAGATAAATTTTCACCTCCCTCCTTACTTTTCTCGTGGCCCCCTTGTATGGTGCACCACGGACACCGCTCCTGTACACAACAACAGGGTTCACAGCACATGAATAAAGTTCGTTATTTTGGGGGAGTACACTTTCACTAGTGGCAACTGTAGTAGGCACACACCCAAATCCTGTTCGTGCGATGCCAAAAAGGCTTTGTGGTAGCCCTTGGGGGGGTTATAATACAGTGGGGGTGTTGCTTCGGTGTATGAGGGGTTAATTTAACCCCTGTCACTCGTGACGCCAGGGTGAGGGTTAAACACTGAGGTAAATCTTCGGCCTATTGCCACCCTTCCCAGAAACGATAGGTGCGTGCTTAAATGAATGAAGGTCCACAATAGGGATGAACTTGAACTTGCATAAACTTTACTGAAGTATTTGCGGTATATCCAATTAACAGCAACAGTCTTAGTAATACAGTTTCTATGCAGCTCAGCAATGATTGACAGATTCTGCGGACCATTGACTTATCCAAGGATTAATAGAATTAGAGATCTGTCCGGATTTAGGTGTCTGTTTAGGTCCGGTGATCTTGCGAAGTTAACAGGGATTGAGATAACTCACAGTTTTGTATGGATGGCCGTTGTGGCAAGGCTTGGGCCTAGTCATTGCGGAAGACAGCTGCGCAGATCCTTCATCATCAGCAGCCCACGAGGAAAGAGAGTGAGTAATGGCTGCCGCTCCCTTATATGAGCAGGGGCAGGGCCGTTTTGGATTGGTCCGTGTCAGCTGTCACTCATCGTTACAATGCATGGTGGGTGCATACGTCACGGGAACGTCCAAAGGTCCTAAAGCAAAACCATAGAGTTTCCACCTGATTACATGACCCGCAGGTCTTGCTACGCTGCAAACAGGTACATAACTAAATATATACATCTCTATACCTATAGTTGCATAAATATCAAATAGAAGCACCACATATGTACTGACTAAGTGAGAGGTGACAAGGGGAAAACTAGACAAGAGAGACACCGATGTCCTAGGGACTCTGACTATGGGGACCTCTATACAGGTAACGTATAGGATACGGTACCGGGACACCACATTACTAATATGTGGTGAGGGGCCCCTCAAATCCACTTCAAAATGGAACTGGTCCCTGAAAAATTCCGACTTTGAAAATTTTGTGAAAAATTGGAAAATTGCTGCTGAACTTTGAAGCCCTCTGATGTCTTCCAAAAGTAAAAACATGTCAACTTTATGATGCAAACATAAAGTAGACATATTGTATATGTGAATCAATATATAATTTATTTGGGATGTCTATTTTCCTTATAAGCAGAGAGTTTCAAAGTTAAAAAAATACAACGTTTTCAATTTTTTCATCAAATTTGGGAATTTTTCACCAAGAAATGATGCAAGTATTGACAAAATTTACCACTAACATAAAGTAGAATATGTCACAAAATCAGAATGAAAAGTAAAAGCATCCCAGAGTTACTAATGATTAAATTATTGACAGTGGTCAGATGTGCAAAAAATGTCAGGGTCCTTAAAGGGGTACTCCGCCACTAGACATCTTATCCCCTATTCAAAGGATAGGGGATAAGATGTCAGATCACCGTGGTCCCGCTGCTGGGGACCCCCGAGATATGGCACCCCGCTATCATTACTGCACAGAGCACGCGCTGTACGTAATGACCGGCGATACAGGGGTCAGAGCATCGTGTCTTCACGGCTCCGCCCCCTTGTGGTGTCACGGCCCGCCCCCTTAATTCAAGTCTATGGGAGGGGGCGCCACACCCCCTCCCATAGACTTGTATTGAGGGGCGGGCCGTGACGTCACGAGGGGGCAGAGCCGTGACGTAACGATGATCCGGTCCCTGTATTCCTCGTCATTACACACAGAGCGAGTTTGCTCTGTGCAGTAATGATGGTGGGGTGCCGCAGCAGAGATCCCAGGGGTCCCCACTCCCAGCGATCTGACATCTTATCCCCTATCCTTTGGATAGGGGATAAGATGCTATGGGTGGAGTTCACCTTTAAGGTGAAAATGGGCTCAGTCCTTAAGGGGTTAAAGGCAGATGCCTGCCAGTGTTTATCTGCCCACACAGGTATTAAAGTAATAGATTTTTCCAAGCATTTAAAACGTATACCCATATAAATATCTGTGTTATTAACTACTTCACTGCACTAGTGTCCCTCACAGAGATCTTCATCTAACACCTGCTATCTCTAAAATGGCTGCAGAAGCTTAGTGTATAGGCATATATAGTGATATTGACATCACCCCCATACCTACTCCTGATTTATAGAGAGAACATTTTAAAATACATTTTGGGATTCCTTGAGGTCATATCATCCTTTCTCCATCTCCTTTCTGCCACATTGCTGATTTTTTTTTAGCATGTTCTGCTGAACCGAACCTCCCAAAGTTCGAGTTCTGGCTGAACTTGAGTTCTTTGGGTTCAATTTGCCCATCAATACTCCTGACTTGATACTATTATAAGGTTAAAAGTAATATGGTCACACATTAATGACACCCTCTTATCCTGAACCTAGGTCATCATAGTACATTTTACAATTACAACCATCTAAAGTTTTTGACTTCATTTTAAGCATAGTAATTGTCTGTTATGAGAATAGCCCAGGGGATCACCATCTCCAGGGTTAGACAAGCACTTTTGGCACACAACAAGGGTATGTTCACACAGCGGAATTTCCGTACGTAATTCAATGCCTATTGATTTGAATGGGATTCCGCTGTCCCATTCTGTTACTCTTTCCATATTTCGCAGAAATATGGAAATCAATTAAATCAATGAGGCTTGAATTTCAGTGGAAGTCTGTGTTTTAGGAACTTTGCTGAACGGAATGTCTGTGAAATTGGGTAAAATTTACAGTCTGACCATATCCTAACAGTCCACATTAGTCAATTATGGGCCACTAACTATACATTAAATAGCTAAGCAGAACGAAGGCTAGTGGACAGCTCCCAAACAAAAACATCCACCATTTGGTTACTAACAATGTGTTTTTTATATTTTGTAATTTAAAAACAGTTCATGGAAAGTATGGTGCCTATTTAAAGGGGTACTCCACTGGCCAGCGTTTAGAACATTTAAATCAGAACGTTAAGTTCTCACTGTGGGGTTGGCCTTGCCCCCTCGTGGTGTCAGGCCATGCCCCCTCACTGGATGTCTATGGGACGGGGCATGGTGGCGGTCACACCCCCTCCCATAGAATTGCAGTGAGGGGGCATGGCCTGACATCATGAGGGGCGTGACCGATCCCCTGCAGCCCGAACACAGCATTAAGAACTAAATGTTCTGAACACTGCCCAGAGAAGTACCCCTTTAAATTGTTTAAGCTTCACTCACCACTTTTGAACCCATTCTATTATATGAATGTCTTTTTATAGGTGAATTCTTAATAATAAAACACAATATTCCAGATGTGGTATCATTAATGCTTGATAGAATGAGATCACTGTCTTTCTCTTCCTACTGGTCATACCAGTGTTTTCCTGCAGGTGTGCCTCCAGTATGTCCAGACAACCAACGCTGGTTAGGAAACACTGGGTTGCATATTTCAGAGTAAATTATAAAAGATTATATTCTTTAATCTCATTAGGCTACATTAATCAATTGCAATTAATTGAAAGAGTAAAAAGAAGAGTAAATACTGGTCCAAAAAATCTTCGTTGTCATGTGCAAATATTAAAATTCTATTGTTATAATTCCAGTCTGCATAACAAAGCCCAGATATTATTCTTATAGTCTCAGGAAGCCGACAAAAGCAATAATGAATATTTTTGAAACAGTAAATTCATATTATATCACAGTTTTAATCACAGTAAGTAGGATTCTGAACAGAAAATGCATTTCTATTATTAGCTGAGCTAATCGCATTTACATCTGATGACAATACAGTAGATCTATCTGCCAAGATTTAATTATTTTAATTACTTACTTAATTGCTAGGAATATTATTACCTTGTATTTATCTTTTACACATAAAATGTTTACTGCCCTCATTCTTGCATGTCTTCAGTACCTCCCTTTACATTGCATGAAATGTTAATTAACATGTGTACAATTTGTGACATAGGAATTATTTCAGAATTCTGTCCTCATGCAAATTTTAATCTCACATCCCATTTACTAAATACTATGAACTTTAAAAAGACTTATAAACACAGACCTTAACCTTTTCAATATTCTGCATTTTGATGAGCTGCCTTTCTTTCTAGTTTTACTCTGGCTACTTTTACTGTAAATAGGGGAGTATGGGATGATCCATGCTCCATACTACAGAATGCTTCAAAGGTCAGAACAACAAAGTTTACTGTCAGTATGAATAAACAAAACACCATATTAACTGCATACTATATCATAGAAATATTACATTGCTGTAAATACAACTTAGCAATGGGAATGAGTAAAGTAATTAAAAACTTGCAGTAAATCAAGTGTAGTAAAGGATAATACATTTAATTATGAAAATTGCTTAGGAGGATTTACCCTGTGTATAACGGATATTGAATACCACTTTTAAGGAGCATGTAATGCTCAGGAGAGCGTGTCATCTGCATAGCAGGTTCTACATTTTATTTACAGGGAGTGCACAGCCCTCAGGAGAACCTACCTCTACACAGGAGTGATATTGCCTTCTTGTTTGCAGGGAGCACACAGCACTGTGCCTGCCCAACATTGACTGTATTGTTTAATGTTGACAACCTGACAACCACATAGGGGGAGATTTTTGCATGTAGTTTATTTCATTTATGGAGCAATTTTGTTTTGGTTTTTATTTGTCACAGGTGACTAGGTGGGAGGTCGCTAGGGCCCAGCAAACCTCCTCATAGTTTTTCACCACAAACATTGATTTAAATAAATTATTTATTTTCACTTTACTTGAGTCTAATCGATTTCTTTATTTCCCACACACCGAAACAGGTGACTAAATGAAAATAGCAAGATCAATTTTATCATTTAATCCTAGTTCGTCTTGGTCATTTAGTCACCTGTTTCATATAAGCATTGCATTTTTGTACGTTTAAAAAAAATTTAGCTGCAAATTTGCACTTGTTCTTGTTAAAGCATATGCCCACTGGCGTCAGAGATACAGGTATTTAACACCTGCTCTGATGTTTGTGGGGGATTGGTCCGAGGAAGTGCCCAGTGCACAAAATAGCTATCACCGCAATACTCTTCCTTGTGTTTGTATGCACACATGCACCTTTCCTGATTAAAGTTCTACATTTTACCCACTGAAGACTGGTGAGTGCCATTCATCTACTCTCGTATATATGCATGGACTATCTCCTGAATTGAGCACCCGTGTAACCAGGGAGTTTTTTGGCTGTTATCAGAAAGTGAAAGGAGGTGAAAGTGTTAATATCAATAATCACAATTGAGATGTTTTTTGAATATTTAAAGTCTTTTGGCTATGTTCACACATTGAATTTTTACTGCATTTTGTCGGTTTCTGAAGCGATTTTCCAAAAATTGCTGTAAAATACATTTTATTGCCATGATTTTGCTATTGGAAAAGCCCAGCAAAAAATGCAGCGAGAAATAGAATGTATGAATACATCCTTAGGAAAGGTGTAAAACTATTATACATTCTGATCCCATAGAGAGAGAAGCAGCAGGAGTATACAGATAGAGATGGGAGGGTGGAGAGGGGTCTGTGAACTGCTAGGAGGGAATCTGGTAGGTAAGGATGTCATCCTACAATTCACAGAAAGTCAACTGACCCAGGACTTGTGTTCTTTTTAACACATTGATTTGAATATGTGATCAGAATTACCCACACTAATCTGTTGCAATCCTGGTACTTTGGAACATGAAAATTACCTGCTTGATGCACAAGGGACATTTTCAAGTTCACTGAGCACAGTGATGTTCTGTTGGTATCTTCCTATTAATGCCTCCTCCCAGGTGCTGAGCCTCCTCTGAAGAATGGCACTCTACTCTGCAGAGGCACAGCACAGTGGAGTGCAGGAATTGCAAAGGAGTGGAGGCACAGAGCAGAAACCGATAAGTTTCATTGTCATCAGTTTTACCTACAAGCCTGTATGATAGGTTAGTGTGGGTGACACTGATAAAATATTCTCTTTAATGTGTTAAATAGAAGTCCTGAGTCAGCTGACTCCCTTTATCCTACTCCACGGATTCAGAAGCTATACTTCTGCTGCTAAAGTGTATCACGTCACTCCACAAGTGTGGTCCTAGTATGGCACATAAGTATAGTCATTAGTCTGAGTCTTCAATATAATGGTGGGGGTGCTGAAAGGTTGCTGAGGAAGATCGAGGCCTTATTTGTGCTCCTCGGGCTTCCATGGATCGGCGATTGTTAAGAGTTGCCTAAAAGAGCCTTTAGCAATCAAATGCTGATTATAGATGGATCAATGTAATGCAATTGCATTACATTGATCTATGTAAGCTTTCTAGTTATGGTTTAGGATGAGTCCCATCTTGAAAAATTAACCACATAACTTCGGTATATGAGCTGTCTATGTCTCAAACCAGTTAAAACAACATTGAAGGTTTCATTATCTTCACAAATATTGAATTTGCTTTTCAAGCCTTTATTTAGATACCCTAGCTACAGAAGATTGTTTTGTTATAGACCCTCATAGCACCCTTTATTTAGATACCCTAGCTACAGAAGATTGTTTTGTTATAGACCCTCATAGCACCCAGTACCTAGAACCCTTGCAAAGAAACAAAAACTTTAGGTAATGTAAAATGTTTATTTAAAAAGAAAGAGATGATTTCAATATTATGGTATATTTTTGGATGCCTCAGAATATGGAGTTTAAATTCAAATTAAAGTGTCTGCATATGTGTATTTATGAATTGCACTGTGACATACAGAACTGACCTTTAGAATGCACTTCTGTTATAAATTAATACCCATTTGCGGTCTCCGACGTTTATAGGCATTAAAATGTAAGTTTCCTGTTTTAACTTATATATTAACAAGACATTCATTGTCACATGTTAGAAATATGTCCATTATTTGCTGACATTTTTCCTAAGATGTAACTGCTGTAATTTATTTTTTCATTAATGTGATAGTTTCTCTAGTTCTACTTAACATAATGTTATAATTTTAAGACTTACGCTAATCAGCCATAACCATAACCCCTTAAGGACTCAACCCTTTTTCACCTTAAGGACTCAGCCCTTTTTTGCACATCTGACCACTGTTACTTTAACCCCTTAACGACCACGGACGTAAATGTACGTCCTGGTTGGGCGGGACTTCCCGCATTAGGACGTACATTTACGTCCTGTGTATGACCACGAGCATCGGAAGGGTGCTCGCGTCATACACGGCAGGTTCCGGCTGCTAGCCGGCATGGCCGACATGGCCGACATCCGCGATCGTACTGATGTCCGCCATTAACCCCTCAGATGCCGTGATCAATACAGATCACGGCATCTGCGGCATTGCGGTACTTTGATTGGATGATTGGATCGCCCGCATGGCGGCCGGAGGTCCCCTCACCTGGCTCCGGCTGGCTCCCGGGGTCTTCTGCTCTGGTCTGAGATTGAGCAAACAAGAACAGAAGATCACCGATAATACTGAGCAGTGCTATGTCCTATACATAGCACTGCACAGTATTAGCAATCAAATGATTGCTATAGATAGTCCCCTATGGGGACATAAAAAGTGTAAAAGAAATGTGAAAAATCCCCTCCCCAATAAAAATAAAAATTGTCAGTTTTTCCCATTTTACCCCCAAAAAGCTTCTTTTTTTAAATAAATATATTTGGTATCACCGCGTGTTTAAATGTCCGAACTATCAAAATACAATGTTAATGATCCCGTACGGTGAATGACGTAATCGTAAAAAATTAAAAAAGTCCAAAAATGCTGCTTTTTTTGTCACATTTTATTTAAAAAAAATTTATAAAAAATTATCTAAAAGTTTTATATATGCAAATGTGGTATCTAAAAAAAGTACAGATGACGACGTAAAAAATTTGCCCTCATATTGCCCTATATACGGAAAAATGAAAAAGTTATAGGTGGTCAAAATAGGGCGATTTTAGATTACTGATTTTGTACAAAAAGTTTTAGATTTTTTTTAAGCATTACAAAAATATAAAAGTATCTAGCCATGGGGATCATTTTAATTGTATTGACCCACAGAATAAAGAACACATATATTGTTTACCGTAAATTGTACAGTGGGAAAACGAACCCCTCCAAAATGTGCAAAATTTTGGTTTTCATTAAAATTTCCTCCCTAAAAAAATTTTTTTTTTGGGTTCGCCGTACATTTTATGGTAAAATGAGAGGTTTCATTACAAAGTACAATTGGTCACTCAAAAAACAAGCCCTTATATGGGTATGTAGATGGAAATATAAAAGAGTTATGGATTTTAGAAGGCGAGAAGGAAAAAACGAAAATGCAAAAATAAAATTGGCCTGGTTCTTTAGGTGAAAATGGGCTTGCTCATTAAAGGGTTAAGCATTAATAACTCTGGGATGCTTTTACTTTTCATTCTGATTCCGAGATAGTTTTTCATGACATATTCTACTTTATGTAAGTGGTAAATTTTCGTTGATACTTGCATCATTTCTTGGTGAAAAACTCAAAAATTTTATGAAAATTTGGAAAATTTTGCCTTTTTTTTTTACTTTGAAAACGGACATCCCAAATAAATTATATATTGATTCACATAAACAATAAGTCTACATTATGTTTCCATCCTCAAGTTTACATATTTTTACTTTTGGAAGACATCAGAGGACTTCAAAGTTCAGCATCAATTTTCCAATTTTTCACAAAATTTTCAAAATCAGAATTTTTCAGGGACCAGTTCAGTTATGAAGTGAATTTGAGGGGCCTTCATATAATAAATACCCAATAAATGACCACATTATAAAATCTACACCCCTCAAAGTATTCAAAATGGCATTCAGTAAGTGGTTTAACTGGTTAGGTGTTTTACAGGAATAGCAGCAAAGTGAAGGAGAAAATTCAAAATCTTCATTTTTTACACTCGCATGTTCTTGTAGACCCAGTTTTTGAATTTTTACAAGGGGTAAAAGGAGAGAAATCACCATAATATTTGTAAAGCAATTTCTCTTGAGTAAGGAAATATCTCAAATGTGTATGTCAAGTGCTCTGTGGGTGCACTAGAGGGCTCAGAAGGGAAGGAGCGACAATGACATTTTTGAGAGTGAGTTTTTCTGAAATGGTTTTTGGGGGGCATGTCACATTTAGGAAGCCCCTATGGTGCCAGAACAGCAAAAAACACCACATGACATACTATTTTGTAAACTACACCCCTCAAGGAACGTAACAAAAGGTCCAGTGAGCCTTAACCCCCCACAGGTGTTTTTGACGACTTTTTGTTAAAGTTGGATGTGTAAAGGAATTTTTTTTCACTAAAATGCTGGTTTCCCCCAAATTTTAAATTTGTACAAGGGGTAACAGGAGAAAATGTCCCCCAAAAATTTGTAACCCCATCTGTTCTGAGTATGGATATGCCCGATGTGTCGACGTCAAGTCCTCTGCTGGAGCACTACAATGCTCAGAAGAGAAGGAGTGCCATTGAACTTTTGGAGAGAGAATTTTGTTGAAATAGAAGCCCCCATGGTGCAAGAACAGTGGACCCCCTCACATGTGACCACATTTTGGAAACTACACCCCTCACAGAATTTAATAAGGGGTGCAATGAGCATTTACACCCCATTGGCGTTTGACAGATCTTTGGAACAGTGGGCTGAGAAAATGAAAAATAACATTTTTCACTTTCACAGACCACTGTTCCAAAAATCTGTCAGACACCTGTTCGTGCATGCTGGGGGTAGTTTTGCAAGATTTAGAGGGCCTCCAAACTGTGGCCCTCTAGATGTTGCAAAACTACAAATCCCAGCATGCCCAGACAGCAAACTGCTGTGTGGGCATACCGGGAGTTGTAATTTTGCAAGATCTAGAGTAGGCCACAGTTTAGAGTCCACTGCACAGTGATCTCCAAACTGTAGCCCTCCAGCTGTGGCAAAACTACAAATCCCAACACGCCCAAACAGCAAACAGCTGTCTGGGCATGCTGGGAGTTGTAGTTTTGCAACATCTGGATGGCTACAGTTTAGAGACCATTGTATAGTGGTCTCCAAACTGTAGCCCTCCAGATGTTGCTAGGCAACAACTCACCGGTTTTCGTAGGATCGCCGCACCAGGAAGCCGCACGTCATCGCCGCCTGCCGCTGATTCCCCCATTCTGCCCGGACTACAGTGGGTAGGCAGAGCTGGGGAACAAAATTTTAACCCCCCCTACCCCGCCCCTGATCTGCCATTGGTTGTTCGCTTCTGACCGACCAATAGCAGGGATAGGAGGGGTGGCATCCCTACCCCCTCACTCCTATCCCTTCAGGGGGTGTTTTGGTCAACCCCGACCCCCCTTATTTTCCGGGTCACTGGGTCACCAGAGACCCGTATGACCCAAATTTGTCACAGATAGCCGATCAGAATTGACCAGTAGACATGTGCAATTCGGTTCGGCGCGAATGTCTAATTTACCGAATTTTACCGTTTTCGGGCATTCGGACCGATCCGAATGCACGAAAACATATTTTGAACATTCCCGAATAGCCACGATAATACGAATAGTAAAATAACAAATCCATTCGTTAATTACCAAATGCATTTGGTAAATAACGAATGCATTCGTCATCCGTAAACAAACGTAAAGAATTCCTTCTAATAACAAAAAATAAATAAAAAAAGATACAGTAGTGATGGAAAAAATTGTATCTAATGAAATGTATCTTTTTTATTATGAAATGTTTATTAATTTTTAAACAGGGATCGATTTATGTGAGCGGGTAAAGCACTAAAAATGTAGTCGACAATAATAAAAATGTAGTGTGTGCGTGTTTTTCACTTTTTTTTTTACATTTTTTAGGTAGTACTACTACTCCCAGCATGGAACACACTGTTCCATGATGGGAGTAGTAGTTATCTGTACTAATTGACAGATCACTGGGGTCCCTTGGGATCCTCTTGTATAACGTATAGATGCGGCGGCCACTCTTCTATGGTCCCCTGCACTCACGTATATATATATACATATTCATATTTCCCGCAGAGCTGTGATTGGCCAGATGGTTCCAGCCAATCACAGCTCTCTGTGAGAAATAGGCATATGTGTATATATATATATATATATATATATATATATATATATATATATATAAATATATATTTATAGATGGCTGTGCAAGGGACCATAGGAGAGTGGCCGCCGCATCCATACATTATACAGGAGCATCACAGCGGGTGTCAGGAGTGATACCCGCAGTGATCTTTCCTTTACTACAAGTACTACTACTCCCAACATGGAGTACACTCTGCTCCATGCTGGGAGCTCTAGTACCTGCATTAATAGACAGATCGCAGCGGGTGTCAGAAGTTACACTCACTGAGATATGTCTATTAATGGAGGTACTATAGCTCCCAGCATGGAGCAGAGTGTGCTCCATGTTGGGAGTATTAGTACCTGCAGTAAGGGACAGATCCCAGCGGACGTCACCCCTCCTGACACCCGCTGCGATCGTCCTTATGTGAATGTCGGGATCAGCTGTTCTCAGGGCTACAGAGCTGGGAGAACAGCTGACGCTGAGCCGTAGGTATACATCGTATATCTACTGCCCAGCAAGAACTTACAGTGAGCCTGCAATGTGTATACAGTATACACATTGCTGGCTCACTTAACCCCTTGCTGAGCTGTGCGCTATGCGTAAGCCCAGCAAAGACAGAGTTAACTTACACTGCTGGACAGTGTAGGTTAACCCTTTGGGCAGTATACATTATATACAGCTATCTATAGATAGCTGTATATAGTGTATACAGAAGACGAAGTCTGCTTATTCCCTTGAGTACCGGGCAGGTCTGTGTAGCTCCGCCCCCTAGTGATAATGTCATTACAGAAGGGAACAAGGCTAGTTGATCTGAATCTCTGTTCACATTGTCCATTTTGTATAATGTGAACAGACCCTTCTGGCAGTGTCTACCCAGACAGGGAGACTCCAGCTGTTGCTAAACTACAACTCCCAGCATGCCCAGACAGCCAAAGGCTGTCTGGGCATGCTGGGAGTTGTAGTTTTGCACCAATTGGTGGCTCCCTGTTTCGGTAGACATTGCATTGAATGAAAATATGGGGAACCTTATGCGTTTTTTTATTTTATTTATTTAAATAAAAAAAACATATAGGGTTCTCCGTATTTTCATTCTCAGCACAATACCAACCAAACAGCAACAGCCTGACGTTACTAGGGTGGGCGAGGACCATTGTTTCTTGCCCTCCCCAGCCTAAATAACGCCAGCCTGTTACCGCCTAGGCCCAGGAGCGCCATTTTTGACACTCCGGGCCTGTTGGTACCTGCTCTTCCCGTCACCCCTGTGGCGGTGGGTACCGGGTAATAATTGGGGGTTAGCACTGGCTGTTTTTGGGGCTAACGCTAAGCCCCGGCTTAGTAATGGATTCAGTCAATAAGACCGGCTTCCACTACTAAGCCTGAAAATTCAATAAAAAAAAAAAAAAAACACATTGGAAAAATTATTTTATTTAAAAAAACACTCCCCCACAGCCCTCATTAACCATTTTATTAAAAGAAAAAAAATAATCCATTGAATCCGCAGTAAACCTCTGCATACACGGATCTGAAACGAGAAGAAAAAAAACACAAAAAATTGGTTATGACATTTTTGGCACTGTCCGCTGGGGAGAGCACCCATGATGCAATGTCTACCGAAACAGGGAGCCACCAATTGGTGCAAAACTACAACTCCCAGCATGCCCAGACAGCCTTTGGCAGTCTGGGCATGCTGGGAGTTGTAGTTTAGCAACAGCTGGAGTCTCTCTGTCTGGGTAGACACTGCCAGAAGGGTCTGTTCACATTATACAAACGGACAATGTGAACAGAGCTTCAGATTAACTAGCCTTGTTCCCTTCTGTAGCTCTGCCCCCTAATGACATCATCACTAGGGGGCGGAACTACACGGACCTGCCCGATACTCGAGGGAAGTAAGCTGACTTCGTCTTCTGTATACACTATATACAGCTATCTATAGATAGCTGTATATAGTGTATACCGCCCAAAGGGTTAACCTACACTGTCCAGCAGTGTAAGTTAACTCTTTCCTTGCTGGGCTTGCACATAGCGCACAGCTCAGCAAGGGGTTAAGTGAGCCAGCAATGTGTATACTGTATACACATTGCAGGCTCACTGTAAGTTCTTGCTGGGCAGTAGATATACGATGTATACCTACGGCCCAGCATCAGCTGTTCTCCCGACTCTGTAGCCCTGAGAACAGCTGATCCCGACATTCACATAAGGACTGGTGTCAGGAGGAGTGACATCCACTGGGATCTGTCCCTTACTGTAGGTACTAATACTCTAAACATGGAGCAAACTCTGCTCCATGCTGGGAGCTGTAGTACCTGCATTAATAGACATATCGCAGCAAGTGTAACTTCTGACACCTGTTGCGATCTGTCTATTAATGCAATTACTACAGCTCCCAGCATGGAGCAGAGTGTACTCCATGTTGGGAGTAGTAGTACTTATAGTAAAGGAAAGATCACTGCAGGTATCACTCCTGACACCCGCTGTGATGTTCCTGTATAATGTATGGATGTGGCGGCCGCTCTCCTATGGTCCCCTGCACGGCCGTATATATATATATATATATATATATATATATATATATATATATATATATATGTATGTACGCATATTCCTATTTCTCACAGAGAGCTGTGATTGGCTGGAACCATCTGGCCAATCACAGCTCTGCGGGAAATATGAATATTTGTATATATACGTGAGTGCAGGGGACCGTAGAAGAGTGGCCACCGTATCTATACATTATACAAGAGGTTCGCAAGGGACCCTGGCGATCTGTCAATTAGTACAGGTAATTACTACTCCCATTATGGAACAGTGTGTTCCATGCTGGGAGTAGTACTACCTAAAAAATGTAAAAAGTGAAAAACACGCACACACTTCATTTTTATTATTGTCCGCTACATTTTTAGTGCTTTACCCGCTCACATAAATTGTTCCCTGTTTAAAAATGAATAAACATTTCATAATAAAAAAGATACATTTCGTTAGATACAATTTTTTCCATCACTACTGTATCTTTTTTATTATAATTTTTTAGGGTACCCTACGAAATTTTAATAAAAAAGATATTTCCATAATTTTTTAGGATCGCTAAAGTCCAAAAAGAATAAAAAGATTTACCGAATTTACCCAAATACCGAATGTATCCGAAAAATCAAACCGAACACCCGAATACCGAATGTATCCGAAAAATCAAAACCGAATATATTACCGAACCGAAAAATGTTTCCAAAAGGAAACGAAACGAAAATGTTTCTAGTGCACTAGTCTATTGACCGGCAATTTGCAGCGATAGCCAACATAGGGGGGTCTCAGGACCCCCCTCGACAATGTGCCAGGATGCCTGCTGAATGATTTCAGCAGGCATCGCGGTCCGGTCCGCCCTGGAGAAACGCAGGGCGTACCTGTATGCCCTAAGTTCTTAAGGACTCGGCAACGGGGCGTACGGGTATGCCTTGCGTCCTTAAGTGGTTAAAGGGGAACTCTGATACAGAAGTTATTATCTATTATCCACAGGATATAAGATAAGTGTCTGATCACTGGGACCCCCCACAATCTCCTGCATGGCACCCCAGCTCTTCTCATTCACAGAGCGACCTCTGCTCTGTGCATGGCTTACTGTAAACCCTGCACAAAGTGGTGGACGACATGCCCCAACTTCTGGGGCGAACTGACTTGCCTGTTCGTTCGGACATGGTTCAAGGGCAAAGAAGGGACCGCTGCTACCACCGCTACCAGGCTAACGCTGTTTTCCGCTGTATGTGCTGCTCACGTGAATACTGCTGAATCAACCTACCTGGCTACCTCCCTACCTACCCTTTTTTGCACAAGACACCAAAGGGGTGTAAGGGAATTTTATGCTCCCCGATTTTGCATGTGCTCCTCCCCTCAGCTCTCTGTACCATTTATTGGCTCTGCCTCCGCGAAAAACTGTCCAGGACGAATTGCCTTCACCTCCTCACCCTGTACTGCATTTTGGATTGTATAAGTTTTTACAAAACAGTGTGTAGGTAGATTTTGCAAAACTTCAACTACCAGCAAGCCCAGAAAACCAAAGCATGTATGGGTATGCTGCAAGATGTATATACACTGCTCAAAAAAATAAAGATAACACTAAGGAACACTAAGATAACACATCCTTGATCTGAATGAATTAACTAATTGTAAGAAATACTTTCATCTTTACATAGTTGAATGTGTTGACAACAAAATCACACAAACATTATCAATGGAAAGAACATTTATCAGCCCATGGAGGTCTGGATATGGATTCACACTCAAAATAAAAGTGGAAAACCACACTACAGGCTGATCCAACTTTGATGTAATGTCTATAAAACAAGTCAAAATGAGGCTCAGTAGTGTGTATGTGGCCTCCACGTGCCCGTATGACCTCCCTACAATGCTCCTGGTCTCCTGAGGGATTTCCTCCCAGACCTGTACTAAAGCATCCGCCAACTCCTGGACAGTCTGTGGTGCAACATGGCGTTAGTGGATGGAGCAAGACCTGATGTCCCAGATGTGCTCAATCGTATTCAGGTCTGGGGAACGTTCGGGCCAGTCCATAGCATCAATGCCTTCATATTGCAGGAACTGCTGACACACTCCAGCCACATGGTCTAGCATTGTCTTGCATTAGGAGGAACCCAGTGCCAACCATACCAGCACATGGTCTCAAAAGGGGTCTAAGGATCTCATCTTGGTACCTAATGGCAGTCAGGCTACCTCTGACAAGCACATGGAGGGCTGTGCGGCCCCCCAAAGAAAGGCAACCTCACACCATTACTGACCCACCGCCAAACCAGTCATGCTGGAGGATGTTGCAGGCAGCAGAACATTATCCACGGCATCTCCAGACTCTGTCACGTCTTTCACATGTGCTCAGTGTGAACCTGCTTTAATCTGTGAAGAGCACAGTGCGCCAGTGGCGAATTATCCAATCTTGGTGTTCTCTGGCAAATGCCAAGCATCCTACACGGTGTTGGGCTTTAAGCACAACCCCCACCTGTGGATGTTTGGATCTCATACCACCCTCATGGAGTCGGTTTCTGACCGTTTGAGTGGACACATGCACATTTGTGGCCTACTAGAGGTAATTTTGCAGGGCTCTGGCAGTGCTCCTCCTTGCACAAAGGTGGAAGTAGCAGTCCTGCTGCTGGGCTGTTGCCCTCCTACAGCCTCCTCCATGTCTCCTGATGTACTGGCCTGTCTCCTGGTAGCGCCTCCATGCTCTGAACACTACGCTGACAGACACAGCAAATCTTCTTGCCACAGCTCGCATTGATGTGCCAGCCTGGACGAGCTGCACTACCTGAACCACTTGTGTGGGTTGTGGACTCCATCTCATGCTACCACTAGAGTGAAAGCACCGCCAGCATTCAAAAGTGACCAAAACATCAGCCAGGAAATATAGGAACTGATAAGGGGTCTGTGGTCACCACCTGCAGAACCACTTCTTTATTGGGGGTGTCTTGCTAATTGCCTATAATGTCCACCTCTTGTCTGTTTCATTTGCATAACAGCATGTGAAATTGATTGTCAATCAGTGTTGCTTCCTGAATGGACAATGTGATTTCACAGAAGTGTGATTGACTTGGAGTTATATTGTGTTGCTTAACCCCTTAAGGACCCAGCCCATTTTCACGTTAAGGACCCGGGCATTTTTTGCACATCTGACCACTGTCACTTTAAGCATTAATAACTCTGGGATGCTTTTACTTTTCATTCTGATTCCGAGACAGTTGTTTTGTGACATATTCTGCTTTAAGTTAGTGGTGACATTTTGTCGATACTTGCATCATTTGTTTATGAAAAGGTTGAAAATTTGGAATTTTTTTTACTTTGAAACTTTGCTTATAAGGAAAATGGACATCCCAAATAAATTATATATAGATTCACATATACAATGGGGGATATTTTTCAAAGCTGTCTGTGTCCCGCATCAATATAGACCAAACTACAGAGTGTTAGGCTGGTCTATTGTGCGCTTAATTTATCAAAAGTCACAAGGCTCTTGATGAATTCTGCACACAGACGTCAGGATCTATGCTTTAGACTGTATTTAAAGGGGTTATCCAGGAAAAAACTATTTTTTATATATATCAACTGGCTCCAGAAAGTTAAACAGATTTGTAAATTGCTTCTATTAAAAAATCTTAATCCTTTCAGTACTTATGAGCTTCTGAAGTTAAGGTTGTTCTTTTCTGTATAAGTGCTCTCTGATGACAAGTGTCTTGGGAACCATCCAGTTTAGAAGCAAATCTCCATAGTAAACCTCTTCTGAACTGGGCGGTTCCCGAGACACATGTCATCAAAGAGCACTTAGACAGAAAAGAACAACCGTAAAGGGGTTATCCATCATAAGGTGATTTTAGTACGTACCTGGCAGACAGTAATGGGCATGCTTAGGAAGGATCTGTGCTTGTCTTGGGCTAAATGGCTTTGCTGTGAGATTACCATAACACTGTGGCTAGCGTTCTGTGAACTTGTATTTCCTGTTTTCAGTTTTCTTGTTTGCCTACAAATCCCATGATACCATTTTCCTCCTTCCCACACATCAGCTACCCCGCCCATTGAAACTAAATGAGCTGCAGAACTGTGGTCTTCAATCAGGAAGAAAAAAAAAAGGATAGGAATAGGCTAAGAAAATCAGTTCATCCAGATCAACTTGGATCTTCTTATTAGCCTTTTTTTTTTTTGACATTTGGGTCGTATATATATATATATATATATATATATATATATATATATATATATATATATATATATATATAGCAGTTAACTCACACAGGTGTCTGCACTTGCTTTCTGAGAATATGAGAATCTCAAAACAGCCAATTTCTCCCTCCCACAAACCCTCCCCTTCTTTTTCCCCTAATTCCACGCAGAATTCCGTGCAAATTTCGGGCAAACGTCCGCTCTAATTGAAAATTCTTTTTTCTGCACAAACTTTTTTCAGTGAATTGAATTACTCAGTTCAGTGTGAACACACCCTTATACTTTCCAGGATCCAGTACAGAGCGGAGATGCAGAGGCAATGCATCTCTGATGATTTTTCATGGTGGTGGAGCCAAGGAATGGTCAGGAGCAGGGCCGGTTTTAGGCTTGGCGTGGCCCTAGGCAAAATCAAAAGAGGGGCCCCAAAAGTTGTAATAGTGCACTAACCAGATTTGCACATTTTTGGTCACTTCAAATACCATAAAAATATTTTAAAAAGCAATTGAAAAGTCCCATCAAAACAAAAATGGTACCGATAAAAACTACAAATCACAGCGCAAAAAATGACTTCATACATCCCCATATACAGAAAAATAAAAGAGTTATAGGGATCAGAATAGTACAATGTTATATTTTTGTATAGTTCCCCCACATTAGGTTGGCAGTATAGTTCCCCCACATTAGATAGGCAGTATAGTTCGCCCCACATTAGGTTGTAGTTCCCCCACATTAGGTTGACAGTATGTTCCCCCACATTAGGTTGTAGTTCAGCCACATTAGGTAGACAGTATAGTTCCCCCACATTAGGTTGGCAGTATAGTTCCCCCACATTAGTTTGGCAGTATAGTTCCCCCACATTAAGTTGGCAGTATGTTCCCCCACATTAGATAGACAATATAGTTCCCCCACATTAGATAGACAGTATAGTTCCCCCACATTAGGTTGGCAGTATAGATCCCCCACATTAGGTTGGCAGTATAGTTCCTCCACATTAGGTTGCAGTTCCCCCTAATTAGGTTGACAGTATGTTCCTCCTAATTAGGTTGAAAGTATAGTTCCCCTCTTGCCCCCCCCCCTACTTTTTCCATTTTTCACAATTCCTTACTTGGCCGCGCTCCGCAGGCTCAGGTAATGCGGTGGGTCTTGTGGGCTGTGGGGATAATATGACGAGTGACGTCTCCTGCCGGGCCCTCTATGCTGCGTCAGGGACGTCACTCCTCATTTCCTGCAGCCGGACACAGAGCGCTTCACGACACAGTTTTTTTTTTCACTACTCCGGCGCTGCAGGAAATGAGGAGTGACGTCCCTGACGTAGCATAGAGGACCCGACAGGACACGTCTCTCAACATATTATTCACACAGCCCGCAAACCCTCCGTTTTAAAGTGACCGCGGCCGGGTTGCTTATCTTTAATAAGCAGCCAGCGCTGCGGACACTTTAAAACAGTTGCCCCCCCCTTACTGAGCAGTGGGCAGGGGGGCCCCTGGGGGATGGGGGCCCTAGGCAATTGCCTGGGTTGCCCCCCCCCCCCCAATGCCAGCCCTGGTCAGGAGGGCTGAGTGGAAGAGCAGACATAAATTGTCCGGGGCACATAAAAATCCCTCACAGCGGCATTATAACAGTTCAGGGCGTATGGATGAGGAGATAGTGTAGAGGAGAGGAGGGCACTGGAAAAATTCAGAGTCTAACAGTTTGTCCTGCAGATATTAAGAGATTTAAGTTTTAGATGAAAGAAGCCATCATGGCGGGTCTAATGGAGAAGAAAAGGAGAGGACACCCCTTATCAGAAAAGACATTTGTGATTTCCCTAGATGTAACTGTAATTACTTGGTGTATATGGTGTTTATATCCTGTGTACAGATGGTATCTACCTCTATGTGGTCCTATATATAATCACTTATATAGTATACAGATCCTATGTACAGTTGGTATCTGCATCTATATGGTCTTGTATATAATCACTTATATGTAGAGATGAGCACATTTTTTGAAAAATTTGATTCGGCCTATTCACAGAATTGGTTTGGTCCGAATTTATTTTCAGCAAATTGCATTTGAAAGTGGCTATTTCTGGGCTACAGAGATCCTCAATAGGGGTGTAGAACACATTGCCTTGACATAACATGCATAGGGAGTGTTCTGTGTTATTCAGTATGACATGCAGATTAGAGGCGTTGCTATTAGAATCACTGTCACAGAGAGGTACAATTACAGAGCCTGGAGGTGGCATCAGTATGAGGAGACCATATAGCGGCAGAATGACACAGCGTGGAGGTGGCGGCAGCATGAGGAGACCATATAGTGGCTGAATTAATCAGCCTGGAGGTGGCAACAGCCTCTCAAGACCATAGGGCATCACAATTGAGACCATAGGGCATAACAATTGAAAAGATTAAAGATATTTTTTAACATTTAAATTGAAGATTTAAAACAGATTAACCTAAAATGTGATGAACCTTAATGTGCCAGCAGCATGAGGAGACCACATATTGGCACAGCCTGGAAGTGGCAGCAGCATGAGGAGACCATAATCTGGCAGAATGACACAGCCTGGAGTTGGGAGCAGCAAGAGGAGACCATATAGTGGCTGAATGACACAGCCTGGAGTTGGTGGCAGCAAGAGGAGACCATACTGGCAGCTGCCTGCAGTGTCTAGGACTGAGCCTTGCTGCAGAAATTCAATCACGTTGGAAGTTGTAGTTTTGCAAAAGTTGGAAGCACCCTGGTTGGAAAACACTGAACTACATAGATAACTACTCAGTCTACCTGCATTCACATCAATAAGGGGGAATCACAGTAAATCGGCAGCACAATCCCCAGTTGAACTGTGGAAAATTGCAAATTTGTAGTAAATTATGTTGCCCTGATGAATTATCTACTGCACCTAGCTAGCTTTAGGCAAAAACAAGTGTATTTCTATGTAGTGTGTAGATTTAGTGATGGGTCTTATCTGCCATATTTTATGGCATATTTTCTACATATTTTGAGTTCAATGGTTGGGAAAATATGCAGCAAAATATGGCTTGTGTGACCCTACCCTTAATGTGTTACATGCATATGTGTATAGTGTGCGTGTACTGCATGTACATAGGGATTGGTTACTGTGTGGGGCCGTTTTTTTTAAGACGAGTTATACTTTCCACGAAAAGGTGGAAGGGAACAATGTATTGTCCATTCTAGCAGGTAAGGCCCTACACTCGCCCTATTAATTCTCTTATTGGCAGGTGCAGGTGTAACTCACCCGGAAAAGGGTGGCACCACACAGGAAACACCAAACAAGAGGATAACAGCAGAACACTGCTAGCACTAAGCTAAATGTAAAATGTGACATGGTTTACTTTGCAATATTGCTATCATGCAAAATAGAGGTTCTTAGCTTACCATTTGGCCAAATAGTGTGTACCATCCCACCACGATAAGGTGACCTCATTTGGGACAAACCCTACACTATGAATATGCCTCTCCTAGGAGTTGTAGTTTTGTAACAGCTGGAGGCTCCTTGTTTAGGAGTACACTACCAGAAAGGGTCTGTTCACATTATACATTTTTAACATGCCTTTTTAAAACAAAAAGGCATGCTAAAAATGCATTATGTGAACAGACTCATACTTACCGACCTTGTTCAAGGCAGTGATCTTCTGGTGCAGCTAAGCCTCTAGTGACATATTCATTAGAGGCTTGTTTACAACTTGTCATCAGTTGCGGCATGCTGGATGCCGGACATATGTGAACCCAGCCTAACTTGACTGTTGCTTTAGGAGATGTTTCTGAATTATATTGCATGATGAGAAGACTCCCAGATACGCTGTTTCAAATGTGAGTTCTGTCATATTGTTTTATTTTTTATTTTTTAGCGATGATTAAGGGTGCATATTACCACCAGAAATGTGTTGATTAAAATTAAGTAATTAAGAGGGATATATGACCAAGATACAATGTGTTTTTGGAAAGACTAAAATAAAAATATTTTTTTCTGGCTCAAAGCTGGATGAAATCAGTTATCTTTCCATAAGTGGCAAAACTTATTGATGTGGGATCTGTGCTACTGAAAATACAGTTAAAGCTACAGCAAACAGAGTGCTGGTGCCTCTTTTGTTTACCACTTTCATGCTGCCTGAACAACAACTCATTGGATCTGCCCTGGGTTTCCTATTTGGGTATAGGGAAATATCTATCAATCAGGCTCACGGGGCTTGGAGAAGCCACTGCAGCAATGACTCATGGTTCAGCCAGTATGAATGGATTACACTTTTTTTTAAAACATTTATTTATATAGCGCCTACAGATTCCGCAGCAATCACAATTATGGGGTACAAACAAAGACAAGTATCAGACATAAAATTACATAATAATTATTCAAACAAGAGGTGTGGGGATATATTGAGGATATGTTGAGGATATGTTGGGGATATGTTGGGGATATGTTGGGGATATGTTGAGGATATGTTGGGGATATGTTGGGGATATGTTGGGGATATGTTGGGGATATTTTGGGGATATGTTGAGGCCAATTAGAGACTGTTATAGGCCTGTCTGAAGAGATGTGTTTTTAGGCCACGTTTGAAACTATGGATGTTGTTGTTGAGTCTGAGGGATTGAGGGATAGCATTCCAGAGAACCGGTGCAGCACGAGTGAAGTCTTGGAGACGGGAGTGAGAAGTTCGGATTATAGAAGATGTTAGTGTGAGGTCATTAGCAGATCGGAGAGAACGTGTAGGATGGTAGACAGAGATGAGAGAGGAGATGTAGGGTGGTGCAGAATTGTGGAGAGATTTGTGTGTGAGACTAAGGATTTTGTACTGTATTCTGGACTGAATTGGTAACCAGTGTAGTGACTGGCACCGGGAGGAGGCGCCGGTGTAGCGGCTGGAGAGGAAGATGAGTCTGGCTGCGGCATTAAGGATGGACTGGAGAGGAGAGAGTTTGGAGAAAGGAAGGCCTATTAGTAAAGAGTTAAAGTAGTCGAGGCGGGAGTGAATCAAAGCAATAATGAGAGTTTTAGCAGTTTCAGTAGTGAGAAATGGGCGGATTCTTGAAATGTTTTTGAGATGCAGGTGACAAGAACATGAAAGAGACTGAATATGGGGAGTGAAAGACGGATCAGAGTCAAGTATAACTCCAAGACAGCGAGCCTGCTGCCCGGGAGTTATGGTAATACCGCCTACCGAGATGGAAATGTCAGGGTTAGGTACAGTATCAGTTGATGGAGAAAAAACAAGAAAACATTCTAATTCATATAAAATATTTTAAACAAATCATAGTCTTTTCCATTAGGTGGGGTCTCCACAGTATCTTTCTGTTACATGAGAGTTGCATAAGTCATAATTCTTTTAATTGACACCAAACTTGTAGTATTAACAGTCACCATGTGACTCTACTTCTAGTTTTAGGAGTCAAAATGTAAACAATAATAAGTAAAATGTTTATCATTTTAGAATAACTAACTAAAAAAATTAAATCCCTAAATTTGTAAAGGGAAAATGAGGCCATAGAAGAATATCCATCAGCCCATGTTACATATAGTGGAAACAACATTCATTTAGCTTGTTTGCAAGAGTTGTTTTTGTTGATGAGGAGATAATTATTCATAACACTTTCTTTGTGAAAAACAGTCACATCTGAGACCTTATAACAAAACATCCACTGCTTTTGTTGGCTAATCTGACTGCAACATTAGTAAAATCAGGACTAGATTTACTCAATACTTTCAAAACAAAAATGCTTTTTGTTTTACCGTTCATAAAAAAAAAGAAAGCTAGAGAAATATATACAATTTATTTAAGTGAACCCATACTTCTATAGCAGATTGTGGATCAGAATAGATTAGTATTTAAAAAACTATATATTATCAAAATTTCTACCCGAAGGCAAAGTTTCCAATGTTTTTTTTATTCTACCAGCAAAATCACCCAAAAATATTAAAGAAACTGCCATTGTTTCTTCTGTGGATTGTGAGTTTTTCTCGTGTTTTTGCTTTTGCTATGTGCCAGCCCAGCAAGGAAAGAGTTATTTCACACTGTTGAGCAGCGCTGGTTAACTCTTTGTGTTGTATACAGTATATCCAGTCATCTATAGTGGTGAGTATGGATCTGTTCTCATTATTCATTTTGCTTTTTGCTTTGGCTGTCTGGGAATGATGTGGGTTGTAGTTTATTTGTAGTTCCCTATTTGGGGACACCCTGGCTTATGTGGCCTCTCCCCCAGGTAAGAGCGTCCTATATGTACTGATCCATTTTTTGTGTTTTTTTCTTTTCTGATTCATGTATCCTGTATTGAATTCCATGGACTATTTAATTACCAGCTTTTCATTTTTCTTCAATAAAATGGTTAGTGAGGGCTTGTGGGGGAGTGTGTGGGAGTGAGGGAGTATAAATGAGGCGTGATTGAAGTACATTAGTTTATTAGACAGATTTATTATATGCCACTTTTTAAAGTCACAACATTTTGGTTCAACTCCACCCCACTCAATAGGTGGCGTACAGATCGTAAAACAAACAAGTTTATAAAATAAAAAGATACATTTTGCAAAACTGAAACTTACATTGAAGAGAATGTGTAAGCTTAAAAAAAGTATGAATAGGTTTCAATGATAAATCCCACCCCAAAGTCTCCATAGCAGCAGGTCTTAACAGTCTCAGGGCATGAAACGGCTGTAGCCTTTGGTGAGCGCTCCCCATCTGTAAGGTCTTCACATTCCCATGCACCATCTCCCTCCATCTCTAAGTAGTTCTAAATAATTAAGAGAAACAAACAACATCATCTTGTGAGTGCTCCATTAATTAACCTTTCTACTGCTTTCGTTTGTCACTGTTTGGATCAATAATGCCGGAGAAACCATCACTGACTCTTGCTTGTCTGCATGGGTTAACAACTCTTGGATTATTCTCTGTTGTTTATATTTTTTTTTTTATATTGTTGCATATTTTTTTATATTTTTGCATGAGAAAAGAATTTGAAATCCTGAACAGTTTTTGTAGTGCAGAAGGGAGCATTGTATTGTTTCTGACATAAGACAATGCCATTATCATTAAGAGGTGTATTTTGTCTGCAACAATGTTAATCTGAGTGGGACATGTCAAATTCCAAGCAGAATATTTCCCAGAGAATCATGCTCCCTCTGATGTGTTTCCCAGAGAATTATACTGTCTCTGATGTGTTTCCCAGAGAATCATACTGCCTCTGATGTGTTCCCTTCTCCCTTTAGCAAGTGATGCACACCCAATCATGATATAAAAAATGGTTGTGATATATTGTGTATTATGTATCCTTTCTGTCATAGCCAACATTGACTGTCTCAGTGATTTGTGCTGCAGTATATATTTTGTTGAGTTACATCAGATGGGCTAGCCTTTGTGTTCCAAAGGAATCAATAAGCTTTGGGTACCTTTATCCCTGTCCTAGGTTTATCAGTTGTCCTACCTTAAACCATTACAGTAGACACTAACCACTACATTCTGAGATAATCCCACAAAACCTGCCATTTTGGAGATGTCAGTAATGGGCTAGATGCCCTGCAGTTATCACATCACATTCTGGCCCTTATATAACAGTCTTAGACTCCAATGTTCCCACATTTTACCTGTTTCTAACAAATGTCAACCTTGACAAGCACTAATGCAACAAGATAATCAATGTTAATGACTTCACCTGTCAGTGGTTTTAATTTTATGACCAATTGGTCTAGTGGTTCATGAAGCATGTGCAACATATGCAGGAATATTATTATTATTATTATTACTACTACTACTATTATTTTTATTTTTACATTAGATAAAATTGAATTTCATAATTTAATTTAAATCTTTATATTTCAACATTTTATTGCTTTACCGGAGTTTTACAGTTCCATATGATGGAATATATAGGATTTTCTGTAAACAGCCTGAATGATAAAAGAAGTTAGTTGATCCCTAAAGGCATCATTACAGTTGATATGATTTTAAAGCTGATATAACTGTCACCCAGGATGCAACCCATTCTATAAGATCTGGTCTTAGTTTCTATAAACATAATCCATTTTACTCTGAACATCTGGTCAAAAAGATATCACTGATGCCCACAAGCATTCCCATCTTCTGTACTCATTTAGGCAGAAAATACAATGAATGTCGGAGACGGCCCTGCTTGCAGCAAACATCTGTCAACCGATTAGCAAAATACTTTTCTCTCTTTAAACGTGTGTTTGTTTTGGCAGTACTAGGGCATCTAATGATGGAGCTATCCAACAAGATGCCCATCTTTAAACACAAGGCCACCTGTCACATCATGCTGTAAACTGCATTTGAGATTAAGTTAGAAGTAGCATAATAACTACATGTTGTTTACAGATAGTTAAGTGCTAAAACATTACATCCTGCTCCATAAAACAAGCACATTCATTTTTCAATGATTTGTTTCAGATTCAGTTTTTATCGAAATTGAATTAATAGAAGTTGTATTTTTTGTAAAAGACATATTATGCACTTTTTAAATACTTATTATATGATATACTTTTATATATACTTTAGGGTGATATTTTAATCTGTAAAATGTAACCATACTGACTAGTTTAACCCTTTACAGAAGCAGCACATTTTTGTTTTAGTATTTTAGTTTTTTTTTAGTCTCACCTTCTAGGAGCCTTTTTTTAAATTTCTTATATTTATAATTTGTTTTACTTGATTGTTTACATTTATGCAGATTATTTTGTAGTAAATTAGCATGTTTATTCTTTGGGTCATTACAATTATACCATATTTATCTTGTCTCCATTGTTATTTACTACTGTTATGCTTTGAATTGCCCTATTTTGACCCCCACAACTTTAGATGTTTGGCGATCTTCAGCTTTTATCTGTACTATTTTGGGGTATATCAGACTTTTTTTTTTTTTTTTAGAGATGTGATGTGACAAAAAAACTGTAATTCTGGCATTGTTTTTTTTACAATTTATTACAGTGTTGCCTATGAAGAATCAATAGAGTTATAATTCAAAGGACATCTGCAGTGATATAACACTTATCCCCAATCCACAGAAGCCAGTGTTTGATTGCTGGGGGTCCGACCGCTGGGACCTTCCGCGATCTCCCAAACAGGGCCCCGGCATTGCCGCCATGTGCGCTGGTTAATGTACGTAGCGTTGACCTCTCTGAGGTCGACGGTAGACCCCCTTCCCATGCAGCTCTTTGGGAGAGTCGGGGAGGCACCAACGCTGTATCCCCGCCTCTCCCATAGAACTACATGGAGGAGGCGTGTCTCCTGCATGGGAGAGCTGCGGCAGAGCCGTGGCCCCATGTAGGAGATCGTGGGGGGTCCAAGCCTTCAGACTCCACTCAATCAAACACTTATCCCCTATCCTGTGGATAGGGGATAAGTGTTATATTACTGCAGATGTCCTTTAATAATTTGGACACTTTAACATTCAATGATACCAAGTATGTTTGTTTTGTTTGTTTCTACATCTTTTCTGGAAACTACATTAGGCCAAGCTTGAAAATTTGCCTTGGTACTCTAATCCACCCATACCATTAATAACCTTGGCTGTCCTCCTCTGTACCTGCTCTAATTCAGTGATAAACTTCTTATATACAGATACCCAAAATGAAACACAATACTCCATACTCTTCTTACTAGGAATTTATACAGAGGGGAACTTTGTTCTCTTTTGAGGCATCCCATGATTTTATTAGCTTTGGCTGCAGCTGCCTGGCACTGGTCACCAAAGTTGATCTTAATGACCACCATTAATCCCTGTAAATGTATTTAGTGTTTTTACGGTCCAAGTGCATAACCTTAAATTTATCCACAACAAACCTCATTTGCAATGTCTGTACTTAAACCTCCACCTTCCCCAGATCCCTCTGTAATATTATCTTATCCTCCTCTGTGGTGATCACCAGTTGATCATCATCTACAAATATTGAAATTCTACTCTGTAATCCATTTTCAAGGTCATTAATAAACATATTGGACCCAGTACTGACTAAACTAGAGTAAATTCAATTGATAACCACCCTCAAATGCCTTAGATAAATCCACATCCACAGCTTCACTCAGGTCCAATCTATAACTGACCTCTTCATAGAAGGTGATCAGTTTAGTCTGACAGGACCGATCCCAAATAATTCATGTTAGTGCTGTGTTATAAGTTTATCTTCAATAAGATACGCCAGAATAGCATCTCTCAGAAAACTCAAATAATTTACTGACAAATAGATGTTAAACTTACATGCCTTAGTTTCCTGAATGCCTTTTAGACATCAGATTTTCAAAGAGCCAGTCCTGTGAAACAATCCCTGTCATTACTGAATCTATAAAATAAAAAAGAAATAAGGGTTTATCAAGCTTGGTTCTTAATTCCTGTAGAACTCAGGGATGGATACCATTGGGGCCCGGTGATTTGAGTATTCAACCCCTTAAGGACTGAGTGTTTTTCCGTTTTTGCACTTAAATTTTTTCCTCCTTACCTTTTAAAAATCATAACCCTTTTTTGCACCTAAAAATCCATATCATGGCTTATTTTTTTTCCCACTAATGATGTCAGTCATTTTACCCCAAAATCTGCGGTGAAACGGGAAAAAAAATAATTGTGCGACAAAATAGAAGAAAAAATGCACTTTTGTAACTTTTGGGGGCTTCCGTTTCTACACAGTACATTTTTCGGTAGGTCCATACCTTCTCTTTATTCTGTAGGTCCATATGATTAAAATGATACCCTACTTATATAGGTTTGATTTTGTCGTACTTCTGGAAAAAATCATCTTCTGACCCCTATAACTTTTTAATTTTTCTGTGTACGGTGCAGTATGAGGGCTCATGTTTTGTGTCGTGATCTGAAGTTTTTAGCGGTAACATTTTTGTATTGATCTGACTTTTTGATTGCTTTTTATACATTTTTTCATGATATAAAAAGTGACCAAAAATATGCTATTTTGAACTTTTGAATTTTTTGGGTGTACGCCATTGACTGTGTGGTTTAATTACCGATATATTTTTATAACTTGTACATTTCCGCATGTGGCGAAACCACAGATGTTTTTTTTATTTTTATTTACACAGTTTTTTTTATGGGAAATGGGGGGTGATTCAAACTTTTATTAGGGAAGGGGTTAAATGATATTCACTTTTTTTTCCACTTTTTTGTGCAATGTTATAGCTCCCATAAGAGGCTATAACACTGCACACACTGATCTTTTACATTGATCAATGGTTTCTCATAGGAAACCATTGATCAATGATTCTGCCGCTTGACTGCTCATGCCTGGATCTCAGGCAGTGACCAGTCATTCGGCGATCAGACAGTGAGGAGGAAGGCAGGGGACCCTCCTGCTGTTGTACAGCTGTTCGGGATGGCACAATTTCATCGCAGTGGTCCCGAACAGCCCTCTGAGCTAACCGGCAGTGTTTTACTGTCACTTTAGATGCGGCGATCAACTTTGAACGCCGCATCTAAATGGTTTATAGCGCGCGGCAACGCGATCAGTGGCACTTGCTATTTGCCACGGTACCCAGCGTGGCCCCGCGTTATAGAACGGGAGCGGACTCAGGGCGTTCAGGTATGCCCTAAGTCCTTAAGGAGTTAAATTTTGAAGTTGTTATTGATAGAACATTGTAGCAAAATGCTAAATTATATAATATATGTGTCAAATCACTTTCGCCTCATGGCAATAATCACACTTTGAAGAAAACATATCAAAACAACATGTTGTATGAACTGAAACTAACCCACTTATGAGTCTCAGCAGTTTAGGCTTCTGGCTGCTAGAGTCTAGCCTGGTGATCTCATTATGGGACCTGCAGCAATAAGACTCCATCCGTCACTCTGCAAAGCTAGATACCATCATGGGTGAAAACCCATGACTGCCATATCAGATAAAATAGGTAAGCACAAAGCATACCCAATAACCTTTCAATTATTCTGAATTTTGCATACAATTGAATAATTTGTGGCTCACAATTACTGATGGATTGGAAAAAGTTAAGATACATTATTTGGGATAGAGAGGCCTACATTCTGTTTTCGCTTTTTGATACCCTTTGTTGTGCATGTCTACCCGCGTCTAAGAAGTACTATTATTTGTTTGTAGTAAATTAGTGTAAAAGTGTTCCTGAATAAAGCTTAAACAGCTAACACAATTTTCTAAAATCCATCTAACACATCATTTAAATTAGAAATATTTTTTATTAATGCAACAAAGAATAGAAGAGTAAAGCCATTACATTCTGCAGTCTGCTGAATACAATACAGCACAGAATACTGTAAAAACTGTCTTGCTATGAAGGCTCCAGTTTCTTCTTTTCTATTGAAAAGAAAAGATATTTTTAAATCCAACATACAATTTAGCATTAGGCACTTTCTAAACATTTCTTCTTGTTTTAGCATTAACCAGAGGTTAGTAAGAGCTTCTTAAGCTTGAACACTAAACTATCATATTAAATTCTCCTTCATAAAATATGAGGAAAGGATAAGATGCAGTGAGATATGTATTTCCAAAATGAATTGAATTCCTTAATAAGTAAAGTTAATGTTGTCATTAGTGGCAGTTCTCAGCAAAACTTTTATCTTCTTTTTCTACAGATAAGTAGTCTTCAGGGAGATGACAATTGCTGCAGTCATATTGTACTTTAAGTTAATGAGATGTGAGCTCCATTTGTTAGAGTTTTATGGTAATTAAGATTATGATTCACTTGGAAACTGTTTTGCTTTCAAAATATTCCCTTTTAGAGGGGACATTTTATTTGCATTATAAAAAAACAAAAAACTTTTTGTGTATATGTGGCTGGTTTACGCCACTGGAAAAAATAAATGACATTTGATGTAATTAATATCATAAATTGTATTTAATTTACAAAGTAGGAATGCCTGCTTTGAATGTCTTTCTTGTATTGCTATATTGTGGCATTTGCTGCCAAATTTGCCTACTGAATATTTAAAAACACACTTGTAGCAAGAGAAATAATGCTTGATTATGTTGTTTTGCTCAAAATACATTCTGGGAAATTAAAAGGGTACTCCGGTGGAAAACATTTCTTTTATTTTTTTATTTTTTTATTTATTTTTCAAATCAACTGGTCCCAGAAAGTTTAACAGATTTGTAAATTACTTCAATTTAAAAATAATAAACCTTCCAGTATTTATTAGATGCTGTATGCTGCAGAGGAAGTTGTGATGTTATTTACAGTCAGACCACAGTGCTCTCTGCTGACACATCTGTCCATGTTAGGAACTGTCCAGAGTAGGAGCAAATCCGCATAGCAAATGCCTCCTGCTATGGACAGTTCCTGACAAGGACAGAGATGTCAGCAGAGAGCACTGTAGTCAGACTGAAAATAACTTCACAATTTCCACTTCAGCATACAGTAGCTGATAAGTTCCTGACAGGAACTGCCCAGAGCAGGAGATGTTTGCTACGGGCATTTGCTCCTTCTCTGGACAGTTCCCCACACGGACAGAGGGGTCAGCAGAGAGCACTGTGGTCAGACTGAAAATAACTTCACTACTTCCTCTGCAGCATACAGCAGCTGATAAGTACTGGAAGGATTAATATTTTTGTATAGAGGTAATTTACAAATCTGTTTAACTTTCTAGTACCAGTTAATTTAAAAAAATAATAATAATGAGAATTATAATAATTCCACCAGAGTACCCCTTTAAAGAAAGAACTATAGTTCAGCTGGTATTTGAATTCATTTTGCAATGTCAACACCATGTATGCGATATCACAAGGTTAAAATGAATGAAGAGTTGATGCATACTTTTGTACTATGGCTCTGTAAAATGAATTATGTAGCACCCATATTGGTACATGTTGCATGAGTCTTGACGGATGCTTCTGCCTGGTTTAAATAAGAATTCACCACAGTTGCACCAGACTTTTTCAGTGCTCATGTGCACCTTTCTCATGTCCAATTAAAATGAATATCTGGTGTCCTGACCCAACTGAAATATGCGGCTGTGGTGCCAATAAACAGGCACCGGTGGTCAAGGGTGGAGTGGGGTTTCTGCAATTTTGTTACAGATGATAAATCTGACGCAAAAAGATTTACCATGCAATCCACGCCAACTTTGCCCAACAAATATTCCCTTTGGCCCAAATGTGCACCTGCAAAAAGTCAAATAATAAATACTTTACATTGGCCAGTTGTTTACAAATACACATGTTTTAGTAAACAACCCCCTATGTGATCTCTATTTATTTATATAAAATGCAGTATGTTTCCAAAATGAAAATTTCCAAAAGTCCTTAGTGTAAATTTGGCCTAATGGATACCTGAATTTCAATTTTTAAACCAGAGGCACATTTGTAAGTCTGACTCAAACAGTTACATTAGTAGAGTTTCCCAAAAACAAATATGTTAACATCTTGGATCTCCACCTTTCTAAAAAAAAAAAAACATGATGACTTGGTTGTTTCCAAAGTCAACTTTAGACCTCATCCACATTTATCCTGTAGTTCTTTCTCCTTCTTAACAAGTATTTCCTACAGCAGTGTGGCACCACTTTGACAACCTATATATAAATTTCAGAGAGAAGGCATACATATATAATTGTAACCCACTTTAAACTTACAATAAAATGTTAGTCATTATAAACAGTGACACATGAAAAAAGAGGGCCCATGGCAAAGAGCAACACAAGTCCCTAATTATAGTGTAAGGAGTTTGCTTCCCTATGAACAAAAGAGAGTTTTCCCCTTCACATTCTTTTTTATTACCCCTTGATTGGCAACAATAGACATCCTCAACAGATTGTCACCCCTTTGTAGAATGGGGATGGGATTGAGTATGACTATGTCCCTTTTCTCAAAGTGCCCCCTAGCAAATGCATGGTCTGACTCTATAGTACAGTATGTATGCCCTTGGTTTCATAGACAAAGTAAGGAATTTACTATTACTGCCTAATTTTAGACTAGACATTGTAAGAATGCTCCACATTTATTGCCTTGGTTCAGGTTGTATGCTAAAACTGGCATATCTAGAGACTGTCTAGTCTAAGTTTAGAACAAGTAATTCAAGTAATTTTACTTTTGGTAAAATAGTGTACCAAAATGTTGGCACTTTTTTTGTGCACGGCATTATATTTTAAAACATGCCCTTGAAATTACTACGGAAGTGTGCCGCACTACTCTGTTTGCTCAATTTATATTATTGTCAGTGAGAGTTATGCAAAATGTGTAACACAGCCAACTCAGCTGTTTTTAGCACTCTACCATCTCTGCTGCCTGCAAACAGGATAGAGATAGCCAGGCTATTTTGCTAAAATATTCTTTAATTTTCAGAAATTTTAAATAGAAAAAGCACAGAAATAGACAACTCCCTAAACATCCACACCACATATAGTTTCACACAGGCCAATAATAGTCAAAAAGTTAATAAATAAAACCAATACACATAAATAGTCTTCTCATATGTAACTTTAATGTAAGGCAGGTTACAATAAAAGCAATAAGAAGTGATGGCAGTATAAAATTCCCAACTTTCTGTTCTATGCAGACTGCCTCTTCAATAGCAATAAGAAATTTTGAAGACTGCCCACAGCATTGTCCCTGATTTGCTAAGAATTAAGTGACATTTTTTTTGTGTCTAATTCCCTACAATTTTTTTCCATGGTATTTACTAAGGTTTCCCTACATTTTGCATTTTTCCCTACATTTTGCGTTTTTTTTTTACACATGCTCTGAGCTGTGGGATTTTCCTCACCTCAAATCCACTACATTTTCTGTGGGAACCATAGTAAATATGTTGGGTGTTTGTGAAAATGTCAGGGACACCCTCCCTTTTCAGCTGCCATGCCCCCTTTCTCAATGGCCACCCCCCTTTTTTGGGGTTTCTCAGTAAAATGGAGAGTTGGTTGGGTTTCTTTTGGTCCACAACCAGACAAAACATGTTGGGTTTACAATGGTAAATCGGGGCCATTGTGTCTGTTTGCAGGCTAGTTTCTAACCAGTGATTTTGCCCTTATAAAATACTACACTAAAAAACATGATTTTGTTTCTTTTTATCCACATTTTAGCCAATCATACTGACTTGTTAAAACATAGCCTGATAAAATTAAGAAAAATATTTGTAAGTGCTTTCATGTTGTGAAGTTACATTACTTGCTAACTTCTAGTTGATACATTCTGCATTTGTAACAGTTCATACAACATCATGCAATGATCCTACAAACAAATATATACAATGCAATAAGTTAAAAATAAGAGCAAAGCTTCCCATAGGATGATAATATTCTATTTAGATGTCATTACAGAAACAAATGCATCGCTCACCTTGTGGGGTTGTGTGAAAGAGATGACTTATGATAGCATGATATTATCAAATGTTGGTACTGCTCTTTTTGATTCGGCATTATAAGAGTTTCCTGGATGATGAAGATACAATAGTAATTGGAATCCAAAAGGAAAAAAGGCTGGTTTTCTAAAGGCGCTATGCACACGAAGATAGTTTAACATTTGTATGGTTAAAAACAATAAGAATGCACATCTTTACCAGTGTTAATTTGGCATTATTCACATTTATAAAGATACCTGCGAGTATCGAAACACATCTGTGATTGGCAGAATAAGGCATTCTTAACCCCTTAACGATGCAGGACGTATATTTACGTCCTGCGCTGGCTCCCGCGATATGAAGCGGGATCACGCCGCGATCCTGCATCATATCGCTTCTGTCCCGGCGCTCATCAACGGCCGGGACCCGCGGCTAATACCACACATCGCCGATCGCGGCGATGTGCGGTATTAACCCTTTAGAAGCGGCGGTCAAAGCTGACCGCCGCTTCTAAAGTGAAACTGAAAGTACCCTGGCTGCTCAGTCGGGCTGTTCGGGACCGCCGCGGTGAAATTGCGGCGTCCTGAACAGCTGATCGGACACCGGGAGGGCCCTTACCTGCCTCCTCGGTGTCCGATCGACGAATGACTGCTCCATGCCTGAGATCCAGGCAGGATCAGTCAAGCGCCGATAATGCTTATCACAGGCGTGTTAATACACGCCAGTGATCAGCATAGGAGATCAGTGTGTGCAGTGTTATAGGTCCCTATGGGACCTATAACACTGCTAAATTTTTTTTTTTTTTAAAGTGTTAATAAAGGTCATTTAACCCCTTCCCTAATAAAAGTTTGAATCACCCCCCTTTTCCCATAAAAAAAATAAAACAGTGTAAAAAAAAAAAAAATAAAAATAAAAATGTGGTTTTGCCGCGTGCGTAAATGTCCGAACTATAAAAAATATATCATTAATTAAACCGCACGGTCAATGGCGTACGCGCAAAAAAATTCAAAAGTCCAAAAAAGCATATTTTGGTCACTTTTTATACCATTAAAAAAATGAATAAAAAGTGATCAAAAAGTCAGATCAAAACAACAATCATACCGATAAAAACTTCAGATCACAGCGCAAAAAATGAGTCCTCATACCGCCCTGTACATGGAAAAATAAAAAAAGTTATAGGGGTCAGAAGATGACATTTTTAAACGTATAAATTTTCCTGCATGTAGTTATGATTTTTTCCAGAAGTGCGACAAAATCAAACCTATATAAGTAGGGTATCATTTTAAGTAGGGTATCATGTTTTTTTTTTTATTTTGTCGCACAATGATTTTTTTTCCGTTTCGCTGTGCATTTTTGGGTAAAATGACTAATGTCACTGCAAAGTAGAATTGGCGATGCAAAAAATAAGCCATAATGTGGATTTTTAGGTGGAAAATTGAAAGGGTTATGATTTTTAAAAGGTAAGGAGGAAAAAACGAAAGTGCAAAAACGGAAAAACCCTGAGTCCTTAAAGGGTGAAAGGGGTACTCCGGTGGCAATTTCTTTTTTTTTTTTTTTACCAACTGGGGCCAGAAAGTTAAACAGATTTGTAAATGACTTCTATTAAAAAAAATCTTAATCCTTCCAGTACTTATTAGCTGCTGAATGCTACAGAGGTAATTATTTTATTTTTGGAACACAGAGCTCTGTGCTGACATCATGACCACAGTGCTCTCTGCTGACACCTCTGTCCATTTGAAGAACTGTCCAGACTAGGAGAAAATTCCCATAGAAAACATATACTGCTCTGGACAGTTCCTAAAATGGACAGAGATGTCAGCAGAGAGCAATGTGGTCATGATGTCAGCAGAGAGCACTGTGTTCCAAAAAGAAAAGGATTTTCTCTGTAGAATTCAGCAGCTAATAAGTACTGTAAGGATTAAGATTTTTTAATAGAAGTAATTTACAAATCTGTTTCTGGCACCAGTTGATTAAAAAAAAAGTTTCCCACTGAAGTACCCCTTTAACCTCTTCAGGACATAGGGCGTATGGATACGCCCTGCATCCCGAGTCCTTAAGGACCGAGGGCGTATCCATACGCCCGTGGGAATTCCGGCCCCCACCGCTAGCCGGTTGGGGACCGGAGCCGGATGCCTGCTGAAATCGTTCAGCAGGCATCCCGGCATATCGCCCAGGGGGGTCATTATGCCCCCCCATGTCGGCGATCGCCGCAGATCGCTGGACAATTCAGTCCAGCGATCTGCAGCGATTCCGGGTCAATCGGGTCTCCAGTGACCCGGTGACCCGAAATTACTTGCTGTTCGGGGCCGTCTCTGACGGCCCCGAACAGCCAGAGCCTGCAGGGGTGAGGTGGCACTGGTGCCACCTCACGATCGCCCTGATTCGTCGGCCGGATTACCGGCCAACCAATCAGGGCGCCTGCTGCGGGTGTCACTCCCGCACCCGCTCCGCCCCTCTTCTGGAGGACGTGAGCGGGTGCGGGACGTGCACCCCGGGTGCTGGGGACCCCGATCCCCGGCGCCCCTGTTGGGATCGGGGCCCCAGGAGCAGCTGCGGCGGCGGAGACGACGAGGGACTGACCTGCAGCGTCTGGATCGTTGGAGGTGAGTGACAGCCTCCTGCTGTTGCTTAGCAACAGCTCCCAGCATGCAAAAAGGGCATGCTGGGAGCTGTAGTTATGCAACAGCAGGAGGCAGACCACCACAACTCCCAGCATTCCCTTATGGGCATGCTGGGACTTATGGTTTTGCAACAGCTGGAGGCACATTCGTTCTATGGAAAAGTGTACCTTCAGCTGTTGTATAACTACAACTCCCAGCTTACACAAACAGCTAAAGTGCATGCTGGGAGTTGTAGTGGTGCATCTGCTGGTTGCATAACTACAACTCCCAGCATGCCCGTTGGCTGTCGGTGACTGCTGAGAGTTGTAGTTTTGCAACAGCTGAAGGCACACTGGTTGTGAAACTCAGAGTTTTTTTTACCTAACTCAGTGTTTCACGACCGGTGTGCCTCCAGCTGTTGCAAACTACAACTCTCAGCAGTCACCGTACACCATGCACCGTACATGCTGGGAGTTGTAGTTTTGCAACAGCTGGAGGCACACTGGTTGTGAAACACTGAGTTAGGTCACAAACTCAGTGATACATAACCAGTGTGCCTACAGTTGTTGCAAAACTGCAACTCTCAGCAGTCACCGACAGCCAACGGGCATGCTGGGAGTTGTAGTTATGCAACAGCTGGATGTCCCCCCCAATGTGAACGTACAGGGTACACTCACATGGGCGGAGGATTACAGTAAGTATCTGGCTGCAAATTTGAGCTGCCGCAAAATTTCTGCTCCAGCTCAAATTGCCAGCGAGAAACTACTGTGAACCCCCCGCCCGTGAGACTGTACCCTAAAAACACTACACTACACTAACACAAAAAATAAAATAAAAAGTAAAAAACACTACATATACACAGCCCCCTACACAGCCCCCCTCCCCTCCCCAATAAAAATGAAAAACGTCTGGTACGCCAGTGTTTCCAGAACGGAGCCTCCAGCTGTTGCAAAACAACTCCCAGTATTGTCGGACAGCCGTTGACTGTCCAGGCATGCTGGGAGTTTTGCAACAGCTGGAGGCACCCTGTTTTGGAATCACTGGCGTAGAATACCCCTATGTCCACCCCTATGCAATCCCTAATTTAGGCCTCAAATGCGCATGGCGCTCTCACTTTGGAGCCCTGTCGTATTTCAAGGCAACAGTTTAGGGTCACATATGGGGTATCGCCGTACTTGGGAGAAATTGGGCTTCAAATTTTGGGGGGTATTTTCTGCTTTTACCCTTTTTAAAAATGTTAAATTTTTGGGAAAACAAGCATTTTAGGTAAAAAAATTATTTTTTTTTTACATATGCAAAAGTCGTGAAACACCTGTGGGGTATAAAGGTTCACTTAACCCCTTGTTACGTTCCCCGAGGGGTCTAGTTTCCAAAATGGTATGCCATGTGGTTTTTTTTTTGCTGTCCTGGCACCATAGGGGCTTCCTAAATGCGGCATGCCCCCAGAGAAAAATTTGCGTTCAAAAAGCCAAATGTGACTCCTTCTCCTCCGAGACCTGTAGTGCGCCAGCAGAGCACTTTTCACCCCCATATGGGGTGTTTTCTGAATCGGGAGAAATTGGGCTTCAAATTTTTAGGGGTATTTTCTGCTATTACCCTTTTTAAAAATAAACATTTTTTGGGAAAACAAGCATTTTAGGTAAAATTTGTTGTTTTTTTTTTACATTTGCAAAAGTCGTGAAACACCTGTGGGGTATTAAGGTTCACTTTATCCCATGTTACATTCCCCGAGGGGTCTAGTTTCCAAAATGGTTTGCCATGTGTTTTTTTTTTGCTGTTCTGGCACCATAAGGGCTTCCTAAAGGTAACATGCCCCCCAAAAACCATTTCAGAAAAACGTACTCTCCAAAATCCCCTTGTCGCTCCTTCCCTTCTGAGCCCTCTACTGCGCCCGCCAAACACTTTACATAGACATATGAGGTATGTCCTTACTCGAGAGAAATTGGGCTACAAGTAAAAATTTTGTCCTTTTACCCCTTGTAAAAATTCAAAAATTGGGTCTACAAGAACATGTGAGTGTAAAAAATGAAGATTGTGAATTTTCTCCTTCACTTTGCTGCTATTCGTGTGAAACACCTAAAGGGTTAAAACGCTGACTGAATGTCATTTTGAATACTTTGGGGGTGCAGTTTTTATAATGGGGTCATTTATGGGGTATTTCTAATATGAAGACCCTTCAAATCCACTTCAAACCTGAACTGGTCCCTGAAAAATACTGAGTTTGAAAATTTTGTGAAAAATCGGAAAATTGCTGCTGACCGTTGAAGCCCTCCAAAAAAATATGTATTCGTAATATCCATTTTCCTTACAAGCAGAGAGCTTCAAAGTTAGAAAAATGCAAAATTTTCAAATTTTTCATCAAATTTACGGATTTTCCACCAAGAAAGGATGCAAGTATCGACAAAAATTTACCACTATGTTAAAGTAGAATATGTCACGAAAAAACAATCTCGGAATCAGAATGATAACTAAAAGCATTCCAGAGTTATTAATGTTTAAAGTGACAGTGGTCAGATGTGCAAAAAACGCTCCGGTCCTTAAGGCCAAAATGGGCTCCGTCCAGAAGGGGTTAATGGTTTTTATCCAAACATATGTTGAACTGTCTTTGGGTGGATAGATCCTCAGAAAGCCAGCTTTTTTTCTTCTGGACGCCGGATATATGTGAACGCAGCCTTACTATAATATTGTCACAGCCTTACTAGAAAATTGTCGCAGCCTTACTATAATATTGTCGCGGCAGTAGGATACACGTTCAAACTCCCGCTACTCCATAGACCGCTTATAGAGCTAGCAGTCTATGAAATTTCCAGAAAGACCCATAGACTTACACAGAGGTGCCAGAGGTTTGAACATGTATCCTGCCACCACACAAATATTATAGTTACCCTTTTAAATTATAAAACATAAAAATTATTTTGATACATTCTACAGTGACTTCACATAATTTGTTTTACTTACTTGCAGTCAGGAACACTGCCTAATCGTTGGCTCCACTTTATACTTAAGACCATCTTTCATTAGTAATGAAAAGGTGTTTGCTGTAAATGGTGCTGGAAGAGAGGCAGCAATTTCAATTAAAGCTGGACACATTTTGAGACAGGAGTTTGCTAAGCATCTTCTCATTAGAATGTTGCCTTTCCCCTGGTAGACGTTAGCAAGTTTGAAGTATAATACCATTTCCAAAGGCAATAAAAGCTACTGCATTGGCTATTATCTAGGCCTCAGTCACTTTGAGTGAAGAATAGAGGTGCTGAAGTCATTAAAAAAGTATGAGTCTCATAAACCAATGTCCTTTATTTTCAGCTTAAATAACTTTTAGTTCGCCAAGGGGTCTATTCAGTAGTAACTCAGTCTCTGGAAATTTTCTGCATAACAGTGCATGTTTTTAAATCATTTTTTTTTTTTTTTTTATTCAGTCTCCGACTTGGCAAGATGCTGTATTTTGGACAACACTTACTGAAATCATTTTACCAAATGAAAGATCTGCTGTATTTATTGTAACACATCCAAATTTAAAGCATTGTTAAATGATACACATCTATCTATTCTTGAGTAAGGACACCTTTTTTAGATGCAGCAGTGCTTGATTGAAACTGTGACAATATATGAACAACAATTTATGTTACAATTTATAAACTGATCAATATACATTAGGGAGATGGCAGATTAATTTATATAATATGGAAATATAATAGGAGAAACAAAAACTGAGAGGATGTTACAGTGTTTGATGATAAACAAAAGTTTACTTTTTGCATATCTTGCTTTTATGTGTTCTGGAAACAATTTAACACCTTGATATGGGGTTGTTTTAACACATTTGACATGTGTCTCTTTATGTGGTAATAACTTTCACATGCTTTTACTGAGCGAAGTGATTCTAAGAATGTTTTTTTTATTTCCAGACATATTGTACTTTATTTAAGTGGTGAATTGTTGTTGATGCATGCAGGGATTTTGTGAAAAACTCCAATATGTTGTGAAAAATTAGATAAATTTGCATTTTTCTAGATTTGAAATTCTCTAAATATAAGAATATAAGTGAAATAGTAATGCTAAATCAATTATTTATTAATTCACGTCTACAATATGTCTACTTTATGCTCGCATTTGTTAAATATTCTTTTACTTTTTTAGTGCACTAGAAAGCTTGTAATATTATAACCATTTTTTCTAATTTTCTAGGACATTTCAAAATCCTATTTTTGTGTTGTGATATTCTGACTTTTTTTTATTTTTATTTGACTGCATTGTGTGAGGGCATATTTTCTGTGGGACAAGCTTTACTTTTATGAATAAAATGTTTACAATTGGAAGAAGAAGAAACAAATAGAAATAAAGCTGCACTCACCCGTATTTAGAAGTTTGCCAAAAGGTGCTTTTATTTTCAGTGTCTGTAACAGCTTTGCGGCAGGCAGATAGCTGGATGTGCGGGGAGCGAGATCCTAAGCTCTCAGGTGCAGGGGGTGTACCTCAGGACGACTAGTTTCCCGTTGGAAATTACGTTTCTTCTGGTACTGCTGACCAGAAGAAGCGTCATTTCTGACATGAAACTAGTCATCCTGTGGTACGCCCTCTGCACCTGAGAGCTTTGGCTCTCGCTCCCCGCACGTCCAGCTATCTGCCTGTCGCAAAGCTGTTACAGACACTGAAAATAAAAGCACCTTTTGGCAAACTTCTAAATACGGGTGAGTGCAGCTTCATTTCTACTCGTTTCTTCTTCTGCCAATTGCACAAGTCTCTTTTATTGTAAGCTTGCACCCCCATGAATACCAACCATATAGTTTCATACAATGGACTGGTGAACATTGATGCTTGTCAGTATAGCTGCAGTGCCTTATTGCTGTCACCTGTATGATCACAATTTTTACAATGCATGCTTCCTTCTGATTATTTTAATTCCACTTTTTTGAAGGTGACAAAAATTTGCAATTCTAGCACTTGCTGTTTTTTCATGGTGCTCACCGTGTGGGATAAATAACATTCTAGTTTTATAGGTCAAATCATTATGAACATTGTGATTTTTTTATATGGTAATATAGGACTTTATTGGGAAGGGGCATTTTTTCACTTTATTTTATAAAAAAATATTTTATTTTGATACTTTCTCATTTTTAATTGTTCCCCTAGGAGATTTAAAGGGGTTATCCAGGAAAAAACATATATATATATATATATATATATATATATATATATATATATATATATATGTATATGTATATATATCAAATCCCCATAGGAAACCTCTTCTATTATGTGCAGTTCCCGAGACAAGCAGATATTTCAGCAGAGAGCATTGTTGCCAGACAGAAAAGAACAACTCAACTTCAGCAGCTGATAATTATTGAAAGGATTAAGATTTTTTAATCAAAGTAATTTACAAATCTAATATGTAGTATATAATCACTGGCGCAGGGATGGTTCCCTTTTAGGCAGCCAAGATACAACAATGAGGGTCCTGGCTGGGGCCCAAATAAAAGGAATAAGCTCAAGGATAAATTGTGTTTGTGTATCGGCGCACATTTTTATACACGCCAGTGTTAATACACGCCAGTGATCAGCATAGGAGATCAGTGTGTGCAGTGTTATAGGTCCCTATGGGACCTATAACACTGCAAAAATTTTTTTTTTAAAGTGTTAATAAAGGTCATTTAACCCCTTCCCTAATAAAAGTTTGAATCACCCCCCTTTTCCCATAAAAAAAATAAAACAGGGTAAAAAAAAATAAAAATAAACATATGTGGTATCGCCGCGTGCGTAAATGTCCGAACTATAAAAATATATCATTAATTAAGCTGTACGGTCAATGGCGTACGCACAAAAAAATTCCAAAGTCCAAAAAAGCGTATTTTGGTCACTTTTTATACCATTAAAAAATGAATAAAAAGTGATAAAAAAGTCTGATCAAAACAAAAATCATACCGATAAAAACTTCAGATCACGTCGCAAAAAGTGAGTCCTCATACCGCCCCGTACGTGGAAAAGTAAAAAAGTTATAGGGGTCAGAAGATGACATTTTTAAACGTATAAATTTTCCTGCATGTAGTTATGATTTTTTCCAGAAGTGCGACAAAATCAAACCTATATAAGTAGGGTATCATTTTAACCGTATGGACCTACAGAATAATAAGGTGTAATTTTTACCGAAATATGCACTGCGTAGAAACGGAAGCCCCCAAAACTTACAAAATGGCGTTTTTTTTTCCGATTTTGTCGCACAATGATTTTTTTTTCCATTTCGCCGTGCATTTTTGGGTAAAATGACTAATGTCACTGCAAAGTAGAATTGGCGACGCAAAAAATAAGCCATAATATGGATTTTTAGGTGGAAAATTGAAAGGGTTATGATTTTTAAAAGGTAAGGAGGAAAAAACAAAAGTGCAAAAACGGAAAAACCCTGAGTCCTTAAGGGGTTAAAGTTGCAATCTCCTGATTGCTGTTTACTGTACTGCAGCATAGTATAACTGTCAGTAACTCACTGACTGTTTGCCTGTGAGATCCAGTCTATGGCTCAACCTCACAGGCTTCAGTACTTGGCAAACACAGAAGCCTTCATCTGGCCCCTGGCTGCCATGGCAACTATCAGGACCCCACAATCACATTGTGAGGTCATATATGGGGACAGGGGAAGTCCCCTTTCTTGTCAATCATTTAGATGTAGTGGCCAGTAATGACCATGTCATCTATGGGTTTTAATCTGCTGAGCTTTTCACTACTATTGAGTGCTGCGGTCATCCTTTATGTTTTATCTATCTATCTATCTCATATCTATCTATCTAATATCAATCTATCTATCTCCTATCTATCAATCTATCTCATATCAATCTATCTAATATCTATCTATCTATCTATCTCTTATCTATCTATCTATCTATCTATCTATCTCCTATCTATCTATCTATCTCATATCTATCTATCTATCTTATATCTATCTATCTATCTCTCCTATCTATCTATCTATCTATCTATCTATCTCATATCAATCTATCTATTTCATATCTATCTATCTATCTATCTCTCATATCTATCTATCTTCTATCTATCATATCTATCTATCTATCTATCTATCTCATATTTATCTATCTATCTATCTCATGTCAATCTATCTCATATCTATCTATCTATATATCTATCTATCTCCGATCTATCTATCTCATATCTATCTACCTATCTATCTATCTCCTATCTATCTATCTCCTATCTATCTATCTATCTATCTATCTATCTATCTCATATCTATCTATCTCATATCTATCTATATCATATCTATCCCACTGCTGCCGGCATATATTTTTCATTCACTTACAGCCTATTTAGACACCGAGACAGGGGATAAGTTATAGATTGTGGGGCATCCGAGCGCTAGGACCCCCTACAATCTCCCGAACAGGGCCTCTGCAGTCTGCTGGAAGGGGGTGTTGAACCCTGCACGGAGCTTCCCGCGGGGGACATTGGAATGGCCACTTCCGGCAGACTGACAGGGCCCCGTTATGTGCCTCTCACTTATGATGCCCCCTGTCATGTGCCCCGGACTTATAATGCCCCCTGTCATGTGCCCCTCATTTATAATGCCCCCCTGTCATGTGCCCCTCACTTATAATGCACCCCTGTCATGTGCCCCTCACTTATAATGCACCCCTGTCATGTGCCCCTCACTTATAATGCCCCCCTGTCATGTGCCGCTAACAAATAATGTTCTCTGATTTATAATGCCCCCTTTTATGTGCCCCTTACTTAAAATGCCCCCTGAGGGTGCAGGACAGGGGGCATTATATGTTAGGGGAACATAACGGGGCATTATAAGTCGAAGCACATTATATATTAGCGTCCCAAGACAGGGGGGCATTATAAGTGAGGGGCACATGACAGGGGGGCATTATAAGTGAGGGGCACATGACAGGGGGCATTATAAGTGAGGGGCACATGACAGGGGGGCTCCTCATGTATAATGCCCCCCCTGTCATGTGCCCCTCACACTTAATGCCCCGTCATGTGTCCCTCACATTTAATGCCCCCTGTCATGTGCCCCTCACTTTTAATGCCCCCTGTAATGTGCCCCTTACTTAAAATGCCCCCTGAGGGTGCAGGACAGGGGGCATTATATGTGAGGGGAACATAACGGGGCATTTAATGTATGGGGCACATGAAGGGGGCATTATAAGTTAGGGGCACATAACAGGGGGCATTAAATGTGAGTGGCACATGACAGGGGGCATTAAATGTGAGGGGCACATGAAGGGGGCATTATAAGTTAGGGGCACATAACAGGGGTCATTAAATGTGAGGGGCACATGACAGGGGTCATTAAATGTGAGGGACACATGACAGGGGGGCATTATAAGTGAGGGGCACGTAAAAGGCCCTCACTTATAATGCCCCCCTGTCTTGGGCTGCTAACATATAATGTACTTCAACTTATAATGCCCCCTGTTATGTGCCCCTTACTTATAATGCACCCTGAAGGGACAGGACAGGGGGCATTGTATGTGAGGGGAACATTACAGGGGCATTATATGTGAGGGGCACATGATAGGGGGGCATTATAAGTGAGGAACCCCCTGTGATGTGCCCCTCACATATAATGCCCCCCTGTCATGTGCCCCTAACATAATGTGCCCTGTCTTATAATGCCCCCCTGTTATGTTCCCCTCACTTATAATGCCCCCTGAGGGAGCAGGATTGGGGGGCATTATATGTGAGGGGAACATTGCAGGGGCATTATATGTGAGGGGAACATTACAGGGGCATTATATGTGAGGGGCACATGATAGGGGGGCATTATAAGTGAGGAACCCCCTGTCATGTGCCCCTCACATATAATGCTCCTGTCATGTGCCCCTAACATATAATGTGCCCTGTCTTATAATGCTCCCCTGTTATGTTCCCCTCACTTATAATGCCCCCTGAGGGAGCAGGATTGGGGGGCATTATATGTGAGGGGAACATTGCAGGGGCATTATATGTGAGGGGCACAGCACAGGGGGGCATTATATGGTAGGGGCACAGGACAGAAGGCATTATTATTATGAGGGGGAACAGGACAGATCATAGTTATATGTGGGGGTACAGGATGGGGCATTACTACTATATATGAGGGGCACAGAGTATAAGGAATTTCTGGGTAGTACCGTTTTCATTAGCCACAATACATCATGGTATTGTATTCAGAGGGATATTTAGAGCGTACAGTGTGTAGTAGTATTATATTCTGAGGGTACAGTGTGTGGGCAGTATTATATTCAGGGGTACAGTGTGTGGCAGTATTATAGTCTGGGGTACAGTGTGTGGCAGTATTATATTCAGGGTACAGTGTGTGGGCAGTATCATATTCAGGGGTACAGTGTGTGGCAGTATTATATTCTGGGGTACAGTGTGTGGCAGTATTATATTCTGAGGGTACAGTGTGGGGCATTATTATATTCTGAGGGTACAGTGTGTGGCAGTATTATATTCTGAGGGTACAGTGTGTGGCAGTATTATATTCTGGGGTATAGTGTGTGGCAGTATTATTCAGTGGGTACAGTGTGTGGTAATATTATATTCATTGGGTACAGTGTGTGGGCAGTATTATATTCAGTGGGTACAATGTGTGGCAGTATTATATTCAGTTGGTACAGTGTGTGGCAGCATTATATTCAGTGGGTACAGTGTGTGGCACTATTATATTCAGTTGGTACAGTGTGTGGCAGTATTATATTCAGTGGGTACAGTGTGTGGCAATATTATATTCAGTTTGTACAGTGTGTGGCAGTATTATATCCAGTGGGTACAGTGTGTGGCAGTATTATATTCAGAGGGTAAAGTGTGTGGCAGTATTATATTCAGGGGTACAGTATATGGCAGTATTATATTTAGAGGGTACAGTGTGTGGCAGTATTATATTCAGTGGGTACAATGTGTGGCAGTATTATATTGAGTCGGTACAGTGTGTGGCAGTATTATATTCAGAGGGTACAGTGTGTGGCAGTATTATATTCAGAGGGATATTTAGAGCGTACAGTGTGTGGTAGTATTATATTCAGAGGGTACAGTGTGTGTCAGTATTATATTCAGAGGGTACAGTGTGTGGCAGTATTATATTCAGAGGGCGGAGTGTGTGGTAGCATTATATTCAGAGGGTACAGTGTGTGGCAGTATTATATTCAGTGGGTACAATGTGTGGCAGTATTATATTCAGTTGGTACAGTGTGTGGTAGTATTATATTCAGAGGGTACAGTGTGTGGCAGTATTATATTCAGAGGGTACAGTGTGTGGCAGTATTGTATTCAAAGGGTAAAGTGAGTTGTAGTATATTCGGAGGGTACAGTGTGTCAGAATTAGATTCAAAGGATATATGGTGTTTGGCACTATTATAATAATACTTTTTTCATAAAGAGGATCAGAATCCGCTGACACAGTGAAGAGCCGTCTGGGCATCAAGTTATGCAGCGAGAATATTTAGCTGGACCCGATGGTATGTACCATCTGAATTAGATAAGGAAAGACTATAGAGAAGACGTCACCTGTAGTCACTGATATCATTGTGTATTGTCCTGACTGTCCCATCAGAGCTGTAGTCACTTGTAAGTTTTGCAGTAATGATGGGTGAAACAACAACTCCCAGCATCTCCTCACCACTACTTACTGTAGTTTTAAATGGTAAAAATGTATTTTTCGCTTTCCCATTCTGTGGCAATTGGTGTATTTGATTATTATAATGGATACATTTAATAATATTGTAAGTTCTTTAAGCAACATCTTATTTTCTGTCCGCCAACGCAAAATTCTCTAATAGTGTCCCTCCCGAGACTAGACTATGGATCCGCCCCTGGCTTCTATCTTGTGCGGTGTAAAGAAGGCTCTAATACTACTGTGTGACACTGGCGTGCAACTTTTCGTAAATGCTAATTATTGCATATGCAAATTTTTGCATGTGTAAATTTTTGCATATGCTATATATTACGAATATGCAAATTTAGCAAATATATGATGAATATTCGTCCATATATTGGCGAAATATTGCAAATTCGAATATGGTCTATGTCGCTCAACACTAGCTATGATTTTCAGGCAGTTTATGTGCAACTGCGACTCTGCTTCTGACCACTTCCCCCCCGTGGAGGAAGAACCGCATCAGGCTCCCCAGCCGGTCAGGCTGGCATCTGATTCTATGATCTGGTCTGGTTTGGAATTGAAAATTGTCCTTCCATTCCAATCCTGGACATGTCGGAGCCACCATTGTAGTGCCAGAAATATCGCCTGAATCGATGCCGACAACAGACCTACAATCCGGGCAACTGCACGCAAGGACACCAGCCCTTTCCGTAACAAGGCCCTTATTTCCTAGTGAATTAGACTCAATTTCTTGTTGGGCAGACTGAGAGTCGCCGATCGGGTATCTACCAGAAACCCCAAAAACTCAATTTCCCGCGCCGGGACAAGAACCGATTTCTCATTGAGAAAAAAACCCAGTTCCTCCCGTAGAGAGACAGTCCAATTTCTATGCCGTAAAACCTGATCTCTCGTACGAGCCATAATCAGTATGTCGTCGAGGTAGATTATCAACCGTACCCCTCGACTCCTGAGGACCGCCATGACTGGCTTCATTAGCTTGGTGAAACACCACGAAGCCGAGGACAGTCCGAACGGGAGACAAGAAAACTCCTAGGATGTATCGGTACTGTGAGGTACGCGTCCTTCAAATCTATCTTTGCCAACCAGTCTCCTAGGAGCAGTAAATCTTCGAGTAGATGTATGCTCTCTATCTTGAAGTAGTGATACAAAACGTACTCGTTTAGGTCCCGTAGATTTATCACAGGTCTGTGCCCTCCGTCTTTCTTCTTTACCAAGAAGATGTTGCTGAGGAACCCCGGACGATTCATGGGGACCGGAGATATGGCACGTTTGGCATACAGATCTTTGATCTCTGAGCACATTAATTCTTTGTCTGAAAACCGAATCATTCTTGGCCACCGCGCTTGCACAGGCTGAGCTATAAACTCTACCACGTAACCCTTGACTACCTGCAAAACACACGGGTCTGAAGTAATCCTTGACCAAGCGGGGAAAAAATATCGCAGTCTGCTCCCTATCGGGATCCTCCGACTCACCTACTCCTCTACCTCTGGAAAATCCATGGGAACTTCCTCTCGCCCTCCAGGGACGTCCTCGAGTAGGGAAGAATTGGGATGCAAAAGGGGCTGGGACCACTGCATGTACCTGAGGCCTGTCATAGACATATTGTACTTGGGTCCTGCCATAGGGTCTATAAGGGGTTCCGCGGCCAGAAGCGCATCCCTTACCCCTTCTGGCCTTTCCAAAAACCTTATGGCCTAAGGTTTTTTTAAGAGAGGTCTGTGCCTGCTCAAGGCTTGAAAACAGACCTACAAATGTATTAATGTTTTTTATAAACGAATCTCCGAAGAGGAGGCCCTCAGCCGAGGGACCTGGTTCCTCTGTGGCTAAATGTATAAGTTGTGGGTCCAGGTTCATGAGAATCGAGTGACGATGCTCAGCTGACATCGCCGTATTAGCTTCCCCAATAGGCAAGTCAATGTCAAGGCCCAACCCCTAAGGACCCCAGCGTCCACAGGCTCGCCCATGGCCACAGCATGTTCGGACAGGTGCAAGATCTTCGTCAGGGGCCCCAGTAAATCCAGCATTTTATCCCGCACTGCTTTAAAGGAGCGGTTAACTCCCCTTCTCGGGTTTTTCCCCGATTTCATTAGGTACTTTATTAGTATAGGATCCAGTTCGGGGGTCACCGCAATTGTATTATTCAGCGATGGCCTGGGGCATTCTGCCCTTAATTTACTGTGATTGCCCTTCTCAAGGGGTCTCCGAAGCCATGCTTCTATATATTTTGCCACTTGTGGCAGAGGTGCCCAATCCCCGGATCGCGGATGAGAAATTGCGTCCGAGTCAAAAAACGGGACCCCCTTGGAATCTAGTACGGTGTTGGAAGATTGAGCAGCCGTGGTAGCGGGACCAGGCAGGGTATGACTAACTTCCATACCATCATCCTCACCATCATTGCTATCGGCGGAAGGGTCGGAGAGGTCGTCCGCCGAAACGGAGTCCTCCTCTGACTCATCTATATAGGAGTCAGGCTTAGTGCGTTTCGCTGACCGCGAAGCCCAAAATGTTAAAGCATCCTCACGGGCAGAGGGTTTGGTATCTGTAACAGGGACCCGAAGGAACAATGCCCATCGGCATGTTTAATCCATCTCCTGACATGGGTTGGGACACAGGAGAGTTAATACAGTCAGCGCAGTGGTGACGTTTCTGGTCCGATTTTCCAGATTTGCACACGATAGGTGCCTGGACCGGGGCAAGAATTGAAACCGCAGGGATGACTGTAGCCTCCTGGCGAGAATGCAGCATAGCCAGCAACACTGATTTAGAAATGGTCTCATTAACAGATGCCATGGCAGACGTCAAGGCAGAATGGACCGATCTATTAACAAGCTGCTGAACTTGTTCCGCTGATAATAATTAGGGCTTGTGACCGGATATGGGGCCATCCCCCAGGGTCATATCAGTTTTACTGTCAGACATAATGCACTTTATGGTACAGAAGAGTAACAGCAGCAATTGGGGCTGTAAAGAAAAAAGAAAAATTGAATGAATAAGTATGTTGCAAAACACTAAACTCTATAGAGGAATTTTACATACACCATAGACAATTTTATTAGTATATAGATAAATATCTGAGATGAACAGGGATTGAACCCTGGACCTAGTGAAAGTAGCTCCTAAAAGCCAGATCACCTAACCACAGAGCCACAGCTGCCAGGCTTGTAATTGGCAGCCAACATTAGTATCTAACATGCAACCAGCAGGTGTCACTGTACAATACACTGCTCTGAATCCTATCCTATAGAGAGATTGGAGAACAGAGCTGTCCGTCATCCGAACAAGGGGGTGTGGCCACGAGCACAGTCCGAGAACGCAATCAGAGCGCGTGAGGTGCAGGAGCAGCCCCATCTCGCATGGAGAAGAAGGCTGACGTTACTCCAGTAATGGCGGGTGCCGAAACAACAATGGGACCGCCGCCACACAGAGGGAACAGAACAGATGCTGCAGGACACCAATAACTGTAGGAAAGCAGAGAAAAAAGGGGGTTTATTAGGAAAGAAATAAGGAAATAAAGAAATAAATGGTCAGCAGGGGGATAAAGAAGGAACAAACAGTGGAAAGACTGGGAAATAGAAGGACAGAAAAAAGCAATGAAATTGTACCAGACAGAAAAACAGGGTCTGAAGTACCGACCCTGAGTCTGTAAGGGAAACAATGAGAGTAGAACTAATATGGAATACAATATGAACAATGGAGCCTATAACCACCTACCCCACTGTAATTTGTACTATATCCCCCAAGAACTATATATTTATCTAGCTATTGAGCAGAAAGAAAGAGGAAGAAGGTGGATCCAGAGTCGGTTTTTATGGAGCATCCTGAGTTGGGATTGGTCGGATTGGAGATGGGAGGCACAAGGGGTTGCTAGGCACCCTGTACAGTTTTTTGTTTTGTTGATTAAGATTTACATTTTTTTCTGCTATTGAGCTTAATAAAGGAAGAATATGCATTGATACGAGCCTCCTGTCTGCCATAAAATTGCAGTTTTCTTTTCAATTTCCCCACACAAATAGTATTTTTTACATTTCGCCATACATTTTATGGTAAAATGAGTGATGTCATTACTAAGCACAACTGGTTGCGCAAAAAACAAGCCCTTATACTCATCTCTGGATGGAAATATAAAAGAGTTTTAGAATGTGAGGAGGAAAAAACCAAAATACAAAAAATTGCCCGTGTCCTTAACCCCTTAAGGACCCGGGGTTTTTCCGTTTTTGCATTTCGGTTTTTCCTCCTTACCTTTAAAAAATCATAACTCTTTCAATCTTTCACCTAAAAATCCACACCCACTCCCCTAGACTTGCATTTAGGGTGCGGCACTATGACCTCACGAGCTCCCAGCACCGGTTCCAGTGTTCAGAACTGTTTGTTTCAAATCCTGAGCAGTGGAGTACCCCTATAAGACCAAAATGAGCTTTGTCCTTAAGGGGTTAATGTTATGTTTTAAATTTTATTTATATAATAAAATAATCGTTTAGATAATTTCGAGTCATGTGATGCTGGGGTTGCTGGTGATTTATCAGAACGTGATAATATGGTAGTGTTCCCTTTTTCTTTTTTTTTACCTTTTTTAATTTATCTCTATTATAATTTGCCAATGAATGGTTTATGTGCCCTGAGCTGTAGCGACCGAGAGTGTCATAGATGGTAGTGATAGTGAGACCACTAATTTCTGGGGTTGCCATCTATTTGATGGTGCTCTGAGGTGTGTGTGGCCGTGTGGATTCGGTCCCTGACATATACATGTGCCTTGTGCCAAGCCCATATACTTACCTCACCAAGATGCCACAAAATGGGTACTTTTTAGCTATCAACATGAAAACAGAGACCATGATTTACTTTTTTGTTCATTTTATTTTGGTTATTCTACTTTACTTTGCCCCTGCAGGAAGGCAATAAGGCCTTTAAGATGGCCTTGTGGTGTCCGGGTCTCTTGTGCGACAATATGCTGGCAGTGCCCTTGATAGGGATGACCCTTATGTTTCTAATGACTGATCAATATACTAATAGTAATATGCCATTGCTGCTGGAAAAAATATCTGTTCCCCTACCCTTTAACCGATATACATCAGAATGTTATCTGCTCGTGACTCCAGACCGAGACCTTTCCATGATGCCATGCGGGAGTAAAAGACTAAATATCTGACGAACAGAGAACTTTTGCCAAGAAATTAATGGATACTAGATATGCTAATATATACGGACACAATAGTTGAACAACCAATCCAAATGTAACATGCTAATTGTGATGTCACAACTATTTTGCCTTTCTTACGAATGTAAAAACCAAATTTACTTCCTGTAATAAAGCAGAACTCTTTTGGGAGCAGCAGAGCTTCATGCTAAGAAAGAGTGTATACCAACATACCCTGTGTGGTGTATATCTTTTTGTGTCGACACTTGGTAAAGTATATAGCAGCACAGTCATTCACATTTGAAAGCCCCCACTTGGTCGATTGGGAAGACCTAGTCTGGGGGAGCGACTACTTTAACCATCCGGAGGAATCTGAGGCCGCTCAAAGGGCTTGATCAACCCTACAGAACGCGGTAAGTCTGCTGATTTTATAAATCTGTAGCTCTTATCAGTGTTCATTGAGAGGCTCTGAGAAGATTTTTGACATTTAAAAAAAAAATCTGCTCAGTGGAATACGGTCAAGAAAAAAAGTGCTGTAGATTTTTGGGAGATTTTTATTATTATTATTATTATTATTATTATTATTATCTCTGGTATTAGGAGTGTATCTTATATCTTTTCCGCATATGTTGTACTCTAATAACTGAATTGAGAGAGAGTGAGATGTGCTCTATCACTCGGAGTAGCCGTATCAGATGACAGCGGTGTACTGCCTGAGGGGACATACCAGACAGTAACAGTATCAAGGTATAGCTATTGTGTAAAGTTCTGCTGTCAGTCAGTCCAGTAGCCTCTCTATTGTATGCTTGATAGCTTTTTAGTGGCCTGCTGATTATAAATATATCAGTTCAGTGTACGAGTACCAGAGATTAGCATCAGGAGGCAAACTTTGGTTGACAAATGCACACTATTTTGTTTGTGCTGGATACCAATTTGTGTACGGCCAGTCCACTGAGAGATTTTGCTAATAGGGTTATTTGCAACCCTTACTCAACCTGAGACTTAAAAGGCTTTAAAACTGTTCAATTCCTGCACTGGTTAACTTTAAAGGGTAAAATATGAGCAGTTTTCAAGCTCCCTTCCTCCCTGGGTGTGAGGAGCCACATGACAATGATGATGATTCTAGCTGTTGGTTGTGCCCCCATAGTGGTCAACAAAACCTGCCCTCAGTAAAAGACTGTGTTTCCTGTTTACAAGCCCGGCCTGTAAATGCTCCACCATGTACTGTCACAGCACCTCCGTATACTGGAAAAATGGAGGCCCCCCCCCCCCAAAAAAAAAAAAAAATGCACCCACCCTACTGTATTCTATTCAACCTCCGTATAGTGGTCGCCATGTTACTACAGTAACTTCCTGTACTGGCAGCCATATTGGAGTGGCCGGAGGTGTGGCTTGCCCCACTTCCGGTACTGGTAGCCATATTGGAGGCCCAGGAACTGTGGCAAAATCCATTTCCTGTGCTGTCAGCCATCTTGGTTCAACAAATCTACTTACTACGTGTAATGAGCCGTCATCCAGTACACCCAAGCAGAATTTGCCAGTTGCTGGAAGGTTTCCAAATGAAACTTCCTCTAGTGCTAAAGCACTTGATCTCTTTCCAGGTATGACACAGGATGGGAGTTACCCAAGTCAAACCCACACACTCCCGGATCAGCCTTCACTGGAAAGCTCTCTATTTCATTCTGCTAATAATTGTTGTGCCTCACCAAGAAGTCAGACCTCTGTACCCAGTGAAGACAGTCCTCTATCCCAAGATGAACCCCATGCACAGTATCAGTCTCCTATCACTGATCATCATCATCAGTCCCCAGGAAAGATATCACTTTCACCTGTTAATACAATCACACCTACTGTGGCGCAATTTCATGTGCCTTCCAATACCTCCAACAGTAACATGTACCAAATCATTAGATCAAGTATGGTGTCTGAATCCTTTCAACCGGCCCTTGGAACAAAGATCTGGAATAACACCCTACTCCGGATTGGCATGGGTTCCATGGAAACAAAAAATTCACAGAAACCGAATAACAGGTCTATTGACACCAAATATTATCACAGAATTAAAATATAACTTTTATTTCTAGCCCATAAAACAAGGGTACCACAAAATCAAAACACAGATAATATTAATCACCAATCGGATTAAAATACACACAGTTGAAACGTCACCAAAATAACCAGAGATGTGTCTGATAAAGCATATAAAACAGATCACATCAGCCACTCAGGGTATGAATACAGTTACAGTTAGAGATAATTTTACCAAGTATACAAATATGTATCTATTAAACCCTAACCCCAGATGGCACAGGGTGGGATATGGGAGGGACAACTACACTAATCCCTGTTAACGGCCCTCACCCTAGGCGGAATTGTCACCCTAAGAGGGACGGTCCCGCACAGGAACCTCCTAAACTATACTGTCAATTAACTATAATAAACTAACTAACTAACTAACGAATTGCTGTCTCTCTACCCAGGCAAACCCCTAATTCACTATGTGTATTGATAGTAACACAACAATTAAACTACAAAAAATATGCCCAGAGAGGGGTGCAAAAAATGTCACTGGGTGATATCAGGACTGTGCATAAAGAGGAAAATGATGTCACTATGGTTGATGCTAATTGTAAGCCGCTATATTGTATGTTGCACCATAAAACAGGTAAGTATGTATATATATTAGTGGATGCAGTAAAGATATAAAGCAGCAGCCATACAGGTCAAGCGCGGAGCACACATAAATATAGATATACATAAATATAGATATACAGCTACAGTAGATATACATCACCAAAGCAGGCGTGACAACAAGCGGCTGACTAATGTGTCACAGACAACAACTCACTCAAAAAAGCGACAAGTAGCTAGTTATCTCAAGCCATGCAATAATATAAGCGCGACACATAGCCAGCACAGTGACAATAGAACCAAGATAGATCCACACTTACTGACAGGGCAGCCTTCTGCTACCTAAAAATAGCATATATGCCTGAAAATGTATGAGATGATACATAAATGTATACTTATATGGATAGCTGTTCGATGGATATCAAGTCAAAACACTCGTCGCGTTTCTCCCATCACGGTCATCAGGAGAGTAGATGAGATGAAGGTACATGTGGCTCAAACCCCCAGCGTTCCCCTACATGGAGATCCCATCTCGAGTGGCGACATCTATGTCTGATGTTTGCATTCTTAAATATGCCGCTCATGATGGGTAACTCCACCTTGTTGAATGAATATGTCCGTTCATTGGTTTCTAACCTGACCTGGATGTAATCCATGAAGAGGAGTCTCCCGTCTTCCGCTTTTCACTGGACGGAAGTCCCGGGACCTCACAATATCATGCGTGTCACAGGCCAGATATGACTACATACGCCGGCATATACAGGATCAAACCTTCGTTGTAAACCGGAAGTGAGGTTATGCGCATGCTCAATAGAGCGATATGCGCTAAGCTGGTAAACTAATTTCCAGGATGTCTCCAGCGTGCGTGTCACGGTGCATTCCATGAAAAAGGACATGCGCACAACGAAGCATCTAAGTTACATATAATGCACTGATGTCTCAAGATATTGGGCACTCCTGAACAGGAACGCATGCGCAGCGTAAGTGTCCCATATCTTAGCATCATGCACAAGACATATACATATATATCAATCTATCTATGTTGCCAGTAGTTCGCATGACACGAGCGTATATGCATGAGATCATTACCATCCTAAAATGCCACTGTGGATCAGAACCCATGCATTACATCTCTCTTTATGATGTTAACCAATAATAAACTACAGTGGTTAGTATCTTCCGTAGGTCTTACTATAGTGAGATAAGCTACGGGGCATAGATACTTCTAAGGTGAGTATTCAGGAGGGCACAAGAGCCAAATTTGGGTCACAACAGATGTATTATATAAAATTCTAGGTTCAGAAGAGTCCGAACCATTAGATATGACACAGAAACGGCACATTACACTAGAGCCAATAAGGCAGAATTATTAAATACTAGATTAGACCGGGTTTAAATTAATTGACCAAAAATAGTATATGTAACAAAAATCAGAACGCAGGGAAAAAGCCTAAATAAAACAACCAAATGCAATGGCTTCATTAAGTCCCAGGGGTGCTTGTGATTTAATTCCATTGTAAATTCCATTGTAAAGATCCATTGTAATCCTTCTCCTAAATTCCCTTTGGGTCTTCCCGACATAATCCTTAGGACAACTGCACTGCCATATGTAGATCAAGCCTTTAGTTTTACAATTTGAGAAATCCCAGGAGAAAAAAGTTTTCCCATTACTAGAGCTAACCACCCCATTCTTTTTGGGGACATGAGGACATGCCACACATGACCCACAAGGAAATGTCCCCTTTGGTTTAGGGGGGAGCCAAGTACCTGATGATTTTGGCCGAGTATAATGGCTGTGTACAAGTCTGTTTTTTACGCTGCGTCCCTTTCTATAAGAGACCAAAGGTCTATCAGAGATGACCCTATCAAGAAGTGGGTCAGCCTGCAAGACTCTCCAATGTTTTAACAAAATCATACGTTCCTATGATTCTGGTAAGTCCGTCAGAGGTCTTATCTCTCTTGGGGGAAAGAAGTGTCTGTCCGTCAGCTCTCTTAGCATTGGAGAGAGCTGTATTTAGAGTGTCACCAGGGAACCCCTATCTGTAAAGCGTTGGTGTAGTAGCAGTGATTTTTGTTCGAAGTCTAACTCAGAAGAACAGTTTCTGCGTAGTCGCAGAAACTGCCCTTTAGGTATCCCCTTTTTCAGAGACAGGGGATGGTAGCTAGACCAGTGCAAAAGAGAGTTCGTTGCCGTGGACTTACGGTATAAAGTGGATGAAAGACCCCCATCACTGTTCTTGAAGATTTTAACATCAAGAAATGATAATTCAGATGTGTTTATCTCGTAGGTGAAATATAACCCAATGTGATTGACATTTAATGAGTGGATGAAGTTTTTAAATTCATCAACACTCCCTCCCCATAGTATAAAGATGTCATCTATATAACGCATCCATATTTGGATGCATGATGTCCATCTGGTCTCTTCTGGGGGAAATACGACCGTGTTCTCCCACCAACCCAGGAGCAGGTTCGCGTACGTGGGGGCACAGGGGCTCCCCATCCCGAGGCCCCTGAGTTGGTGGAAGAACTGACGGTCGTATAAGAAATTAAGGGTTCCATGGAAACCCAGCAAGTGCAGGCTATAGTTAACCCTGCAAATCCATTATTTGCATAATTATGGCCTTGCAGCTGCCTTAGTGCATGCAGGGGGGACTAGTATACAGCATGACTCTGATCTGTTGGTACTACAACAAGGGCCCATTTCAACCTCCCAACTGGCCATTACAGGCGCTGGGACACTGCCTTGCAACATAATACATGTTATTGGTCCCAGATATTCCTCTGCCCAACATGATGCCTGTATAAGGCAGCTTCAGTCCACAATACACCACGTTCTTGGTCTAGCTGGAGAGAAGGAAATTTCCTCTCTGGCTAATCCACCCATCAGTTCTAGACTCTTTGGATTTCCTCCTAATATCTGTGCCAATGCAATAGTGTCCAGTATTAAACATCACAAGCCAATACCAGCATTGCAAGAAATCAGGCTTATCTCTAAAACATGCAAAACAGTCCAAGCTCTGGTGGATGCTGTCAACTTGTTGAAGAAACCTAACCTCTTGGGTAAACACCCAATGCCACATGATGATTCACATAACCTACAACATGGATTACCCAGATCCACGCCATCAAACTTTTACCCACACAGCCTGATGATTCCAGAGATCTCCTGCATAGTTTTGGTGAATCCAGTCCGCCGCAAACTATGTCAATACCACTTGCCTGTAGTGGTGGAAATAAAGGATCTGAGAAACTTCTTTTGGAAACTCTTTATAAATATGTTCTGTTTACCTCGGTGCAAGTAAATAATCTTGTAGCCCAACTCCCTGACCCAGAGAAACAGCGAATGCCTTTTTACAGAAGAATCAAGCAAATCCAACAGACCTATTCATCAGTATGGAAGGATGTATATAATCTAGTCTCCATCAGAACTGAAGACGCCTTCTGGCCTATCATTTCCACCAGCCTTGATAGTTCTGCTATTATGGACGAGGAGACATACTCTTCTGGAATAGAATTCTGCCAACAACTACAAGCCTGGGTCAGAGACAGGCTAGCTTCAAGCTCCACCAATGTATCTGATGCCTCTCAGGAACCTACAGAATCAGCTGAAAAGTTTTTCTCCAGACTACATAATCTGTTCCAGGATCAAGGTTATGACCTAGGAAGCAACTTCCATAAGACACTCTTCATTTGCACCTTTGTTACTGGCCTCCATGATGCTACCAAGAAAAGGCTTATGGACACTTGGCCTGAATATGTGACACTTGAACCAAACCAGCTCTTACTCATTGTCAGAGCTATTGAAAAACAAATTGAAGTGGCACCTACTAAGAAGAGCTCGGATGTGTCAATCTGTCAAGATGCACCGATGATGCGTAATGCTACAGCACAATACCCGTTTACGAATTAGGTCCCTCAATTCCAAACCATTCCTGGTCTTTACCGTGCTCTGAATTATCCCCCTTGAAGATCACCCGTCAGAAAGATCATCTGCTACAGATGTGGTAAAATCGGACATGTCCAGCGACACTGCAGATCCAGACCTCTTCCTTCCGACTATTGAATGAATTCAGCCACTCTAAGGCCAATGATGTCACAAAACCGTCATAATATGGACCAACGGCAATCTGGACCTCTCATTGGACACCCAGGCCACTCCAGGATGAGTCAGCGGTGAAGACCCGACAGCAGAATAACTCAAGAGAATCCAGCTAATTAAGTCCCGGATAGAAATTGTAAAAAATCTGGATCTGAAATTTACTCCTGAAACTCGAAGCCACCAATAAATATGAGGATGATGGGATGTACCTTGAATTATCCTAACCACTTACACCTGAAGAACTTCGTGTCCTGCAAGCCGCTCCACTGATGGTGATGAACACCCCAACAAAGATTATACCCGATGTCCATCTACAATAAATTCCTGACTGTGTCTGGTCGAAATGCCCAGATGATATTGGACTCTTGCCTGTTCCGCCTGTTAAGGTCTTCTTAAAACCCGAAGCGAAGATACCTAGAGTACCCCAGTATCTGCTCAAAGCAAACCAAGAAACTTCTCTTTCTGAACAAATTGCAACTCTTCTCAAGAATGGAGCCTTAATCAAATGTGTTTCCCCAGCAAACACTCCAGTTTTTCCAGTAAAGAAGACACCAAAAGGACAACCTGAGAAGTTCTGCATGGTATATGACCTTCATGCCATCAATGCAGCCACAGTTCTAGATACTCCCATTGTTCCCAACCCACATACTCTGCTCAGCTCAATACCACCAGATGCCAAGTTTTTTACTGTTCTGGACTGACCAATGTTTTCTTCAGCGTTCTTTTGCATCCAGACTGCAAATACCTCTTTGCCTTTACTCACCAAGGAGGACAATACACCTGGACATGCATGCCACAGGGAGCTTGAAAGTCCCCTAATCACTTTCCTCAAGCCTTATCCACCTGCATGCATCCATGGTTATGTGCCCATCCTAATGTGACTTAACTTCAATATGTGGATGACCTTCTACTCTGTGCCTCATCACAAGATGAGTGTGCCACAACTTCAGTGTATCTGCTATCTTTTCTTTCTTCAATCAACTGCAATTTGTCCCTTGGAAAAATCCAGTGGGCACAACAAAAAGTTGTCTTCCTAGGACATTGTATCTCTCAAAGTGCTAAACACTAGTGTTGCTCGCGAATATTCGCAATACGAATTTTATTCGTGAATATCACATATTCGCGAATTCGCGAATATAGCGCTATATATTCGGAATTATGAATATTCGTTTTTATTTTTTTGTTTTTTTTTCACAGTACACATCACAGTGATCAGCCCTCTCTGCTTCCAGCTTGTGTGTTGTAAAGAAGGCTCTAATACTACTGTGTGAGACTGGCGTGCGAATTTTCGCATATGCAAAAATTTGCATATGCTAATTTTCGCATATGCGAATTTTTGCTTATGTTAATTTTGTTTATGCTAATTTTGGCATATGTTAATTTTCGCATACGCGAATTGGCGCATATGCGAAAATAAATCGAGAATATTACGAATATGCGAATATTCGCGAATATATGACTAATATTCGCCCATATATTTGCGAATTCGAATATGGCCTATGCCGCTCAACAACTACAGCCTTTCTTGGTATGATCACTTACTGCCGACAATGGATTCCGGATGCCTCAGCACTGATGCAACCTCTGTATGATGCCATTCCAGCTATGACTCAGAAGCAACCACTTTCATGGGAGGCCATACAGTGTTTGAACTGCCTAAAAGACCTTACCGTGTCCGCTCCTGCACTTGACATCCCGAACTATGAACTACCATTTTATCTGTTTCTCTCTGAAAACAAAGGACCATGCTTCCTTGCACAAAAAACATGGAGACAAATTGAGACCTTTGGGATACTACTCATGCAGACTAGATCATGTTGCACAAACTGCACCTAAATTACTTTGAACTGTGTTAGTTGCTAAAGACCTTTTGGATAAGACTTTGGTCATCATTCTTGGACATTCTATCATTATCCTTGCTTTGCATGACCTGGAAGCTATTCTAACGCAATGTCAAAGAAATCTACTTTCTCTACAAAGACAAGTGAGACTTCAATGCTCTCTCTTACTCCCGGATAATGTCACCCTTCAGAGATGCACAGTCCTCAATCCAGCTACCCTGTTTCCTCTCTCGAGGGGGGATGATGAAGAGAAACAAATTTAACAAAATAATGGAGACCTCGGTGACCCTAAGCACAATCGTTTACATTGGGCAATACAACCTTTACTCTCTACCCAGACGGGTCCAGATATGCTGATGAAAGTGGCAACTTCCACACAGGATACTCAGTGGTTGGCCCATTCAAAATTCTGCGAGCAAGACTTCCCATGTTTCAGCATAAGAGGTGGAACTCATTGCCTTAGCTGAAGCCTGCCGCATTTTGGAAGGACAAACTGTCAACATCTACACGGACTCTATGGCCATGGAGTGGTGCTGGACTTCGGATTAAAATGGGCCCTAAGGGGGTACATGACTGCAAATGGAACCCCTACAAAGAACTTTGAAACTGTCAGGACCCTGATTGAAGTCTTAAAATTGCCTGAACAAGTGGCAATCATCAAAGTCAAAGCACATGGAAGATTGGACTCTGAAGAAGCCAAAGGAAATTTCTTAGCAGCTAAAGAAACTGCAATACTGCCCTTTGCTCGAGAGGAATCATTGGTATATGTAGTGACAAGAAAACAGGAGAAAGGGTCAGAAGAACAAGAAGAGGGAAAGAAGAACCCCGGACCATAACAAGAAGACAGAAGAAAGGATCAGAAGAACCAGAAGAGGAAAAGGAAAACCCCAAACTCAAGACACTGAAACAGTTACAGACTCAAGCCTTGAACAAGGGAAAGAGAAAATGGGAGCTGAACTCAGACGGCCTATGAAGAAAAGCAAACAAGATTTGTCTTCACCAAGCCCTTTACCCAGGAGTGACTCAAGGGGCTCATAGAGTCACCCACAGAGGGAAAAAACAAACAAATGGCCACTTCTATCAACAAAATCTACCTTGCACCAGGAATAACAACACCATTTGAACAATATGTTGAGGGATGGGACACCGGCAACACCTGTAACCCTGAAAGAACAGAAGTTACTCCGAAGAAGCACTTGGCCAAACCTTGCTACCCATTTCAGAGGAACTAGATTGACCACATGCAATTGCCTAAAATTTAAAAGTTTAGTACATGCTAATAGCAGTGGACATTTTCTCAGAATGGCCAGAAGCCTACCCAGTCACTAATATTACAGCAAAGACTACTGTAAAGAAACTACTAACAGAACTGGTATGTAGATTTGCAGTCCCTGAAGTAATTAAAAGCGACCAAGGACTGGCTGTCATTGCGGATATTACAAGAGAACTTTGGAGAATGGTGGGAGCAGACCTCGGACTCCATACTCCATATCATCCTCAGAGCAGTGGAAAAGTTGAACGACTAAAAGTCACTCTAAAGAACAAAATCCTAAAAGCCAGTAAAGAATCGTCCCTTCCATTGCCAGAAAGCCAGAAATGTTGCCCATAGCCCTGTACTCTATTTAGAAACACACCTCAACAGCCAACAGTCTAACCCCATATGAGACACTTTTTTGGGAGATCCCTAAGCTAGGATGTTATTACCCAAAGTACCCTCAGTGCAGGAAGTGATAGTTCGGTAAAGTTTGTTATTGCATTGTGTAATGAGCCGAAAGTAACACATGTTGCAGCTTTATTCTTCCATTCCAGATCCAGACACTGAGCAAGGAAGTCACAATCTGCAGCCTGGAGAGTTTGTCGTCGCGAAAACACACGTATGTGTGTGGGGTGTGGGAGGGGGGGGGGGGTCACTGGAACCTAGATTTGAAGGTCCTTGTTATTACTGACAACTCTGACTTGGGTGAAACTGGAAGGAGAATCAACATGGATACGCCTCACACTGCAAGAGGATTCCTACACCATGCTTCTGATGCACATCCTTTTCCTATAAGTGGAGTGCAAACCCAGCAACCCAATCCGACTCCACCACCCTACTGGGCTGACTTGACAATGACCCGAGAGTTGTATCCCACGTTTTGATAACTCTCCCAGTGCCCAAGTGACTACTTTAAATTTGACTACTGTGGCATAGTGAGTTGTCCCGAGGTGCCAAAACAATGTCTTATGTATAGGGATGACAATTCAATATACACATGTGTGACGGATGACTACTGGGGGAACAACTGTGATGATTGGAGAGCAGTGCGATGGAACACAGGGACTGGCTGGGACTATAGACCACAGAGTGCCAATAGAAGAAGAGACAATACTGACAAATCTCTACTACAGAGAATGACAATTGGATGTTGCATGGTCCCCTTTGTAAAGAAAATAATAATCTTCACTGTAGAGGCCGCATTTCAACCAGGGAATAATGCATGTGGATATTGAACCTACTATTTCAGCTTATCTGAACCAAATTGATACTTCAGACCCAAATATGACCGAGGGAATTCCACCCATGAAAACAACCATCTTGTATGCCAATGGTGCAAGGGTAAACCCAGCAGAGTAGGGTGAACATAGAAGTCCCAGGTAAAGGACTAGTCTGACTACAAAGGGGGGCGGTTCACCAAGAGCCGCTCTTCTCAATTCAGTGAAGCATCCCATACCCGTTTTTTATTTTTCTCCGCTTGAACCTGGGACTATTAGGCAGAACGCACCATAGGGAGAGATGTCGTGTACGGTAACAGATATCTTTTAGGGGGGAATTGATAGGGATGACCCTTATGTTTCTAATGACTGATCAATATACTAATATTAATATGCCATTGCTGATGGAAAAAATAACTGTTCCCCTACCCTTTAACCGATATACATCAGAATGCAATCTGCTCGTGACTCTGGACCAAGACCTTGCCATGATGCCATGTGGGAGTAAAAGACTAAATATCTGACGAACAGAGAACTTTTGCCAAGAAATTAATCGACACTAGATATGCTAATATATACGGACACAATAGTTGAACAACCAATCCAAATGTAACTTGCTAATTGTGATGTCACAACTATCCCGCCTTTCTTCCGAATATAAAAACCAAATTTACTTCCTGTAATAAAGCAGAACTCTTTTGGGAGCAGCAGAGCTTCATGCTAAGAAAGAGTGTATACCAACATACCCTGTGTGGTGTAGATCTTTTTGTGTCGACACTTGGCAAAGTATATAGCAGCACAGTCAATCACATTTGAAAGCCCCCACTTGGTCGATCCTTATCACCGTTATTCAAGATCGCCTCACGATGTCCGGGTCTCTTGTGCGCATGCGCAGAGGCAAGGAGCCTGGTTGCCAAGACTACCAGTACGCTCTGTGATCACCCACAGGACATGACGTAGTCTCGGTGCGTCCGCATAGTTATTCAGGTGTGGCGACCTCCTATCTTGACCTCCTATCCCCACCTCCTATCCCGTCCTCATATCTCGACCTCCTATCTTGTCCTCATATCCCGCCCTCATATCCCGTCCTCCTATCCCGTCCTCCTATTTCGACCTCCTATCTCGCCATCCTATCTCGACCTCTTCTCCCGACCACCTATCCCGACCTCCTATCCTGTCCTCCTATCCCGTCCTCCTATCTCGTCCCGACCTCCTATCTCGACCTCCTATCCTGTGCTCCTTTCCCGTCCTCCTATCTCGACCTCATATCCCAAACCATAATATGTATACCAGGTATCGAAATATCTCCAGCCGTACTGAAAGTTATGTGGGAACATACATTTCTCATTGATTTGCATGGGAATTTAAACAAAACCCCCAACCCTGGCAAATGGGGGTGAGTAAGGGTTAAATTACCTATCCTATATTTGTTGTTGACATATGAGTAACATGTGTGCCAAGATTCATGTTAATAACTTTAGACGTTTGGACGTGATGCTGGAACATACACACGTACACACATGCAGCTTCTAGATTCAAAAATGAGGGACTTCCATGCAAACTTTCAACCCCTTTGTCACCCCCATAAGGGTTGAATTTCGAAAAATGTCTTGTCTACGTCTTAAAAACAACACCTGTGAAAAAATTCAGCTTTCTAGGTCCAAGGGTTTAGGCTGGGCGTTGGTGAGTCAGTGACCCAGGCCTTCTCTTTTTATACATATAGATTCTTATGCACTTTTTATGATTTTGATGGGGTCTGAATATAATGTTTACACTAAATTTATTAATGACACTATTGGCACATGATTCATACCCTTATATAAAATGTGATGTGCACCATTTCTACTGAGCATGAGAAACACCAGGTGAGCTGGTCGTAATGTTGCTTTTGGACACTCTTGTTTTGAAGGAATAAATTTACAAAACTTTTTTAAAGGATTTGTGTGCTGCGGAAATTCCTTTCTACTAGATAGATAGCTTGATTTAGATAAAAGGAGGCATAGAGGGTGTATTACCATCCGTGCCTTTCTGATCGCTCATTGCAATGTCAGCCCCAGTTACAGGGGAAATTAGCAATAATACAAGTGTATTTTTTTTAAATAGACAATGCCCTCAGAAGGTCTTTTCTGACATTATAGGGGCACAAAATGTAAAACAAATAGAATGTCAATATGGAAAAATAAATAAAAATAAAAATAAAGGAATAAAATTCATAACAGAAAATAAAAACAAATGTCCTACATTACACCCCTAACCTGATCTCTATATACAATCCCTACATAATAACTAGGGATGAACGAATCAAATCTGAAGAATCCAAATTACGAATTTCAGAAAAAATTTGATTCGTAACAAATGGGAATATCGCATTGATTTGAACGTGTGAATCGCTTCATTAAACTCCATTCAGTGTGGTTCAGGCTACAGTGGTCGGGCATCTAAAATGGCGGATCCACATGTGAGGACATGGGGCAAGGAATCCTGGGAACGCGAGAACAAGAGTCGGCGGGATGACCCTCAATCAAATGCAGCATGCAGCCTTTCAGCAGCCAGCCACCCCTGTGATGTCACAGCCCTATAAAATCGTCAGCCATCTTGTGGCCACTCACATCAGTGAACAGTGTGTTGCACAGAAAAACTTTTTTACAGCAGCGATTCACCTTAAGACCAAATCCAGCCTAGAAACACTGACAGGGAAGGGAGTGAGATTGAGAGAGAGAGAGTGCAATTTTGGGTGTATTACAGCAGTGATTCACCACAAGCCCAAATCAAGCCTAGTAGCACTGATAGGGAAGGGAGTAAGATGGAGAGAGAGTGTGTAGTACACAGCGGCTGTGTGCTGCAGCACTGGTGTGTACAACAACTGAAAAGCTAATATAAACCAGCCAGTTAGGGTGAGGAAAGAACTAAAAGTGTATTGTCCGCTATTAAGTGTAACTTGTGCGTACATCAAAGTGGTATACCATTTTGTTCCGGTTAAGTCTTAAGGGCCTAGATACTGTGAAAGACCAGCCAAAAGTACACACCTGCTGGTGTTGTAGACAAATACTGTTTTAAGCGTAGTGGAGCGTATTGTACTCCCCTCATATACACACTAAGTATGTAAGGCAGAGAAATGACAGGATGTGCACAGAGGAGTGGCAGAGGCCTAAATTCATCAGGCAGACATCGCAGCAGACTAGGGGCAAATGGCAGCAGGAGTCGCAGCGAGAGGCCTTAGCTCCCGGTATCAGTTAGCGGTTGTGTCTCGACCAGCAACCCATCTGCCATCAAGTTGGAATTCCACCCTCCAAATGTTGGACCGACTATATGAAAAGAGAAAAGCCATCACCGATTTCTTGATGATCCAAGTGGATAGGGGGACTCCCATGTTTTACTTCAATGTGAACCAGAGGCAGCTCATACTTGACACCTGCCATTTGCTCAGGCCCTTTGCGGAAGCAACATTATTAGTAAGTTGCCAGGATTACGGGATGAACAATGTCATTCCACTGCTTCATTTACTACAACACGTGTTGGAAATGATGGCTGGTCAGGACACTGGAGACGTGTCACCTACATCTCACGGCCACACGATCCCTGTGGAGGCTGAACTGGAGGAGGGGGAGGGGCACAAGGGAGCACAGTTTTTGTTTCGCGAGTTATGTGATTTTTCTAGTCATCTGACAGGATAGGAGGAGAAGGAGCAGCCAGAGGAGCTAGAGGGTTATGAGGAAGGTGGGACAGAGGACCTAGACACACCATGGCAGTATGTAGTGGAGATGGAGGCAGGGATTCCCTCCGAGTCATTTTTACAAATGGCACGATGCATGCTCACTTTCTTGAGTAGTGACTGCCGAATTGTCAGCATTCGGCAGCGGGATGACTTCTGCCTCTCCACCTTATTGGACCCTCGCTAACGGCACAAAATGGGGGCCTTTTTTAAACCCATTGAGAGGGAGGACAAACTGACCTACTACAGAGACATCCTATGTAGTCAGTTGGCAGATGCCTATCTGCGCCATCGTCAATCCTCTCGCAGGTCTAACTTGGGGGGCACTCTGCGCTCACCTTTCACTGCCATGGCTGCTGGGGAAGGTGGGGTGGCAGGAGAAGTAACAACTTCATCAGCAGCCTGAGTCTACCATCGCTGATGAGTAGCTTTCTTCACCCGCATAGTGAAGCAACTCAACAGCAGCAGGTAGACCTGGAGCAGGACCTGAAGCAGAAGGTGGTGTCATTCCTTGACATGACCATGTGAACACACTTTGAAGATCCGCTGTACTTCTGGGCAGCCAAACTTGATTTGTGGCCGCAACTAACAGAGTTTGCCCTGGAAAAGCTATCCTGCCCGGCCAGTAGTGTGCCATCAGAGTGGGTGTTTAGTGCGGCGGGGGCCATAGTAACCCCAAGGAAAACTCATCAGTCCACGAAAAATATGGAGAGACTGAGCTTTGTGAAGATGAATAAGGCATGGATCAGCCAGGATTTCCACCCACCAATACCTGATGCATCAGAGTTGATTGACCATGGTGCCACACCAACACTTCACAAATATGGATGGTGCAAAACCTATTTAAGGTGCTGCTCCCCAGTTTCAGACATTTCTCTGCATCAGACCACAAGTAAGTATTGAGGATATGCATTAGCTAAAACTTAGCTTTTCTTAGGGCAAAATATATGTACCCACATTTTTTTTTAAATCAAACAAAAGGAAAGGTGTGAAAAAAAACACCATTTGTATTGATGTGATACAAAGACCTCTAAGGTGGAAGGGAACAACATATGGTTCATTTTAACTGATGGGGGTAAAAACCTCCCCTGTAAGGCCCTATTCTCACATTATTAATTCCCTTCTTGGCAAGTGCTACTCGCATTAAAAAGGGTGGCCCCACACAGGAACCTCTCCCTATTTTCATCTACAAACACTGCCATTTCACAGGGTTTTTAGGTGGAAATAGGGAGAGTTTCCTGTCTGGAGCCGCACATTTTCCCCTTACAGGGGAATTTTTTACCACCACCTGCTACAGTGGGCAATATGTTGATCCCTTCCACCTTTTCAAGGAAAGTGTTACTTATCTTAAAAAGGGCGGGCCCACACAGGAAACTCTCGCTATTTTCACCTTAAAACCTTGGGAAATGGCAGTGTTTGCAGGTGGAAATAGGGAGTGGTTCCTGTGTGGGGCTGCTCTTTTTAGGTCGAGCAACACTTGCCAAGAAGGGAATTAAAAATGCAAGAGTACGGCCCTACAGGGGAAGTTTTTACCCCCCACTGGCTACAATGAACCATGTGTTGTTCCCTTCCAGCTTTTAGAGGTCTTTGCATCACATCAATACTTTGTGGTGTAGGTGGCACATGGTGTTTGTTGCACACCTTTCCTTTTGTTTGAATAAAAAAAAAGTTGGGTACATATATTTTATCCTAAGACTATTATTAAAAGTTACGTTTCACATAATGCATATCCTTAATACTTACTTGTGCACACTAACACTTTTACAAAAGAGACCGTTTTCTTCTGCCCACCTGACTCAACTACTATTCTGATCCTGCCAACTGCCTGATGCCACACATCTGATGCTAAGTTCTCCTTTTTTCACCCACTTTCATCACCGGGTACTGGTGTTGCCACCCACCGCCCCACTATGTCACCGGGTGCTGATGCCACCTCCAGGCTGTCTCATTCTGCCACCATATGTTCTCCTCATGCTGCTGCCAGCTCCAGGCTGTCTCATACTGCCACCATATGTTCTCCTCATGCTGATGCCACCTCCAGGCTGTCTCATTCTGCTACTACATGGTCTCCTCATGCTTCCACCACCTCCACGTTGTGTCATTCAACCACTATGTGGTCTCCTCATGCTGCTGCTACCTCCAGGCTGTGTCATTCAGCCCCTATATGGTCTCCTCATGCTGCCGCCAACTCCAGGCTGTGTCATTCAGCCACTATATGGTCTCCTCATGCTGCCGCCAACCCCAAGCTGTGTCATTCAGCCACTATATGGACTCCTCATGCTGCCGCCAACTCATGGATGTGTCATTCAGCCACCTAATGGTCACCTCCACGCTGAGTCATTTAGCCCCTATATGGTCTCCTCATACTGATGGCAAAAGGGAAAGTATTTTACACCCCTATTGAGGCTCTCTGTAGGTCAGAAATAGCTGTTTTTAATACAGATTTGCCGCAAATAAATTTGGACCAAACTACATTTTTTTGGAAAATTTGGCAAATCGGCCGAATCAAAGTTTTCAAACATTTGATCATCTCTAGTATTGAAAATAAATGAAAGAAGATGCAATTTAAAACATTATTTTACTGTCATTTTTGCATAAATAATTGAAAAACTAAAACCAGACACTTTTCTATTTTTACATTTTCTTCTGATATCCCAATATATCTATATCTATCTATCTAAGGATAAATTGGCCAGCATCATTGATCCAAACAATTGTAAAAACCTGGCTTGCAGGTGCAAGCTGCTGGGCTAAATATACAGCAACAGGAAAATACAGCAGCACACTGCTAGCACAAAGATACAGATGAAACATGAGTATATAGATAAAACATGAGTATATAGATAGAACATGAAAAGCTATACAGCTGTAATGCAATAAATGAAGATATGAAACTATGAAAATATTTGCAAGCTAAGTACCTCATGTTTTCATAGTTTCATATCTTCATTTATTGCATTACAGCTGTATAGCTTTTCATGTTCTATCTATATACTCATGTTTTATCTATATAGTCATGTTTCATCTATATCTTTGTGCTAGCAGTGTGCTGCTGTATTTTCCTGTTGCTGTATATTTAGCCCAGCAGCTTGCACCTGCAAGCCAGGTTTTTACAATAGTTTGGATCAATGGTGCTGGCCAATTTATCCTTTGGTTGTATTACACATACGGGGGAGTGGCTACCTCCATGTTGGCTCCTGCACCCCACCCACCTCTTTTAGGTGTATATAAGGTGCCTTGGATGTTTCAGACCTTGCAATGCCTGTTGTACTGTTCACACAGAGGCATATACACAGTGTAGCGTCCGTCCCAGAATGAGGTCACCTTACCGTGGTGGGACAGCCCACGCTATTTGGCGCCAAATTTGCAAGCTAAGTACCTCATATTTTCATAGTTTCATATCTTCATTTATTGCATTACAGCTGTATAGCTTTTCATGTTCTATCTATATACTCATGTTTTATCTATATACTCATGTTTCATCTATATCTTTGTGCTAGCAGTGTGCTGCTGTATTTTCCTGTTGCTATCTATCTATCTATCTACAAATGTAGTAAAATAAAAATGACATAAAAATAAAGCCTGATATATCACTTAAAATAAAGAACAAAAACTCGCTTTATAGCTTGTATATCTGCATGTACTAAAAAAAAAAATCCAAAATGTCTCAGATAAGGGAGGGAGTGAAGAGTGAGGAGACTGGTCTAGAAATTGTTAAAGCCACAAAAGTAGACTAATCCATTCACTATACATTCCAAATTTACAAATCCAACAGGAATGTTATGGCAGGACATAAACTATATTTGTGAATTGTATCATTTTCCCCTGGAAACACTGATCTTTTGTCTTTACTTTTTTATCTTTTTGTTCTAGTGGTGCTTGTGATGTTAGTTTCTTCCTGTGCCCTTTGCTTTGCTATTTTCTGTGATAAATGGATTTCAATTCCAGGACATTTTTCACTAAGATACTTTTCCTTTGTCTGGTTATAAGAATGACATACAGGGACATCTTGTACACAAAAATATATGTTCACACATTGGGTTCAGTATTTCCTTTTTCCTATCCTATAGCTATTTAGCAACTGTTAAAAATAACTATCAGTAAATTCAGAGCTGTCACGCTCTGCCAGAAATAACAATTTCTACCTTCATTAGCTGCAGTCAATCTAGTTAATAATTAGACCAAAAAATCTTCTCAGTAGAGAATATTACCATAAAAATTATTCCCTGTATATATCTTTAGCTATGAACTGATGAGCAAATCAAGTAGTTGTAAGTTTATTTTCTTTCTGTGAATGTTAAAGGGGTACTCCAGTGGAAAACAAATGTTTTCAAATAAACTGGTGCCAAAAAGTTATACAGATTTGTAAATTACTTCTATTTAAAGATTTAAACCCTTCCAGTACTTATCAGCTGTTTACTACAGAGGAAGTTGTGTAGTTCTTCTCAGCCTGACCACAGTGCTCTCTGCTGACACCTCTGTCCTTGTCAGGAACTGTCCAGAGTAGAGGCAAATACTCATAGCAAACCTCTCCTACTCCAGACAGGTCCTGACACAGACAGAGGTGTCAGCATAGAACACTGTGGTCAGACTGGAAAGAACTACACAACTTTATTTTCTTGTGTAGGATACAACAGCTAATACGTACTTGAAGGGTTAATATTTTTAAATAGAAGTAATTTACAAAACATTTTTTCCACTGAAGCACCCCTTTAAGGATACATTCACAATGGTAGAGATTGTACAGCTTTTTACTTAAGAATTTGCACAGGTTAAGTCCACCACAGTGGATTAGAGAGGAGGTCAAGTTGATGGGATTTTTCAAATCATACGTGGCAGACTTTTTCCATTTGGTAAAATCTCAAAAGCTCAGGCTAGGTTCACAGTAGACCTGGAACTTCATTGGGGAGCTCCCTCATAGACTCCTTTTATGCCAGAAAAACTGAGCTGACCAGTTTTGCACAATAGACACCAACAGGTCCTATTTTTTTCAACGGGGTCCATCTGCTTTTTGTCTGGTTTCTATTGGAGATGAGCAAGAAAAAAAAAATATTTACAGTTTTTTTCTCTGCTCTTGTGCCGTCATTACAACGCATACAGCAAACGGAGCTCTAATGCTCAGGTGAACAAGGCCCCTTGCATGGATTGGTAATAAAATTTAAAAGAGCATAGAAAAGTTAAAAAGTATCTATCATTTTTGGCATCATGGAAACATGTCAGAAGTTTTGAGCAATAAGGGATTGGGAGACACCAATCAATAAAATAAAAGGGCAGAGCTGACCACTGTGTCCATTTTTCTCTTTAGAACTTGGAACCCCACCATTAAAACTTCTGATTAGAGATGAGCAAACTTTCGAAAAATTCGATTCGGCGGATTCACCAAATTTTCCGAAAAAGTTTGTTTTGTTCCGAATTTTTTCGTGGCGAATCTAGATTAAAAAAAGGCTATTTCTAGCCTACAGAGAGCCTCAATAGGGGTATAGAACACTTTGCTGTGTTCTAAAATGCATATGGAGTGTGCTGGAGTGGGGAAATAATACTGTTATTTAGAATAACATGCAGATTACCGGCATTGCTTTTAGAATCACTGCCGCACAGCAGCACAATGACAGAGCCTGGTGGTGGCATCAGTGTCAGGAGACCATATAGTGACTGAATGACACAGCGTGGAGGTGTTGGCAGCATGAGGAGACCATATAGTGGATGAATGACACAGCCTGGAGTTGCCAGCAGCATGAGTAGGCCCTAGGCCTTCGCAATCCCTAAGATTAAAAGATGAATTTAGAAATTTAAACCGAAGATTTTGGATAGCTGGTGCAACCTACCATAACAAAATTTTTATTCCCAGACCCAGGCACAGCAGCGGCATCAGTAAACCATATATTGCCTGAATGACACAGCCTGGAGTTAGCTGATGTATGAGTACACACCGGGGCTTCACAATCCCCAAGAAAAAACACAACAATTTTTGAAATTTAAAATGAAGATTTTGGATAGCGGGTGCTACCTATGAAAATAATTGAATTCCCAGACCCAGGCCCAGCAGCGGCATCAGTAAACCATATATTGCCTGAATGATACAGCCTAGGAGTTGGCTGATGCATGAGTACACACCAGGGCTTCACAATCCCCCCCCAAAAAACACAACAATTTTTGAAATTTTTGAAGAAGATTTTGGATAGTGGGTGCTACCTATGATAAAATTAGAATTTCCCAGACCAAGGCCCAGCAGCAGCATCAGTAAACCATATATTGCCTGAATGGCACAGCCTGGAGTTGGCTGATGCATTAGTACACACCAGGGCTTCACAATCCCCCCCAAAAAAACACAACAATTTTTGAAATGTTTTAAGAAGATTTTGGATAGCGGGTGCTACCTATGATAAAATTAGAATTTCCCAGGCCCAGTAGAGGCATCAGTAAACCATATATTGCCTGAATGACACAGCCTGGAGTTGGCTGATGCATGAGTACACACCAGGGCTTCACAATCCCCGCCCCCAAAAAAAAAAACACAACCATTTTTGAAGAAGATTTTTGATAGCGGGTGCTACCTATGATAAAATGTGAATTTCCCAGACCCAGGCCCAGCAGCAGCATCAGTAAACTATATATTGCAGGAATGACACAGCCTGGAGTTGGCTGATGCATGAGTACACACCAGGGCTTCACAATCCCTAAAACAAAACACAACAATTTTAGAAAGATTTTGGATAGCGGGTACTACCTATAATAAAATTTTAATTCCCAGACCCAGGCACAGCATCAGTAAACCAAATATTGCCTGAATGGCACAGCCTGGAGTTGGCTGAAGCATGAGGAGACCATTGAAATGTCTGATTTTTTTTATTTGAAATTTAAATCAAAGTTTGAGTGTCCCGGACCCCAGTGTGTGGGTACAAAGGACCAAACTTAACAAGCTACCACAGAGCTCATGTGGCCGTGAGATGTAGGCGCAACTTCTGCATTACCCTGACCGGCCATTGTTTCCAAGACTTTTCGCCAAGGCAAACAATGTGAAGAACAGCGTGACACTGCCGTGCCCTGCACACATGGTATGCTGAAGGGCCACTGAGACTTGTCCGGGCAGTGGAGGCTTAGGACACAGTGGAGGATGTGGAGGCGGAGTCGCACACTGTCACAGGACCAATGGGCTGACAGAGTGGAGCAGGAAGCCGCATGAGTGCACAAGAGGGGTTCATAACCCAAAAAAGTTAAAAAGGTGAACTTTGAAATCTCCATTGAAGATGCATGTGAGGTAGTGCTACCATCCAAAAATTTAAGGCCCAAGCCCAGAAGCATCAGTAAGCCAAGTAATTCCTGAAAGACACAGGCACAGACATCAGCAGTACACCCCAGGGTTTCATAACCCCTTTACATTGCAAGATCAATGTTGAAATTTCCATTAACCATGTATTTAGCTACTGCTAAACATCCAAAATTTAAAGGCCCAAGGCCAGAAGCGTCAGTGAGGCAAGTAGTTCCTGAAAGACACAGGATGAGTCAGAAGCAGGCATTCACAGTACCAAATAGGGTTTCATAACCCTAATTGATAACCCAAGAGGGTTTCATAACCATAATTGGGAAGTGTTGGTGTAGCAGCATGGTCAATCTACTCTGAGGCATCTGGCATTGGTGGCTGGAAATCCTGGCTGATCCATTCCTGATTCATCTTGACAAACGTCAGTCTCTCCACATGTTTGGTGGACAGACGAGTTTGCCTTGGGGTGACTATGGCCCCAGCGGCACTAAACACCCGCTCTGATGGCACACTACTTGCCGGGCAGGACAGCTTTTCCAGGGCAAACTCTGCTAGTTGCGGCCATAAATCAAGTTTGGCTGACCAGAAGTCCAGCGGATCTTAAATGTTTGTTGGCATGGCCAAATCAAGGTATGCCACCACCTGCTGGTTTAGGTCCTGCTCCATGTCTACCTACTGCTGATGAGTTGCTTCATTATGCGGTTGAAGAAAGCTACTCATCAGCGACTGTAGACTCAGACTGATGCTGATTGTGCTGGTACTGCTCCTGCCACCCCTCCCCTCCCCAGCAGCCATAACAGTGGAAGGTGAGTGCAGAGGGCCCCCCGAGTCAGACACCTGAGAATGGATGGACCATGTCACCGATAGGCATCGGCCAACTGACTACGTAGGATCTCTCTGTAGTAGGTCAGTTTGTCCTCCCTCTCAGTGGGTGTAAAAAAAGGCCCCCATTCTGGGACGGTAGCGAGGGTCCAATAAGGTGGCGATCCAGAAGGCATCCCGCTGACGAATTTTGACAATTCGGGGGTCACTACGCAAGCAACTGAACATGCATCTAGCCATTTGCGCCAGTGACTCGGAGGGACTACCTGCCTCCATCTCCACTGCATACTGCCACTGTGTGTGTCGGGGTCCTCTGTCTCGCCTTCCTCATAACCCTCTGGCTGCTCCTGCTCCTCCTCTCCTGTCCGATGACTAGAAACACCGGCCATCTCATCCAACCTAAACTATACTCCACTCTGCCCCTCATCCTCCTCCTCCAGTTCAGCCCCCACAGGGCTCATGTAGCCTTGAGATGTAGGTGCAACGTCTCCATTGCCTTGATCAGCCGTCATTTCAATAATTTGTTGTAGGGAATGTAGGAGTGGAATTACGTTGTTCATGCCGTAATCCAGGCGACTTACAAATAATGTGGCTTCCTCAAAGGGCCTCAGCAAACGGCAGGTGTCATGTATGAGCTTCCACTGGTTCACATTGAAGTTACACAGGGGAGTACTCCTATCTGCTTCTATCATCAAGAAATCGGTGATGGCTTTTCTTTGTTTGTATACTCTGTCCAACATATGGAGGGTGGAATTCCAACGTGTGGTAACGTCACAAATAAGACTATGTTGTGGGATACCGTTCTGATGCTGCAGCTCAAAGTGTGCTTGGTTGTGTACGAGTGGCTGAAGTGCATGCACAGTTTCCTTGCCATTTTCAGGATCTTTTGCAAATGGGGTGAAGACTTGAGGAAGTGCTTGACAAACAGATTCAACACGTGTGCCATGCAGGGCGCATGTTTCACACTTCCTTGTCGTGGTGCGGACACAATGTTCTTGTCGTTGTCGGTCACCATGGTTCCCATTTCCAGATTTCGTGGAGTAAGCCATACTCAGATTTCTTTACGAATGAACTTTAGCAGTTCCTCCCCTGTGTGACTCCGTTCACCAAGGCAAACCATGTGAAGAACAGCTTGACACCGCCATGCCCTACACACATGGTACGATGAAGGGCCACCGAGATTTCTACGTGCAGTGGAGGCGGAGGACACAGTTGCTGTTGTGGCTGTGAAGGAACCACATTTACCCAGTGGGCCGTAAAAGACAAGGATCGTCCCTGCCCGTAGTTATAGCTCCCCACATCGTCGCTACTGTGCACTCTTGAACACACCGACAGGCTCAAGGACTGGCCCACCTTCTCTTCCACAAACTTATGCAGGGCTGGTACTGCCTTCTTCGCAAAGAAATGACGGCTTGGGACTCTCCACCTCGGCTCGGCACAAGCCATCATTTCTCTGAAAGGTGCAGAGTCCACCACTTGAAAAGGGAGGGACTGCAGAATCAGCAACATGGACAGGTGCACATTCAACTTCTGCGCCGTTGGATGAGTGGGCGCATACTGTTGTCTCTTGGACGTGGCTTCGCCAATGGATTGTTGGCGGAATGGCTGACTAAAAGTGGGAGATGCAGGAGCATCTGGAGCAACAGAAGGAGGGTTTGACACACAGCTCCCTTCGGCTGAGGTGGTGGAGCCTTGGCTGGAGGAAGGAGGGAGCGGATGGCCACTGGGTGATGCAGCAGGCTGGACCACTACATCGGAGCCACGGTTCTCCCGGGCCGCTTTATGGTGGCGAAGCATGTGTTAACCCAGGGCCGTGATGCTGACATTGGGACCCTGGCCACGCTTCACTTTCTGCCGACATATCTTGCATGTGGCTACGTGAACCTCTTCCAGATGCCTGATGAAAAACTGCCACACCGCCGAGTAGCTGATTTTCCCACCTACAGTCTGCACTAATTGACTGCTATTGCTACTGGTCTCCAGTAACCCCTGTTCCACTACCTCCCACAAAGGTAGGCTGCCGCAAAGCAGGTGGTCTCCCCCGGGTATGTTTGGCTCCAGAATTTCCACTCCTGCCACCATGCCAACCGTGCTACCGCCTTGCTGTCTCAAGGACAACCTGCAACTTTCTTCTCCTGATGATAATGAAGCCCCTTCTGCACTCGGCTCCCAATTAGGATCGGCTTCATCATCAACACGTGTGTGCACGTTACTGATGTCCTCCTCAGGTTCCCCAACAGTGTCTGCTTCAGGACCCTGAACCCTTGCAACACCACCTCCCACGTCACACTCCACATCACTACTTAGCCGCCTAGCGGAGCAAGCGGTGCATGTCTCCTCCCCTTCTTGGCTGGGCAGTAGCTGCTGACTGTTCTCTATTAGATCGTCCTCAGTGAATAGTAGAGCTGAACCCAAAGCATAAGATACTTCTTTAGGAGAGGGAACAGCATAGGACAAAGGCAATGGGAGGACAGGGACTGCTCCCGGACCATGCCAACTGAGGGTTTTGTCTGAGGAACCCACCGACTGTTGACTGGGGGTGTCAGATGTCACTTGTGATGATGTGGATGAGCGAGTTAACCAATCGATGATGGCAGATGGGTTGCTGGTGGAGACACAACCGCTGGCTGATAACGGGAGCTCAGGCCTCTCGCTGCGACTTCTTCTGCCACTCGCCCCTAATCTGCTGCCAACTCTGCCTGAAGTATTTAGGCCTCTGCCACTCCTCTGTCCACGTCCTGGCACTTCTCTGCCTGACATACTTAGTGCGTATATGAGAGTATTACAATACACTACACTACTCTTTAAACAGTATTTGTCTAGAACAGCAGCATGTGATTACTTATGGCTATCCTTTCACAGTATGTAGGCCCTTGACAGATTAACAGGTACAAAATGGTATACTAATTAGATGTATGTATGCAGTACGCACTGATGAGGGCAGAAATATGCGCAACAATACACAGAAAAAAATATGTATTTTTGTAAAACACCAGCCGGTGAGTACTATTGTTTGGACTTTGACAGTATGTAGCCCCTTGACAGATTAACAGGTACAAAATGGTACAATACTTGGATGTACGTATGCGGTATGCACTGATGAGGGCAGAACTATGTGCAACAATACACAGAAATAAATCAGTTTCTTTGTAAAACACCAGCAGGTGAGCACTATTGTTTGGACTTTCACAGTATGTTGGCCCTTGACAGATTAACAGGTGCAAAATGGTACAATACTTGGATGTACGTATGTGGTATGCACTGATGAGGGCAGAAATATGAGCAGCAATACGCAGAAAAAAATCAGCATTTTTTTAAAACACCAGCCGGTGAGTACTATTGTTTGGACTTTCACAGTATGTAGGCCCTTGACAGATTAACAGGTACAAAATGGTACAGTACTTGGATGTACGTATGCGGTGTGCACTGATGCACAAATATGCGTAACAATACGCAGAAAAAAGTTGAATAAAAAGTTTAAAAAAACACCCATTAACCCCTTCCTTATTAAACGTTTAAATCACCCCCCTTTTCTCAAATTCCATATAAAAAATATGTAACCATAATAAAAATAAAGATATGTGGTATTGCCGCGAGCGTAAATGTCCGAACTATAAAAATATATCATTAATTAAACCGCACGGTCAATGGTGTACGCGCCCAAAAATTCCAAGGTCCAAAATAGCATATTTTTGGTCACTTTTTATATCATGAAAAAATTAAAAGCTTTGAAAAAGTCTGATCAATACGAAAACAGTACTGCTAAAAACTGCAGAACACGGCGCAAAAATTGGGCCCTCATGCCGCCCCTTACACATAAAAATAAAAAAGTTGTAGGGGTCAGAAGATCACAATTTTAAACATATAAATTTTTGTGCATGTAGTTATGACTTTTTTCTAGAAGTAAGACAAAATCAAAACTATATAATTAGGGTATCATTTTAATCATTTGGACCTACAGAATAAAGATAAGGTGTCATTTTTACCGAAAAATTTACTGCATAGAAACGGAAGCCCCCAAAATTTTCCAAAGTTTAGTTTTTTCTTCAATTTTGTCGCGCAATGATTTCTTTTTGTTTCGCTGTAGATTTTTGGGAAAAATCACTAATGTCATTACAAAGTAGAATTGGTTGCGCAAAAAATAAGCCATCATATGGATTTTTAGGTGCAGAATTGAAAGGGTTATGATTTTTAGAATGTAAGGAGGAAAGAACTAAAGTGCAAAAATGGAAAAACGGTCGCTCCTTAAGGGGTTAAAGTACAATATGTCACAAAAAAAACAGTCTCAATCGCTTTGCACAATAAAAGCATTCCTAAGTTATTACCACTTAAAGAGAAACATGCCAGACTTGAAAAATGGAGCTTGGTCATTTAGGTAAAAACTGTTGCCATCCTTAGGGGGTTACACCGCACACTGCTAAAGCTAACAGGTTACCTTGGGCATAGCCACAAGGCTCTTAAAGCAACAGCTGTGGCTTGGAAAGTGGCGAGCGAGCATTTGCCTGATGTGCCCAATGGCCAGTCCAGCCCTGGGTGCCAATAAAAACTTCAACTCAACAAAAATTCTATTGAAAAAAAAGGTTGAATGATGTTTGAATATGGTGATGCAAAGCAAACGTTGTTTAAGGTTATTTATATTATGGTTATTAAATTTTTTTAGGTTATTTATTTTTTTATTCATTTATTTATTTATTTATTTAAGTTACCACTAATATATTTACCAAAAATATGTTGAAACAAAACCTACAATATTTTAAGACTTTTGGAAACTAGAATATATTTGCAATAATATCCATGTACCATGTTAACATCTTTGTTGCTTTCAATTTTTTCTGGTGTAACACCTCGAAATATGATTCACACTTTTAGCTGCACAATGCATGCATAAGTAATACCCAAGTACTGTTTGGAAATATACTGAATAAAGATGAGGAAGGAAGGATACTGTACATTGACACTTGCTCAAATAACAGAGAGTGTGAAAACCAGCAAAACCAATTACGGTTAAAATGCTGATTTTATAGACTGAAATATTTGTCATGAGACTTTACGTAAACAAAATATTGGTATAGCTGTCAGTGTGGAAAATTAGAAATGGCAAAGTAAAAACTTCTAAAGAAATTCATTGTTAGGTACAACAAAAGGAAACTTTCATTAGAGCAATTCTATATAGTGTCAATATTCATAGTTTTGGGATATAGAGTTTGAGCGGTCTAAATTGAATTGAATTGAATTGAAGAATTATTAGGACCATTCTACCACGTCTTTAGTAGGATATATTACACAATATATTTATCCTTTACAAACAGTTGTTGCCATCTACAGTATTTCAGATATATATATGTATATATATATATATATATATATATATATATATATATATATATATATATTTATATTTTAAACAAGAGGACATTACCATAACATATGGAGTACCATATTTAATTTGTTGTACATTAGCTAGACTCTCATTCCAAACAAGACTTTTTCCTCACATATGAAAAAAAAATCAAAACATGGGAATATAGATTGAAATTAATTCTTTAGTGGAGCCCATTAATTACAGAAAGTTACTTATTATAGTTATATCTATTTCAAGTGACATGACACACTTGCATTCAAAGTATATCTTAATTGCCAAGAAAAAGAGGATAGGAGAAATGTAAAACCTGTATTTGAAGAAAAGACTTTAAAGTATAACTAAACTTTCAAAAGAAGTTTAGAAAGCTCCCTTGGTTTTTGTTACATTAACCATGCTGAGAGGTGACGGTGATTTTAGTGCTCTCACAGCTGTTGTTGAGTCCGCCCTACAGCGCACATCCATTGCATATTCTCTCATTGTTTAATTTTCTTATTAGGGGCAGAACCTCTAGATTACCCAGAGAATACATTTGGAATAAAATAAGAAAAAAACGGTTCAGCGAGGCGCTGCTTAGTGTTCGGTTGATAAAGAAGGACTCGAGTGGCACAGGACAATAAATTTCAAACAGATTCAACACGTGTGCCATGCAGGGCGCATGTTTCACACTTCCTTGTCGTGGTGCGGACACAATGTTCTTGTCGTTGTCGGTCACCATGGTTCCCATTTCCAGATTTCGTGGAGTAAGCCATACTCAGATTTCTTTACGAATGAACTTTAGCAGTTCCTCCCCTGTGTGACTCCGTTCACCAAGGCAAACCATGTGAAGAACAGCTTGACACCGCCATGCCCTACACACATGGTACGATGAAGGGCCACCGAGATTTCTACGTGCAGTGGAGGCGGAGGACACAGTTGCTGTTGTGGCTGTGAAGGAACCACATTTACCCAGTGGGCCGTAAAAGACAAGGATCGTCCCTGCCCGTAGTTATAGCTCCCCACATCGTCGCTACTGTGCACTCTTGAACACACCGACAGGCTCAAGGACTGGCCCACCTTCTCTTCCACAAACTTATGCAGGGCTGGTACTGCCTTCTTCGCAAAGAAATGACGGCTTGGGACTCTCCACCTCGGCTCGGCACAAGCCATCATTTCTCTGAAAGGTGCAGAGTCCACCACTTGAAAAGGGAGGGACTGCAGAATCAGCAACATGGACAGGTGCACATTCAACTTCTGCGCCGTTGGATGAGTGGGCGCATACTGTTGTCTCTTGGACGTGGCTTCGCCAATGGATTGTTGGCGGAATGGCTGACTAAAAGTGGGAGATGCAGGAGCATCTGGAGCAACAGAAGGAGGGTTTGACACACAGCTCCCTTCGGCTGAGGTGGTGGAGCCTTGGCTGGAGGAAGGAGGGAGCGGATGGCCACTGGGTGATGCAGCAGGCTGGACCACTACATCGGAGCCACGGTTCTCCCGGGCCGCTTTATGGTGGCGAAGCATGTGTTAACCCAGGGCCGTGATGCTGACATTGGGACCCTGGCCACGCTTCACTTTCTGCCGACATATCTTGCATGTGGCTACGTGAACCTCTTCCAGATGCCTGATGAAAAACTGCCACACCGCCGAGTAGCTGATTTTCCCACCTACAGTCTGCACTAATTGACTGCTATTGCTACTGGTCTCCAGTAACCCCTGTTCCACTACCTCCCACAAAGGTAGGCTGCCGCAAAGCAGGTGGTCTCCCCCGGGTATGTTTGGCTCCAGAATTTCCACTCCTGCCACCATGCCAACCGTGCTACCGCCTTGCTGTCTCAAGGACAACCTGCAACTTTCTTCTCCTGATGATAATGAAGCCCCTTCTGCACTCGGCTCCCAATTAGGATCGGCTTCATCATCAACACGTGTGTGCACGTTACTGATGTCCTCCTCAGGTTCCCCAACAGTGTCTGCTTCAGGACCCTGAACCCTTGCAACACCACCTCCCACGTCACACTCCACATCACTACTTAGCCGCCTAGCGGAGCAAGCGGTGCATGTCTCCTCCCCTTCTTGGCTGGGCAGTAGCTGCTGACTGTTCTCTATTAGATCGTCCTCAGTGAATAGTAGAGCTGAACCCAAAGCATAAGATACTTCTTTAGGAGAGGGAACAGCATAGGACAAAGGCAATGGGAGGACAGGGACTGCTCCCGGACCATGCCAACTGAGGGTTTTGTCTGAGGAACCCACCGACTGTTGACTGGGGGTGTCAGATGTCACTTGTGATGATGTGGATGAGCGAGTTAACCAATCGATGATGGCAGATGGGTTGCTGGTGGAGACACAACCGCTGGCTGATAACGGGAGCTCAGGCCTCTCGCTGCGACTTCTTCTGCCACTCGCCCCTAATCTGCTGCCAACTCTGCCTGAAGTATTTAGGCCTCTGCCACTCCTCTGTCCACGTCCTGGCACTTCTCTGCCTGACATACTTAGTGCGTATATGAGAGTATTACAATACACTACACTACTCTTTAAACAGTATTTGTCTAGAACAGCAGCATGTGATTACTTATGGCTATCCTTTCACAGTATGTAGGCCCTTGACAGATTAACAGGTACAAAATGGTATACTAATTAGATGTATGTATGCAGTACGCACTGATGAGGGCAGAAATATGCGCAACAATACACAGAAAAAAATATGTATTTTTGTAAAACACCAGCCGGTGAGTACTATTGTTTGGACTTTGACAGTATGTAGCCCCTTGACAGATTAACAGGTACAAAATGGTACAATACTTGGATGTACGTATGCGGTATGCACTGATGAGGGCAGAACTATGTGCAACAATACACAGAAATAAATCAGTTTCTTTGTAAAACACCAGCAGGTGAGCACTATTGTTTGGACTTTCACAGTATGTTGGCCCTTGACAGATTAACAGGTGCAAAATGGTACAATACTTGGATGTACGTATGTGGTATGCACTGATGAGGGCAGAAATATGAGCAGCAATACGCAGAAAAAAATCAGCATTTTTTTAAAACACCAGCCGGTGAGTACTATTGTTTGGACTTTCACAGTATGTAGGCCCTTGACAGATTAACAGGTACAAAATGGTACAGTACTTGGATGTACGTATGCGGTGTGCACTGATGCACAAATATGCGTAACAATACGCAGAAAAAAGTTGAATAAAAAGTTTAAAAAAACACCCATTAACCCCTTCCTTATTAAACGTTTAAATCACCCCCCTTTTCTCAAATTCCATATAAAAAATATGTAACCATAATAAAAATAAAGATATGTGGTATTGCCGCGAGCGTAAATGTCCGAACTATAAAAATATATCATTAATTAAACCGCACGGTCAATGGTGTACGCGCCCAAAAATTCCAAGGTCCAAAATAGCATATTTTTGGTCACTTTTTATATCATGAAAAAATTAAAAGCTTTGAAAAAGTCTGATCAATACGAAAACAGTACTGCTAAAAACTGCAGAACACGGCGCAAAAATTGGGCCCTCATGCCGCCCCTTACACATAAAAATAAAAAAGTTGTAGGGGTCAGAAGATCACAATTTTAAACATATAAATTTTTGTGCATGTAGTTATGACTTTTTTCTAGAAGTAAGACAAAATCAAAACTATATAATTAGGGTATCATTTTAATCATTTGGACCTACAGAATAAAGATAAGGTGTCATTTTTACCGAAAAATTTACTGCATAGAAACGGAAGCCCCCAAAATTTTCCAAAGTTTAGTTTTTTCTTCAATTTTGTCGCGCAATGATTTCTTTTTGTTTCGCTGTAGATTTTTGGGAAAAATCACTAATGTCATTACAAAGTAGAATTGGTTGCGCAAAAAATAAGCCATCATATGGATTTTTAGGTGCAGAATTGAAAGGGTTATGATTTTTAGAATGTAAGGAGGAAAGAACTAAAGTGCAAAAATGGAAAAACGGTCGCTCCTTAAGGGGTTAAAGTACAATATGTCACAAAAAAAACAGTCTCAATCGCTTTGCACAATAAAAGCATTCCTAAGTTATTACCACTTAAAGAGAAACATGCCAGACTTGAAAAATGGAGCTTGGTCATTTAGGTAAAAACTGTTGCCATCCTTAGGGGGTTACACCGCACACTGCTAAAGCTAACAGGTTACCTTGGGCATAGCCACAAGGCTCTTAAAGCAACAGCTGTGGCTTGGAAAGTGGCGAGCGAGCATTTGCCTGATGTGCCCAATGGCCAGTCCAGCCCTGGGTGCCAATAAAAACTTCAACTCAACAAAAATTCTATTGAAAAAAAAGGTTGAATGATGTTTGAATATGGTGATGCAAAGCAAACGTTGTTTAAGGTTATTTATATTATGGTTATTAAATTTTTTTAGGTTATTTATTTTTTTATTCATTTATTTATTTATTTATTTAAGTTACCACTAATATATTTACCAAAAATATGTTGAAACAAAACCTACAATATTTTAAGACTTTTGGAAACTAGAATATATTTGCAATAATATCCATGTACCATGTTAACATCTTTGTTGCTTTCAATTTTTTCTGGTGTAACACCTCGAAATATGATTCACACTTTTAGCTGCACAATGCATGCATAAGTAATACCCAAGTACTGTTTGGAAATATACTGAATAAAGATGAGGAAGGAAGGATACTGTACATTGACACTTGCTCAAATAACAGAGAGTGTGAAAACCAGCAAAACCAATTACGGTTAAAATGCTGATTTTATAGACTGAAATATTTGTCATGAGACTTTACGTAAACAAAATATTGGTATAGCTGTCAGTGTGGAAAATTAGAAATGGCAAAGTAAAAACTTCTAAAGAAATTCATTGTTAGGTACAACAAAAGGAAACTTTCATTAGAGCAATTCTATATAGTGTCAATATTCATAGTTTTGGGATATAGAGTTTGAGCGGTCTAAATTGAATTGAATTGAATTGAAGAATTATTAGGACCATTCTACCACGTCTTTAGTAGGATATATTACACAATATATTTATCCTTTACAAACAGTTGTTGCCATCTACAGTATTTCAGATATATATATGTATATATATATATATATATATATATATATATATATATATATATATATATATATATATATATATATATTATATTTTAAACAAGAGGACATTACCATAACATATGGAGTACCATATTTAATTTGTTGTACATTAGCTAGACTCTCATTCCAAACAAGACTTTTTCCTCACATATGAAAAAAAAATCAAAACATGGGAATATAGATTGAAATTAATTCTTTAGTGGAGCCCATTAATTACAGAAAGTTACTTATTATAGTTATATCTATTTCAAGTGACATGACACACTTGCATTCAAAGTATATCTTAATTGCCAAGAAAAAGAGGATAGGAGAAATGTAAAACCTGTATTTGAAGAAAAGACTTTAAAGTATAACTAAACTTTCAAAAGAAGTTTAGAAAGCTCCCTTGGTTTTTGTTACATTAACCATGCTGAGAGGTGACGGTGATTTTAGTGCTCTCACAGCTGTTGTTGAGTCCGCCCTACAGCGCACATCCATTGCATATTCTCTCATTGTTTAATTTTCTTATTAGGGGCAGAACCTCTAGATTACCCAGAGAATACATTTGGAATAAAATAAGAAAAAAACGGTTCAGCGAGGCGCTGCTTAGTGTTCGGTTGATAAAGAAGGACTCGAGTGGCACAGGACAATAAATATTTTATTGATGTAGCAGGGACAACGCGTTTTGGCATCTACTGATGCCTTCCTCAGATCCCCTTACATTTCCCAGTACTAGTGCTTGCTATGTGCTGGGTTGCTGGAGAGGAGTCCTGTTAGGTATCCATGCCGTCTTTGAACATCAAGTATTTATTGTCCTGTGCCACTCGAGTCTTTCTTTATCGGCCGAACACTGAGCAGTGCCTCGTCGAACCATTTTTTTCTTCTTATTTTATTCCAATTGTCCTATATCGGACACCACCTGGTAGTCCATTACTGGTAAGAGTGCAGCAGCCCGTAATCCCAAGTATCTCCACCCTCTCAAGCATGGCAGAGTCCAGCGCAGCTACTTCCAAGGTTGGTACATCACCTGGGTGTGGTGTAGGGTACACACCGGTAGATATACCTCATCAGGGAGCACCCCCTGTGTTTTTTACCCCGTCTTCCAAGCAACAGGGAGTACATGTACACCATGGCCACTTGGTCATAAACACATCAATGGGTTGAATGTTTAATGTCTAGTGTCTGTGCTTGCTTCCTGAATGCAATCTAATTACTGCATATAATAGCAGTTAAAAGTGTAAAATAAATAAATAAAGGCCCTCCCCTCATAAAAGTTTAAATCACATTAAAAGTTTGGTTCTGCAGAGTGCAGTTCACAGCGAACAAGTTTTCCCCCAGCCGGTAATATAAGCCTCAAAACATGTGTTTCACACTGCCTAAATGCTCTAAAGCCTTGTTTCACACTGCTTTAGTCACCTTGGAATGTAAAAACAGTGTCATCATGTACTACAACGTAAAGATGCCATTGCTACTGCTCCTGCCTCTTGCAGCAATAGTGCTGGCAGAGGAAGTGGAGCATTGACTAAGTGGGGAATTGAGACTGGATCCCTGTTCAGCAGGTGTCTTTTTTTTTTTTTTTACTGGAATGCCATGGCAAGCTGGCTGTGTAGCTTCTTCCTGTGGCTGTGGATTCCTTTTTTATTCCAGAGATGGCACAGTGCCAAGTTTTCTTCATCTAGTAAGGTAGAACATAATTTCCACACGGTAGAATATTAGACATGTACAGAACCATATAATTGTGCCTCTTCTCTGGAAGTTTTTTTTTCTCAAGCCTACTGATGCAGCAGTGACGCAGTTACCTGAGATGATCAGACCATCATGCCTACATGTTACATTTGATAAGTGTTCTGGCCCTACCTCCGGTACTCTTTTCTTCGCTTACAGTACCACTAACCTCCTGCTCTGACATGTCACCTCCTCTTCACCTGGTTCCCATGTCCTGTTCAACACTACATCCTTATCATCAAACTCCTCCTCCACTTCTCCTTGCACATATATATATATATATATATATATATATATATATATATATATATATGTTCATGCACTTGCAAGGAGGTATGAAGGACATTTCCACCAGGAAAGCAACTAAAGACGATGAGGAATCCATTGACGCATGGATCAATGTCATATTGTCAGACTATTCGTCCTTCTCTGGAAAATACCTCAAATGTGTCAACCAGTCCACAAGGGCTGTATTATCCTTGAAAACCACACAACCCCTGTACAACAGTGAGAACTTTTGCTTGTTGTCACAGCTACTACTACTACCACTATGCACCTGGCTGCTGCTACCTGTAGTGGTGCTGCCACCAACAATCTTACTGGCAAAGGAAAGGATAAAGGTGCTCTTTCCTCCATCAAACAATTCCTTTACCAGAGATATCTGTTTTATAAAAATTTATAGGAGGCTATCGTTATGTTTTTGGACAATTTGTCACTTACCTACTAGTCAACTTTCACTATCAATGGTTTTAATTGTGTAGTTATGTTATACCGAGAAATAAATACTAGATGTCTGATTAAACCCAGAAAATACATGTAAAGGAGCCTTAGATTGCTATTCTGTATCAGACTTCTATTCTGTATTCACTTCCTAGTTGTGTTAAGCCTAGGTAGAATTTATTTTAAAGGGGTACTCTGCCCCTTTCCAAAGGATAGGGGATAAGATGTCTGGCATCGAACTGCCCTCAATGTCCGACAGCATTCTAAATAGTATGTTTAGCATGCTGGGTTCCGGGTGACATTTTTTATACACTTGTTCACTGCATGCTGGGATTTGTAGTGCACTAACAGGATACAGCACTGTCGGTGACAGAAAACCACTATCTGAGGACAGCTCACTGATTGGTTATTTGTTTAGTTTGCCTTGGACTTCTATAGGATTTTTCGAAGGCTTTCTGGAAACAGTTGTAACACTCACGTTTCTGAAGACAGGAACTCTGGTGTATGTGGCAGATGACTCGGACCGTGCCAGGGAGCGGAGTCTAAGGTTCCGCTGGTCTTCACCAGAGCCTGCCGCAAAGCAGGATGGGCTTGCAGCTGCAGGTGACACCCAGGTCGCAACCCCCGGCAACGGCTCGACCACACTGGCGGCTGAGGAGATGCGAAGCACAGAAGGGATGAGACAACTCATAGTCAGGATAGCTGTAGGTCAGGGCAGGCGGCACAGTAGCGTAGTGGGGACATAGCAGAAGTTCAGTAGGTAGGCGGCAGAGAAGCAAGGTCAAGGTCACAAGAGCAGGAGATCTGGTACACGGCAAGGCAATACAAAGGAACGCTTTCTCTAGGGCACAAGGCAACAAAGGTCCGGCAGACAACTGAGGAGGGTGGAGGTATTTATCAACAAGACACAGGTGGTTACACTAATGAGCGTACTGGCCCTTTAAATCTTAAAGCTTCGGCGCGCGCGCGTCCTAAGGCACGGGGACACACGCGCTGGAGCAGAGAGGTGGAAGCAGAGGCAGGGGAAACACCCAGAGAGTGACGGACTGGGGCTTGCATGCGAGTGCGTCCTGCAATGCGAGTCCCAGCCCAGTTGGCAGCAGAAGGTAAGGGGACCATGCGCTCACGGCCAGGGTGTGAGGCAGGAGCGCATAGCGAAAAAACAGTAATCCTTGCTCTCTGAGCTTTCTCTCTCAAAAATTACAGCCACAATGCAGTGCATGTTGTGTCCTATTGACCTGGGTACTGCATGACACATGCTGTAATTGCAAGCAATGAGTGGATATCCTGGAGTCATGTTATCTTGCTGACAGCTGCAAGGTATGCTGGGCTACCCTGAAATAATCCAAGTGTTTTCAGTACTTCCTCCTGTCAATTAGGTGCCCAAACGCCATGTGTTCCTCATCTCTTTTGTTATTATGACCATCATTGCCAGGTTTGAACCTGGCGATGTTTAAAAGTTCAACAAGCTGCCATCAATGCAAAGTTCAGAGCGAAACCAGCTTCACCAGGCTGGCCTAACTCACCTCTAGTTCTAAGGATAAAATGAAGAGCTGTGTCTCATTAAAAAAGACCAATATAAATAAACCCAATAAAAAATTAGCGCAGTTTGCCCTATTTACAGTTTATTGATATACCCTTTTGTTCCTGAGATATGAGGGTTTATATTTTGTCCAGGAAATCAGATAGATGGGTGTGAATTTAGTTTTAACAACGGGAGTGAATATCAGTTGATGGGTGGTAGAGGTTAATGAAGGGATCTGTGATCCACAAAAACATGGTGCTACAGAAGCGCTCCTTTTCAAGGTGATGGCTGGGATTAGAAGCCGTGAGTCCAGGATGTTTGCTTGTCCTCCACTCCTGTGGCCACCGTGTCCAAAATCGATGCGGCCTCAACTGCAGAACCCGTGCAGCCACTGCTGACCTTCAGAAGGGCTCCTTCCCTGAAAAATATGTTAGCCCCCAGTCGCTTGTCAATCTCAATTTGTTATCTATTTGATCCGTTGTTGCTGCAGAATGCAGTATGTCGGCCGGACCACACAGAAGTTACATCTGGCAACTTAGTAGCCAGATACCACAGGATATGGATTTGACTAGAAGTCCTTTGCAAATCTGTATTCTGATCACTGTAATCTCATGCAAGCATTGGGCTATGAATCTGCAGCAGGCTGCTGTCTCCAGTCACCACACCAGCACCAGCATACTGACACCGTGTTTTCCAGCTCCGACCTACACATGCATGAAGTGCGCCAGTTCCGTGACGTAACGGGGTCCTGATGTGAGGAGGGTCACGTGACCCAAGGCAGGAAGGCCACGAGGAGGCGAGCGCTGTTATGTCACGTGAACGTAGAGCAGTCAGCGCGGAAGCGAGAGAGAATTATGTAAATGTGCTTCATTGAGAACTGTGTCTGTCTAATACATACCACCTGTCTATTTATTCATGTGAGTGGTTTCTTTTATTCTACAATATTGGGGGAGATTTATCAAAACCTGCTGAGTTGCCCATAGCGACCAATCAGCTCACTTCTTTCATTTTTCAGTGGCCTTGTAAAAAGTGAAAAAAAGTTAACTCATTGGTTGCTTGGGGCAACTCAGCAACTTTTCCTCTAGACAGGTTTTGCTAAAACTCCCCCGTTGCATCAACACTTGCAATATATCAGAAGACATGTAATTGAGGTCACAAACTATGTCTAACATCACCATTCTCAAGTAAACTTTATTTACTATTAAGTTTTCTTCAATTTAACCTAGTAATTCTCTCTTTATTGATTACTCATATGATCAAGTTTGAAGAGTTAATGATGTTTCATTTGTATTTTAACCAACATGTTTTAAATATCCTCTCTATTTATAGAACATCATTTTGTACAGTGCATTCAGAAAGTTTTCACACCTTTTCTCGTTTTTCACATTTTATTATGTTGCTGCCTTGTGATAAAATAAAAATCCCTTACTCACAACACTCTATTGATAAAGTGAAAACAGAATGTTAAAAGTCTCTGCTAATTTATTCAAAGGGAATAACTAAAATTTTGCATTGACGTTAGTATTTAGACCTTATATTCTGTACTCAGTTGAGGCACTTTTGGCATTGATCACAGCCACCAGTTTTTCGGTATGTGATGCCACAATGTTTGCACACCTGCAAATTCTGCATTTTCTGCCATTCTTGTCTGCAGACTCTCTTAAGCCCTGTCAGGTTAGATGACGACCACAGCTGGACAGCCATTTTCAGGTTTCTCTAGAGACAATCGACTAGGTTCCAGCCAGGGCTCTAGGCTGAGTCAATCAAGGACAGATGTCTTTAAGCCATTCCTGTGTTGTTTTAGCTTTGTGTTTTGGTTCATTGTCTTATTAGAAGGTAAACCTTTGGCTCAGTGTGAGGTCCTGACAACTCTAGATCTGTTTTTTCATTAAGAATATCTCTATGCTTTTCTTTATTTCCCTTTCCTCCAACCCTAACCAGGTTCCTTATCCCAGCTGTTAAAAAACAGAGTGACACCGACACCTCCATGCTTCATTATCTGGATGGTATAGGGCAGGTGATGAGCAGTGTCTGTTTTTTTTTTTTTTTTAGACAGAAAGCCCAGATTGGTGGAGTGCTGCAGTGAAGATTGACCTTCTGTAAGTTTTTCCCATCTGCACCCGTCTTCAGCGCTCAGAATGATTATTGTGTTCCACACTTCGTCCATTTATGAATTATGAAGGCCACTGTGCTTTTGGGAACTTTCAGTGTAGCAGATTTTTTTTTTCCCAAATCATGTCCAATCAACTGAAGTTACGTAGGTGACTCCCATCTTGGTGTAGAAACATATTAAAGATGATCAAGAGAAAATGGGAAGCCCCTAGAGCTAAACTGAAAGGTTTAATTTTGAATACATTAGCAAATATTGTCTCTTTTTTTATATATATACCCTTACCACCTACTGGGGGAGAACGGTTTTATTGATTTAATTTGTTGTACAATAATATTTTTATGGTTTTTAGGAAGCTGTAATTTATATGCTTCAGTCAAGCTGTTTCCTTGCTTCTTGATGTGCTACATATATGTGGTAGCCCTTGGGGGGGTGTATGGTAGTGGTGGTAGGGTACCGGTATATGAGGGATTAATGTTAACCCTATTGTTCGTGACGCCAGGCTGTGGGCTGATATGCTGAGGTAATGCTCCGGCCTATCGCCGCCCTTCCCAGTAACGATAGGTGCATGAAATGACTGAAGGTCGACAAGGAGATTGAACTTGTACTTGAAAACTTTACTTAAGTGCTTGCGACACATTCAAGGTACAGTAACAGTCTCATGCAAACAGTCCTTAAATTGCTTACTGACTGACAGTTGTTGCGGACCTTGAGCTATTTAGAAAGTCTCTGCATTTAGAGTAGATATTTGCAGATCCGTCCAGATTTAGGGGTTATATTAGGTCCGGTGATGCTGCAAAGTGTCTGGGGATTGATACACTCTCTATTCTGAATTACTCATCCGTTGCCGCAAGGCTCGGGCCTAACTCACTGCGATAGTTGCTGCGCAGATCCTTCTCGTTTGACAGCCCAGGAACAAGAGAGAGAAAAGATGGCCGCCGCTCCCTTATATGGGCAGGGGGCGGGGTGAATCTGATTGGTCCGAACATCTGTCACTCACCATTACACAGAGTAATGGGATTGCATACGTCACAGGGCCTCCAAAGGTCCTTAACCCCTTAAGGACTCAGGGTTTTTCCGTTTTTGCACTTTCGTTTTTTCCTCCTTACCTTTTAAAAATCATAACCCTTTCAATTTTCCACCTAAAAATCCATATTATGGCTTATTTTTTGCGTCGCCAATTCTACTTTGCAGTGACATTAGTCATTTTACCCAAAAATGCACGTCAAAACGGAAAAAAAAATCATTGTGCGACAAAATCGGAAAAAAAACGCCATTTTGTAACTTTTGGGGGCTTCCGTTTCTACGCAGTGCATATTTCAGTAAAAATTACACCTTATCATTATTCTGTAGGTCCTACTTATATAGGTTTGATTTTTCCTACATGCAGGAAAATTTATACGTTTAAAAATGTCATCTTCTGACCCCTATAACTTTTTAATTTTTCCACGTACAGGGCGGTATGAGGACTAATTTTTTGCGCCGTTATCTGAAGTTTTTATAGGCATGATTTTTGTTTTGATCGGACTTTTTGATCACTTGTATAAAAAGTGACCAAAATACGCTTTTTTGGACTTTGGAATTTTTTTGCGCGTACGCCATTGACCGTGCGGTTTAATTAATGATATATTTTTATAGTTCGGACATTTACACACGCGGCGATACCACATATGTTTATTTATTTAATTTTTTTTACACTGTTTTATTTTTTTTATGGGAAAAGGGGGGTGATTCAAACTTTTATTAGGGAAGGGGTTAAATGACCTTTATTAACACTTTTTTTTTACATTTTTTTTGCAGTTTTATAGGTCCCATAGGGACCTATAACACTGCATACACTGATCTCCTATGCTGATCACTGGCGTGTATTAACACGCCTGTGATCAGCATTATCGGCGCTTGACTGCTCCTGCCTGGATCTCAGGCACGGAGCAGTCATTCGTCGATCGGACACCGAGGAGGCAGGTAAGGGTCCTCCCGGTGTCCGGTCAGCTGTTCGGGACGCCGCGATTTCACCGCGGCGGTCCCGAACAGCCCGACTGAGCAGCCGGGTCACTTTCAGTTTCACTTTAGAAGAGGCGGTCAGCTTTGACCGCCGCTTCTAAAGGGTTAATACCGCACATCGCCGCGATCGGCGATGTGTGGTATTAGCCGCGGGTCCCGGCCATTGATGAGCGCCGGGACCGACGCGATATGATGCAGGATCGCGGCGCGATTCCACTTCATATCGCGGGAGCCGGCGCAGGACGTAAAGGGGAATACCATAGAGTTTAACAAGTCACGTGACCCGCAGGTCCTGCAATGCTATGGAACCGGTAATTAACTATTTATTTACATATATATATATATATATATATATATATTACTATATTTACATCAACCCTACATAAACTACTAGGCTATTAGTTGGAATAGAGGCGACAAGGGGTAGGCTACACAACAGGGATCCCTACGTCCTAGGGACTCATACTCATACACACATACATAGGTACCGTATAAGATGCGGTACCGGGACACAACAAACCCTCTTACTTAAGATAAGTCGACCTCGACGTCTGTCCCCTGAGACAGAGGAACTAGGACTAGAACAGGATGCTATAGAACAGGATGATCTGTACTTTTGCTATACATCCTAAGTAGACTAAACACATTTACATTCTTTTGATATCTTTCCTAGTATCCGGATTAGGCAATTAGAAATCTATCTAGACATTTTAATGCTATCTAGACATTTAATGCTATCTAGAAATTTAAAGAAGCTATCTATCCTTTAGTTTCTAGCTTCCTATACAACTTTTTCAAACGTATTATACATTTGAAGCTTACTAGACAATTAGGTAGCCATCTGACATGTAGTTGCTAGCTCCTAAGAAACTTTATTAGCTCTCTATACATTTTTATGAGGCTAAACTGAACATTAGCACATACTTCAATACATAAGGCTAACTAGACATTAGTACAGCTTTCTATACAGTTAGCTTCAAGCTGACTAGGCATTTGTATTATCTCACACATTCTATTTGCCAACAATAAGTTACCTGTTAGTTAGCACACGAAAGGTATACTGGCTAGCCGGAAGCTAGGTCACAGTAAGGATGGCTGCTAGGGTCTATCGGCTACACACTACTTATCCCTAGAGCACTTTCAAAACAACCTATTAGGTTATTCTTAGATTTACATGTTTATTTTTGTATTTGCCAGAGCACCTACTGGCCAGGCAGAGCATCTCACACACACAATGAATGAAGAAGAGAAGAAGTATACCTAATAGTGTCAGGAATTGGGTATCAATATGCTACAATTCCTAAGTGTTTTCTTTAAGTGAGATATTTATTTCGATTTATGTACTAGAAAAATTTGAAGTAGTACATTTAAGTGAGTAATCTAGGGTACTATGAGTGCATGTACTATTTTAAGAGGGAATCCTCACTACTATTTTTGTTGAGACAGGTGTTGGCGATGGGTGACAGCAATAATACTTCCCTCGGAGGAGCCGAGGTGTCCCCTGTGAAGCTACCTACTAAACACCTCTAGCATTTTATACATGTACAAGAATTAGTTGTGTTTTTAGTGTTGAGTGTACACGTGCAGTACGTCGATATTTTTTGTGTACAGCTCTGACTTACTTTTTATGTACATAGACGTTAGACTATTCTCTTATGTACCACCTTTACTTACTACTTATGTACACAGACACGAGGATACCTTCCTGTGTACAGAACCATATACATATTTACGATACATTTATCAACACTCCAACATGTTTCAGATGCATTCACCCGATAAGTGCAACATTTATCATAAGAGTTCTTATGACGCTGCTGGTATATACATAAAGCAGATGTGTAATGATCAGCAGTCCACCTACACTAGGAGTTCATAGGAAGGGAAAGGTAAACACGGCATTACTACAAATCAGCCAGGTACAGTCCTTAATGAATCTCCTACAGGCTAGGAGTCTCTTGACCTAATAGTCAGGCACAAGCTTAGTGGTTACGTTGCTGAACTTTGAACTGGAACAACTTAGCACAGTCCAGCTAGGCACAATTCTTGAACTTGGTTGCTGTAAGACAAAATGGTTAGACAGAAAAACAATATGACATTACTTTAGAGTCTCTTTAGAAGATGTTCTTCTTTACTCTTGTAGTGCCTCTCTTGGTTCCCCTATATCTGCCAACATCAGGGGCAGGATTAGACTTAACATAGCTTTGCCACACCACATTGGTGAGGATAGAGTGGTGGAAAGCAGCTTGAGAAGGGGTTATTGGCTTACTAGCCGGGATCACAGTGGGGCAATAGGGCTTGAGCGCCATCTCCAAATTAGGAGCCACCCATGACCCTTTCGTTGGTACCTTAGGAACTGGCAAACTCTCACTGCTCCGAGAGGGCCTTGGTACATCTGTGGGTACCCCAGGGTTAGACAAACTCTCACTGCTCCGAGAGGGTCTAGGTACCGACTTGGGTGGCCGCAATTTTGTCCTGTTTTCTTCACCCTGTGCAGAACTTGACTCTCGACAGTATGAAGAAGATGATGAACTTGACTCTTTAGGCTCCTCCTTCTTGGGTACGCTGGTGGAGACTTTAGGAGCAGACCTCGTCGGCCTCAAGTTGAAGGGATCGGACTCCCAATTCATTGACGGGAAATATTTGAAAGGAAGCTGTGTTGGGGCTGTTGGTCTGGTGACCGCTGCAGCCCATTCTCCATGAAGGCTCTGGACGGGGGTGTGCTCCACAATTTCACCCACCTTCAAGGTGTAGAATTTCTTATGGAGATATGGCCTCTGCACTGCTCGCCGGTTTACGAGGATGGTCTGCCCAGTGTGGCAGCAAGGAGTGTTCCATAACCTCTGACCTTGTCGAACTTGGCCACAGTTGCTCTTCTCTTTTCTAATGGCTCCTCCGCTTCTCGGGGGTGATCCCATTTACGGATGTACAATGCCTCCATTTCTTTGGTATTTTCTTGATACCGCACTCTTTCTTCATAAGGCAAATGTACGTGCTTTGGAGCATAGAGTTCTTTGTATCGGGCCTTTAGCTTTTCCATCAATTCGGCCAGCTCGGCTTCTTGACGGGCCCTTTCCCTTTCCGCAGTTGGAATTGGTGGGAGTGGTTTCCCAGGTAACGGTTGAAGTACTCTGTGCATGTACTCGATCAGCTCCGGCTCATCTCCGAACACCCATTGCGGCAATTTTGGTGAGCACGGTCGTGCACTTGGCAAGCTTGATCGAGGAATGACCTCAGGGCTGGAGGAGGAAGAATAGAACGCCTCTGGCGGGGTACTCACAGCAGACTCCTCCGACAGGATCTCGGCCCACGAGCCCCAGGTTCTGTGGTGAGGGGACAATCTCACCGGTGACGCACCTCCAGGTGTCCTTGCACTGTGCGCTGGAGGTGTCTCTGGCCAATCGTCATCATCATCAGGCAGTGGGGGAAGATTGCAGGGCCCCTCTTCATCTAATGACAACCACTGCAGACGGTCAGCAAGCTCTTGAAAGAGTTGAGCTGCGACTGCCACAACTTTCCATTTTCCGGCGCCATTTTGCCAACCTGACCACGTGGAACGCTGCTCTCCGCCATGTCTGTACTCTCCGGCTCTCTCTGCAGACTGAAGAGGTTGATCTGCGTGGCTTCTATTATAGTGGGCTTCTCCAAAATGGCGCTGGGCAGGAAGGACGCTATCGGTGCAGCCCTGACTTCCGGTCCTTCCAGAAACGACTCCTGCATCTCTGAGTTCCCTTTCGGTTGGGATACAGCAACTTGGCGTCCACGCCCAGGGGCGGGACGTGGCGCAGCGCGGGCTTTCTTCGCGCGCTTTTCTGGCAGCAGTTCGGCTCCGCCTGTGCCGACCGGACCAGAGGATCGTAGCATGAACTTGTTGGGCAGTTTACACATTTCAACTGTAGACAAATCTTCGCCTCCCCCTTTACTTTTCTCTTGGCCCCCTTGTATGGTGCCCCACAAGTACCGCTCTTGTACACAGCAACACATGAATAAAGTTTGCGTTCTGGGGGGGGGGGAGTACACTTTTACTAGTGGCAATAGTAGGCACACATCCGAATCCTGTTCGTGACGCCAAAAAGGCTTTGTGGTAGCCCTTGGGGGGTGTATGGTAGTGGTGGCATGGTACCGGTATATGAGGGGTTAATGTTAAACCTATAGTTTGTGACGCCAGGCTGAGGGCTGGTATGCTGAGGTAATGCTCGGGCCTATCGCCGCCCTTCCCAGTAACGATAGGTGCATGAAATGACTGAAGGTCCACAAGGAGATTGAACTTGAACTTGAAAACTTTACTTAAATGCTTGCGACACATCCAAGGTATAGTAACAGTCTCATGCAAACAGTCCTTAAATTGCTTAGTAACTGACAGTAGTTGCGGACCTTGAGCTATTTAGAAAGTCTCTAAGTCTCTGAATTTAGGGTAGATATTTGCAGATCCGTCCGGATTTAGGGGTTATATTAGGTCCGGTGATGCTGCAGAGTGTCTGGGGATTTATACACTTTCTATTCTGAATTACTCAGCCGTTGCCGCAAGGCTCGGGCCTAACTCACTGCGATAGTTGCTGCGCAGATGCTTCTCGTTTGACAGCCCAGGAACAAGAGAGAGAAAAGATGGCCGCCGCTCCCTTATATGGGCAGGGGGCGGGGTGAATCCGAATGGTCCGAACATCTGTCACTCACCATTACACAGAGTAATGGGATTGCATACGTCACAGGGCCTCCAAAGGTCCTTAAGCAGAATACCATAGAGTTTACCTAGTCACGTGACCCGTAGGTCCTGTGACGCTATGGAACCGGTAATTAACTATTTATTTACATATATATATATATATATATATATATATATATATATTACTATATTTACATCAACCCTACATAAACTATTAGGCTATTAGTTGGAATAGAGGCGACAAGGGGTAGGCTACATAACAGGGATCCCTACGTCCTAGGGACTCTGGCTATGGGGACCCACACATACATAGGTACCGTATAAGATGCGGTACCGGGACACCACATATAGAGGTCTGTTTTTACCTACCTTCCAGAGACTTATCTAGGAAGATAGATAATCAGTAGGGCTTCTTTTTCTGTTACCTTTAAATTGTTTAAAAAAAAAAATGTTTTGTGTCTTTTGTGTATACTGCTAATATGGTTGTGCTTTTATATGACATTATACTATGATAAACAATGTTTCATACTTGTCTTTATTATAAATATGCTCTGTCTTTGTTTAACATATATGCTCTTTTCCCATTTCTTTTTTTTTCCTTTCCTGTATCCCTCGTTCATTTTGAAAATAAAAAATTTTAATGGGAAAAAAGTGCAGAATGGTAGAGAAAAGATCAATTTATTTGTAATTTTATTTTAGCGCAAGGTTGTAATATGACAAAATTTGAAAAAAGTTTAAGGGTCTAAAACATTTTCAAATGCATTGTGTGTAAGGAAAGAAAAGCTCGGGTCAATTTACTACAAAAACATATATAGAAAATTTAATTATCATGTGTGAATAAAAGATAGCAATAGGAATGGGCTGTTAGGGTGTTAACAACTAATAATGAATAAACAGAATAATAAATCAGAGCAGAAGCTGTAATAAATGAAATTGCCAAGCATTTCATGATGCCTATTAGTAAAGCCGATAAAATGGCAAAGAAATATCACTTGAGGCAATACTACTTTTTCATTTGTGAATGCACTCATTCTATGATTTGCTGTTTTACTTGAGCATATACTAAAGTAGAAGAGTTGTCATAGAGATAAATGTCTCAGAGGTAATGTATACATCCTAAATGTGAAGTTACAGTACATATAATCTATCCAAATACATTGTCACACTAGCAAAACTTTATAAGAAGCTTTGGCTTTTTTATGGTAGAAATAATACACACATGTAGAGATTACAATAAAATAAGTGTACGGCTAGGTTCACACAGTGTTTTTTTAATGCTTATTTTAATTGCTATTTTTTTTTTTTTTTTTACCAAAACCAACAAGGAAATCTTTCCAACAAGCTATATTCACTCAGTATAAGGATATTTTCACAGAGTATTGGAGTATGTTCACAAAGTATAAAAAATAAAGCTCCAAAGAAGCTTCAAAAGAAACCCCAAGAGAGACCCAGCACCCAGCTGCATTTGACTTTACTTAGGAACGTTCAGAAAAAGTGCTGAAACAGTAGCACACAATCTGCCTTAAGGGTCTATTCACACGTACAGTTTTCTGTGCAGATTTGATGCACAAGATTTGAAGCTGTGTTCAGTCATTCAGTTTACATTGTAATCAGCAGCAGAAAATCCTGCGCATCAACTCTGGGCATTAAATCTGCACAGATTACTGTACATTTGAATAGACCATAAAGGGGTACTCCGGAGGAAAAACAAGCATGTTGTAACTTACTTCTATTTAAAAATCTTAATCCTTCCAGTAGTTATCAGCTGCTGTATGCTCCAGAGGAAGTTGTGTAGTTTTTTCCAGTCTGACCACAGTGCTCTCTGCAGACACCACTGTCCATGTCAGGAACTGTCTGAAGCAGAAGAGATTTGCTATGGGGATTTGCTGATGCTCCGGACAGTTTCTGAAACAAATGAAAAACTACCTTAACAGCAGGCGCGCAGGATCCCAGCAGAAGTAGTCACATCAGAAGTATTCACATTCAGGTCATAAAGTGGCAAAGTGCAGCAACTTTATTTGATGTACAGCATTAAAACAATGATGTGTTTCGGGGTGAAACGCATCATTGTTTTAATGCTGTACATCAAATAAAGTTGCTGCACTTTGCCACTTTATGACCTGAATGTGACTACTTCTGATGTGACTACTTCTGCTGGGATCCTGAGCGCCTGCTGCTAAGGTCATTTTTCATTTATTCGTATCCAGTTTTCCACAGGACACCATCCGGTTGCACCTGGGACCTTTGGGCTGCAAAGATCCACACCATCCCTTTTAACCCCGCACGGGGTGATACCCATATTTCCTATATGCTCAAGGTGAGCGGCTAATTTATAGAGCCTGCATATCACTTCTCGCAAGGGAACCCCCCCCCCCCCCCTTACCCAGGGTAATGCACGAGGCACCGCCTTCCGGTCTCTCTTTTTCTCTTTTCCTTTCTCCAGTTTCTGAAACAGACAGAGGTGGCAGCCGTGTGCACTGTGGTCACAGCTTTCTCTGAAGCATACAGCAGATGATAAGTAAAAAAGGCTTAAGATCTTTTAATGGAAGTAAATTACAAATCCATATTATATATCTATAACTTTCTGGCACCACTTGACCACTTGATTTGAAACAGTTTTTCTGACGAGGTGCCCCTGTAAAAGAAGAGCTGTTTTCTGCATCCCTGTAAAAGGGGGATTGCTAAATCATTGAAAAAAGAAGCAATGTGTCACTACCATCATCTTTTTCCAAGCTGAGGCACAGGCAGAGACAAAGTCCAGTAAGTAAGGAAGGGACTTACAGTCCTCTCTGCTCACTCCTGTCCAGTGGCATAGCTATAGAGGTCACAAGAGTCGCGACTGGGCCTTAAAACCTGTGGGGCCCTCAGGGCCCCCCTGCCTCTACAATATACTATATGCTGCAGCAATAGGTCGGGCCCTTTGGATGGGATTATATGGCAACCTAGAAAGAGCTGGGGGGGTTGTCAGAAAATGATTATGAGGAGACCACGTGTGGTGTTCAGGGGGGTGGATGGGATGATGAGGAGACCAAGGATGGGGTGGGGGGGTATGAGATATTGAGGAGACTGAGGATTGGGAGGAGTTTGGGGCTGGTGTTCAGTAGAGGTGAGGAGTCTGAGGATGGTATGTGCGAGCGGGATGGGGAGGTGGTAGCAGTGTATGGGGTGATGAGAAGAGGATGGTGTGTATGTTATGATGTGGGGGCCGAGGAAGGGGTGGGGGATATGTAGTGCGGGGGGGGGGGGGGATTAGAGCGCAAATGGGTTGTGGTGGTGGAGCATTGGGGTGAGGAAAAGACCAAGGATAGAGTAGGGGGTTGAGGAAGCCACGGTTGGGGTGCAGGGGTGAGGGGTATGCGGTGATGAGAAGACAGAGGATGGGGGATGTGTGTGTATATGTATGATGTCTATATGAATGACAGAAGTGGGTATGTGTGATGGATGCATGTATGATAGATGTATGTATGATAGATGTGTATGATGGATGTGTATATGTATGATGGATGGATGTATGAGGGATGTGTGTAGGTATGATTGATGCATATATGACGGACATGTGTATGTATAATAGATGTATGTATGATAGATGTGTGTATGATAAGTCGATTATTAGTAGTGTTGTAAACACAACTATCATACACACACATACATAATACATACAACCATCCTACATACACACACCTATAATACACACACAGATATCATGCATATAAACATCTAGAATACATATGTCTATCTTACACACATCTATCAATCCTGCATTAACTATACAATGTGGAGAAGTGGGGGGGGGGGGAGATTGGGTAGGGGTCTGCCTAAGCCAGCCAAAAATGTAAATACACCACTATTGGATTGGGCAATATTGGTTTAGAATAGGGTTCTCAAATCTGTTGCTCTCCAGCTGTTGCAAAGCTACAACTCCTATGATGTTGTGACAGCTTTCTAAAGCAGGACTTTGGGGTTTGTGGAGGGGAGCAGAGGAGCCTAGACAGAGGCAGAGGAGGATGTAGATGACTTAGGAGTCTGGGGAAGGGTCGAGGAGCATGGAGAGGACTTAGGGGTCTGGAGAGGGGGGCAGAGAAGCCATATGAGGACTTAGGGGTCTGGGGAGGGGCAGAGGAGCATGGAGTTGACGTAGGGGTCTGGGGAAAGGGGCTGAAGAGCATAAAGAGGACCAAGGGGTATGGGGAGGGGAGTCTGAGAAGGAGTTAGGGTGCAGTGTATAGTAGAGTTATAGCAGAGTTATACTTAGAGGGTCCAGTGTGTGGCAGTATATTATAAAGGGAGTACAGTGTGTGGCAATAATATATTCAAAGACTACATTGTGTGGCAATATTATGTTCAGGGGGTACAGTGTGTGGCAGTATTATATTATGGGTGTACAGTGTGTGTCAGTAATATATTCAGGGATAGTGTTGAGCACAAATATTCGTAATGCTAATTTTTATCTTGAATATTGGCAATTCGCGATTTCACAAATAATTTTAATATAGTGTTATACATTCGAAATGATGGATATTAGTTTTTTTTTTGCATTTTTTCAAATGCAAATTTTTATGCTGCAAAATTTGCATGCAAATTTTTGAATGAAATAAAAGTTAACGAACATAGCAAATATGCGAATTTCACAAACATAGGACGAATAATCGTCAATATATTCGTGAAATATCGCAAATTTGAATATGGCCCCTGTCACTCATCACTATTCAGGGATACAGTGTATGTTAGTATTATATTCAGGGGGTAAAGTGGGGGATACTGTGGCAGTATTATATTCAGAGGGTACCGTGTGTGGCAGTATTATATTCAGGGGGTACAGTGGTTGACAGGATTATATTCAGGGGTACAGTGTTTGGCAGTATTATATTCTGGGTGTACGATGTGTGGCATTATTATATTTAGGGGGTACAGTGTTTGGCAGTATTATATTCAGGGGTATAGTATTTGGCAGGATTATAATGATTATTGCCTTTATATAGGGAATGAGGATCTGCTGACAAATTAAGGAACCAATGATGTCCAGCCACCAGACTTTACTGGGGACAATATAGCTGAAAGAAGTCCTGGCACTGGACCAGACGAAGAAGAAAAGAAAAGACAGCAGAGAAGACATCACTAAGGTCATTAATATTACTGTCCCATCAGTTCTGTAGTCGGTAAATTCTGCAGGGATGATAGGTGATGCCTTACCAAAAATGGGCTGCTTATTTTAAAATGAACATGCCTATTTTTGGTCCCAGTGAGGCCCTGCCTGTAAGTCACTTACATCACTGTATTCTCCTGACTGTGTCCCATGAGTGTTGTAGTCACCGATAACTTTGTGCGTACGAGCATGCTTGAAAAAGGCTATTTAGCCGAAACGATGCACACGTGTTCCTGAACATAATAAAGATTTAAGCCTGCATAATACAGGACCTTGTCACTGGTGCTGTATCCTTCGGTCAAAGTAGGTATGTTTTAAGTTAGAAGTTAGGATTCATTAATATTTTTACAAACTTTAATTTGCACTAATACCTTAGTAATAGCCTTACTTACCTGTGTCTAATAATTTAGTAAACCTTATTTATGTTTTCGAGATATTCTGCTATTTACTCTCTGGAATGTAAAATGCTGCAGAATATATTTGCAGTATTAAAAAAGGTAATTTTTATTACTACAACTACTACTACTATTTTTATTATTATTACATTTCATAGCAGTAATTATGCAATGTTTTTCTTTCGACAAACATTCAGGCATGGCCATAAACTGTATCTGAGATATAGGATGTGTAGACAGTCATGGCCGTAAATGTTGACAACCCTGAAATTTTCTCGAAAATTAAGTATTTCTCACAGAAAAGGATTGCAGTAACACATGTTTTGCTATACACGTGTTTATTCCCTTTGTGTGTATTGGAACTAAACCAAAAAAGCAGATTGAACATAATGTCACACCAAACTCCAAAAATGGGCTGGACAAAATTTTTGGCACCTTTAACTTAATATTTGGTTGCATAACCTTTGGAACAAATAACTGAAATCAGTCGCTTTCTATAACAATCAATAAGCTTCTTACACCTCTCAGCCGGAATGTTGGACCACTCTTCTTTTGCAAATTTCTCCAGGTCTCTCTTATTGGAAGGGTGCCTTTTCCCAACAGCAATTTTAACCTGTTGGGGACGAAGGGCGTACAGGTATGCCCTTGCTCCAGGGTACTTAAGGACCAACAGTGTACCTGTACGCCCGTGGAAATTTCGGGCCCCGCCGCGCAGTGGGCGGGGACCGGATCGGGATGCCTGCTGATATCATTCAGCAGGCATCTCGTGCAAATGCCTGAGGGGGTCCTGAAACCCCCCCCCCCATGTCGGTGATCGCCGCAAATCGCCGATCAATTCAGTGCTGATCGGGTCTCTGATGACCAGATAGCCCGGAAAATAGGGATGATCAGAGCTGTCAGAGACAGCGCCGATCATCCTAGAGGATAGGAACAAGGTGGCAGGGTGCCACCTCCTCCTACCCCCTGCGATTGGCCGATCGGCGGACTGATCGGCGAATCGCAAGGCAGGGGCGGGAGAGAATGTTAATTTCCCCCCCACTCTGCCTGCCCCTGGATGTCAGGGCAGAGCGGGGGAAGATGGCGGTGAGGTGCGGGGGCCGTGGATGTGGCAGGGACCGGCGGCTATTACCTGGGGACTGGCGGCAGTCACGCGGGGACCAGGACCAGCGGCAGGCAAGTGGTGCGGCGGTGGAGTCAGTGGTCTCCAAACTGTTCTCAACTCCCAACATGTCCTTCGGCTGTCTGGGCATGCTGGGAGTGGTGGTATTGCAAAAACTGAAGGCACACTGGTTGGGAAACATTGTATTTTTCCTAACTCAGTGTTTCACAACCTGTGTGCCTCCTGCTGTTGCAAAACTATAACTCTCCCAGCATGCACTGACAGACCATGCATGCTGGGAGATGTAGTCTTGCAACAGCTGGAGGCACATGGGTTGGGAAACACTGAGTTAGGACAGACAGTGGTGCGGAAACACTGCGGTAGTCTGTTACTTAACTCAGTGTTTCCCAATCCCAGCCAGTGTGCCTCCAGCTGTTGCATAACTACAACTCCCAGCATGCATGGTCTGTCAGTGCATGCTGGGAGTTGTAGTTTTGCCCCCCCCCCCCCCGAAGTGAATGTACAGGGTACATTCACACGGGTGGGGGTTTACAGCAAGTTTCCCGATTCAAGTTTGAGATGCGGCAAATTTTCCACTGCAGCGAGAAACACACTGTAAACCTCCGCCCGTGTGAATGTACCCTAAAAACATGACTTTACACTCACTACACTAACCCTAAATAAAGAGTAAGGGGGAGATTTATCAAAACATATGCAAAGGAAAAGTTACCCAGTTGCCCATAGCAACCAATCAAATTGTTTATTTCATTTTGCAGAGGCCTTGTTAAAAATGAAAGAAGCGATCTGATTGGTTGATATGGGCAACTGGGCAACTTTTCTTCTCTACAGGTTTTGATAAATCTCCCCATAAGACACTAAATATACACTACACCCTTACACTGTGCCCCTCCTCCCACCACCCCAATAAAAATACAAAACGTCTTGTACGTCAGTTTTTCCAAAGCGGAGCCTCCAGCTGTTGCAAAACAACAACTTCGAGTATTGCTGGACAGCCATTGATTGTCCAGGAATGTTTGGAGTTTTGCACCAGCTGGAGGCACCCTGTTTGGGAAAAACTGATGTACACCCCTATGAAAATCCCTAATTTAGGCCTCAAATGTGCATGGCACTCTCTCACTTCAGAGCCCTGTCGTATTTCAAGGCAACAGTTTCAGGCCACATATGGGGTATTTCCTTACTCGAGAGAAATTACGCTGCAAATTTTTGGTGGCTTTTTCTCCTTTTTACCCCTTATGAAAATGTAAAGTTGGGGTCTACACCAGCATGTTAGTGTTAAAATTGTAAATTTTTTACACCAACATGCTGGTGTTACCCCATACTTTTCATTTTCATAAGAGGTAAATGGGAAAAAAAGACCCCCAAAATTTGTAACACACTTTCTCCCATATACAGAAATACCCCATTTGTGGGTGTAAAATGCTCTGCGGGCGCACAACTTGGCTCAGGAGTGAGAGTGCACTATGTAAATTTGAGGCCTAAACTGGTGATTTGCACAGGGGTGGCTGCTGGTTACATCGGTCCTGACATAAACACAAAAAAACAAACACCCACATGTGACCCCATTTCGGAAACTACCCCCTGACGGCACTTAACAAGGGGTATAGTGAGCCTTAACACCCCACAGGTGGTTGACAGATTTTTGGAACAGTGGTGCCTGAAAATTAAGAATGTAATTTTTTATTTGCACAGCCCACTGTTACAAAGATCTGTCAAACGCCAGTGGGGTGTAAAGTCTCACTGTACTCCTTGTTATGTTCCTTGAGGGGTGTAGTTTTCCAAATAGTATACCATATGGGGTGTTTTTGCTGTTCTGGCACCATGGGGGCATCCTAAATGAGACATGCCCCCCAACACCATTTCAGCAAAATTTGCTTTCCAAAAGCCCAATGTCTCTCCTTCCCTTCTGAGCCCTCTAATGCACCCGCAAATCACTTTACATCCTCATATGAGGTATGTCCTTACTCCAGAGAAATGGGGTTTCAAATTTTGGGGGACATTTTCACCTATTACCCTTGTGAAAATGAAAACATTTGGGGTAACATTAGCATTTTAGTAAAAAAAATAAAGTTTTTCATTTTCACGTCCAACTTCAATGCAAAGTCGTCAAACACCTGTGGGGTGTTAATGCTCACTGTACCTCTTGTTATGTTCCTTGAGGGGTGTAGTTTCCCAAAATAGTGCACCATGTGGGCTGTTTTTTGCTGTTCTGGCACCATGGGGGCTTCCTAAATGAGACATTCCCTGCAAAAACCATTTCAGCCAAATTTGCTTTCCAAAAGCCCAATGTCACTCCTTCCCTTCTGAGCCCTCTAGTGCACCCTCAGATCATTTTATATCCACATATGATATATTTCCTTACTCGAGAGAAATGGGGTTTTAAATTTTGGGGGACATTTTCACCTATTACTCCTTGTGAAAATGAAAAATTTGGGGTAACATCAGCATTTTAGGGAAAAAAATTACATTTTTCATTTTCATGTCAAACTTTGTAGTTTCTAAAATGGGGCATTTTTGACAGAAAGGCCCCTCAAACTGACTTCAAACTTAACAGTGTGTAAGTTAACTCTTTCCTTGCTGGGCTTGCGCATAGCCCACAGCTCAGCAAGGGGTTAATTGAGCCAGCAATGTGTATACTGTATACACATTGCAGGCTCACTGTAAGTTCTTGCTGGGAAGTAGATATTCAATGTATACCTACGGCTCAGCGTCAGCTGTTCTCCCTGCTCTGTAGCCTTGAGAACAGCTGATCCCGACATTTACATCAGGACATCGCAGCGGGTGTCAGGAGGAGTGACATCCGCTGGGATCTGTCCCTTACTGCAGGTACTAATACGCCCAACATGGAGCAAACTCTGCTCCATGCTGGGAGCTGTAGTACCTGCATTAATAGACAGATTGCAGCGAGTGTAACTTCTGACACCCTATGCAATCTGTCTATTAATGCAGGTACTACAGCTCCCAGCATGGAGCAGAGTGTACTCCATGTTGGGAGTAGTAGTACTTGTAGTAAAGGAAAGATCACTGCGGGTATCACTCCTGACACCCGCGGTGATGCTCCTGTATAATGTAAGGATGCCGCGGCCGCTCTCCTATGATCCCCTGCACGTCCGTATATATACACATATTCCTATTTCTCACAGAGAGCTGTGATTGGCTGGAACCATCTGGCCAATCACAGCTCTGCGGGAAATATGAATATGTGTATATATACGTGAGTGCAGGGGACCATAGAAGAGCGGCCGCCGCATCTATACATTATACAAGAGGATCGCAAGGGACCCCGGCGATCTGTCAATTAGTACAGGTAACTACTACTCCCATCATGGAAGAGTGTGTTCCATGCTGGGAGTAGTAGTACTACCTAAAAAATGTTTTTAAAAAAAGTGAAAAACATGCAACTAAACTAATATGGGGCATGGAACATCTTAGCTATGAGGAGCGATTAAAGGAGTTACAATTGTTTAGTCTTGAGAAGAGACGTTTAAGGGGGATATGATAAACGTATATAAGTATATTAATGGCCCATACAAAAAATATGGAGAAAAACTGTTCCAGGTTAAACCCCCCCAATGGACGAGGGGGCACTCCCTCCATCTGGAGAAGAAAAAGTTTAGTCTCAAGGGGCGACACGCCTTCTTCACCATGAGAACTGTGAACTTATGGAACAGTCTACCTCAGGAACTGGTCACGGCAGGAAAAATTAATAGCTTTAAAACAGGATTAGATACATTCCAGGAACAAAATAACATTAATGCTTATGAAGAAATATAAAATCCCATCCCTTCCCCAATATCGCGCCACACCCCTACCCCTTAATTCCCTGGTTGAACTTGATGGACATATGTCTTTTTTCGTCCGTACTAACTATGTAACTATGTAACGCACACAATAAATTTTTATCATTGTCGGCTACATTTTTAGTGCTTTACCCGCTCACATAAATTGATCCCTGTTTAAAAATTAATAAACATTTCAAAATAAAAAAGATACAGTTTGTTAGATACAATTTTTGCCATCACTTCTGTATCTTTTTTATTATTATTTTTTTATGGTACCCTACGAAATTTTAATAAAAAAAAGGTATCTCCATAATTTTTGAGGATCGCTAAAGTCCAAAAAAGAATAAAAAGATTTACTGAATGTACCCGAATACCGAATGTATCCGAAAAATCACACTGTATCTGTATCCTTTTTATTATCTTTGTTATTAGAATGAATTATTTACGTTTGTTTATGGATAACGAATGCATTCGTTATTTACCGCATTCATTCGGGAAATAACAAATGCATTCGTTATTTTGCCATTCGTATTATCGTGGCTATTCGGGAATGTTCAAAATATGTTTTCGTGCATTCGGATCGGTCCGAATGCCCAAAAATTGTAAAATTCGGTAAATTAGACCTTCGTGCCGAACCGAATTGCACATGTCTATTAATCAAGACCACCTCCTCAGGCAGAGAATTTCACAGTCTAACTGCTCTTACAGTAAAGAATCCCCCATCTGTGCTGGTGTAGAAACCTTCTTTTCTCTAAACGTAGAGAATGCCCCCTTGTTATAGTCCTGGGTATAAATAGTTCATGGGAGAGATCTCTGTATGGTCCCCTAATATATTTATACATAGTTATTAGGTCTCCCCTAAGCCTTCATTTTTCTAAACTAAATAACCCTAATTCTGATAATCTTTCTGGGTACTGTAGTCTTCTTATTCCCTTATTCTTATTTACTCTTTTTGCCTGTCTTTGAACCCTCTCCAGCTCCACTATATCTTTCTTGTACACTGGTGCCCAGTACTGTACACAGTATTCTATTTGTGGTCTGACTAGTGATTTGTACAGCGGTAGAATTATTTCCTTGTCGTGGGCATCTATGCCCCTATTGAGACACCCCATGATTTTATTTGCCTTGGCAGCAGCTGCCCGACACTGGTCACTGTAGCTAAATTTACTGTTAACTAAGACTCCTAAGTCCTTTCCCACATCAGTTGTCCCAAAGTGTGCTCCCATTTAGCACATAATCCCAGCCCGGGTTTTTCCTCCCTATGTACATAACCTTACATTTATCAGTGTTGAACCTCATGTACAACTTCCAACCTACAAACCTCCAACCTATCCAGATCAATTTGTAACAGTGCACTGTCCTCTATAGTGTTTACCACTTTACAGAGTTTAGTATCATCTGCAAAGATTGCTACTTTACTATTTGACCCCTCTACAAGGTCATTAATAAATATATTAAATAGAACAGGACCCAAGACTGACCCCTGTGGTACCCCACTAGTCACAGTCACCCAATCAGAATAAGTACATTTAATAACCACCCTCTGTTTTCTATCACTGAGCCAGTTACTTATCCACTTGCACACATTTTCCCACAGTCCAAGCATTCTCATTTTATGCTTGTGCTGGTCCAGTCTGGAGCTCAACTCCTCATGAAATCTGATCAGGTTAGTTTGACAGGACCGAATCCCTCATAAAGCCATGCTGATATGGAGTCATACATTTATTTTTATCAAGATACTCCAAAATAGTATCCCTTAGAAAACCCTCAAACAATTTACATACAACAGAGGTTAAGCTAACAGGTCTATAATTCCTGGGGTAACCTTTTAACGCCTTTTTAAATATTGGCACCACATTTGCCATGCGTCAGTCCTGGAGAACAGTGCCTGTCACTATAGAGTCCCTGAATATTAGAAATAGGGGTCTGTCTATTACATTACTTAATTCCTTTAGAACATGGGGGTGAATGCCATCTGGACAGGGTGATTTGTCTATTTAGATTTTTTGTAGGCAGCATAGGTGACCTGTACTGGGGAGTTTACCTTAACTTACTATATTTCACCTGGCATTTCATTTTCCTCGGTGAATACAGTGGAGAAGAATAGTGTTGCTCGCGAATATTCGCAATGCAAATTTTATTCGCAAATATCGCATATTCGCAAATTTGCGAATATTCGCGAATATATCAGTATATGTTCGTAATTACGAATATTCGTTGTTGTTTTTTTACAGTACACATCACAGTGATCACCCCTCTCTGCTTACAGCTTGTGTGGTGTAAAGAAGGCTCTAATACTACTGTGTGAGACTGGCATGCGAATTTTGCAAATGCGAAAATTTGCATATGCAAATTTTTGTATATGCTAATTTTCGCATATGCGAATATTCACATATGCGAAAATAAAACGCGAATATTACAAATATGCGAATTTAGCGAATATATGACGAATATTCGTCCATATATTTGCGAAATATCGCAAATTCGAATATGGCCTATGCCGATCAACACTAGAGAAGAATTAGTTTAATATATTTGCTTTTTCCTGATCCCCGTTTATAATTTCTTCCTCATAATTTTTTAAAAAGGCCAACACTTTCATTGTTAACCTTTTTGCTATTTAATGAATATAGTTAAAAAGAACATTTTGGGGTTAGTTTTACGCTCTTTGGCATTGAGTCTTTCTGTCTCTATTTTTGCGGCTTTTATCTGTCTTTTTACATATTTTACATTTTTTCCTGTCGTTTCTTCACTGCCGTCCTCTTTTAGTAGTTTAAATGCTTTAATTATGTCATATATTCCCCCCTTAAAATTTTTATTCATCCATATTGGTTTTCTTTTATTTCTGACCCTTTTATTCCCATCTTACAGTGAGAATTTAAGATATTTTTAAAAGTCTTACATTTAGTGTCAGTATTCTTGTTTTTGAGGACATTATCCCAATTTATATTGTTAAGGGCTTCTCTGAGTTGATCAAACTTTGCCTTCCTAAAGTTCATTATTTTTGTGGCCCCTCGAGAGATTCCCTTGTTGAAGAACAAGTTATAATGTATTATACTATGATCACTATTTCTTAGGTATCCTTCTACTTGCACATTAGTTACTCTGTCAGATGTCACATCTGTTGGTTAATATTAAGTCCAGTAGGGTGCCCCCTCTGGTCGGGCCCTGCACTATTTGGGACAGATAATTGTATTTATCTATAGTTTCCTTTATGAGATTCACAGTCCCCCATTATTATCACCTCATTCTGATTTGCTGCTTTGTTTATTTGCCTCAGTAATTGATCTTCTGCCTTTTCCATTATGTTGGTGGCTCATAGCAAACCCCTATCAGAATTTTTTTAAATTTTTATCTCCATATATTTCTTCCCATAATGACTCCACTTTATCGTTTCCCTCCCATAGATCCTCCAGTGCAGCCTTCAGACTCTATTTCACATAAAGACAAACCCCTCCTCCTTTCTGTTTTATCCGATCCTACCTGAATAGACTATAACCCTGCATGTTGACCACCCAGTCACCGCTATCGTCCAACTAAGTCTCTGTTATACCCACTATGTCATAATTTTCCTCAGACATCAACCTCTCCAGTTCCTCTGTTTAATTGGACAGATTTCTGGCAGTAGTGAATAAACAATTCGAAGATGTATGTTTTTTCTTCCTATGAAGCCTATTCCTATTAACTATTCTAACCCTTCCCTCCGCTCCACCCCCAGGTACATTAATAAGTCCCCCCTCTCTATCTACACTATCTTCCCCCTCTACGTTGTAGGTTCCTTCCCCCCAGTCCCTAGTTTAAACACTCCTCCACCCTTCTAGCCATCTTCTCCCCAAGCACAGCTGCACCCTCCCCATTGAGGTGCAGCCCATCCTTATGGTAGAGCTGGTATCTGATGGTATTGGCCCAGTTCTCCATGAACCCAAACCCTTCCTTCCTATACCAGCTTCTGAGCCACTTGTTTACCTCCCTGATCTCCCGCTGCCTCTCTGATGTGGCTCGTGGTACACGTAATATTTCAGAAAATATGACCTTGGAGGTCCTTGCCTTAGGCTTGCGGCCTAAGTCCCTGAAATAATTTTAAGGGCACTCCCCCTACATATTACTTTTTCATTGGTGCCAATATGTACCATGACTGCTGGGTCATCTACAGCCCCACCCAGCAGCCTGTCAACCTGATCCGCGATGTGACAAACTCAAGCGCCAGGAAGACAACACACTGTTCAGTGATCCCGGTCGTTGTGACAGATCGCCCAGTTTGTCCCCCTAATAATTGTGTCCCGCACTACTAGTACCTGTCTGGCCTGCCCTGCACTCCTCCCTCCTTCCTTACTGGAGCAGACACCCCCCTGACAGTCAGAGGCAGAGTCCTGCTGCAGTAATGCCAGCTCTGAAATGTCATCCCCCTCATCTGCCAACCGGGCAAACTTGTTGGGGTGTGCCAGATCAGAACTAGCCTGACTAGCCTAACTTTTCCCTCTAATCCATGTTCTAACTGTAACCCAGCTAGCTGTCTGACTGTCCTGCACCTCCATCCTACTATCCTCCCCCACCTCTACCCCAGAGAGTACTTGCTCAGTGAGCAGCAGACTCCTCTCCAAGTTGTCAATGCATCTCAGTGTTGCCAGTTGCTCCTCTAGATCCAGGATCTGGGCTTCCAAATGAACAACTCGCACCCATCTTGCACAACAATATGCACCCTCAAACTGCTGTTCAAGGGTTGCATACATTTTGCAAGATGTACACTGGACTGCCTTTTCCAACATGGAGGCCATACTAGATTTGGGGATTGCAAAAAATTAATAGTTAAAAAAAAAAAAAATCTAATATTTCAATTAAACTTCCTGAATTTAAGGTCCCTTAATTTTAAGTCCCTCTTACTTTTATACTTACACTCACTTGTATGCTTCACACTCTTGTATGCAGACACAGAATCAATGGCTCAGGCAATTGCTTAGTATACTTACTTGCTTAGTTACCAGACACCACCTCTTTCTTCCACTGCCCGAAAGTGAATGCAAAAGGCTAGCTGGCTGCAAACAGCTGCAATTGATCAGCTGCTAATTATTTAACTATTCCAACCACTCTCCACCTGTATTCCTCCCAGACAGAGAAAGAGGGAAAAAAACTCACAAACATGCACTCAATGCTCACAATACTTAAAGTATTCCCTTAATTTTAAGTCCCTCTCACTTTTATATTTACACTCACTTGTATATTTCACACTTTTGAATACAGACACACAATCACTAGCTCCTCAGACAATTGCTTACTACACTTTCTTTTATAGTTACCTTTTTCTTTTATATTGTCCACACCTGTTACTTGCCCCAGGTGAGATCAAAGGAGCATCACATGCTTGAAACAATCTTATTTTTTCACAATTTTGAAAGGGTGCCAATAATTTTGTCCAGACCATTTTTGGAGTTTGGTGTGACATTATGTCCAATTAGCTTTTTTTCCTCCCTTTTTTGGTTTAGTTACTGCAATCCTTTTCTGTGAGAAATACTTCATTTTCTTGAAAAATTTCAGGGGTTCCGACATTTACAGCCATGACTATATATATATATATATATATATATATATATATATATATATATATATATATAGCCAAAGATATAGACCGAGCAGCACAACCTTGACCTATGATAGCGGGTGCAAGCAGTAGAGAGGTCCCAGGTCAGGGGTCCCATAGATCCCTTATATAGCCACTCCACAAAACGAAAAACCGCAGGACTCCAAAGGATTATTATTATTCACCTATCCTTTGGAGTGCTGCTGTTTTTCATTTTGTGGAGTGGCTTTATATATATATATATATATATATATATATTTCTTTTTTTTTTTTCTGTCTAAAATATATTCTTAGTGTACCACGCAGCATTCCTATAAATGGCTAGGCTCCCCAGGGTCTCAAAGTCAAGAAGCCTGATTAAATCTTGACAGACATTGAGAACAGCTTACACTTCTTGATAACTTCCTCCAAGACAGTAATCAAGTTACTGGCATTTGACACAAATAGCTGTGATTGAAGCAACGCTTAGTAATAGAGATCATGTCATTTATGTCTTATAATACCTTAGTTCAGAACCTTAGGATCTAAGCTTTCTTCAGGGGTTTTGTCATACCTAGACTGTAATTAAATTGCCATTTTTCCAATCTTTTTTGTATACTACCATAGAAAGGCCTTAAAGATAAGGTTTTAGTATTGTATCCATATGATCATCCCTTCCTATAGCCTGAACCTTTAGAAAACTGTCATTATATTGTCACCCTTCACACCTCCATCTTCTGATATCAAAAATTTCTATCACAGACTAGTGGCCAAGTATAGTATATATTGTTAATATTCTGTAGCATAGAAGCTATCAAAAGATTAAAGCAAAATTGCACCATTCCATAAAAGATTCATGTACCAATACATTCCAGTCCACCTACAGTCTATCCCTATCATTATATTTACCATATTAATTGTTTAGGATTAGGCAAATATACAACATAAAGTTGTATACTTCATCTGTAGGCAATGTTTTTTTTTTTGTCTTTTTTTTTATAAACAATACGGGGGGGAGGATTTATCAAAACCTGTCCAGAGGATAGGTTGCCCAGTGGTCCATAGCAACCAATCCGATTGTCTCTTTAATTTTTAACAAAGCCATCTGTTTGGGAAAGTGCAGCATTTAACTCAAAACACAGGATGTTGCTTTTCATGTCTATTTACCCATTGGTATAACAAACTAATGTTTTGATTTTGCTGTCACCATAATACTTGAACATACTGGATACAGTACAGATCTGGCAGTTATAGAGTTAAGGTGAACAATAACAATAAAATAAAAAATAAAAAATGGCATGGACTGGCATAGTAGAATTTTACTCAGAATATGCTGCAAAATAATGAAATTGATTTAAAGGAAGCGGACAGGCTGTTCACCCACACTAAATCCAATACACTGGGTTCTTCCACATTAGCAGAGCGCTCCCATGGCTCTCAAATCACTAGGACATGAGAAGGAATATAAATAAATATTAATATTATGGGTGGGCATTGGGCTGCACAAAAGGCTGGAGGCAGGGAAGCTGGGCTAGCTGGCTCCTGCCTCCATTGTGAATAAAACCTGATTTTTATTCCAGGAATAGAAGGCCATATATTCAAAACTACAGGACCAATTAACGTAAGTTATACCTCATTCTACTAAAGGTTGGCCCACACTATAACCTAGTGGTTTGAGTTTAGTGCGGATAAACAGCCTGTCAATTTCCCTTTAGGGTAGGGTCACACGCAGCTGCATATTTCACAGGAAATCCATCGGGCAGGGAGAAATACACAGTATATGTTGCAATTAACAGGGCTTCCCCTTCACATCCTTGTGTGCACAGTGAGGTTTGGAGGTGGTACTAGCATGCCGAACTATCTATGTCACACGGGCCTTTGTCCAATCCTTACTGCGCACACAGAGCTACGGGGGGTAATCTGTGAGATGCTGTTTAGTTCCTGTTGCCTGGCGGATTTCCTGAAGCATGAAATTTGCAGCGTATACACTATGTGTGACCCTACCCTTAAAGCTGTTTCAGCACATAGCCCCAGAAAAGATAAATCTAAAATGGTCAACATTTCCCAGACCCAACCATTTGATCTAAATGAAAGGGAAAAGTCAAAGGGGTTTTCTAGTGTCTCCAAAAACTTTTGACTCAACTTGTCTTTCTGCTTTAGAAACGAGAGGTCAGAGCAGGACCTGCCTGCTCAGTCAATCACTGTCCCATCTCAGCCAGTGATTGGCTAAGTCAGTAGGTCCTGCTGTGACTTCTCACCTCAAAAGCAGACAGAAGAGACAAGCATATTGAGGGACATTCATCAAGGCACTCACACACGTTTTCTGTATATATTTGTCACTGAAATGTTACAATTGTGACAAATTGTGCAACTTTTCCATGTACACAGAATTTCTTACACAACAGATGTTTCACAGAGGTTCTCTCTTTTACTTTGACACTTATAGCAAGAATGATACCTCACATAATACAGGGAAATATGAGACCTTTGAAGTACATGCAAAACCTAACAAAAAGCAAAGACATAGTAACTCTATTAGACTGGCTAAAACACATAGACATAAAGAAGTCTTAAAATATCAGAGACAAAGGAGATATGGCTACAGAGGAAAGAGAAAAGGAGGAAGGCTTGGTCAACACCAAACAGCAAGTATATACATAGAAATGCAATTCACATTCTGTACAGAGGTCCTGTCCAAATCAGTATATAAATAAGGCCAATGATGAGATCCAAGTGGTATGGCATGCAAGCTAATATTTATTATTTTGATTTTCATACCCTTTTGTTTGTCAAAAGAAAATAACTGGAGGATGCAGAACATGTATTCATTCCTATTGTATGTTGGTATTGTTTTATAGTTTGTCATATTTATTAATCCAGATGATGAAGCACAAGTATAACTAATGTGAACCTGTCATTAATTGTAATCAATAAGTTTTGAAAATGCAACTTCATTTACATCACTGAGGTTACTATTTAGCAGTATAGTGAATAAAGCAAAGAGAATCTCTACTGATTAAACAATACTTTTTCTATGTGATCCCTGATAATAATTTATGGGGTTTTAAACTTTTATTAGTCCCATTGTAAAGGAAACAAATATTATTATTAGTATTTTGTTACATTGCTGTTTTCAAGATAGAAGTTACTGGCTAAATATCTTCTTGCGTGCAATTATTGAACTTTCCTATTTAAATTTATTTTTATTTGTACAACTGGTGAAATTACAGTTAAGACTAAGGAAATTTACACATGACTCACTTACTTGGGTATTATTCCTTAACCTGTTCACTCTTTAATAGGATCCAAGCGGCGCATGAAACTTGAGCCATGCCCATCTTAGATGCTAATAATACAATTAAATAGATCATAGCCCAATTTATTATATTGCCTTCTTTATTTATTTCTGTTAAAACTGACTACTGGGATATTATAGAAGTTCAATTAAAGCTTTTATGTCCAAAGTATTAACTCCTATGCATTTTGAGCCATAAAATACAGAAATGTATTCATATATGCAAAGCATCCCAAAAGTGTGGGTTACATATACTTATTTAACCCACACCCTCTACTCAGGTGTATATAAAAGATACACAATTAAGACTCAAAATCATCATATTCATATAAGTCAAACCCATCAATACTTGCTACTTTGGTAAATATGGGCCAAGTTGTACAAAACTCAGCTTTATATTGCATATGCTCCTAGAACATCATATTCTCAACTCATGCTAACTTAAATTGTAAGGAAAAAGTAACTTGAACACTATAAAAAATATTTAAATTTACTTTAACCCCTTGGGGACGGAGGGTTTTTCCGTTTTTGCACTTTCGTTTTTACCTCCTTACCTTTTAAAAATCATAACCCTTTCAATTTTGCGCTTAAAAATCCATATGATGGCTTATTTTTTGCGCCACCAATTCTAATTTTTAAAGAAATCAGTCATTTTACCCTAAAATCTACGGCGAAACGGAAAAAAAAATCCTTGTGCGACAAAATTGAAGAAAAAACGCCATTTTGGGGGCCTCCATTTCTACGCAGTAGTTTTTAGCGGTACCATTTTTTGCATTGATAGGACTTTTTGATCGCTTTTTATTCATTTTTTCATAATAGAAAAAGTGACCAAAAATACGCTATTTTGGTATTTAGAATTTTTTGTGCATACGCCATTGACCGTGCAGTTTAATTAACAATATATTTTTTATAATTCAGACATTTCCACAAGTGGCAATATCACATATGTTTATTTTTATGTACACTGTTTTTTTTTTTTTTAAATGGGAAAAGGGGGGTGATTCAAACTTTTATTAGGGAAGGGGTTAATGACCTTTATTAACTTTTTTTTTCACTTTTTTTTTGCAATGTAATAGCCCATATGGGGCTATAACACTGCACACACAGATCTTTTACATTGATCAATGGTTTCTGATAGAAAACCATTGATCAATGATTCTGCCGCTTGACTGCTCATGCCTGGATCTCAGGCACTGAGCAGTCATTCGGCGATCGGACAGCAAGGAGGAAAGTAGGGGATCCTTCTGCTGTCCTACAGCTGTTCTGGATGCCGTGATTTTGCCTCGGCGATCCAGAACAGCCCACTGAGCTAACCAGCATTCGTTTACTTTCACTTTAGACACGGCGTTCAACTTTGAACGCCACGTCTAAAGGGTTAATAGCGAGACACTGTGATCAGTGCCGCGTGCTATTAGCCACGGGTCCCGGCCATTGTCTAAGAATGTCCGGGCCCGACCCGCGTTTTATAAAGGGAGAGGGCGAAGGGCGTACAGGTACGCACTCCATCCCCAACAGGTTAAGGATAGTGGCATCACCTTACTGTCATCTAACAATATGCATTCTTTGGCTTTCTATGGCATTCTATGTTCAACTAGCTAAGTAACTGGTGTTGCCTGTTTTTCCCAACTAATCCTTGTGGGGGAGTAAAAGCAATATAGGAGGAAGTACTTGTCCTCATATCCCGTCCCAATATCCTGTCCTCATGTCTCTTTCCTCATATCTCGTCCTCATATCCCGACCTCATATCCCATCCTCATATCTCGACCTTATATCCTGTCCTCATATCCCATCGTTATATGCTGTCCTTATATCCCATCCTTATATCCCATATAGGTGTAAAGACAGATAGCTCCCGGCATAGGAGACAAATTGCACCTTAGTTGTCAGTGAGTGGAGGCGCTATACTGTATTGCTCGGGGTGCAGATGCCGATAAAAAAAGTGTGACATAAGAATATGCAAAAAGAAAATGATGCCAGAACATACTCGTTGTGATGAATAATTGTGATTAATTTATTAAAGAAATATGCAGGGAGAGGGAAAAAAAGTGGAGCTCGACTTTAATGCATGAATTTCTTCAATAAAGACATCACGATAATTCATCAGAACGGGTGTGTGCTGGCATCATTTTCTTTTTGCACCATTCTTGTATTCCGACCTCATATCCCATCCTCATATCCTCAACTCATATTCTGACCATATATCCTGCCTCATATCACACCTCATATCCCATCCTCATATCCCGATCTTACATCCTGACCTCACATCCCATCCTCATCTCCCGCCCTCATATCCTGTCCTCATATCTCATCCTTATATCCCGTTCTCAGTTGGGGCTGAGTTGTGATGAAGAGATTGTAGGCCAAAAATAGAAGGAGGCGTGGTTTTGTGGAAGTGGGCATTACTTGCAAGCCGGACAAATGTGCAAAAATGGGTGGGGCTTAAATATGGGGTGTGGCTTTGCAAGATGGGGTGTGGTATGAGGGAGGGGAGTAACATATATTTCCCATAGATTTGTATGGGACTTTATATAAAAACTCTGACTCTCGCAAATAGGGGTGGTTAAGGGTTAAATTACCCATCCTATGTTTGTTGTTGACATATAATTAACATAGTTACATAGTTACATAGTTAGTACGGTCGAAAAAAGACATATGTCCATCAAGTTCAACCAGGGAATTAAGGGGTAGGGGTGTGGCGCGATATTGGGGAAGGGATGGGATTTTATATTTCTTCATAAACATTAATGTTATTTTGTTCCAGGAATGTATCTAATCCTGTTTTAAAGATGTTAATTGTTCCTGCTGTGACCAGTTCCTGAGGTAGACCATTCCATAAATTCACAGTTCTCATGGTAAAGAAGGCGTGTCGCCCCTTGAGACTAAACTTTTTCTTCTCCAGACGGAGGGAGTGCCCCCTCGTCCCTTGGGGGGGTTTAACCTGGAACAGTTTTTCTCCATATTTTTTGTATGGGCCATTAATATACTTATATACATTTATCATATCCCCCCTTAAACGTCTCTTCTCAAGACTAAACAATTGTAACTCCTTTAATCGCTCCTCATAGCTAAGATGTTCCATGCCCCATATTAGTTAAGTCGCGCGTCTCTGCACCCTTTCCAACTCTGCAGTGTCCCTTTTATGGACAGGTGCCCAAAACTGAACAGCATATTCCAGGTGAGGCCGTACCAATGCTTTATAAAGGGGGAGTATTATGTCCCTGTCCCTTGAGTCCATGCCTCTTTTGATACATGACAATATCCTGCCGGCTTTAAAAGCAGCAGCCTGACATTGCATGCTATTCTGTAGTCTGTGATCTACAAGTACACCCAGATCCTTCTCTACCAGTGACTCTGCCAGTTTAATCCCCCCTAGGACATACGATGCATGCAGGTTATTAGTACCCAGATGCATAACTTTACATTTATCCACATTGAACCTCATTTGCCAAGTGGATGCCCAAACACTTAGTCTATCCAAGTCATCCTGTAACTTATGCACATCCTCTATAGACTGTACCGTGCTACAAAGCTTGGTGTCATCTGCAAAGATAGAAACAGAGCTGTTAATACCATCCTCTATATCATTGATAAATAAATTATACAACAGCGGGCCCAGTACTGAACCTTGGGGTACACCACTAATAACCGGGGACCAATCAGAGTATGAATCATTGACCACCACTCTCTGGGTACGATCCATGAGCCAGTGTTCAATCCAGTTACAAACTAAAATTTCCAAACCCAAAGACCTTAACTTACCTGTCAGACGTCTATGAGGGACAGTATCAAATGCTTTAGCAAAATCCAGAAACACTATATCCACAGCCATTCCTCTGACAAGGCTTCTACTCACCTCTTCATAAAAGCAAATTAGATTGGTTTGACAACTTCTATCCTTAGTAAACCCATGCTGGTTATCACTTATAATACAATTATCCCCTATGTATTCCTGTATGTAATCCCTTATAAGTCCTTCAAACAATTTACCCACAATGTGTACCATGTGTACCAAGTTTCATGTTAATATCTTTAGCCGTTTGGAAGTGATGCTGGAAAATACACACTTACACATGGAGTTTTATATACAGTGGGGATCAAAAGTTTGGCACCCCAGGTAAAAATTTTTATTAATGCGCATAAAGAAGCCAAGGAAAGATGGAAAAATCTACAAAAGGCATCAAATTACAGATTAGACATTCTTATAATAAGATTTTATTTCCATTATGAAATGGCCTAGGGGTAGTGCGGGTCCGCTATATGTGAGTACACCAGTCAGTCTCTGGTATTGTTAGTGACTAATTTGGCCTTATTCTTTTTGCCTCCATTGAAAGTCAGGGGACAGTATGGTTTATATGGAAGGTTGAGAGGTTGTATCCCCTCTCCTCCCTTTTACCTCTTTTCCCTGCATTGCAAACTTAAGTCACACCAATCCCTTGGACTGTTGCATCACGTTTACATTTGCACCTATTTGCACCTTTTTCTGTATTTATGCAGCTTTTTTCTTATATACAATTTTTGGTAGTTTACTTAGTGTACAGAAATGTATGATGTGGTGCACCTGATATTGTAATGACCTTTGCATTTTTTTTCTGATTTCTGCTGATCCTTTTTAACTATGTTTTTAAAGTTGTGTATCCAATAAAGATTTGTTTAACCCCTTAAGGAGCCGGGGTTTTTCTGTTTTTGCACTTTCGTTTTTTCCTCCTTACCTTTTAAAAATCATTACTCTTTCAAATTTGCACCTACAAATCCATATGATGGCCTATTTTTTGTGCCACCAATTCTAATTTGTAATGACATCAGTCATTTTACCCAAAGATCAACGGCGAAACGGAAAATAAATTCATTGTGAGACAAAATTGGAAAAACACCATTTTGTAAATTTTGAGGGCTTCCGTTTCAACGCAGTACATTTTTGGGAAAAAATGACACCTTATCTTTATTGTGTAGGTCCATACGATTAAAATTATACCCTACTTATGAAGGTTTGACTTTGTCGCACTTCTGGAAAAAATCATAACTACATGCAGGAAAATTTATACGTTTAAAATTGTCATCTTCTGACCCCAATAACTTTTTTATTTTTACGCATATGGGGCGGTATGAGGGCTAATTTTTTTGCGCATTTTAGAGCGGTACAATTTTTGCATTGATAGGACTTATTGATCGCTTTTTATACATTTTTTCATGATATAAAAAGTGACCAAAAATACACTATTTTGGACTTTGGAATTTTTGCCATTGACTGTGCAGTTTAATTAACAATATATTTTTATCATTCGGACATTATTATGGCGATACCACATATGTTTATTTTCATTTTTATTTACACTGTTTTTATTCTTTTAAATGGGAAAAGGGGGGTGATTCAAACTTTTATTAGTAGAGGGGTTAAATGATCTTTATTCACTTTTTCTTTCACTTTATTTTTGCAGTGTTATAGCTCCCATAGGAACTTATAACACTGCACACATTGATCTTTTACATTGATCAGTAGTTTCTCATAAGAAACCACTGATCGATGATTCTGCAGCTTGACTGCTCATGCCTGGATCTCAGGCACTGAGCAGTCATTCGGCGATCAGACACCAGGAGGCAAGGTAGGAGACCCTCCTCGTGTCCTACAACTGTTTGGGATGCCGCGATTTTGCCGCAACGATCCCGAACAGATCCCTGAGCTAACCGGCAGTGATTTAGTTTCACTTTAGACGCGTCGTTCTCCAAACGTACCTTCGCTCATTCTGGCCAAAAAGTTCAATTTTAACCTCATTGGTAGTGTTGAGTGGCATAGGCCATATTCAAATTTGCGATATTTCGCGAATATATGGACGAATATTCGTCATATATTCGCTAAATTTGCATATTCATAATATTCACGTTTCATTTTCGCATACGCGAAAATTCGCATATGCGAAAATTAGCATATGCAACAATTAGCATAAGCGAAAATTTGCACATGCGAAAATTTGCATATTCGAAAATTAGCACACCAGTCTCACACAGTAGTATTAGAGCCTTCTTTACACCACACAAGCTGGAAGCAGAGAGGGATGATCACTGTGATGTGTACTGTGAAAAAAAAAATATGAATATTCGTAATTGCGAATATATAGTGCTATATTCGCAAATATGAGATATTCGCGAATAAAATTTGCATTGCGAATATTCGCAAGCAACACTACTCATTGGTCCACAGAACTTGTTTTCAAAATGCATCAGGCTTGTCTATATGTTGATTTGCAAAGTTCAAACGCTGATTTTTGTGGTGAGGACGTAGAAGAGGTTTTATTCTGACGACTCTTCCATGATGACCATATTTGTACAAGTATCTTTTTATAGTGTAATAGTGTACCACAACTCCAGTGTCTTCCAGATCTTTCTGGAGGGATTGTGCAGTCAAACCTGGGTTTTTAATCGTTTTTCTCACAATCCTGTGAGTTGTTCTGTCTGATATTTTTTCTTGGTCTTCCAGATCTTACTTTAACTTCCACTGTTCCTGATGACTGCCATTTTTTTTATTACATTCCGAACAGAGGATATTGACATCTGAAAATGTAGCCTTCTCCAGCTTTGTGAGCGTCAAATATTTTCAGTTTCAGATTTCTAGACAGCTGCTTAGAAGAACCCATGGTGCTCATTGTTGGGGCAAGGTTAGAGGAGTCTGGGCATATAAAACCTTTGAGATTGACATCACCTGGTCTTCCCAGATGATGATTGAGAACAATCCATGACAGTGGCAGGTCTCAGCTTTGCAAAGGGGGCAATGCATGCTATAAATTCTGCAGGGTGCGCAAACTTTTGCATACACCATTTTTTTCAGTTATTATGAAAGTGTAAATGATGGAAATAAAATCTAACTTTTGTTGACATATTATAAGAATGTCTAATCTGTAATTTGATGCCTTTTGGAGATTTTTCCATCTTTCCTTGGCTTCTTTATGCACATTAATACAAATTTTTACCTGGGGTGCCCAAACTTTTGATCTCCACTGTATATATAGATTTGATGCTTACGCAATAAAAGAACATTAAGAGATATACATTGCTTCTGTAATTTTTAGGGCAGACACTGTTTGGAGGCTTAGTCACTGCCCCAATAGTTATGATATCATATATTGTGTGTGCCATTGTGTGTGACACAAAAATGTTTTGATGCCACTGATATGATTCAGGATTGTTTATTATGTATGTCAAATAGATATTCTGAGATTATTTTACAGAAAGTTCTGGTACATAATCCTGTATTTGTATTTGGCATGCTGTACAATATATATGTTATGACAAAGATTACATGGAATGATTCACAGTAATTGAAGGACTGCATTTTATGCTGTTTGTTAGTATTCTAAAACATGAATGTTTGTGTAGATTTCATGTACTTACAGTACATAAACTACATCTACTCTTTCCACATTTATATGAACCCATATTCATCACCCCCCTTTATATGTTAATGTTACATTGACTTGGAGACAGCTTCCTTTCAATAGCTTTTCCTCCACAATACAAAACTAAATATTTATGTAATATTGCCTTAAATGGGCACTGTCATGAAAACAAAAAATTGATATGTTGTAGTACTATAACATATCTCTAATATAGGGAAATGTAGATATGTGTAGCTCAACCACAGAAAAATGAGCAAGGTTAACTAAAAGCTCTCCCCCGCAGAGAGATGCAGAAAAGTGAAAAAAATAGAATATTAGTCCTCAGCTCAATATCAGAAAAAAGATTAATGGGGGATGTCTGGTATCAATAATAGAGAAAAAACACAATTAGTGTATAAATGGTATTTAATAAATATCAAATAGTGCGTTCCCGCAGGGCCCTACGGTAGCGCACAATTAGTTAAAAAAGAAATATAAAATACAACAAGTAGTTACACTACAGAGCGAGTGTATCTATTAAGGCTAACAGCCGTATAATGATACACTGGATGATACACTGGGTGATGGTATGTTAAAATGTTACTCTGATCAGAATAATAGTAAATTCAGTGTGCACAAAAATAAGAATAAAAATAATAATAATAAAACGTTCCTCCTGGAAAGAAAAATGGTTTGATAGAAAAAATGGATGATACAAGAAAAATAAGTCCTGAAAAATAGGTCCTGAAAGTGAAAAGTAACAGTCCTGTAAATGGGGGAGTTATGACCTGTAGGATGGATCCTATAATTGGCCTAAAATAATGTCCTGCAAAAAATAATGTCCTGCAAAAAAACGTACACTGTATATGGTGATACCATATGAATTGTTTGAATAGTGGATATTGCAATTAAATCGCTGTTGCCGGTTTCTCCACTCCACAGCCTACAAATAGAAATAAAGTCACTGGCACGATTGTGCCACTCACCGCACCGCTGATGGACAGATGGATGATGAACGAATGAGCTCTAGCCGGGGCGGCGTGATGGTCGCGGGATAGACAGCCGTTCTCACCGGCGAGCTGTCCCTTGGCGTCAGGTGTACTCTAGCCGGGGCGGAGTGTTGGTCGCAGAATATCCAGCCGCTCTCACCGGCGAGTTAACTCTTGGCGTCTGACGTAGCAGGTCAGCTGATGGCAGGTCAGCTGACCTTGTGCGGGAGGTTAGTTGGTGCTAAATGATGTTGTATAGTAATGCTGCATGCAGATAGAGATGTTGATCCAATGGTGGAGGGTTCAACACCGGTTCAGCAGATGAATTTAAGTACCGGACCATATAATGAATGGATAGTTCATGAAGTCTCTCCAGAGAGGAACTATCCGATAGATGCTTGTATAACCGCAGCTGTAGTGTGAACTAGACCAATAAAAGAGGCTCAATCTCAGTCACCAAACGCGTTTCGGGGTTCAGAGCAGATAAGTAATACCCCTTCCTCAGTGGTGTAGCTACACCACTGAGGAAGGGGTATTACTTATCTGCTCTGAACCCCGAAACGCGTTTGGTGACTGAGATTGAGCCTCTTTTATTGGTCTAGTTCACACTACAGCTGCGGTTATACAAGCATCTATCGGATAGTTCCTCTCTGGAGAGACTTCATCCACTATCCATTCATTATATGGTCCGGTACTTAAATTCATCTGCTGAACCGGTGTTGAACCCTCCACCATTGGATCAACATCTCTATCTGCATGCAGCATTACTATACAACATCATTTAGCACCAACTAACCTCCCGCACAAGGTCAGCTGACCTGCCATCAGCTGACCTGCTACGTCAGACGCCAAGAGTTAACTCGCCGGTGAGAGCGGCTGGATATTCTGCGACCAACACTCCGCCCCGGCTAGAGTACACCTGACGCCAAGGGACAGCTCGCCGGTGAGAACGGCTGTCTATCCCGCGACCATCACGCCGCCCCGGCTAGAGCTCATTCGTTCATCATCCATCTGTCCATCAGCGGTGCGGTGAGTGGCACAATCGTGCCAGTGACTTTATTTCTATTTGTAGGCTGTGGAGTGGAGAAACCGGCAACAGCGATTTAATTGCAATATCCACTATTCAAACAATTCATATGGTATCACCATATACAGTGTACGTTTTTTTGCAGGACATTATTTTTTGCAGGACATTATTTTAGGCCAATTATAGGATCCATCCTACAGGTCATAACTCCCCCATTTACAGGACTGTTACTTTTCACTTTCAGGACCTATTTTTCAGGACTTATTTTTCTTGTATCATCCATTTTTTCTATCAAACCATTTTTCTTTCCAGGAGGAACGTTTTATTATTATTATTATTTTTATTCTTATTTTTGTGCACACTGAATTTACTATTATTCTGATCAGAGTAACATTTTAACTTACCATCACCCAGTGTATCATCCAGTGTATCATTATACGGCTGTTAGCCTTAATAGATACACTCGCTCTGTAGTGTAACTACTTGTTGTATTTTATATCTCTAATATAGTTTTAAAAAAAAAAGTGATTTTAAAACAGTTTAAAATCACTTTTAAATTCGGCCACTAGGGGTCGCCCTCCTATTGGCCGAATGCATTCAGCAGTGACGTCACCACTGAATTTCGACTTGTTGAAGCCTGGCAACAAGTGGAAATTCAGCTGTGCTCGCTCCCGCCTGTCAATCAGACAGACGGGAGCGAGCGCTTTAAAGGAAGAGGACGTGCGCAGGCTCGGGGACAAGGTAAAGTATTATGTTCACTGTATTATGTATACTGTTCACCTATACAGTATGCCTCCAGTTTCCCCACTACAACTCCCAGCATGCCCTGGGAGTTGTAGTGGGGAAGCCTGGAGGGACACTGAATAGGTGAACTGAGGGGGAGTGGGTTGAGCAGAGCAGCAGGGCCGGGGGGGGGGGGGGGGTTGCGGGCTGCACGGCGGGGAGGGGGTACTCTGGGTGAACTAAGGGGGAGTGAGTTGAGCGGTGCGACGGGGCCGGGGGTTGCGGACTGCGCGGCGGGGAGCGGTATGTGCTTTGGTGTTCACCTATACAGAGTGCCTCCAGTTGTTTCCCCACTAAAACTCCCAGCATGCCCTGACAGCCAATATATGTCAGGGCAAGCTGAGAGTTGCAGTGGGGAAACAACTGGAGGCACCCTGTATAGGTGAACTACGGGCGGAAGTGCCGGCCCCAGCAGGCATCAGTGACGTGGTGCCTGCTGGGGAATTCTGCCTGGTAGTGAGCACGCTACCAGGCAGACAAAAAAGCATTTTTAAAATGTAAAAAAAAATAAAAATTACGGCAGGGGGGGGGTGTTAGGGATAGATGGGTAATAGGCAGGGACAGAAAAAAAATAAAAGTGATGGTGGGAGCTACCATTTAAGTATAGGGCTACTGTATAAGACAGGTAGATATTTTTAATTATGTCTATAACCTCATAATAGTGGGTACTATATTTTGTCACATTTGTCCTGAAATATGTCTTGTCTAGAACAGGAATTTACTTTTTCCATGGCTTGTCTTAAAATGCATTCTCAATAACCTACTAGTCTACCAGTAACATACATTTGTTCTTTGTTATATGACTGCAATTCAGTACATGCTCTTTTAGCCGTGACATATTCCTCAGTAGGTAGGTTGTTAATGACATGTTTAGGGTGACAGCTGTCATTGTGCTATTGCTCCAATGATAGCTTTCCTGTAGAGATCACATTTTATCTCATCAGACTCGGTGACTTCTATAAGTCCAAAAGTGGAACTGTTCTGGTCGCTAACTCAGATTATCATCAATGTTTTCAATGTATACTAGAAAGTCTGGTACATTAATGTTTTTTTAATTAACCTGTTGGGGAAGGAGTGTGTATCATCCTGCTCCCCATCTATGACACACGCTCAGGAGCTGAGCGCGGGTCATGGTGGGCCTGTCCCGGCGGCTATCTGTCTAATGCTGGACATCACCAGTCGCAGTAATGCCCGGCATTAACCCCTTAGACACGGCAATCAAAGTTGATTGATGCGTCTAAAATGAAAGTAAAAGTATCCCTGCAGCTCAGTCGGGCTGTTCGGGACCACTGCGGTGAAATCACAAAGACCCGAACAGCTGAGAGGACAGGGGTAGGTTCCCTACCTGCCTCCTCTACGTCCAATCGGTGATCTGCTGCTCCATGCCTACTCAACAGGCTGGAGCAGCAGAGCACCAATAACACTGATCAATGTTATGCTATGGTTAGAGCATTGAACAGTGTATGCAATCAGAAGATTCCATGTAATAGTCCCCTATGGGGACTAAAAAATGGTGTAAAATTTTTTTTTTTATAAATGAGATTTAACCCCTTCCCTAATAAAAGTTTGAATCACACCCCTTTTTCCATAAAAAAAATAAAAAAAAATAAAAATAAACAAAAATAAACATAAACTTATGTGGTATAGCCGTGTACATAAATGACCGAACTATAAAAAATATAATGTTAATTAAATTAACCCCTTAAGGACGGAGCCCATTTTCACCTCTAGGACGAAGCCCTTTTTTGCAAATCTGACCACTGTCACTTTAAACATTAATAACTCTGGAATGCTTTTAGTTATCATTCTGATTCTGAGACTGTTTTTTCGTGACATATTCTACTTTAACATAGTGGTAAATTTTTATGGTAACTTGCATCCTTTCTTGGTGAAAAATCCCAAAATTTGATGAAAAAATTAAAAATTTTGCATTTTTCTAACTTTGAAGCTCTCTGCTTGTAAGGAAAAGGGATATTCCAAATAATTTTTTTTGGGATTCACATATACAAAATGTCTACTTTATGATTGCATCATAAAATTGACGAGTTTTTACTTTTGGAAGACACCAGAGGGCTTCAAAGTTCAGCAGCAATTTTCCAATTTTTCACAAAATTTTCAAACTCGCAATTTTTCAGGGACCAGTTCAGGTTTGAAGTGGATTTGAAGGGTCTTCATATTAGAAATACCCCATAAATGACCCGATTATAAAAACTGCACCCCCAAAGTATTCAAAATGACATTCAGTAAATGTTTTAACCCTTTAGGTGTTTCACAGGAAAAGCAGCAAAGTGAAGGAAAAAAATCAAAATCTTCAGTTTTTACACTCGCATGTTCTTGTAGACCCAATTTTTGAATTTTTACAAGGGGTAAAAGGAGAAAATGTATACTTATATTTGTAGCCCAATTTCTCTTGAGTAAGGACACACCTCATATGTCTATGTAAAGTGTTCAGCGGGCGCAGTAGAGGGCTCAGAAGCGAAGGAGCGACAAAGGGATTTTAGAGAGAACGTTTTTCTGAAATGTTTTTTTGGGGGGCATGTCGCATTTAGGAAGCCCCTATGGTGCCAGAACAGCAAATAAAAACACATGGCATACCATTTTGGAAACTAGACCCCTTGAGGAACATAACAAGGAATAAAGTGAGCCTTAATACCCCACAGGTGTTTCACGTAGTGTTGAGCGGCATAGGCCATATTCGAATTCGCGAATATTCGCGAATATATGGACGAATATTCGTCATATATTCGCGAATATTCGCATATTCGTAATATTCTCGTTTTATTTTCGCATATGTGAAAATTCGCGTATGCGAAGATTAACATATGCGAACATTAGCATATACAACAATTAACATAAGCGAAAATACGCATATGCGAAAATTAGCATATGCAAATTTTCGCATATGCGAAACTTCACTCACCAGTCTCACACAGTAGTATTAGAGCCTTCTTTACACCACACAAGCTGGAAGCAGAGAGGAATGATCACTGCGATGTGTACTGTGAAAAAAAAAAAAAAAACACGAATATTCGTAATTACGAATATATAGCGCTATATTCGCGAATATTCGCAAATTCGCGAATATGCAATATTCGCGAATAAAATTCGCATTGCGAATATTCGCGAGCAACACTAGTTTCACGACTTTTGCATATGTAAAAAAAAAATTTTACTAAAATGTTGGTTTTCCCCCAAATTTCACATTTTTTAAAAGGATAATAGCAGAAAAGACCCCCCAAAATTTGTAACCCCATCTCTTCTGAGTATGGAGGTACCCCATAAGTGGACCTGAAGTGCACTGCGGATGAACTACAATGCTCAGAAGAGAAGACGTCATATTTGGCTTTTTGAGAGCAAATTTTGCTCGGGGGGCATGTTGCATTTAGGAAGCCCCTATGGTGCCAGAACAGCAAAAAAAAACACATGGCATACCATTTTGGAAACTAGACCCCTTGAGGAACGTAACAAGGGATAAAGTGAGCCTTAATACCCCACAGGTGTTTCACGACTTTTGCATATGTAAAAAAAAAAAAAAAAAATTCACTAAAATGTGGGTTTCCCCCCAAATTTCACATTTTTGCAAGGGTTAATAGCAGAAAAGACCCCCCAAAATTTGTAACCCCATCTCTTCTGAGTATGGAGGTACCCCATAAGTGGACCTGAAGTGCACTGCGGGCGAACTACAATGCTCAGAAGAGAAGGCGTCATATTTGGCTTTTTGAGAGCAAATTTTGCTCGGGGGGCATGTCGCATTTAGGAAGCCCCGATGGTGCCAGAACAGCAAAATAACCCCCACATGGCATACCATTTTGGAAACTAGACCCCTCACAGAATGTAATGAGGGGTTCAGTGAGCATTTACACCCCACTGGTGTCTGACAGATCTTTGGAACAGTGGGCTGTGCAAAATTTTTCATTTTCACGGACCACTGTTCCAAAGATCCGTCAGACACCTGTGGGGTGTAAATTCTCACTGCACCCCTTATTACATTCCGTGAGGGGTGTAGTTTCCAAAATGGGGTCACATGTGGGTGTGTTTTTATTTTGCGTTTGTCAGAACCGCTGTAACAATCAGCCACCCCTGTGCAAATCACCTCAAATGTACATGGCGCACTCTCCCTTCTGGGCCTTGTTGTGCGCCCCCAGAGCACTTTGCGCCCACATATGGGGTATCTCCGTACTCGGGAGAAATTGCGTTACAAATTTTGGGGGGCGTTTTTCCCTTTTACCTCTTGTGAAAATGAAAAGTATAGGGCAACACCAGCATGTTAGTGTAAAAATTATTTTTTTACACTAACATGCTGGTGTAGACCCCAACTGTTCCTTTTCATAAGGGGTAAAAGGAGAAAAAGCCCCCCAAAAGTTATTAGGCAATTTCTCCCGAGTACGGTGATACCCCATATGTGACCCTATTATGTTGCCTTGAAATACGACAGGGCTCCAAAGTGAGAGCGCCATGTGCATTTGAGGCCTAAATTAGGGACTTGCATAGGGGTGGACATAGGGGTATTCTATGCCAGTGATTCCCAAACAGGGTGCCTCCAGCTGTTGCTAAACTCCCAGCATGCTTGGACAGTCAATTGCTGTCCAGAAATGCTGGGAGTTTTTGTTTTGCAACAGCTGGAGGCTCCATCTTAGAAACACTGCCATACAATACGTTTTTCATTTTTATTGGGGAAGGGGGGTGGTGGGGGGGCAGTGTACGTGTGTATATGTAGTTTTTTACTCTTTATTTTATGTTAGTGTAGTGTTTTTAGGTTACATTCACACTGGCGGCGGATTACACTGAGTCTCGCGCTAGGAGTTTGAGCTGCAGCGAAAAATTTCCCGCAGCTCAAATTTGTAGCGGGGAACTCACTGTAATCTGCCGCCAGTGTGAATGTAGCCTGTACATTCACACGGGAGGGGGGTCAAAACTACAACTCCCAGCATGCACTGACAGACCATGCATGCTGGGAGTTGTAGGTTTGCAACAGTTGGAGGCACACTGGCTGGAAAACCTTGAGTTAGGTTCTATGACATAACTCAGTATTTTTCAACCAGTGTGCCTCCAGCTGTTGCAAAACTACAACTCCCAGCATGTATGGTCTGTCAGTGCATGCTGGGAGTTGTAGTTTTGACCCCCCCTCTCGTGTGAATGTACAGGCTAGGAAGGGCATGCTGGGAGATGTAGTTATGCAATGGCTGGAGGCACGCAAGTACAACTCCCAGCATGCCAAGACAGCCTTATGCTGTTCCTGAATGCTGGGAGTTGTAGTATTGCAAGATTTAGAGGGGTTCAGGTTGTAAATCACTTTCCAGTGGTCTCAAAATTGTGGCCCTCCAGATGTTGCAAAACTACAACTCGCAGCATGCCCAGACAGCAAACTGCTGTCTGGGCATGCTGAGAGTTGTAGTTTTGCAACATCTGGAGGGCTACAGTTTGAGACCACTTAGTGATCTACAACCTGAACCCCTTTAAATATTGCAAAACTACAAGTCCCAGCATGCCCACACAGCAAACAGCTGTCTGGGCATGCTGGGAGTTGTAGTTTTGCAACATCTGGAGGGCCACGGTTTAGAGACCACTGTAAACTGTGGCCCTCCGGATGTTGCTAGGCAACAACTCACCTAGCAGGGCCCGGAAGTATTGCTGCCGCCGCACGTGGGGGAGGATCGCGAACAGGGATCCGGGATCTAGGTAGGGACCTTCGGCGCCGACCTTCCCTGGACGGTTCCCCCGTTTTGCCCGGACACCGATAGGTGGGCAAAGCGGGGGAACCGAACTTTAACCCCCCCTCCCCCGGTCTGCTATCGGTCGGTCGCTCGGCCGACCAATAGCAGGGATAGGAGGGGTGGCACCCCTGCCACCAAACTCCTATCCCTTTATGGGGATCGAGGGTGTCTCAGACACCCCCGATCCCTCTTATTTTCCGGGTCACCGGGTCACCAGTGACCCGTATGACCCGGAATCGCGCAGATCGCAGGTCTGAATTGACCTGCGATTTGCGCGCATCGCGGTCATGGGGAGGTCTCAGGACCCCCCTCGGCGATGTGCCGGGATGCCTGCTGTTAGAAAACAGCAGTCATTCCGGCCCGATCACCGCTACCGGTGACGCGGCGCTCCCGGAACCCCGCGACGTACATGTACGTCGCCGCGCGCCAAGTGACACTTCGCGGCACCGTACATGTACGTCGCTCGTCGTGAAGGGGTTAAAGGGGTGAGAAGAAGACAATTGAAAACCAAACCTATAAACATTGGGTATCATTTTAATCGTATAGACCTACATAATAAATATAAGGTGTAATTTTACTGAAAAGTGCACTGCATAGAGTCGAAAGCCCCCAAAAGTTACAAAAAGTAAAAAAAAAAAATTTTGCCTCACAAACATTTTTTTTCTGGTTTCACCGTAGATTTGGTGGTGAAATTATTGACAGTATCACAAAGTAAAATTGGTGGTGCAAAAAAAAAAGCACTCAAAAAAGAAAGTCTGTAGGTGGAAAATTTAAAGCGTTATAATTTTTAGAAGGAGAGAAGGAAAAAACTAAAGTGCAAAAATGAAAAATGGCTCTGTTCTCAAGCGGTTAAATAAAATTTTAACTCTAAAAGACTTTGGGGGAAATGTATTAAAACCTGTGCAGAGGGGGGCGTGGCCTGGCTGTCGTGGTGAATGGACGGGTGAGAGCAGAGCTCCGTCTCCACAGCTCCTCTTAACGGCTTATCCCAGCGTCCAGCTCATTCAAATCTCACTACAAACTCACCTGTGACACCTGAAACTGTAACCCAAGATGCCAGGACGCATAAGAAAGGTTACCAGACAGGGAACGCTGTCAAAATTCTACTTCTCCCCCGTGGCCCGCGGCTCTCAAGATGGCGCTGACAGCACTGACCTGCCGCTCATCCCCGCCACGCAACCTCCGAGAGTCAGCAGACACCAAACACCTCCGCTTCAGCCACCCCGCCGCTCCACTTCTGACCTGGCACTCCATGAAAGGCTGTCAGAGGACAGTGAAAGTTAGGGCCTCCTGGTCACCTCCGTCTCCCCTGCGAGAAGCGCTGTAGACCTGCCACAAGCGCTGCGGCCTGCTGCTCCTCGCTCCGCTGCGTGGAGCTCCCCTGCCGGGACTCCAAGCTCAAGCCCTGCTAAACAATGGCCTCGGATGTCTGACCCTCCGAGTGAGGTACGCGACTGAGGTATGCGACTGGGACTTGTGTGCTCAACCTAATTCTAGGGGTGTGGAGGAACTGCCCACTATTACAGTGTCTGATAAATCACTTACAGATACTGCTATGAAGGGGATGCTTCTAGTGCTGCATAAAGCTTTCCTGTCTGACATGCACAAGATGGTGTCTCCCATACAATCTACGGTGTCTGATCTTACCAACAGCATGGAACATGTTGAAACTAAATTTGCTGACTTTGCTGTGTCGCATAATATTCTGATTGATGCTACTAATGATACTGTTGATGAGGTGGCTGCATTGAAATCGAAAATAGCGGATTTAGAGGACAGAAGCCGCCGCAATAATATCAAATTAACCCCTTAAGGACTTAGCCCTTTTTCACCTTAAGGACTCGGCCGTTTTTTGCAATTCTGACCACTGTCACTTTAAACATTAATAACTCTGGAATGCTTTTACTTATCATTCTGATTCCGAGATTGTTTTTTCGTGACATATTCTACTTTAACATAGTGGTAAAATTTGATGGTAACTTGCATGCTTTCTTTGTGAAAAATCCCAAAATTTGATGAAAAAAATGAAAATTTTGCATTTTTCTAACTTTGAAGCTCTCTGCTTGTAAGGAAAATGGATATTCCCCAAAAAAAATTTTTGGTTCACATATACAATATGTCTACTTTATGTTTGCATCATAAAATGTATGAGTTTTTACTTTTGGAAGACACCAGAGGGCTTCAAAGTTCAGCAGCAATTTTCCAATTTTTCACAAAATTTTCAAACTCGATATTTTTTAGGGACCAGTTCAGTTTTGAAGTTGATTTGAAGGGTCTTCACATTAGAACTACCCCATAAATGACCCCATTATAAAAACTGCAAAGTATTAAAAATGACATTCAGTCAGTGTCTTAACCCTTTAGGTGTTTCACAGGAATAGCAGCAAAGTGAAGGAGAAAATTCACAATCTTCATTTTTTACACTCGCATGTTCTTGTAGACCCAATTTTTGACCCAAGGGTTCCTCCAGCTGTTGTAAAACTCCCAGCATGCCTGGACAGTCAGTGGCTGTCTGGTAATACTGGGAGTAGTTGTTTTGCAACAGCTGGAGGCTCCGTTTTGGAAACAGTGGCATACCAGACGTTTTTCATTTTTATTGGGGAGGGGGGCTGTGTAGGGGTATGTGTATATGTAGTATTTTTTACTTTTTATTTTATTTTGTGTTAGTGTAGTGTAGTGTTTTTAGGGTACAGTCACACAGGCGGGGGTTCACAGTAGTTTCTCGCTGGCAGTTTGAGCTGCGCCAGAAAATTTGCCGCAGCTCAAACTTGCAGTCTGTTACTTACTGTAAACCTCCGCCCATGTGAGTGTACCCTGTACATTCACATTGGGGAGGGGGGGGGGGGACATCCAGCTGTTGAAAAACTACAACTCCCAGCATGCGCTGACAGACTGTACATGCTGAGAGTTTTAGTTTTGCAACAGCTGTAGGCACACTGGTTATGTATCACTGAGTTTGTGACCTAACTCAGTGTTTCACAACCAGTGTGCCTCCAGCTGTTGCAAAACTACAACTCCCAGCATATACGGTGCGTGCTGGGAGTTGTAGTTTGCAACAGCTGGAGGCAAACCGGTCGTGAAACACTGAGTTAGGTTAAAAAAAAATCAGTGTTTCACAACCATTGTGTCTTCAGCTGTTGCAAAACTACAACTCTCAGCAGTCACCGACAGCCAACGGGCATGCTGGGAGTTGTAGTTATGCAACCAGCAGATGCACCACTACAACTCCCAGCATGCACTTTAGCTGTTTGTGCAAGCTGGGAGTTATAGTTATACAACAGCTGAAGGTACACTTTTCCATAGAAAAAATGTGCCTCCAGCTGTTGCAAAACTATACGTCCCAGCATGCCCATAAGGGAATGCTGGGAGTTTTGGGTGGTCTGCCTCCTGCTGTTGCATAACTACAGCTCCCAGCATGCCCTTTTTGCTAAGCAACATCAGGAGGCTGTCAATCACCTCCAACTGCTGCTCCCCAGGTCAGTCCCTCGCTGCCGCCGCTCCTGGGGCCCCAAACCCAACAGGTCCCCAGCTGCCGGGGTCCACGTCCCGCACCCGCTCACGTCCTCCGGAAGAGGGGCAGAGCGGGTTGCGGGAGTGACACACGCAGCAGGTGCCTTGATTGGTCGGCCGGTAAACCGGCCGACCAATCAGGGCGATCGTGAGGTGAGACCAGTGCCACCTCACCCCTGCTGGCTATGGCTGTTCAGGGCCGTCAGAGATGGCCCCGATCAGCCAGTAATTCCGGGTCACCGGGTAACTGGAGACCCAATTGACCCGGAATCGCCGCAGATCGCTGGGCAGAATTGTCCAGCGATCTGCGGCCATCGCCGACATAATGACCCCCCTGGACGATATGCTGAACGATTTCAGCAGGCATCCGGCTCCGGTCCCCAACCGGCTAGCGGTGGGGACCAGAATTCCCACTGACGTATGGATACGCCCTGCATCCTTAAGGACTCGGAATGCAGGGCGTATCCATACACCCTGCGTCCTGAAGAGGTTAAGAGGGGTCCCCGAATCGGTCTTACCGGCGGGCATTCCCAAATATGTCAGGGCCCTTCTGAAAGCCACTATGCCCTCCTTCTCGGACTAAGAGCTGGAGGTGGACAAGGCACATCGAATTCCTAAGCCCCGCAACCTGGATGTTTCTGTACCTAGGGACATTCTGGCCAGAATCCACTTCTTCACTGTTAAAGAAAAAGTGATGGAATTCTCCAGAAAAAATAACGGACTACCTGCACCTTTTCACAAAATCTCCATCTACTCGGATTTATCAGCGGCCACATTGCAGGCAAGAAGGGAACTTCACCCAATCACCGCCGCGCTACGTGATGTCAAGCTAGCATACCGCTGGGGGTTTCCTGTACGCCTCTTGGTTAAGAGAGGAGACACTATCCATGTCATCCGTTCTGTTGATGAAGGTAAACAACTTCTGTCCGCCTGGAATATATCCGTCTCTATGCCGCAGGAGGACACTAGACATTCACTTCCCCACCATCTCCGCAATACTTGAACACCGGACTGTGGGTGAGTTGACACCGCTGCTGTTATCATGCTTGCCTTGTATTTTTGTTTCCTTTTCATTTAGGAGCGGTCTCACTTGTCTGCTTGCCAAAGGCTGCAGCGCGAACTTCTTCCCCTGTACTTTGCAGACCTCCACCATTGGAGCTGCAGGTTGTTTTGCTTTTTTGTTTGTGTTTTAAGTTGGTAAACTTTTTTACCTGCCTCATCAAATATGTCTTATAATCTTGGTGTGTTGCCTAAAACTATTAGGGGGGGACGTGCTGGCTGGGAGGCATCCCTTCTTTTCCCTTATTGCGATGCTTTCATTTTAATGTATTGTTTTACATTTTCTTACTATGGTTATTCGTATCGTTAGTATGAATGTGAATGGCCTTAATGTGCCTGATAAATGCTCACATTTCTGGAAAGAAGCTATGTCATTGAAATCTGATGTCATATGTGCTCAAGAAACACATTTAATTGCTAAGGATGCCTCCCGATTGCATCACCCAGCTTTCCCACACATCTACCATGCTCACAATTCCTCCAAATCTAGGGGTGTTGTCAGGATCCGGACTGGCGGCTGGTGAGGACACTGGAGGTGGATCCTCTGGACCAGAGAGGCGATGGCGCGGGTCATACTGGGGAATCGGTTCTAAGTAGTTACTGGTGTTCACCAGAGCCTGCCGCAAAGCGGGATGGACTTGGTGCGGCGGTAACTACCAGGTCGTGTCCCTCAGTAGCGACTCAACCTCTCTGGCGACTGAGACTGGTGCAGTACACAAGGACTAGACAGAGGCGAGGTCAGGCGTAGCAGAAGGTCAGGGCAGGCGGCAAGGTTCGTAGTCAGGGGCAACGGCAGAAGATCTGGATACACAGGCAAGAGAACACACTAAACGCTTTCTCAGGGCACAAGGCAACAAGATCCGGCATGGACAGGAAGGGGAAGTGGGTTTATGTAGTGTTTGGTGGTGATTACACTGATTGGGCAAGGCACCAATTAATGGTGCACTGGCCCTTTAAATTTTAGCAAGCCGGGGCGCGCGCGCCCTAGGGAGCGGGGCCGCGCGCGCCGGGACGAGACTGACACTGGCGGAGGGTGAGTGAAGTGGGGTGCCATCCGCGAGCGGACGTAACCCGCCACGCGGATCGCGTCCCCACCGGCACGGACACAGCAGCGCTCGTGGTCGGAGACAGAGATCGGAGCGCTGCTGACAGCAGAATGCCACGAGCGCTCCGGAGGGACGGTGGGACCCGGAGCGCTCGGCGTTACAGCCATTCAGCCACTACATGGTATCCTCTTGCTTCAGCCACCTCCAGGCTGTGCCATTCAGACACTATATGGTCTCCTTATGCTTTCCCCACCTCCAGGCTGTCATTCAGCCAATATATGGTTTTATGATGCTGCTGGGACTGTCTTGGATATTACCTATAATTTTTTATGGTATAACTAGCAAACATACATGCTCAATAAAGATTTCAACATTGATCTTTTAATGTTAGGGGTTGTGAAGCCCTCTTATATACACATCCTGCTGCCTGATCCTGTGTGTTTCAGGAACTACTTGGCTTACTGATGATGCTGGGCCTGCGCCAAATTTTTTGGGATGTAAGCACTTGCTAACATACATGTTCTATACAGATTTCAATATTCTATATCGAGGAAAAAATGGATATTGTGCAGCTCACAAAATGTATTAGTCGAGGCTAAGTGGAAAAAAGTACTCACACCTAAAAAAATAAAACTATATATAAAAAGAAGAAGGTACCATAAGCCTCTAGACTTATACCATAAATGGTACATGATGAATAAATTAAATGGAACTGTGCTTTACTTTTGATAATTAATATTTTTTTATTTTTAAAATATTGATGTTAATAATAATAGTAATAACAACCTCCGTTCACAGGGCCCTTGTGGGGAGGTAATATATATATATATATATATATATATATATATATATATATATATATATATATATTAAACAGAATAGTGGAAACAAGGTTTAAAATAAATATAACTGCTTTATTCCGCTAATCCGATATTGGTTGCACCGGCATAGTTCACTTCTTGTGCTGTATTAAGTCCGTATCAATGTATGATAAAGTTCAAACAATAGTAGAGGACACCATTTATAGTTACCAGCTCCTGCAGGGAGATGATTTGTGGTGTAATGCCGTATGACTGGACGTCCGGGAGGCAGATGGTGTATACCGTGGAGGCTGTGTTACAGTACTTTCGTGCACTGCAGCAACTGGCCCGGTTGCCACAGACCTATGGCAAGTCGCTTGTCTCGGAGATGAGTGCGCCCGCTCCGATGGCAGGGAACGGCCTCGTGGAGAGCCCCTCGGCGTCTGACGTCATTCAGGTACATAAATAGAATGTGGCAATTAGAACAACTGGGTTTGCAGGTTTTGCAGCACTTGAGAGTGTGTGCAGGACTTGAAGGTATATGCAAGATTGCAGCGCTAATTCTTGCTGTCCTTTGGGGTGATGATGCTGCGGTTGTTGGACTGCGGTAATGGTGCGGTTATGATGCGGTTATTTCTCTCCTCTAGACGCTTTTCAGGGTACTTATAGAACAACACTTTCCTCTAGACTTATACCATAAATGGTACATGATGAATAAATTAAATGGAACTGTGCTTTACTTTTGATAATGAATATTTTTTTATTTTTAAAATATTGATGTTAATAATAATAGTAATAACAACCTCCATTCACAGGGCCCTTGTGGGGAGGTAATATATATATATATATATATATATATATATATATATATATATATATAAATAATAAACAGAATAGTGGAAGCAAGGTTTAAAATAAATATAACTGCTTTATTCCGCTAATCCGATATTGGTTGCACCGGCATAGTTCACTTCTTGTGCTGTATTAAGTCCGTATCAATGTATGATAAAGTTCAAACAATAGTAGAGGACACCATTTATAGTTACCAGCTCCTGCAGGGAGATGATTCGTGGTGTAATGCCGTATGACTGGACGTCCGGGAGGCAGATGGTGTATACCGTGGAGGCTGTGTTACAGTACTTTCGTGCACTGCAGCAACTGGCCCGGTTGCCACAGACCTATGGCAAGTCGCTTGTCTCGGAGATGAGTGCGCCCGCTCCGATGGCAGGGAACGGCCTCGTGGAGAGCCCCTCGGCGTCTGACGTCATTCAGGTATATAAATAGAATGTGGCAATTAGAACAACTGGGTTTGCAGGTTTTGCAGCACTTGAAGGTGTGTGCAGGACTTGAAGGTATATGCAAGATTGCAGCGCTAATTCATGCTGTCCTTTGGGGTGATGATGCTGCGGTTGTTGGACTGCGGTAATGGTGCGGTTATGATGCGGTTATTTCTCTCCTCTAGACGCTTTTCAGGGTACTTATAGAACAACACTTTTCCTTACGTCCTAACCAGTAGCACAGATGGGGTATTCTACCCCCCGCGAACTGGTAGGACAGATGGAATTTTTATTGATTAATAAACTAATTAACAAACCACACCCACAATACCCTGTATAAAGGAGGGGTCACCCTCTGTCCCCTTGTGTTTTTTTCTGTCCTCCCGGACAGTGGGACAGATGGTGACCCTCCGTGCTTAGGAGGTGTTCTTTCTTTTTTTCACTGCCAGTTACTGGCTCCCCTTGAACAGCCTTCTGCGGCTGTAGGGAAAAATCTATAGTTAGCTCTGCTCACCTTCGGGCACGCTCTCTCCATGGCTATCCCTCTGATGCCGACCTGGCTCTGAGGTTTCCGCCCACCGGCCCGGCTCTTTCTTCCTCTCTATGTGCGGCTAAGCACCGCATCTCGGGCCGGCGGAAGTGACGTCAGCGGCGTCTTACGTCACTTCCCCTCCTTTCAAAAAAAAAAAAAAAAGAGAAAAGAACAACTTTTCCAATGTAAATATCGTTTCCCCAGGCGTGGGGATTAATCTTTCCCTTTGAGCCTATGGAGGACGTGGACATGAGGTTTGTTACCATTAAAACAACATTTTTACTGGCTATAACATCTGCCAAGAGAATTGGTGAATTACAAGCGCTCTCTGCGTTTGAACCCTATACAAAATTCTTGCCAGATAGGGTACTATTGAGATTTATTCCATCCTTTATCCCTAAAGTACCATCTTTCCAGAACATAAATCAAATAATTTCTCTTCCAGTCCTAGCTCCACGTCCATCCACTGACGAAGAAAGAGGCCTGCATTGCCTCGATATTTCGAGATGTCTCCGGATCTACTTAGAGAGATCTAAGCTGTTTAGGAAGGATGAAAATCTTCTAATCCTTTTTGCAGGGGCCCGGAAGGGTCACAAAGCCTCTAAACCTTCCATCAGTAGATGGGTAAAAAATGCCATTTGTGAAGCAATGGTATCTCAGAACATGGAGCCTCCTGAGTTCGTAAGAGCTCATTCTACCAGGTCTGTATCTACTTCCTTTGCGGAAAGGAATTTAGTTCCCTTGGAACACATATGCAAGGCTGCATCCTGGAGTTCACTCTCCACCTTTATTTCCCACTACAGGCTTGATAGTAGAGTTGCCGATTACTCTTCCTTTGGACGGTCAGTATTATCTGCCGCCAGGCATGAGAGCCCTCCCTCATAGGGTATTCTGCTTGCCATATCCCCATCTGTGCTACTGGTTAGGACGTAAGGGAATTGTTAATTTCTAACGATAATTTGTTTTCCCTTAGTCCTAACAGTAGCACAACTTTCCCTCCCTAGTATTATTATTATTTTATTTAGGTCTTAGTTCTTCTTATTACAACACAAGGGGACAGAGGGTGACCCCTCCTTTATACAGGGTATTGTGGGTGTGGTTTGTTAATTAGTTTATTAATCAATAAAAATTCCATCTGTCCTACCAGTTCGCGGGGGGTAGAATACCCCATCTGTGCTACTGTTAGGACTAAGGGAAAACAAATTATCGTTAGAAATTAGCGATTCCTCAGTAGAGATATCTTGTTAGTGAGGCTTGAAGTCCTTTATATATGGTACCTGTCTAATTGTAACAGGTGTATTTTCCTTTTGGTCTATCGCAAACAGTGAAGTGGAATAAAGCAGGTATTTGGATAAGGTATTTAAACCTTGTAGCAAATATAGTAGCAGGTATAGAGCATTGGTCACATTTAGAAACAGCATGTACATCAATGTAGATAATGTAGACACAAATATTATAAGCACAGATAGAAAAAGAAACGTAATAGCAAGAAGACATGAATAGAATAATATTAATAATAATGATGATAAAAAATAATATGAAATAAAAATAAAAATATATACGTGAAAATAAATAAATATAATGAAAATAAATATAAAATAAAAATAATAATAAAAATGATGAAAATAGTGAATAATAAAAATAATAATGTGCGATTCTTGCTCAGCTAGTTAGCTACAATGTTGTATGTACCTTTACTTACTGGCGAGCTTTTTTTTTTTTTACCTCTTTATGATTGTTGTGAATGGTATTTGATGAATAAAAATGTTATTCTGGAAAAAAATATATAAATGTAAATAAATAAAAATAAAAATAATTAAAAGTTAAAATGAAATAAAAATAAATAACAATAAAATAAAAATAGAATTAATATAAACATAGAAATGAAATAAAAATAAAAATAAAAGTAATAATAAAATGAAAATAATAATAATAAAAAATAAAAATAAAAATAAAATAATAAAGACATACAACAAGAACAAAATTATGACTATTAATAAATAAATAAAGAAATACAAATACAAATAAGCTGAAAATGTCTTTAGGGTGTGTCTTGCTCTCCGATGGGTGTCTTTTCTTTTGCATAGGTCTGAGACCACCATGCCAAGACATTTTCAGCTTATTTGTATTTGTATTTCTTTATTTATTAATATTCATAATTGTGTCCTTGTATATTTTTACAATTTTATTTTTATTTTATATTTATTTTATTTAATATTATTATTTTCATTTTATTATTACTTTTATTTTATTTTTATTTTTTATTTTTATATTAATTTTATTTTTATTTTATTATTATTATTTATTTTTATTTTATTTTTACTTTTAATTATTTTTATTTATTTTTATTTACAATTATGTTATTATTTTCATTATTCATTATTTTTATTATTATTTAGATTTTATATTTATTTTCATTATATTTATTTATTTTCATGTATATAATTTTCTTTTTAATTCATATTTTATTCATATTTAGGTAAAGCACTAAAAATGTAGCCGACAATAATAAAAATGTATCTGTACTGTACTACCTGTACTAATTGACAGATCGCCGGGGTCCCTTGCGATCCTCTTGCATAATGTATAGATGCGGCGGCAGCTCTTCTATGGTCCCCTGCACTCACGTATATATACACATATTCATATTTCCCGCAGAGCTGTGATTGGCCAGATGGTTCCAGCCAATCACAGTTCTCTGTGAGAAATAGGAATATGTGTATATATACGGCCGTGCAGGGGACCATAGGAGAGCGGCCGCCGCATCCATACATTATACAGGAGCATCACAGCGGGTGTCAGGAGTGATACCCGCAGTGATCTTTCCTTTACTACAAGTACTACTACTCCCAACATGGAGTACACTCTGCTCCATGCTGGGAGCTGTAGTACCTGCATTAATAGACAGATCGCAGCGGGTGTCAGAAGTTACACTCGCTGCGATATGTCTATTAATGCAGGTACTACAGCTCCCAGCATGGAGCAGAGTGTGCTCCATGTTGGGAGTATTAGTACCGGCAGTAAGGGACAGATCCCAGCGGATGTCACTCCTCCTGACACCTGCTGCGATCATCCTTATGTAAATGTCAGGATCAGCTGTTCTCAGGGCTACAGAGCCGGGAGAACAGCTGGCGCTGAGCCGTAGGTATACATCGTACATCTACTGCAAAGCAAGAACTTACAGTGAGCCTGCAATGTGTATACAGTATACACATTGCTGGCTCACTTAACCCCTTGCTGAGCTGTGCGCTATGCGCAAGCCCAGCAAGGAAAGAGTTCATTTACATTGCTGGACAGTGTAGGTTAACCCTTTGGACGGTATACACTATATACAGCTATCTATAGATAACCCTATGCATTTTTTTTATTTATTTAAATAAAAAAATAAGAAAACGTATAGTGTTCCCCGTATTTTCATTCTCGGCACAATACCAACCAAACAGCAACAGCCTGACATTACCAGGGTGGGCGAGGACCATTGTTACTGGCCCTCCCCAGCCTAAATAACGCCAGCCTGTTACCGCCTAGGCCCAGGAGCACCATTTTTGACGCTCCCGGCCTGTTGGTACCGGCTCTTCCCCGCACCCCTGTGGCGGTGGGTACCAGGGTAATAATTGGGGGTTAGCGATAGCTGTTTTGTGGGCTAGCGCTAAGCCCTGGCTTAGTAATGGATTCAGTCAATTATACCAGCTTCCACTACTAAGCCTGAAAATTCAATTAAAAAAAAACACAACACATTTGAAAAATTATTTTATTTAGAAAAACACTCCCCCCACAGCCCTCGTTAACCATTTTATTAAAAGAAAAAATAATAATCCGCCGTAATCCATCAAATCCGCAGTAATCCTCTGCATACACGGATCTGAAACGAGAAGAAAAAAAACACAAAAAATTGGTTATGACATTTTTGGCGCTGTCCGCTGGGGAGAGCAGCAATGATGCAATGACTACCCAAACAGGGAGCCACCAATTGGTGCAAAACTACAACTCCCAGCATGCCCAGACAGCCTTTGGCTGTCTTGGCATGCTGGGAGTTGTAGTTTAGCAACAGCTGTAGTCTCCCTGTCTGGGTAGACACTGCCAGAAGGGTCTGTTCACATTATACAAAACAGACAATGTGAACAGAGCTTCAGATTAACTAGCCTTTTTCCCTTCTGTAGCTCCACCCCCTAATGACATCATCACTAGGAGGCGGAGCTACACGGACCTGCCCGGTACTCGAGGGAAGTAAGCGAAATTTGTCTTCTGTATACACTATATACAGTTATCTATAGATAGCTGTATATAGTGTATACCGCCCAAAGGGTTAACCTACACTGTCCAGCAGTGTAAATGAACTCTTTCCTTGCTGGGCTTGTGCATAGCACACAGCTCAGCAAGGGGTTAAGTGAGCCAGCAATGTGTATACTGTTTACACATTGCAGGCTCACTGTAAGTTCTTGCTGGGCAGTAGATGTACGATGTATACTTACGGCTCAGCGTCAGCTGTTCTCCCGGCTCTGTAGCCCTGAGAACAGCTGATCCCAACATTCACATAAGGATGATCGCAGGTACTGCAGGTACTATTACTCCAAACATGGAGCACACTCTGCTCCATGCTGGGAGCTGTAGTACCTGCATTAATAGACATATTGCAGCAAGTGTAACTTCTGACACCCGCTGCGATCTGTCTATTAATGCAGGTACTACAGCTCCCAGCATGGAGCAGAGTGTACTCCATGTTGTGAGTAGTAGTACTTGTAGTAAAGGAAAGATCACTGCGGGTATCACTCCTGACACCCGCTGTGATGCTCCTGTATAATGTATGGATGCGGCGGCCGCTCTCCTATGGTCCCCTACACGGCCGTATATATACACATATTCCTATTTCTCACAGAGAACTGTGATTGGCTGGAACCATCTGGCCAATCACAGCTCTGCGGGAAATATGAATATGTGTATATATGTGTTACGCCGAGCGCTCCGGGTCCCCGCTCCTCCCCGGAGCGCTCGCTTCACTCTCCCCGCGGCAGCGCTCCGGTCACGTCCTCTGACCCGGGGCGCTGCGATTCCGCTGCCAGCCGGGATGCGATTCGCGATGCGGGTAGCGCCCGCTCGCGATGCGCACCCCGGCTCCCCTACCTGACTCGCTCTCCGTCTGTTCTGTCCCGGCGCGCGCGGCCCCGCTCCCTAGGGCGCGCGCGCGCCGGGTCTCTGCGATTTAAAGGGCCACTGCGCCGCTGATTGGCGCAGTGGTTCCCATTAGTGTTTACACCTGTGCACTTCCCTATATCACCTCACTTCCCCTTCACTCCCTCGCCGGATCTTGTTGCCTTAGTGCCAGTGAAAGCGTTCCTTGTGTGTTCCTTGCCTGTGTTTCCAGACCTTCTGCCGTTGCCCCTGACTACGATCCTTGCTGCCTGCCCCGACCTTCTGCTACGTCCGACCTTGCTTTTGCCTACTCCCTTGTACCGCGCCTATCTTCAGCAGCCAGAGAGGTGAGCCGTTGCTAGTGGATACGACCTGGTCACTACCGCCGCAGCAAGACCATCCCGCTTTGCGGCGGGCTCTGGTGAAAACCAGTAGTGGCTTAGAACCGGTCCACTAGCACGGTCCACGCCAATCCCTCTCTGGCACAGAGGATCCACTACCTGCCAGCCGGCATCGTGACAGTAGATCCGGCCATGGATCCCGCTGAAGTTCCTCTGCCAGTTGTCACTGACCTCACCACGGTGGTCGCCCAGCAGTCACAACAGATAGCGCAACAAGGCCAACAGCTGTCTCAACTGACCGTTATGCTACAACAGTTACTACCACAGTTTCAGCAGTCATCTCCTCCGCCAGCTCCTGCACCTCCTCCGCAGCGAGTGGCCGCTCCTGGGATACGCATATCCTTGCCGGATAAATTTGATGGGGACTCTAAGTTTTGCCGTGGCTTTCTTTCCCAATGTTCCCTGCATCTGGAGATGATGTCGGACCTGTTTCCCACTGAAAGGTCTAAGGTGGCTTTCGTAGTCAGCCTTCTGTCCGGAAAAGCCCTGTCATGGGCCACACCGCTCTGGGACCGCAATGACCCCGTCACTGCCTCTGTACACTCCTTCTTCTCGGAAATCCGAAGTGTCTTTGAGGAACCTGCCCGAGCCTCTTCTGCTGAGACTGCCCTGTTGAACCTGGTCCAGGGTAATTCTTCCGTTGGCGAGTATGCCGTACAATTCCGTACTCTTGCTTCAGAATTGTCCTGGAATAATGAGGCCCTCTGCGCGACCTTCAAAAAAGGCCTATCCAGCAACATTAAAGATGTTCTGGCCGCACGAGAAATTCCTGCTAATCTACATGAACTTATTCACCTAGCCACTCGCATTGACATGCGTTTTTCCGAAAGGCGTCAGGAACTCCGCCAAGATATGGACTCTGTTCGCACGAGGCGTTTCTTCTCCTCGGCTCCTCTCTCCTCTGGTCCCCTGCAATCTGTTCCTGTGCCTCCCGCCGTGGAGGCTATGCAGGTCGACCGGTCTCGCCTGACACCTCAAGAGAGGACACGACGCCGTATGGAGAACCTCTGCCTGTACTGTGCTAGTACCGAACACTTCCTGAGAGATTGTCCTATCCGTCCTCCCCGCCTGGAAAGACGTACGCTGACTCCGCACAAAGGTGAGACAGTCCTTGATGTCTACTCAGCTTCTCCACGTCTTACTGTGCCTGTGCGGATGTCTGCCTCTGCCTTCTCCTTCTCTACAGTGGCCTTCTTGGACTCTGGATCTGCAGGAAATTTTATTTTGGCCTCTCTCGTCAACAGGTTCAACATCCCGGTGACCAGTCTCGCCAGACCCCTCTACATCAATTGTGTAAATAATGAAAGATTGGACTGTACCATACGTTTCCGCACGGAGCCCCTTCTTATGAGCATCGGATCTCATCATGAGAGGATTGAACTTTTGGTCCTCCCCAATTGCACTTCGGAAATTCTCCTTGGACTTCCCTGGCTTCAACTTCATTCCCCTACCCTGGATTGGTCCACTGGGGAGATCAAGAGTTGGGGGTCCTCTTGTTCCAAGAACTGTCTAAAACCGGTTCCCAGTAACCCTTGCCGTAACTCTGTGGTTCCTCCAGTAACCGGTCTCCCTAAGGCCTATATGGACTTCGCGGATGTTTTCTGCAAAAAACAAGCTGAGACTCTACCTCCTCACAGGCCTTATGATTGCCCTATCGACCTCCTCCCGGGCACTACTCCACCCCGGGGCAGAATTTATCCTCTCTCTGCCCCAGAGACTCTTGCCATGTCCGAATACGTCCAGGAGAATCTAAAAAAGGGCTTTATCCGTAAATCCTCCTCTCCTGCCGGAGCCGGATTTTTCTTTGTGTCCAAAAAGGATGGCTCCCTACGTCCTTGCATTGACTACCGCGGTCTTAATAAAATCACGGTTAAGAACCGCTACCCCTTACCCCTCATCTCTGAACTCTTTGATCGCCTCCAAGGTGCCCACATCTTCACTAAATTGGACTTAAGAGGCGCCTATAACCTCATCCGCATCAGAGAGGGGGACGAGTGGAAAACGGCATTTAACACCAGAGATGGACACTTTGAGTATCTGGTCATGCCCTTTGGACTGTGCAACGCCCCTGCCGTCTTCCAAGACTTTGTCAATGAAATTTTTCGTGATCTGTTATACTCCTGTGTTGTTGTATATCTGGACGATATCCTAATTTTTTCTGCCAATCTAGAAGAACACCGCCAGCATGTCCGTATGGTTCTTCAGAGACTTCGTGACAACCAACTCTATGCCAAAATTGAGAAATGTCTGTTTGAATGCCAATCTCTTCCTTTTCTAGGATATTTGGTCTCTGGCCAGGGACTACAGATGGATCCAGACAAACTCTCTGCCGTCTTAGATTGGCCACGCCCCTCCGGACTCCGTGCTATCCAACGCTTTTTGGGGTTCGCCAATTATTACAGGCAATTTATTCCACATTTTTCTACCATTGTGGCTCCTATCGTGGCTTTAACCAAAAAAAATGCTGATCCCAAGTCCTGGCCTCCTCAAGCAGAAGACGCCTTTAAACGACTCAAGTCTGCCTTTTCTTCGGCTCCCGTCCTCTCCAGACCTGACCCTTCCAAACCCTTCCTATTGGAGGTTGATGCCTCCTCAGTGGGAGCTGGAGCTGTTCTTCTACAAAAAAATTCTTCCGGGCATGCTGTCACTTGTGGTTTTTTCTCTAGGACCTTCTCTCCAGCGGAGAGGAACTACTCCATCGGGGATCGAGAGCTTCTAGCCATTAAATTAGCACTTGAGGAATGGAGGCATCTGCTGGAGGGATCAAGTTCTCCTGTTATTATCTACACCGACCACAAGAACCTCTCCTACCTCCAGTCTGCCCAACGGCTGAATCCTCGCCAGGCCCGGTGGTCTCTGTTCTTTGCCCGATTTAATTTTGAGATTCACTTTCATCCTGCCGATAAGAACATTAGGGCCGATGCTCTCTCTCGTTCCTCGGATGCCTCTGAACTTGAACTCTCTCCGCAACACATCATTCCACCTGACTGCCTGATCTCCACTTCTCCTGCCTCCATCAGGCAGACTCCTCCAGGAAAGACCTTTGTTTCTCCTCGCCAACGCCTCGGAATCCTCAAATGGGGTCACTCCTCCCATCTCGCAGGTCATGCGGGTATCAAGAAATCTGTGCAACTCATCTCCCGCTTCTATTGGTGGCCGACTCTGGAGACGGATGTTGTGGACTTTGTACGAGCCTGCACTATCTGTGCCCGGGATAAGACTCCTCGCCAGAAGCCCGCTGGTTTTCTTCATCCTCTGCCTGTCCCCGAACAGCCTTGGTCTCTGATTGGTATGGATTTTATTACTGATTTACCCCCTTCCCGTGGCAACACTGTTATTTGGGTGGTCGTTGATCGATTCTCCAAAATGGCACATTTCATCCCTCTTCCTGGTCTTCCTTCTGCGCCTCAGTTGGCTAAACAATTTTTTGTACACATTTTTCGTCTTCACGGATTGCCTACGCAGATTGTCTCGGATAGAGGCGTCCAATTCGTGTCTAAATTCTGGAGGGCTCTCTGTAAACAACTCAAGATTAAATTAAATTTTTCTTCTGCATATCATCCCCAGTCCAATGGACAAGTAGAAAGGATTAACCAGATCTTGGGTGATTATTTGCGACATTTTGTTTCCTCCCGCCAGGATGACTGGGCAGATCTCCTCCCATGGGCCGAATTCTCGTATAACTTCAGGGTCTCTGAGTCTTCCTCCAAATCCCCATTTTTCGTGGTGTACGGCCGTCACCCTCTTCCCCCCCTCCCTACTCCCTTGCCCTCTGGTCTGCCCGCTGTGGATGAAATTTCTCGTGACCTTTCCATCATATGGAGAGAGACCCAAAATTCTCTCTTACAGGCTTCATCACGCATGAAGAAGTTCGCGGATAAGAAAAGAAGAGCTCCCCCCGTTTTTTCCCCTGGAGACAAGGTATGGCTCTCCGCTAAATATGTCCGCTTCCGTGTCCCTAGCTACAAGTTGGGACCACGCTATCTTGGTCCTTTCAAAATTTTGTGTCAAATTAATCCTGTCTCTTATAAACTTCTTCTTCCTCCCTCTCTTCGTATCCCTAATGCCTTTCACGTCTCTCTTCTCAAACCACTCATCCTCAACCGTTTTTCTCCCAAGTCTGTTCCTCCCACTCCTGTTTCCGGCTCCTCGGACATCTTCTCGGTCAAAGAAATTTTAGCTGCCAAAAAGGTCAGAGGAAAAAATTTTTTTTTAGTGGACTGGGAGGGTTGTGGTCCTGAAGAGAGATCCTGGGAACCTGAGGACAACATCCTAGACAAAAGTCTGCTCCTCAGGTTCTCAGGCTCTAAGAAGAGGGGGAGACCCAAGGGGGGGGGTACTGTTACGCCGAGCGCTCCGGGTCCCCGCTCCTCCCCGGAGCGCTCGCTTCACTCTCCCCGCGGCAGCGCTCCGGTCACGTCCTCTGACCCGGGGCGCTGCGATTCCGCTGCCAGCCGGGATGCGATTCGCGATGCGGGTAGCGCCCGCTTGCGATGCGCACCCCGGCTCCCCTACCTGACTCGCTCTCCGTCTGTTCTGTCCCGGCGCGCGCGGCCCCGCTCCCTAGGGCGCGCGCGCGCCGGGTCTCTGCGATTTAAAGGGCCACTGCGCCGCTGATTGGCGCAGTGGTTCCCATTAGTGTTTACACCTGTGCACTTCCCTATATCACCTCACTTCCCCTTCACTCCCTCGCCGGATCTTGTTGCCTTAGTGCCAGTGAAAGCGTTCCTTGTGTGTTCCTTGCCTGTGTTTCCAGACCTTCTGCCGTTGCCCCTGACTACGATCCTTGCTGCCTGCCCCGACCTTCTGCTACGTCCGACCTTGCTTTTGCCTACTCCCTTGTACCGCGCCTATCTTCAGCAGCCAGAGAGGTGAGCCGTTGCTAGTGGATACGACCTGGTCACTACCGCCGCAGCAAGACCATCCCGCTTTGCGGCGGGCTCTGGTGAAAACCAGTAGTGGCTTAGAACCGGTCCACTAGCACGGTCCACGCCAATCCCTCTCTGGCACAGAGGATCCACTACCTGCCAGCCGGCATCGTGACAATATGTTTTAAAAAAAAGTGAAAAACACGCACACACTACATTTTTATTATTGTCGCCTACATTTTTAGTGCTTTACCCGCTCACATAAATTGATCCCTGTTTAAAAATTAATAAACATTTCATAATAAAAAACATTCATTTCGTTAGATACAATTTTTTCCATCACAACTGTATCTTTTTTATTATTATTTTTTATGGTACCCTACGAAATTTTTATAAAAAAGGTATCTCCATAATTTTTTAGGATCGCTAAAGTCCAAAAAAGAATAAAAAGATTTACCCAATGTACCCAAATACCGAATGTATCCCAAAAATCAAACCGAACACCTGAATGCCGAATGTATCCGAAAAATCCAAAACCGAAAATATTACCGAACCGAAATTTTTTTCCAAAGTGAAAAAACAAAACGAAACAAAAGTTTTTCTAGTGCACAAGTCTAATTACCTATATGTTTATGGTAACACTAGGTACCATACATCTTCAATGGAAATTTCAAAATTCATCTTTTATTCTGAGCCACTTTATGGTCTCCTCATGCTGCCAAAACCTCCACGCTGTGTCATTCAGCCACTATTTGGTCTCCTCATACTGATACCACCTCCAGGCTCTGTCATTATGCCGCTCTGCGGCAGTGATTCTAAGAGCGATGCCGGTAATCTGCATGTTATTCTGTATAACAGTATTATTTCAATACCCCAGCACACTCCATATGCGTGTTAAAATACAGCAAAGCCCTATTGAGGCTCTATGTAGGCCAGAAATAGCCGTTTTTAATATAGATTTGCCGTTATTAAATTTGGATCTAAACAATTTTTTTCAAAAAATTTGGCGAATCGCCCAAATCTAATTTTTCAAAAGTTCGCTCATCTCTAATTATAAGCTATAAATAAAATTATTGCATAGAAGATTGTATCATTTATTGTGGTGAGCACGAGAGTACGGTATACTATATGATAATTTTTTTATTATTACAAGTCATATTGAGCGCAACACAACTGTACCCAGAGGCTAACCACGATATATACTACAATAGTAGATATGAGATAAGGTTGTGTGGGGGTGTATGTATGGTGATTGAGCAATCCATACCACAATAACACAAGTTAGTGTTTTAAACATTCAAGAAACTGGCTTTGTGAAATAAACGCATTGGTCTATATATAATGTTCATTGTAACCAATAGGTCAAATATGAAAAGTCCTAATTAATAGAAATTGCAGTACAATTTATGCTAGTCTGAATGATGCTGATACAAAAGGATACTGCAGTAGACCCATTTCGGGCAGCATACATAAAAACAAAAGAAGTGCATCAGCATCAATAAATCTATCTATAAGAATATCCCAAGTTTAAATGCTAAAGGACCTTGAAGTGCCAATGCAAAGTGTGTACTACAGCTCAAATGGGTAAAGGACTCTGAAATAATGTTTACTAATGTGTAATGTAGACAAAATATTTAAAGGGCTTTGAAGTACTAGCGCATATGGTGTGGAAATAACGGACTGATCCGCAACTAAAGACCCAACAAGTGGGAACACTACGTAGTGCAACAAATAAAAGGGCCAAGCACCCGGATCTTTACAATGAACTCTAGGATGAAATTGTTTAAGAATAAGAGAATGTGAATAGGAATAAACTAAAGACTATGTCATAAGTGACTGTGAATATTTAATAATATAACGAAACAAAGAAGTTCAAGAACACTGGTGGCGGTCAATATGAACTTTTAATGTTTGTTTAATATGTTATTAGGACGCAATAAATGTGAAGTTTAAAAGGTTTCCAGCATTTTCATTATATATATATATATATATATATATATATATATATATATATATATGGCATTGGTGTGACTATCTTAGTGTCTTAGGTCTGTTATTCTGCATGCTAACAATCCAAGATCACCCCACAAAAAAACAAACTCTCTAATTCCACTTGAGGGTGAAGAAAAGCAAATAATTCCACTGAAATATAACTCAATTATCAAATGCATTTTACTGGTAAAACTACAATATTTGAATTTGTTAATTACATAAGAAATTATGAATGATCATCATTTTTCATCTTTAATTACCAAATAGTTTCAATGTCTATTTTGTAGCACAGAAATGCAATGGAAATACTGTGCTTACTTGAATATATTTGCACGTTTGAATGGCATTTTCATATTTGCAGGAACCCGTATGTAATATTTCCGTCAGAACTCCTGCATCAGTTATTTATATATTTTCCATCTGGGCTGCAGGACCACAAAATTAAAATGCGCTTCTTGTGTCAAACATCACAAAATTACTGTTTGTTTATTTTTTAGGTGCTAATAAAAAAGATTAATGGTACTGCTGGATAATGAAACAATCTGTTACGCAGCAAGCAGAGGAATACAGAATGGAACTGGATCAACATTTTTTTTTAAACAAAAGCTTCATTTTCCCTGCAGAAATGATTATCTTGTGACCTTTTAGCACTGAAGTAACGTTAAGGTAAATAATTTTCCACCAATTTCTAAATGTCATAGTTACTTTTCCCTCAACAAGAACACATTAGTATATTAACATCTAATTTTACAGACAGCCATGGTACTCAAATCTCCCACAGAATGAAATCCTGGTCCCTTTATTTCTTGTTAAAGCGATCATTATATAAAGAAGGTCTTACTCTACAAATAAAGTGGGAATGTTTATCCAGTCTTGTGATTTGGAATAATTTAGTACTGTATGCCATCTGGAGAGTGCAATGCAATACACAGGATACGGCTTCCATAAGCCTGGAAAAAAAAACCTGGCACCATAAATTTACAGGGGCTATAAATACACAATTGACTGCTTTATCCTAATAAGCAATGCATGTTTGAAGAGTGCCATCAAACCCATAACCCAGATGGTTTTACATAACCCTATATTCTGATAATTTGCATGAAGCTAAAAAATGGTGTACACTTGTATATCTGTCAAGCCTATAAAGTAAAGAAACACATGTTTTTGGCATGTGAGTGGCTGAATGGAGGGTTGTAGAGTATACCTTTATTTATTATACCTACATTTTACTCAAACATTACCCTGTTTCCCATTCACCTCTTGTGTGTAAATCTGAACTTTAACCCTTTAAGGACTGATCGTTTTTCTGTTATTGCACTTAGTTTTTTCTTCTTACCTTTTAAAAATCATAATTCTTTCAATTTTGCACCTACAGACCCATATTATGGCTTGCTTTTTATGTCACCAACTCTACTTTGTAATTACATCAGTAATTTTACCCAAGAATCTACGGTAAAACCCCCAAAAATATATATATTTGGGGGACCAAATTTTAACAAAAGAAAGCACCATTTTATAACTTTGTAACATTTCTTGCGCCTTGATCTGAATTTTTTATCAGTACCCTTTCTTTTTTTGATCTGACTTTTTGATCGCTTTTTATAAATTTTTTAATGGTATAAATAGTTAACAAAAATATGCTATTTTGGACTTTGGAATTTTTTTATGTGTACGCCATTGGCCGTGCGCTTTATTAGTGGTACAATTTTATAGTTTGGACATTTACGCACGCGGCGATACCACATATGTTTATATTAATTTTTATTTTTTTGCAATGTTATAGCCCCCATAGGGGACTATAACATGCAATGCATTGATTGCAGACACTGATCAATGCTATGTTATAGCATAGCATTGATCAATGTTTTCAGTGCTCCACTGCTCCTGCCTGCATCTCAGGCAAGGAGCAGTGAATCGGCGATCGGACAACGAGGAGGCAGGTAGGGACCATCCTCATGTCCTCACAGCTGATCGGGACACTGCGGTTTCACAGCGGTGGTCCCAATCAGCCCGACTGAGCTGCTGGGAATGCTTTTTTTTTTTTTACTTTAGATGCCGCGATCAACTTTGATCACCGCGTCTGAAGAGGTAATGCCGGACATCTGCCTGAACGGTGATGTCCGGCATTAGCCACAGGTCCTGGCTGCTGATAGCAGCCAGGACTGCGGGTATGATGCAAGCTCAGCTGCTGAGCTCGCTTTATAACCCTACCATGGCGCAGTGCAGTTTATAACTGGTGTTCTGCGGCAAGTGGTTAATTTACAGACCTAAATCTGAAACTCAGCCATGGTTTATTGTCAGTGGTAGAGATGAGCAAATTTTTAGAAAATTTGATTCAGCTGATTTGATGAATTTCCCCAAAAAATTTGGTTCGGTCCGAATTTATTTGCGGTGAATCGCTATTAAAAATGGCCATTTCTGGGCTACAGAGAGCCTCAATAGGGGTGTAGAACACTTTGCCTTGTCGTAACACGCATAGGGAGTGTGATGTGTTAGTGAAATAATATTGTTATGGAGTATGACATGGCATCACAATTGAAGAAATTAAAGGGGTTGTGCGCTGCCTTAATTTTCGGAGCTCCGCTCACAGCGTCCGGAAGTACAGCCTTTCCGTGTTCGCGGCCGCCGGGCTTGACGTCTCGCCTTCCCATAGACTTCCCTTCCCATAGACTTTCGATGAGGGGGCAGGCGAGACATCATGAGGGGGCGGCGAGATGTCGCGAGGGGCCGGACGTGACATCACAACCGGCGGCCGCGAACACAGAAGCCCCCACACAGCGTTCGGAGTAATGAACTTCCGGACGCTGTGAGCGGAGCTTCGAAAGTCAGGGCAGCGCACAACCCCTTTAAAGAGATTTTTTAATTAAGTTTTATTTAATGTAATTTTAACTTATTAAAATTTTTAAAAATCTTTTTTTAAAACTCATTCTGGTGAGCATCGAGCTGGGGGTCCGCTGTGAGGCTAGCTAACGGCAGTCCCAGGCCCTGCCTCTCAGCACACCCCCATGCTCTGAGTGTCCACTTGAAAAGGGAGGGACTGCAGTACCAGCAAATTGGAAAAAGGCACATTCAGCTTCTGTGCCGTTGCATGAGTGGGTGCATACAGCTAGAAGTTGCTGCAGTTAAAAAGCTCATAATTGTATCTTAAAATTGAGCATGCGGTCCTCTGCGAGGCGAGCTACCACCTGTTCCAGCCCCTGCCTCTCAGCGTCTTCCCCCCCCCCCCGCCCCCTGACTGTGAAACTGCGAATGTTTCATTCAATCAGTTATGGTTCATTGTTATTGCTCCAACCTGTTTCATTGCATTCTTGTGGTAATTCCACAGGTAATATATTACGATGACCATAGGGCCTCACAATTGAAAAGATTGAAAAGATTTCTTTAAATTTAAATTGAAGATTTTGATTAGATTCACAAGTTTAATGTCCCGATTCCCAAATGTTTACTTTGAACAAATACTGTATGACCACAAACCCCAATATAACATGGCGGCAAAATGACAGAGCCTAGAAGTGGCAGCAGCCCGACGAGACCATAGGGCCTCACAATTGAAAAGATTAAAGATATTTTTTTAAATTTAAATTTCAGATTTTAAATAGATTAAAATTTTAAAAGTTCAATTTAATGTGCCAACAGCATGAGGAGGCAATATGGCAGCACAATGACAGAGCCTGGAGGTGGCAGCAGCATCATGAGCGCCATGCCAACTGAGGGTTGAGTCTGAGTAACCCACCGACTGTTGACTGGGGGTGTCAGATGTCACTTGGGATTAAGTGGATTACTGAGTGAACCAATCACAGCTGCTGGGTTGTTGGTCGAGACACGACTGCTAGCTGACACTGGGAGCTCAGACCTCTTGCTGCAACTCCTGGTGCCACATGCTCCTGCTGTGACCTCTGCCTGCGCCTGATGAATGTAGGCCTCTGCCACTCCTATGTGCACGCCCTGGCACTTCTCTGCCTGACATACTTATACACCAGCTGAGTGTGTATATGTTACACTTATGAGAGGAGGACAATACGCTCCACTAAGCTTAAAATTGTATTTGGCTACAAAAGCAGGTGTGTAGTTTTGGCTGGCCTTTCAGAATAACTAGGCCCTTATGACTTTAACAGGAACAAAATCGTACACCACGTAGGTGTACGTACAGTATACACTTATGAGAGGAGAACTATGTGCTCCACTTCGCTTAAAACTGTTTTAGACTACAGAAACAAGTGTGCAGCTTTGGCTGGCCTTTCACAGTAACTAGGGCAAAATTATTTTAACCCCTTAAGGACTCAGGGTTTTTCCGTTTTTTTGCACTTTCGTTTTTTCCTCCTTACCTTTTAAAAATCATAACCCTTTCAATTTTCCACCTAAAAATCCATATTATGGCTTATTTTTTGCATGCATCGCCAATTCTACTTTGCAGTGACATTAGTCATTTTACCCAAAAATGCACGGCGAAACGGAAAAAAAAATCATTGTACGACAAAATCGAAAAAAAAACACGCCATTTTGTAACTTTTGGGGGCTTCCGTTTCTACGCAGTGCATATTTCGGTAAAAATTACACCTTATCATTATTCTGTAGGTCCATACGGTTAAAATGATACCCTACTTATATAGGTTTGATTTTGTTGCACTTCTGGAAAAAATCATAACTACATGCAGGAAAATGTATACGTTTAAAAATGTCATCTTCTGACCCCTATAACTTTTTTATTTTTCCACGTACAGGGCGGTATGAGGACTAATTTTTTGCGCCGTGATCTGAAGTTTTTATCGGTATGATTTTTGTTTTGATCTGACTTTTTGATCACTTTTTATTCATTTTTTAATGGTATAAAAAGTGACCAAAATACGCTTTTTTGGACTTTGGAATTTTTTTGCGCGTACGTCATTGACCGTGCGGTTTAATTAATGATATATTTTTATAGTTCGTACATTTACGCACGCGGCGATACCACATATGTTTATTTTTATTTACACTGTTTTATTTTTTTTATGATAAAAGGGGGGTGATTCAAACTTTTATTAGGGAACGGGTTAAATGACCTTTATTAACACTTTTTTTTTACAGTGTTATAGGCCCCATAGGGACCTATAACACTGCACATACTGATCTCTTATGCTGATCACTGGCGTGTATTAACACGCCTGTGATCAGTGTTATCGGCGCTTGACTGCTCCTGCCTGGATCTCAGCCACGGAGCAGTCATTCGTCGATCGGACACCGAGGAGGCAGGTAAGGGCCCTCCCGGTGTCCGGTCAGCTGTTCGGGACGCCGCGATTTCACCGCGGCGGTCCCGAACAGCCCGTCTGAGCAGCCGGGTCACTTTCACTTTAGAAGCGGCGGTCAGCTTTGACCGCCGCTTCTAAAGGGTTAATACCGCACATCGCCGCGATCGGCGATGTGTGGTATTAGCCACGGGTCCCGGCCATTGATGAGCGCCGGGACCGACGCGATATGATGCAGGATTGCGGCGCGATCCCGCTTCATATCGCGGGAGCCGGCGCAGGACGTAAATATACGTCCTACGTCGTTAAGGGGTTAACAGGAAAAATATAAAGGACACCACTTAGGTGCACGTACAGTTTACACTTGTTAGAGGAGTTCAATGTGCTCTGCTACAAACTGCATAAGGCTACAAAAACTAGTGTGTAGCTTTGGCTGGCCTTTCACAGTAACTAGGTCCAAATTATTTTAAAAGGGAAAATGTTAAGGACACCACGTAGGTGTATGTACAGTTTACACTTATGAGAGGAGGACTATGCACTCCACCATGCTTAAAACTGTATTAGACTACAAAAACAAGTGTATAGCTTTAGCTGGCCTTTCACAGTAACTAGGCCCAAATTGTAACACTCACGGTTCAGTAGACAGGTGTCACGTACCGGCAGGACTGGTAGTGGATCCTCTTGACCAGAGAGGCGATGGCGCGGGTTGTACCAGAGGACCGGTTCTAAGTGGTTACTGGTTTTCACCAGAGCCCGCCGCAAGGTGGGATGGACTTGCTGCGGCGGTAACCACCAGGTCGTATCCTCAGTAGCAACTCGACCTCTCTGGCAGTTGATATGACGTGGTACACAGGGAGCAGGCAGGAGCGTAGTCGGACGTAGCAGAGATCAGGGCAGGCGGCAAGGGTTCTAAGGTGAGTGGGCGGTAGCAACGGGTTCGGCAACAGGCAAGGCAATACACACAATATGGAACACTTTCTCAGAGGCACTAGGGCACAAAGATCCGGCAAGGGCAGGAAGGGGCAGGGAGCAATTAGCCAGCGCACCAATCAATGGTGCGCTGGCCCTTTAAATTTACTGAAGGCGGCTCGCGCGCGCCCTAGAGAGCGGGGCCGCGCATGCCGAGAAGCAGAGTGAGTCGGCGCATGGAGCGAGGTGCAGGGTGAGTTAGACAGGGACGCGGCGCGTGAGCGGGGACCAGCCGCCACGGCAGCCGCGTCCCTGACACAAGGAATCCCGTGCTCCCGGTCGGTATGTCCGAGCGGGAGACGCCGCGATCCCGGGGAGAGGAGGAGAGGACACGGGCGCTCCGGTCCAGAGGTGGGGACCGGAGCTCTCGCTGTGACAGTACCCCCCCTTAGGTCTCCCCCTCTTTTTGGCACCCAGAAAACTAAGGATGAGGCTGCGATCCAAAATATTCTCCTCAGGCTCCCAAGACCTCTCCTCAGGGCCGCAACCCTCCCAATCAACCAAAAAAAATCTTTTTCCCCGAGAAATCTTGGTCGCCAAGATCTCCTTGACCGAGAAAATATCAGAGGTATCGGCTACCGGGGTGGGAGAAAAAAAGTTTGGGAGAAAAGCGGTTAAAGACGGCAGGTTTAAGAAGGCAGACATGGAAGGAGTTATGGATTCGGAGGGAGGGAGGAAGATGAAGTTGGTAAGAGACTTGACTGATGCGACTCTTGATCTTATAGGGACCGAAGTAACGAGGACCCAATTTGTAACTCGGGACCCTAAAACAAATGTACTTAGAGGACAGCCATACTTTGTCGCCAGGGCGGAAATCCGGAGGAGCTCTGCGTTTCTTGTCTGCTTGACGTTTCATAAGGGAGGAAGACTTGAGGAGGGCAGCGTGAGTCTCACGCCAGATGGAGGAAAAATCCTGTACCAGAGTGTTAACGGCAGGCACGGAAGAAGGAGTTGGATATCGTGGCAGAGGAGGAAGAGGATGACGGCCAAAAACTACAAAGAAAGGAGACTTGTTGGAAGCAGAAGATTGTTTGTAGTTGTAGGAGAACTCCGCCCATGGAAGTAGATCCGCCCAATTGTCATGGCGTGAGGATACAAAGGGACGGAGAAAGTTCCCCAAAATTTGGTTCACCCGTTCCACTTGACCGTTAGACTGTGGGTTGTAAGAAGAGGAAAAGTCCAACTTGATCCTGAGCATACCACAAAGGGCTCTCCAGAACTTGGAGACAAACTGCACGCCACGATCAGAGACAATATGTTTAGGGAGACCATGGAGGCAGAAGATGTGTTGAAAGAACTGTGTGGCCAACATGGGTGCAGAGGGAAGACCAAGCAAGGGCACAAAGTGAGCCATCTTGGAGAAGCGGTCTAGACGACCCAAATAACGGAGTTGCCATGGGAGGTGGGAAGATCAGTAACAAAGTCCATAGCGATATGAGACCAGGGAATCTCAGGAAAAGGAAGAGGTAAGAGGAGGCCTGCAGGTCTCATTCAAGGCAACTTATCTCGTGCGCATATCATACAGGCTTGGACGAAGTCTGAGACATCCTTCTCAAGAGAAGGAAGATTGCTCAGATCAGCAGGAGCGACTGCAATCAGGCGTTCAGGTGGGATGTGTTGAGGTGTTAACTCGTCGCCCGCCACATCAGAAGAGCGAGACAGGGCGTCAGCTCTAATGTTCTTAGAAGCCGGACGGAAATGGATCTCAAAATTAAAACGGGCGAAGAACAGTGACCAGCGAGCCTGACGAGGATTTAGTCTCTGAGCAGACTGGAGATAGGCCAGGTTCTTGTGGTCCGTAAAGATATTCACAGGATGGGTGGCTCCCTCAAGAAGATGTCTCCACTCCTCCAGAGCTAATTTAATAGCCAGCAGTTCTCTGTCCCCTATGGAATAATTTCTCTCCGTGGGAGAGAATGTTTTTGAAAAGAAGCCACAAGTTAAGGTCTTGCCCTTGGAAGATTTATGTGTGAGCACAGCTCCGGCTCCCACCGAGGAGGCATCCACTTCGAGAGAGAAGGGCTTGGTGGAATTAGGTCTAGAGAGAACTGGAGCTGAGGCAAAGGCGACCTTCAGGGACTGGAAGGCTTCTTCGGCTTGGGAAGGCCAGGATTTAGGGTTAGCGCCCTTTTTAGTGAAGGCCACAATTCGGGACACCAGAGTGGAATAATGAGGGATGAATTGTCTGTAATAACTGGTGAAGCCCAAAAACCTTTTGTATGGCTCGGAGTCCAGTGGGGCGTGGCCAATCCAAAACCGCCGAGAGCTTGGCGGGGTCCATTTGAAGTCCTTGAGCAGAAATAATGTAACCCAAGAAAGGCAAGGAGGACTGCTCAAAAAGAAATTTTTCGATCTTGGCATATAGACAATTTCTCCTCAGGCGGGTAAGCACTTGTCGCACTTGGACCCAGTGTTGGTCCAGGTCGGAGGAGAGGAGAAGGATGTCATCCAAGTATACGACCACACAGGAGTAGAGTAAGTCCCTGAAGATATCGTTGACGAATTCCTGGAAGACGGCTGGTGTATTACAGAGGCCGAAGGGCATCACCAGGTACTCAAAGTGACCGTCTCTTGTGTTAAAGGCGGTCTTCCACTCGTCGCCCTCCTGGATACGGACCAAATTATAGGCCCCTCGAAGATCCAATTTGGTGAAAATCTTGGCCTCACGTAGGCGATCAAATAACTCTGAGATTAGGGGCAGAGGGTAACGGTTCTTAATGGTGATTTTATTGAGTCCTCTGTAGTCTATGCAAGGGCCGAGGGAACCGTCCTTCTTAGTCACGAAGAAGAAACCAGCCCCAGCAGGAGAAGAAGACTTCCTTATGAATCCTCTCTGTAGGTTTTCACAAATATATTCGGACATGGCAAGCATCTCTGGAGGTGAGAGAGGATAAATTCTACCCCGGGGTGGCATAGAACCAGGCATAAGGTCGATAGGACAATCATAGGGTCTATGAGGAGGAAGGACTTGGCTTGTTTTTTGCAGAAGACATCCGCAAAGCAATGATATGGTTTAGGCAGTCCCGGAGGCGGAGAAACTTGCGAAGGACGCTTGACAGGAGCAGGCTTGAGACACCGGTCCGAACAGCAGGGACCCCAACGCAGGATTTCACCGGAGGACCAGTTCAGAACAGGACTGTGACGTTGTAGCCATGGTAGACCCAGGAGGAGTTCGGAGGAGCAGAAGAAGGGAAGGACTAGGAACTCTAGAGTCTCTGTATGAAAAATTCCAATATCCATCTGCAGTAGCAGGGTGCGGAGCTGCACTGTGGCAGAGAGTCTCTCTCCGTTAACCGTAGAAATAAAAAAAAGGCTTAGTTAGGCGGACTACCGGAATGCGGTACTTGTCGACCAAGGAGGCGTGAATGAAGTTGCCGGCTGAACCGGAATCCAAGAAGGCTGCAGCGGTGAAGAAGGACTTGGAAGAGGGGAACAACTGCACGGATATAATGAGACATGGAAAGGAGGAATCCACACCTAGCAACGCCTCTCCCACGTTTACTAGGTGCGAGCGTTTCCAGAGGACAATCTCGCAGGAAGTGCTCAGTACTGGCACAGTACAGACACAGGTTCTCGTCCCTGCGACGGCTTTGTTCTTGCGAAGTCAGGTGTGACCGATCCACCTGCATGGCTTCCATGGCGGGAGGCCCAGAGAGAGGTTGAGGTGGACGCTGAAAAACAGGAGCCAGACGAGGGTAGCGTCTAGGTTGAGCGTTTCCTTTTTCTAGGAGGAGTTCCTCTCGTCTCTTGGCGAAACGCTTGTCGATTCTAGAGGCCAACAAGATGAGGTCACTAAGGGTGGAAGGTAGTTCACGTGCAGCCAGGACGTCCTTTACTTCACTGTTAAGTCCCTTCTTAAATGTGGCCCAAAGGGCATCATTGTTCCAGTTCAGTTCTGAGGCTAGGGTGCAAAACTGAATGGCGTAGTCACCCACGGTAGAGCCTCCCTGGGACAAATTTAGTAAGGCAGTCTCTTCGGAGGTAACCCGGGCAGGTTCCTTGAAAACATTCCGGAACTCTTGACAGAAGCTCTGGACGGAGGAGGTGGCAGGTTCAGCGCGGTCCCATAGTGGTGTAGCCCAGGCAAGGGCCTTCCCGGAGAGCAGACTGAGGATAAAGGCTACCTTGGCTCGCTCGTAAGGGAACTGGTCAGACAGTAGCTCGAGGTGGAGAGAGCACTGTGACAGGAACCCTCGGCACTGCTTGGGATCTCTGTCATACTTGTCCAGCAGGGATAGGCGGACTCTGGAACCAGTGGCAGCTGCAGGCGGAGGAGATACAGCAGATGCAAGCGGAGGAGCTGGCTGTTGCTGAGACGGCAGGAGCTGCTGCAGCATGGTGGTTAGCGGGGCTAGCTGCTGACCTTGCTGGGCCACAATGGAGGTGAGGTCCGCTAGGCTTGGCAGAGGAACATCAGCGGGATATATGGCCGGATCTTACTGTCACGTGCCGGCAGGACTGGTAGTGGATCCTCTTGACCAGACAGGCGATGGCGCGGGTTGTACCAGAGGACCGGTTCTAAGTGGTTACTGGTTTTCATCAGAGCCCACCGCAAGGCGGGATGGACTTTCTGCGGCGGTAACCACCAGGTCGTATCCTCAGTAGCAACTCGACCTCTCTGGCAGCTGATATCACGTGGTACACAGGGAGCAGGCAGGAGCGCAGTCGGACGTAGTAGAGGTCAGGGCAGGCTGCAGCAACGGGTTCGGCAACAGGCAAGGCAATACACACAATATGGATCGCTTTCTCAGAGGCACTAGGGCACAAAGATCCGGCAAGGGCAGGAAGGGGCAGGTAACTTTTATGGGGAAGGAGCAGGGAACAATTATGCGCTGGCCCTTTAAATTTACTGAAGGTGGTTCGTGCACCCTAGAGAGCGGGGACGCACGCGCCGAGAAGCAGAGTGAGTCAGCGCATGGAGCAAGGTGCAGGGTGAGTTAGACAGGGACGCGGCGCGTGAGCGGGGACCAGCCGCCACGGCAGCAGCGTCCCTGACACAAGGAATCCCGTGCTCCCGGTCGGTATGTCCGAGCGGGAGACGCCGGAATCCCGGGGAGAGGAGCAGAGGACCGGAGCGCTCGCTGTGACAACAGGAACACTGCAGGTAGTAGATCTGCTGGACCTGTTTGTCAGATGATGCTGGCCGTACCAGGGAGCGGAGTCTAAGGTGCTGCTGTTTTTCACCATGGATGGACTTGCATGGACTTGCTGTGGCAATGGACAAGATTCTTTTTTAAAAAAGGTTTATGACAAGGGCCTTGAGGAGAGAAACATGAAATGAATTAGGAATTCGTAAAGTATCAGGTAAACAGAGTTTGTAGGAGACAGGATACATTTTTTGCAAGACTTGGAAGGGACCAAGATAGCGGGGACCAAGCTTGTAGCAAGGTTTCTTGAACTGAATAGATTTGGAGGAAAGCCAAACTTTGTCACCAGGAGATAACAACGGAGAAGATCTTCTACTCCTATCAGCTTGTGCTTTCATGCGTGAGGAAGGATGAGACAGATACTGACGAGTTTGTTGCCAAATGGAAGTGAAGTCCTGGACAAGCTTATAAACAGCTGGCACACCGGAAGAAACTGGAAGTGGAAGAGAAGAACGGAGATGAAGACCATAAACAACAAAAAAGGGAGAAATTAGGAGTAAAGTCTTGCATACACCAGGATGACCTGCAAACAGAGAAGAATAACTCCACTTCCGTACCTTGCGTCTCAATCTGGTGGACACAAAGGATTTTCCAGGAGGAACTTGCTGAATATCGGCAGCAGTGACAGAAATCAAGTGATCAAGAGGAATAATATGCCTAGGGGAGTCCAAACCAATGACGTCAGAGGACCTAGAAAGAGCATCAGCTTTGATGTTCTTGTTAGTTGGACTGAAGTGAATGTAGAAATTGAATCTACAGTAGAATAGAACAAAGACCACCTTGCCTGATGAGGATTCAATCACTATGCAGACTGAAGGTACAGAAGATTTTTATGATCTGTGTAGATGCTGACTTGTGTTGAGCGGCATAAGCCATATTCGAATTTGCGATATTTCAGGAATATATGGGCGAATATTCATCAAACATTGGAAAAATTTGCATATTCGCAGCATTTTTTTTACTATGCGCCATAAAATTTGCATGCACAATCGCCATAAAATATGCATGTGCATGCGCAATATCGCTTGAAAAAGGGCGAAAATTTGCGCGAAAATTTGCATGCGTGAGAATTTCCGGGCGCCCGCCAGTCTGACACAGTAACTAGTATTGGAGCCTTGTTTACACCACAAGCTGGAAGCAGGGAGGGATGATAACTGTGATGTGTACTGTGTAAAAAAATGTGAATATTCGTAATTGCAAATATTTTGCGCTATATTCGCAATATTCGCGAATATGCGTTATTCGGATAAATATTCGCATTGCGAAGATTTGCGCCCAACACTAATGGTGACCGGATGAGAAGACCCTTCCAATAAATGTCGCCATTCCTCCAAGGCAAGCTTAATAGCGAGGAATTCTCGATCTTCAGTGGAGTAGTTCCTTTCAGCAGGTGAAAAAGTATTGGAAAAGAAAGCACAAGTTACAGTCTTACCCTTGGCATTTCTCAGGGTAAGAGCGGCATCAGCTCCAACAGAGGAGGCATCAACCTCCAAATTGAAGAGCTTCTCCGGATCAGGTCATGAAAGCACGGGAGCAGAGGAATATGCAGACTTTAAGCGGGAGAAGGCCTGTTCGGCCTCAGGAGGCCATGTCTTGGGATTAGAGCCCTTTTTGGTGAGAGTCACAATAGGAGCAACCAAGGAAGAGAAATTTGGGATGAAGTGACAATAATAGTTTGCAAATCCCAGAAAGGGTTGAATAGCCCGCAGGCCAGAAGGACGAGGCCAATCCAATACTGCAGACAATGTATCTGGATCCATCTGCAGGCCTTGATGAGAAACAATGTAGCTCAGAAACGGGAGACTAGACTTCTTGAAAAGGCATTTATCCAGTTTGGCATAGAGATGATTCTTCCGAAGGCATTGAAGAACCTGGCGAACGTGTACGATGCTCCTCTAAGTTGGTAGAGAAGATCAAGATGTCATCTAGGTACACGACAACACAGGTGTAGAAAAGGTCCTGAAAGATGTCATAGACAAATTCTTGGAAAACGGCAGGAGCTTTGCAGAGACCAAAAGGCATCACACGATACTCAAAATGTCCATCACGAGCATTGAAGGTTGTTTTCCATTCATCTCCCTCAAGGATACAAATAAAGTTATATGCACCACGTAGGTAAGAGATAAGAGGAAGTGGATAACGATTTTTTACTGTATTCTTGTTAAGTTCCCTGTAGTCAATACAATGTCAGAGAGAACAATCCTTCTACCCCACAAAGAAGAATCCTGCTCCGGTAGGAGAAGAGGACTTACGGATAAAACCTTTTTAGAGGTTCTCCTGGATATACTTTGCCATGGCTTGGCTCTCAGGAACCGATAACGGGTAAATTCTTCCAAGAGGAGGTGTGGTTCCCGGCAGTAAATCAATGGGGCAATTGTAAGGATGATGTGGAGGTAGAGACTCGGCCTGCTTCATGCGAAAAATCCTGGTAAGGTAGAGGTAGACCAGGTAAAGGAGGAAGACAAGTAACAACTTTTGGCTGGACTGGCCTGAGACAAAGATTTTGACAGTGATGTCCCCAGCTAATAATTTCTCCAGTTCTCCAATCAAGTTGCGAAGAATGATGTCGAAGCCAAGGTAGACCAAGAAGCAGCTCAGAGGTACAGTGAGGAAGCACATAGAACTCAATGTTTTCTTTATGCAAAACTCCCTCTTGCATGATGAGAGGCTCAGAATGGAAAAGCACTTTACAGTCCAGATTTTGTCCATTAACAGAAGAGATGAACAAAGGCTTGGCAAGCCAAGTAACAGGAAGATGATACTTATAGACCAAAGAGGCATCAATAAAATCACCTGCGAAACCAGAGTCCAAAAATGCAGTAGCGCTGAAAGAAAACTTGACAGAAGCGTAGACTTGTACAGAGGTGGTCAAGCGAGGAGAGGTAGTATTAACACCTAGGGACGCCTCTCCCATGTGTCCTAGGTGCGAGCGTTTTCCGGATACTGTGGACGAACTGAACAGTCTTTGAGGAAGTGTTCCGGGCTAGCATAATGCAAGCACAAATTTTCACTGCGTCGTCGTGACCTCTCCTGTTGTGTAAGACGAGAACGATCTACTTGCATAGCCTCTTCGGCAAGAGACGCAGGAAACTGTTGAGGTGGACATTGGAACACAGGTGCATAGTGAGGATATCTCAGTGTTCGGGCAGGTTCCCTGTCTAAACACAGTTCTTCCTGCCTCTCAGCAAAACACACATCAATACATGTGGCCAAGTGAATAAGTTCAGTCAAAGAAGACGGAGGAGCACATGCAGCGAGGGCATCTTTTATCCTGCTTGAAAGTCCTTTTTTGAATGTGGCACACATGGCCTCATCATTCCATTTTAGTTCTGAGGCTAGTGTGCAGAATTGAACCGCGTTGTCACCAATGGAAGAATTCCCTTGACAGAGGTTCAGCAAAGCCATCTCAGCTGAAGAGGCACGTGCTGGTTCCTCAAAGACACTGCGGAATTCTGACAGAAAAGTCGCCAAGTTGGAAGATACTGGGTCATCATGGTCCCAAAGGGGTGTAGCCCAGGCCAGGGCTTTTCCAGACAGTAGGCTAATAGCAAAGGCCACCTTAGCAAGTTCTGTCGGAAACTGTTCACACATGGGCTCCAAATGCATGCAGCACTGTGTAACAAAGCCTCTGCATAACTTGGAATCACCATCATATTTAGAAGGTAAAGGTAGATGTAACTGGGAGCCTGAGGACATTGCAGGGACTGGTGGAGAGAGTGGTGCTGGTTGCAGGTGCTGCTGCTGTTGCTGCATGGCCAATAGCTGTTGCATCATAGCAGATAGATGAGAGAGTTGCTGCTCCTGTCGGGCCAACTGCTGCGACTGACATACCACAATGGAGGAAATATCTGCAACTTCAGGCAGGGGTACCTCAGCGGGATCCATGGCCGAATCTTACTGTAACACTCATGGTACAGTAGACAGGATTACTGGAGGCAGTAGATCCGCTGGACCTGTGTGGCAGATGATGCGGGCCATACCAGGGAGCGGTGTCTAAGCTGCCGCTGGTTTCACCAGAGCCCGCCGCAAAGCGAGATGGACTTGCTGTAGCAGGTGGCACCCAGGTCGCTACCCCTGGCATGACTCGACCACACAGGCGGATGAGGAGATTTGAGGTACAGATGGGAAACAGCAACTCGTAGTCTGGATAGCAGAAGGTCAGGGCTGGCAGCACAGGTGCGTAGACAGGAACAAAGCAGGAGGTCAGTAGGCAGGCGGCACAGGAGCAAGGTCAGGAACATAGCAGGAGGTCAGGAACAAGGCAAGGCAAAGCACAGTAATGCTTTCTCAATGGCACAAGGCAACAAAGATCTGGCAGGGATGTGGGGGAGGATCAGGAACTTATAGAGGAGACACAGGTGTTGCACATAATTATGGGCATACTGGCCCTTTAAATCTTAAAGCTCCAGCACGCGTGTGCCCTAGGAGACAGGGACATGTGTGCCGGAGCTTAGAAACAGAAGACGAGGCAGCAGGGGACTGAGGTGAGTGACGGGCTGGGATTAACATGCAGGCGCATCCCATGATGCAAACCCCAGCCCCGCCGGCAGCAGGGGAGAGCAGGTAAATGCACTGCCGGCCAGAGTGCAACCCATAATACAAATTAGTTTAACAGGAAAAAAAAAAACATACACCACGTAGGTGTACATACAGTTTACACTTATGAGAGGTAGACAATATGCTCCGCTTTAAACTGTTTTAGGCTACAAAAACAAGTGTGTAGCTTTGTCTTGCCTTTCACAGTAAGTAGGCCCAAATTAGTTTGACAGGAAAAAAAAATGTACACCACCTATGTACACACAGGTTACACTTCTGAGAGGATAACACGCTCCGCTACGCTAGTGCTGCTCGCGAATATTCGCAATGCAAATTTTATTCGCGAATATTGCGTATTCATGACGAATATTCCTCCATATATTCGTGAATATTCGCTAATTTGAATATGGCCTACGCCGCTCAACGCTACGCAACCTGTATTAGGCACTGAAATAAGGTGACTATGGCTTTTCGTGCTCACGCTAACTGGCCCATTAGCTTTGGAGTTGTAGTACACACTAGTGCTGCAGCACTGAGTCGCTGTGTAGTACAGCCCAGTACAGTATTATTATGCACTAATAGCAGGTGACAATGGATTTTAGTGCTCGGCCTAACTGGCCCCTATAAGCTTAAGAGTTGCTGTACACCACACTGCAGCAGTACAGAGTTGCTGTGTAGTACACCCAAGAGTGTACTTTCTCTCTCCCTTCTCTGTCAGTGCTTTTCTGCAGTGATTTGGGCTTGTGGTGAATCGTTGCTGTGAAGCTGTTTTTCTGTGCAACACACACACTGCTATAAACGCTCAGCAATAAAACGCTCTCTCTGAAATACAATGCTGGAATAGCTGGCTGCAAGATGGCTGTTGATTATATAGGGCTGTGACATCACAGGGCTAGCTGGCTGCTGATGCATGTGATTCAGGGTCATTCCGCCTACCTGCATTCCCAGAGTTCCTTACCCCATATCCTCATATGTGGATCCGCCATTTTAGATGCCCTGGAGCCTGGACCGCACTAAATGGACTTTAATGAAGCAATTTGTTTCATTGAATCTCTGCAATATTCAGATTTGTTGCAAAGCACATTTTTTTCAGAAATTTGTAGAGAATTTCGGATTTGTCACATTCGATTAGCTCATCCCTAGTCAGTGGTGTGAATTTATTAAGAGTAGTTTAGGTGCACGTCTTTTTACCCCAATTATTGCATGGTGGAAACTGTGTATATGCACAAAATGTATTACATGGTTCAGGGCATGTGATAAATATGGTGCTGACCACATTTCTGACTTCAGTACTCCACTATGTATGGTGCCCCCTGCAACTTTTTGTGCGACTTCTAAACCCATGTATGTGCGACTTTTTGATAATGCTGTCCACAGCCAGTTTTGTAAGTAAAGTCAGAGCTGGTGTAGATTTGTGCCTTAGTTATTGCAGTTGCGCCAAAATATGCGACAAACTGAAAAATCGCACATCATTAATTCCTGAACACTAGATGATATCAACTGAAATCACGACTTGGTATGTTCAATTAGAAAAATCTTCTAAATGAAAAGTTGCAAAACTTTGCTGTAGAACAGCGCCAAAGAACAGCAAAAAGTGCAGTGCAGTTATGCACTTAAAACCTTTGGAAACTTGACATCCTTAGGGGTAAATAGGGTAATGTATCATGCACAAACTCAAAGGAACAGGAGAGGGACATTCAGAGGTGGCTATGGAGTCATGTACACTTAGAGCATGTACCATATCCAGTGTCTTGTGGTATTGTAGGAATATGAAACAAGCCTTATCCAAAGAAATCTTGTTGTGATCTTTATTTTTGAGGTCTATCCTCTTATAGGTGTACCCAACACTGTTACTGCACAAATCACTGTGTAGCTGGAATCCTCTGGCTGCTAGACCTTTCCGGTGCTCACATATAAAGTAGAATATCTATCCAATATAGATATGTAAAAGAATGGAGCACTCACCCGGTCTTGGCGTGTGAAACAGGCTTCTTTATTGTATCACAATATGCAGTGCCTAATGTCCTATGCGGGGGAGCGGACAGGAACAGGTGAGCGCTGATTGCGTGATACGTGACCATCGCCCATACCACTCTCCCACCTCACCTGTTCCTATCCGCTTCCCTGCATAGGACACTATGCACTGCATATTGTGATACAATAAAGAAGCCTGTTTCACACGTCAAGACCGGGTGAGTGCTCCATTCTTTTACATATCTATATTGGATACATCTTTATTTTTGATGTGTGTTATAAAAACAAAACAAAGCATGTACACAAACTGCACTTTCCCCAAAGCGTTTTCAGCGTATGTAGCAATGCTTTAAATCATGGTGACCTATGACCGGCACACTGGGCTCTCAGCAGGTAATTGAGATTTTTTACTTTATTAATAACCTTACAGTGATTTATATATAATATTTGCACTAGTTTATAGCCCACAAAATTCCTGGTTTTAGAGTCTTTGTGGAATACTTCTACTGTGAAAACGGTCAACATAAGAAAGAAAATTTAGATACGGAAAGTTGCTCCGGTATAAAGTGTTTTAATTATGTGTGTTTATATTGTGTTCATTTTTCTGATGTACCTGCTATAAGAGCCTGGCATGCAGGTCAGAGGTCACCATGACTTAGTGTGTTTCTATAAGCTGAAAACAGAGTGGGGGAGTGCAGGTTGAGTACATGCTTTGCTTTGATTTTAAGCAACAAATTAAAAATAAAGGTCACAAGATGAGGTCTTTTCTGTGCTTGGCTGAAGTTTGTGGTTTATGGGCGAAGGAGTTATTTTTTTCCTTTTCAAATGTATTGTAGAAATATGTTTTCTGGTTTGAAACATGTCAGACTGTTCACCTATGAATGTTTTTATCTCTTCTAGATTATTGTGTTGACTTTTAATAAGCAGATGAATAAAATAAGGTGTTTTAACCCCTTTCCCTGGCATGCCTTCTGGGCCTTAAAAGGGTACTCTGGTGGAAATTTTTTATTTATTTTTTTTAACGTTTTTTAAATAAATTTTTAAGTTACACGTTTTTTAAATTACTACTATTTAAAAAATCTTAATCAGTCCAGTACTTATCAGCTGATGTATAATACAGAGAAAGGTATTTTCTTTTTGAATTTCTTTTTTGTCTGTCCACTGTGCTCCATGTAAGGAACTGTCCAGAGCAGGAGAGGTTTGCTATGAGGAATTGTTTCTACTCTGGACAGTTCCTGACATGGACAAAGGTGTCAGTAGAGGGCACTGTGGACAGACAGAAAAAAAAAGTAAAAAAAAAGAACTTTCTCTGTTTTATACAGCAGCTGATAAGTACTGGAAGGATTAAGATTTTTAAATAGTAAGTCATTTACAAATCTGTTTAACTTTCTGGCACCAGTTGATATAAAAAAAATTCCCCTTTAATATGCAAGATTTTTTTTTTCTTCCCATTTTTCCATTGTTACATAAATGCTGTAATTGTATTTTTTTTTTTTTTTTTTTTTTTAGGGCAAGTTGGATTTATTTTTGCCACCTTTTTGGGGTTTATATAGTTTATTGGTTGGTTTTTATTAATTTTCATTCATTAACTAATTATTTTTTGTGGGATGTGGCAGGTGCCCTATAAAGGCTATGGTCACCTTTGAAAAGCATTTGAAATTTTTTTTTTCATATTTAAAATGTTTTGTTTTTGCTTTTTATCTATCTTTGTGCAGAAAGCATTCATTTTATAGACCACCAATGTAAACATCACAATAAGTAAAGAATACAAAACAAATGAAACCCACCAAAGTGCATGAGCAGCAGCTAATTTGGTATTCCCCACCTCACACTCCAACGTGTTTCGCCTACTAGAGGGAGCTAGATGGAACACATCAGAATAAACCTTTTATACAGAAGGGATTTATATCTGCACCAGAAGTATACTGTATTTCCTGAGTGCACCCCAGTACCATTGTGCTATAGGTAATTTTACCTTTATATACTTTTTGGGGGGTCCACCCATCCGCTATGGGGCTTTTTTTTTACAGTAGGCTGCATAGTGTCATATATACATTATTTGGTGTGTATATCATGAAGTTTTCAGGTGTTCCCCCACCATTATGTTTTTAAATTGTCCCATGTGTCTGTTTTTTTTTTTTTTTTGAGGGGGGGATGAACTATTGTTGTATACATTATGAATTTATGGTCCAATAAAATTGAGTTATTTATTTTGTTTATGTGTTTATTTAAGGAGGCACTGTCATTATGAAAAACTTTTTTTATTTTGCAGTACTACTGAGAAGATGACTTTTAAAATATACATTTATTTAAAAAATGTCAATTTTACTAAAAAATGTAAAATTAAAATAGTCACCACTAGGGGTCGTCTGTCTTTATGCAGAGAAAGTACTCTGTATTTTGCAGCATACTGAATACCGGCCGTAAAGTGTGTTGGTATCCATTATATTAGATCACTGCTGCTCCACTACAGCCTTCAGCTGTTCCTAAACCGCAACTCTTATGATGGAATTTGTAGTTTTGCAACAGCTGGGGGCACAATCTTTGTAAAACTCTGTTTTAGAGCTGTGCCTCCAGCTCTTGCAAAACTGCAGATAATGGATGTGTGGGCATGCTGGGAGTTGTAGTTTTGCAACAGCTAAAGGCAACACTGCAGCTCCAGTTGTTGCAAAACTGCAAAAAAACTAATCAGACATTCAGGAGTCTGTGAAAGCTTAATGACAGACATAGTGACAGCTATGTTGATTAGCATCCAGCTTTACTAGGAACAGATAGAAAATATATGCATAGAAACTACTGTGCAGCGGTTTGCAGACTGCCAGGCAGGGAGTCATCCACAGTGAGGGACAGAGACAGACACGCCCCCTCCACAAGTCACGAAAACAAAGCAAGTGAGCAAGATATAAATGCTATTTGTTAGGAATATATAGGTCCTAGACACATAAAAATGATATGTACATGGCCAGGATTAAGTACTGAGTAACATATCCCTTTTCTTTTTGGCACTATGACAGGTATGCTTTAATGACAAGATTTTGTAGGTTGTTTGGCATGATTTAACTCTAATACCAAACAAAGGAATGTTCTGTAGAAGCTCATGGAATTAACTATTAACACCCATCCCTATAGAAGTGTCTTTTACATAGCAAACTTGCTTGTCCCAGTACTTACTAGTTAAGTGGTGAAACTTAAAAAACATTTTCAGTTTTGTACTGATCACTAAATAAATCGAAGATATGATTGAAACTCTTCACATCAATACTGATCATGTTCTTCCCCCAGTTAAATGAGTAAATCATTTGTGTAGGAAAACAAACATTACCCTAGAGTTCTTTTTACTTCCTTTGTGTTTACAGACACACAGATACTCTGTAAGTGGAAGGACATAAAAAAATATATTTTATTACCATTATTCAGCTTCAGTCACCCACAAAAAATGTATTTCTCATAGTCTTAGAATGTCTGATGGAGAAGCACTTAGAATTTAATATACAATATCCAGCTAAGCTGAGATTGTATATCAATAGCTGAAACTTTCTCTTTGACAATGCAGCAAATGCAAATTGCTTTTAACCTCTAAAGGACGTAGAGTGTACCTGTATGCCCCACGCCTGTTCCCGGTAAATAAAACAGGGTCACTCAGTGACCCCGCGTCATTCCGTCTCGGTCCCTGGACTAATATTGTGTGGCACCGATCGTTGTGCCGAGCGCTATTAACCCTTTAGACGCGCCGATCAACTTTTATGAAAGTGAAAGCTTCCCGGCAGCTCAGTCAGGCTGATTGAGATTATCGCGATAAAATCGCAATATCCTGATCAGCTAGCATACGAGCGGAGGTCCCCTTACCTTGCTCTGTCGTGTCCGATCGGCGTTTGATTGCTCCAAGCCTGAGATAAAGACTTGAGCAATCGACCGCCTTTAACACTGATCCATGCAAAGCTACGGCTTTGCAGGGATCAGTGTAAAAGATCAGTGTGTGCAGTGTTATAGCCTCCTATGGGAGCTATAACACGGCAAAAAAAAAGTGAAAAAATTTAAAAAAAGATAATAAAGGTAATTTTAACCCCTCCCCTGATAAAAGTTTGAATCACCCCCCTTTTCCCATTAAAAAAAACTGTGTAAATAAAATTAAACATATGTGGTATTGCCGCATGCAGAAATGTCTGAATTATAAAAATATATAGTTAATTAAACCGCACGGTCAATGGCGTACGCACAAAAAAAATACAAAGTCGAAAATAGCGTATTTTTGGTCACTTTTTATATAATGAAAATATGAATAAAAAGCGATCAAAAAGTCCGATCAATACAAAAATGGTACCGATAAAAAATTCAGATTACGGCGCAAAAAAATAGCCCTCATACCGGCCTGTACACGGAAAAATAAAAAAAAGTTATTGGGGTCAGAAGAAGAGGATTTTTAACATATAAATTTTCCTGCATGTAGTTATGATTTTTTTCAGAAGTACGACAAAATCAAACCTATATAAGTAGGGTATCATTTAAACCGTATGGACATACAGAATAAAGATAAGGTGTCATTTTTACCAAAAAAAGCACTGCGTAGAAACGGAAGCCCCCAAAAGTAAAAAAATTGAATTTTTTCTTCAATTTTGTTATGATTTTTAGAAGGTGATGAGGAAAAAATGAAAATGGAAAAACCATGCGTCCTTAAGGGGTTAAACAATTTCTCGCTTCTGAACTATAAGAGCCGAACATTAGAGATAAGTGAATTTCAGAAAAATTTGATTCGGCTAATTCGCCGAATTTTCTAAAAAATTTGGTTCGGACCAAATTTATTTGCAACAAATCACTATTAAAAACGGCTATTTCTGGCCTACAGAGAATCTCAATAGGGGTGTAGAACACTTTGCTTTGTCCTAACATGCATGGGGAGTGTGCTGTGTTAGTGAAATAATACTGTTATTCAGTATGACATGCAGATTACAGGCATCACTATTAGAATCATAGCCGCAGAGTGTCTGGATGTGGCAGCAGGGAGACCATATGGCGTCAAAATTGAAGAGAATATAAAGATTTTTAATGTAATTTTAATTTAATTTAATTTGAATATATTTAAATTTTTGGGTGAGCATCGAGCTGGTGGTCAGCCGAAGGCAAGCTTCCACCTGTTCCAGCCCGTGCCTCTCAGCGTCACTGTGGGTTCCCGGTCATAATAGGGCTTCATCATATTGACATGATACAGCTTCTACCTTTTTTTGGTTCATGTCTAAAGAAAGTACATAATTGACATCATTTAGCCTCTTTAGAACAGTGAAGGGGCCGTCCCAGGCAGCTTGCAGTTTGTTTTGCCTCATTGGGATAAACACAAGCACTCGCTGTCCCTCCTCATACACCCTCTCTCTCGAGCATCCTGGTCATACCACTGCTTCTGTTTAGACTGGGCAGCTTTTAGATTTCCCCGCACCTCCCCCACTAAAGCCTGCATATTGTCTCTAAACCGCATGACATACTCCACCACAGATGTTCCAGGGGACCCCAACTTTCCTTCCCACTCTTCTCAAACTAGGGACAAGGGGCCACGCACTGTACGCCCATAGAGGAGTTCAAATGGGGAGAAGTCAGTGGATTCCTGCGGCATCTCCCTGTAAGCACATAGAAGATGTGGCAGGAATCGCTCCCAGTCCCTTCCATGTGACTCCACAAACGTTCTTAGCATTTGCTTCAAGGTACCATTAAATCTCTCACACAAGCCATTTGTTTGTGGGTGATAGGAGCTGGTGACTATATGTTCCACCTGAATCATCTGGCAAAGGTTCTGCATCAGATCAGAGGTAAATTGAGGCCCTTGATCAGTCAGCATCTCCTTGGGAAATCCCACATGGCCCTGATAGAAGACAATGCCACCGCCTCTGGATATCGAGTGGCATAATCCACTACCGTCAGGATATATCTCTTCCCAGAGCTACTTGGGATAGCTAGGGGACCTATTATATCAACTGCTATCCTCTCAAATGGTACCCCCACTATGGGGAGAGGTATTAGGGGAGCCTTAACCACCTCCCCAGGTTTCCTCGCCTTCTGACATTCTGGGCAGGAGCGGCAGTAGTTGGCCACATCTGTGCCCCTACCAGGCCAATAGAAATGCTGTGACAACCGATACTTTGTCCTCAGCACTCCCATGTGTACCTGCTAGGCACCATAAGTTGGCGCCTGGTCAACCAAGGATCCTGTCCTTCCTCAGCTACAGTCTCTCTGTACAATCTCCCTTGATTCCAGTATACTCGCTCCTTATCAGTGTTCCTGGACACCTTACTAGCCTGGTCCCTCAGCTTCTCTAACGTGGGATCTGTCTGCTGGACCTGCTGGAATTCTGAGTTTGTACCACAGAGCCCTCAATGGACAGAGCAGAGCAGCCTTAATGGCATCATAGTCCTGGTCAGATTCTGCTGGTAGCTCTGCAAACGCTTCCAGCGCTAGACCTCTGAGACCAGGAGTGAGGTACTTTGCCCACTGGTCTCTCGGCAGCTGAAATTGGCGGCAGACTTTTTCAAAACTGCAGGGAAAAATATCCAGATCCCCATCTTTGTCCAGGGTTGGAAAGTTCTCTGCATGGGGTCTGGGTGCAGAAGAGTCTTTCGTGTCAACAGTGAAAGGGAAGGCAGTTAACCTTTCCAACTCTGCCAGTCTCAGTTCATGTTCTCTGGCCACCTGCCGCTGATCTCTCTCTCTCTCAGCCAGGCATTCTGCGACTTGGCAGTCTGCGGCCTCTCTTTCTCTCTCAGGCTGGCGTTCTTCATATTGGCGGATTAGCTGCAGCCGTATGTTGATATCCGCTGAGTCCACATATTTTGAAACAGTTTGTAAATAACAGTCCAAGGGATCTGTAGATGGTGGTGCATCACTGAGGACAGCTGCAGGTATCTCCTCAGTAATCCTGCCTCCCGCAGCGGTATTGCAGGCCCTCTGGGTGGCGTGTATCATAGTCCTCCAATGCTTGTATAAGTTCCTCTTTTTTCCCCCGACAGGGGATCAATCGTTCCCGGCAAAGCTGCTCCAGAGTACTCCTGGACTGTGCTTGGTATGTATCCATCTTGCAGTCCAGCCAAACAAAAGACAGAAAAATAGAGAAGGGGGGGGGGGGGAGGGGGTCTGTTGTGGTGAAACTTATTTAAATGTACTGAGTTATGCCTTTGGAAGTTGAAGACAATTTCTTTTAGTGCCTGGATTTGCAAAACTAGCACACTAAAATGTGGTAAAATATTCCACTGAAATGCCACGTGTTTGTCACGAACCGACATGAGCAGGTGGTAGGGTTATCTATAAAATCACTATTTGTCTACACTAGACCGAAAATAAAGATAAAAAATCCCTCTTACACCACCCAATTTAAAGGTATCACTGCCACCACCTGTCAATTTCAAGCTGACAGGAAGCTATCAATTTTGCTACAGGATGCTACAATTTTCAAATATAATCTACTATCCCCAGTAGTATATAAAAACAGGAAAAAGATTAACCCAAATCTATAATGTAGCCGAACAGGTAAGTAAATTTAAGACTATAACTTAGCTCTCTTTAAGGACAATGTGCGTCCGTTTTACCAGACATAAGGCGGTACTTAATAAATGAATGATTTATTATGAAAGAAAAATATTCACAGTACATGTAAAAATAGATATTAACAAGACAAAGTTTCACCACACAGAAAATAAAATAAATGAGAAAAAAATTGAATCCTTACTTACAAAAGTTAGAGTTCTCTTCCATAAGGTCTGGTAGGAAATGGTATCTGGCATCCAAAATTAGATCTTGTCCCCCATGCAAGCACACCCTAGTCCCCCCAGGTCTGTAGTTTTATACCCTGCTATGGACAGGTGATCCCTCTATGTTCAGCCCCTGAGTGGGACAAGGAGGAGAGATTGATAGTTGTGATACCTTTATGCCCAAAGAATAGGAAATGTCCTCTATCTTCTATCATGGGCCAGGCACCCACATAATTTTCTTATAATTGGGGTCTCCATCAAATCCTCTTTCTAGGGGTACCTAACATGACCCCCTTATTGTGCATGATTTACCCAGTGCATACAGTTCGGGCAGGGATCAATACACAAGGGTCATGTGAGGACTCATTTTAAAGGTAGTATGATGGAAAATCTAACCGTATATGATAGGGGCTGCGGACATACTTCCCTGACCCCCATATTTAATATTGGAAGATATGGCATCTTCACAGGGGGAGTACATCCCAAACCTTCTTTTATCTACTGACATCAGGCCTTGGAGTCTGCTTGGCTGTGAAGGTGTCAAATTTATCATCCAGGCAAGCAGTGTACATTAATTGGTACAGTTATGTTAATTGCCCCCAACTGGCCACTGGAAGTCATAGCTTAGACGGTCGTCTCCGGGTAGTTTGATCAAACAGGAGGGATTCTTTGAAATGTTAAACTAGCACAGAAATTTTGTAGGACATATATCACCAGTAATGAATGACAAGCAATCACAATGCAACATAGATACATATTTTAGCCATTGTATATGACACTGATCACTAAATAAATCAAGGCAGTGGATCTTTCTACCGTCCTAGCAGAAGATGTGATTGAAACGCTTCACATCAATACTGACCATGTTCTTCCCCCAGTTAAATGAGTAAATCATTTGTTCAGGAAAACAAACATTACCCTAGAGTTCTTTTTACTTCCTTTGTGTTTACAGACACACAGAAACTATGTAAGTGGAAGGACATAAAAAAAATCAATTTTATTACGATTATTCAGCTTCAGTCACCCACAAAATTTTTTATTTCTCAGTCTTAGAATGTCTGATGGAGAAGCACTTAAAATTTCATATACAATATCCAGCTAAGCTGAAATTGTCTATCAATAGCTGAAAAATTCTTTATGACAATGCAGCAAATGCAAATAGCTTTTAAACAATTTGACCCATTCTATACTATAACAGCTGAATATGTTTCACATGGTGCTACAGTTTTTAGACTTATATGTATGTTTTTTTCCCAGGTCCTAGGAGGATGCCCACAACATTTCAATTCAGCTGCTCATCTGGGACACCTGCACATCTGGAGAGGGGACCTTACTTTCTGCACAGGCTTAGATTGATCTCTTTGACTACTTGGCATGTTACCCAGGGCTGCCATCAGAGACTTTGGGGCCCATTACACGGCTCATGGCCTGAACACCTCCCCCCCCCCCCCCCCCCCCCCCCGTGGCCCACCACCAAGTCTGCCCCCAGTGTCCGCCCACTATTTTAACCGTCGCCTGCGGAAAAAAACATTTAAACACAAGACAAGAAAAAAAGAGCCCTTTAGTTTAGAGAGGAAGGAAGGAAGAAATATCACCATACATATCACCGCCATACTGTTATGACTAAATCCAGTATATTTAGATGAATATTACCAGTGTACAAGGAGGAATATAATCACCATACATATTACCATCATACTGTTACTGACTAAATCCTGTATTACTGAGACCACTATTACCAATAATACCAATATAAAAGGGAGACTAATACCACTACACCATAACCACTACCATTACCATCACATAATGATTAAAATAAATAGTAAGTAGTGGCCCCAGTAGGTAGGTAGGAAATCCCCTTGTAAGTTAGGAACCCCCCCCCCCCAGCAGGTCAATAATGCCCCTAGTAGGTAATGCCCCCAGGTAGGTAATGTCCCAGTAGGTAGGCAGTAGGTTATGCCCCAGATAGGTATTAGTTAATGCCCCCAGTAGGTAGTAGGTAGGTAATTCTTCCAGGTAGGTAATGACCCCAGTAAAAAGTGCCCCTCAGGTAGGTTATGCCCCTAGTAGGTAGTACGATCAGTTGGTAGTGCCCCAGTAGTTAGTGCCTCCAGTAAATAGTGTCCCCATGTAGGTCATGCCTTCAATAGGAAGATAACCCAGGTAGGTAATCCCCCAGAAGATAGTAGCCTGTAGTAGCACCCCCTGTGCTGATTAGTGTTGAGCGGCATAGGCCATATTCGAATTCACGAATATTCGCGAATATATGGACGAATATTCGTCATATATTCGTGAATATTCACGTTTTATTTTCGCATATGCAAAAATTCGCGTATGCGGAAATTAACATATGCGAAAATTAGCATATACAAAGATCAGTACATGCAAAAACACCAGTTTCACACAGTAGTATTAGAGTCTTCTTTACACCACACAAGCTGGAAGCAGAGAGGGATGATCACTGTTATGTGTACTGTGAAAAAAAAAAAGAATATTCGTAATTACAAATATATAGTGCTATATTCGCGAATATTCGCGAATTCGCGAATATGCGATATTCGCAAGCAACACTAGTGCTGATCATAAAGGGCCCGCAGCCCATCCCGGCATCTAAGTGAGGTGGGAGACCTAGGGTAAGGGGCTGGCAACGAGATAGATATGAGTTATATATATATATATATATATATATATATATATATATATATGAGATAGTACAAAAAATTCTTGTCCACAGCACCAAAATTCATGAAAAAAAAATAGGTGCTTATTCCATAAAAGGTGTCAATACAGCAGCGACATTTCAGTCAGCTCAACCTGACCTTTCTTAAGCATCACACAACCAGTATCTTTCTCAAGCATAACATAACCATATCTTTATAGGAGTACCAATTACAAATGGTACTAAACAATGTGCAGTGAATGTGTAGTGAAACATACAGGGTTAAAAAGGTGGGGGAACACACACTCACCGGATGACAAGTAAATCCACGTTATTACAGTATTTGGCATCAGGAAGTATCAACAGTGCCTGCACGCCACGTTCTCAGAGTGTCTCATGTGGCAAGTAGATCTAGGCCAATCAGCGGATGGCGTCCAGGTACCCATGGCAACGCGCAGCTAAATGAAGCACATGCGTACATCTCCATGAGTAAACCTGCGCCATCTTGAGTGTGGGAAGCAAGCCTTCACATATGTCAAAAGTAAAAAATGGAAAAGAAAAAGCAAATCTTTCTCAAACAAAACTCACAGGTAAGTATGTAAAGTCCCAGTCCCCTACATCAATCGTACCATACAGACTTCTGTGGCCGGCAATCTCTTATGTATCACCGCCCTCCGGTTCTCGGAGTGCAGTAACGCACAATGTGCACGCGACCCACATCCCCATACATAGTATGTAGGTGTATGGTCACAGCACAAATTTCCGCCGGCCACCCAAGGACCCTCTTGGTCCATAACCCACACACGGGATCAGACACTCAGGGACAATGGGACCAACCTGGAATATGATATCAGAAGTACAAATACTAATAAAAAAATAATAATAAAAAAACTATAATAAAAACAATAATCAAAAATTAGGAAAATAAATAAATAAATGTAAACAATAAGAAATATATGCAAAAAAATAAAAAATATAATAAAAATTAATAAAAAATAAAAATATAATAATAATGAACATTAAAAAAAATAAAATATTTAGTTGAAGGCTGCACCAAAAAGCCACACTAAACCGCCACACAAGAAGCTCATATAACACAGATAAATAATAGAGATATATCGTTTTATTAACAAAATTATGACAAAAGAGTATAGTCATCAGGTGATTGTTCACTATATCTTAAGGTCCACCTAAAAAACAAAAGAAAAGTCCGATTAGAAATTTAAATATATATTCACGGTAAAACTGATGGTATGATATTACCAAGTACTCATAAATCCAGATATTAACCCCTTAAGGACCAGGCCAATTTCCACTGTAGGACCAGAGCGTTTTTTGCACATCTGACCACTTTCACTTTAAGCATTAATAACTCTGAGATGCTTTTACCTATTCTGATTCCGAAATTGTTTTTTCGTGACATATTCTACTTTATGTTATTGGTAAAATTTTGTCGATACTTGCATCGTTTCTTAGTGAAAAATTCCAAAATTTGATGAAAAAATTGAAAATTTAGCATTTTTCTAAAATTTGAAGCTCTCTGCTTGTAAGGAAAATAGACATTCTAAATAAATTATGTTTTGATTCACAAATACAATGGGCCTCATTTACTAAGCTGAAACCGACCAGTTTTTGTCTGGTTATTTTGCCTGAGACATGTCTGCGCCAGTGTGCGCTGAAAAATCCGACAAACCTGAAAAGGGGCGTGGTCTGTCACAAAAGGGGGTGTGGTCGGCCAAAAAGTGGCGTGGTTTCACAACCCGACCAAGTTACTATGGAATTCACAGAAAATCCTGTGGGTAAATGGCTGGAAATGTCGACCTAGAAAAAGCTGGTCAGAAAACGTTTCCGACTTTTCCCAATAGCAAATAGAGAGGAATCCTGCATGTCTGAAACAGCTTTTCCCACTAGTAAAAACCAGACAATCTTAGTAAATGAGGCCCAATATGTCTACTTTATGTTTGATTTATAAAGTTGACATGTTTTTACTTTTGGATGACATCAGAGGCCTTCAAAGTTCAGCAGCAATTTTCCAATTTTTCACAAAATTTTCAAAATCAGAATTTTTCATGGACCAGTTCAGGTTTGAAGTGAATTTGAAGGGCTTTCTTATTAGAAACACCCCACAAATGACCCCATTATAAAAAGTGCACCTCTCAAAGTATTCAAAATGACATTCAGTAAGTGTGTTAACCCTTTAGGTGTTTCATAGGAATAGCAGCAAAGTGAAGGAGAAAATTCAAAATCTTCATTTTTTACACTCACATGTTCTTGTAGACCCAGTTTTTGAATTTTTACAAGGGATAAAGGAGAAAAATCCTCTCAAAATTTGTAACCCAATTTCTCTCGAGTAAGGAAATACCTCAAATGTGTATGTCAAGTGTTCGGCAGGCTCAGAAGGGAAGGAGCGACAATGGGATTTTGGAAAGTGAATTTTGCTGAAATGGTTTTTGGGGGGCATGTCACATGTAGGAAGCCCCTATGGTGCCAGAAAAGCAGAAAACCCACACATGGCATACCATTTTGGAAACTACACCCCTCAAGGCATGTAACAAGGGGTCCAGTGAGCCTTTAAACCCCACAGGTGTTTGACAACTTTTCGTTAAAGTCGGATGTGTAAAAGAAAAAAAAAGAAAATTTTTCACTAAAATGCAGTTTTTCCCCAAATTCACAATTTTTATAAAGGGTAATGGGAGAAAATGCCCCCAAAATTTGTAACCCCATCTCTTCTGAGTATGGAAATACCCATTGTTAGGACGTAAAATGCTCTGCGGGTGAACTACAATGCTCAGAAGAGAAGGAGTCACATTGGCTTTTGGAAAGCAAATTTTGCTGAAATGGTTTTGTGGGGGGCTTGTCACATTTAGGAAGCCCCTATGGTGCCAGAACAGCAAAAATACCAACATGGCATACTATTTTGGAACCTACACCCCTCAAGGAACGCAACAAGAGGTACAGTGAGCCTTAACACCTCACAGGTATTTCACAACTTTTTGTTAAAGTTGGATGTGTAAATGAAAAAAAAAAACTTTCACTAAAATGCTGGTTTTCCCCCAAATTTTACATTTTTACAAGGGATAATAGGAGAAAATTACCCCCAAAATTTGTAACCACATTTCTTCTGATATCCACAAAGAAAGTACACCAATTAGGTAAATGTATAAAACATAACTTTTACTTATAGATCAAAAACATAAAATAGGTCAAATATAAGGTTACTGCAATAACACCATCAGTGTGGGGGAATGGGGAAAAGGGTACAGGTGAATACCTAATCTTGACTACCTACATTGGGCCCTTCCTAATATAGTGTGGATAGGGTAAGGGAATTAAAAGCAGATAGTGGCAGAACTCCAACGCGTTTCATCCTGTAATGTGCAGGACTCATCAGGGAGTAGACATAAATTGGCAGTGCTATCAATATTCAAGATCTAATACCAATAAACAGTAACACATGTAAAACAGAAAGTAAGTTAGGTCAGTCAGACACTGTCATATGCAGTCAGTAATGTGGTCGGGTCGTAAGGAATAGTGACAGTAAAGATGTAACATATAACTTTACACATTAGGCACTGTTATATCAATACAGAATCAAAATATAAGATAATATAGAATGAATTCCCAGGGGATCCAAAATCGATCCAAGATGTACAAAATCCCTGAAAAATGATACAAATGTTCAGTATATGGTCCATAATGTAAGTATATAAATGTAAAGCTGATAAGAATAATGAAGCTTACCTAACAGGTAAGTACTGGGTGATTGTTGTAATAATCATAGAAGATGTAACAGTGCAATAAGAACAGTCTCTAGAGGTAAATTGAAAAAATAATAAGGGTCAATACAAGATCAGATAAATAAATATTTGATCCAAAGGTAAGTATCTTACCTTTAGTCACTAAATTCCAGACCCGGTAATACCTGATGATAAGATGCAAATATAGACCCAAATGCAAAATGACTGAGAAAAAAGCAATAAGAAGGGAAATCCATAAGTAAAGGGACAAAAAATCAAGAGAATAAGCCCCTATGTAAGATACCACAATTACCTGCTAGTGACTGAAGTGGATACTTCAAGAAGGTAGCAACCAAAAGACCACAGTGCAGGTCAGTGAAATAACCTATGGCCCAAATAGGGCTAAACAAGAAGTATGTATATGTAAAACATATATTAGATATGACCCCAAAAGATACATAACGATAAGAAAGATGTAAATTACCTACTGAATGAGGCAGCAAGGATATTGCCGATGATCCCTCCAGGTGGAGGACGCCACTGATATCTAGAGCGAAATGCGCTCGTTTTATATTACCCGGACCGGAAGTGCAATGACTTCACATCCAGCCGGTTCCACCATAGAAAAGATAGGGGCGGGATGTATACCTGAGACCACCAGGATGGTAGATGCGGCCTCAATTGGGGTCTTAGGGTGATGATAGATGAAGATAGATGATCGGACAACTAATATATTTCAGAAATTCATAGTTAAGAAAAAAATTCCAGAAACGGAAAACCGGAAGTATCGACGACTTCCTGTCTATGGAACGCATAGGCGTTCCACTCGGTCAAAAAGTGGTGTTTATGAGCATAGGACAGTCCAAAATGATGAACAAAAGACTGGTAATGAAAATATGTCTCATAAGGCAATACAAAATAGAAGGTCAGTCAATTATTATGATGGAGATGGACATAATTAAGGATATGTGATGTTATGATATAGAGGGAGATTGGAGAGAGATAAATGAAAGCCATAAATTCATACAGCGAATCTAATATAGAGTAATTAGTACATAATCAATAATATAAAAAATATATAAAAAAATGATGACATGATCAGTGATGTAGACATGGGATCAGAAAATAAAAGATGTAAAAGAAAGTGACTCGTTTAGACCAGATGGTGTCACGGTCTGTAGGCGATGGATCCACCTAGCCTCAACTTGCAGAAGTTTGGTATCAAAATTGCCTCCCCTGGGATCCTTTTTGGGCGTTTCAATAACCTGGAAGAAGATATTAAGTGGATTATCTGGATGGAAAGTCAACATATGATTTGCTAGGGGTTTGTCTCTCCTTTGTTTAATGTCCCCTGTATGTTCCAAGATACGCCTTCTCAGTTCTCTTTTTGTTTTGCCCACATATCCCAGGGGGGCAAGGGCAGGTGGCTAGATATATTACACCAATTGATTTGCAGTTGGCATAATTGAAGTTTTTAAAGATATGTTCATCCGCATACCTTTTGAAAGATTTGGATACTTGTACAAAAGGACAAGCCTTACATGAACCACATCTGTAGGTCCCAACCGTTTTTTCCCCCAACCAGGTGGCTGTTCTTTTGGTTGGGGGTGGAGGGACATAGTGGCTATGCACCAGCCAATCATTGAGGTTATTGGCCCTCCGGTATGTGATGATTGCTCGTTCCTCTACAAGATTACTTATCAAGGGATCGGATTTTAAAATGGGCCAAAACTTAGTTATGATCTCACGTATTTCAGGGGCCACTGCGTCATATGTCCCTATTATTCTTGGAAACAAACTCGAAGAGGATGGTTTCTCTTTTGGGGATAATAGAGTATTTCTGTTTATCCCTTTTACGCAGTTATACGCTGTTTTTAGGACCGAATTTGGGTAACCTCTCCGTCTAAATCTGGTTTCTTCTGAGTATGGACATACCCCATGTGTGGACGTCAAGTGCTCTGCGGTCGAACTACAATGCTCAGAAGAGGAGGAGCGCCATTGAGCTTTTGAAGAGTGAATTTGTTTGGAATGCAAGTCAGGGGCCATGTGCGTTTAAAAAGCCCCCCGTGGTGCTAGAACAGTGGATCCCCCCACATGTGACCCCATTTTGGAAACTACACCCCTTGCAGAATTTAATAAGGGGTGCATTGAGCATTTTGGTGTTTGACAGATCTTTGGAACAGTGGGCTGAGCAAATGAAAAATTAAACTTTTCATTTTCACAGACCACTGTTCCAAAAATCTGTCAGACCCCTGTGGGGAGTAAATGTTCACTGTACCCCTTATTACATTACGTGAGGGGTGTAGTTTCCAAAATGGGGTCACATGTTGGGGGGTGTCCACTGTTCTGGTACCATGGGGGCTTTGTAAACACATGTGGCCTTCAATTCCGGACAAATTTTCTCTTCAAAATCCCAATGGAGCTCCTTCTCTACTGAGAATTGTAGTTTGCCCGCAGAACACTTTCCATTCACATATGGGGTATGTTCTTACTCAGAAGAAATGGGGCTACAAATTTTGGGGGGCTTTTTTCCTATTTTCCCTTGTGAAAATGAAAAAATTATGGTAACACCAGCATTTTGTGGGGTGTTAAGGCTCACTATACCCTTTGTTACATTCCGTGAGGGGTGTAGTTTCCAAAATGGGGTCACATGTGGGTATTCATTTTTTTGCGTTTATGTCAGAACCGCTGTAAAATCAGCCACCCCTGTGCAAATCACCAATTTAGGCCTCAAATGTACATGGTGTGCTCTCACTCCTGAGCATTTTATGCCCACATCTGGGGTATTTCCGTATGGGGCAACACCAGCATGTCAGTGTACACTAACAGGCTGGTGTAGACCCCAACTTTTCTTTTTCATAAGGGGTAAAAGGAGAAAAGCCCCCAAAATTTGTAGTGCAATTTCTCCCGAGTACGGAAATACCCCATATGTGGCCCTTAACTGTTTCCTTGAAATACGACAGGGCTCCAAAGTGAGAGAGCGCCATGCGCATTTGAGGACTAAATTAGGGATTGCATAGGGGTGGACATAGCGGTATTCTATACCAGTGATTCCCAAACAGGGTGCCTCCAGCTGTTGCTAAATGCCCAGCATACCTGGACAGTCAGTGGCTGTCCGGAAATGCTGGGAGTTGTTGTTTTGCAACAGCTGGAGGCTCCGTTTTGGAAACACTGCCGTACAATACAGTTTTCATTTTTATTGGGGGGGGACAGGGTAAGGGGGTGTATATGTAGTGTTTTACTCTTTATTATGTGGTAGTGTAGTGTAGTGTTTTTAGGGTACATTCACACTGGCGGCGGTTTACAGTGAGCTTACCGCTAGTATGCGCTGCTAGTATGCGCAGCTCATACTTGAAGCAGGAAAATTACTGTAAACCTACCCGTGTGAATGTACCCTGTACGTTCACATGGGGGGGGGGGGGGGGGGCAAACCTCCAGCTGTTTCAAAACTACAACTCCCAGCATGCACTGACAGACAGTGCATGCTAGGAGTTGTACTTTTGCAACAGCTGGAGGCACACTGGTTGGAAAACCTTTAGTTAGTTTCTGTTACCTAACTCAGTATTTACCAGCCAGTGTGCCTCCAGCTGTAGCAAAACTAAAACTCCCAGCATGTACTGATCGCCGAAGGGCATGCTGGGAGATGTAGTTATGCAACAGCTGGATGTACTCAACTACAACTCCCAGCATAGCGAGACAGCTGTTTGCTGTTTGGGCATGCTGGGATTTGCAGTTTTGCAACATCTGTAGGGCTACAATTTAGAGATCTCCAAACTGTGGACCTCCAGCTGTTGCAAAACTACAGATCCCAGCATGCCCAGACAGCAAACTGCTGTTTGGGCTTGCTAGGAGTTGCAGTTTTGCAACATCTGGAGGGCCACAGTTAGAGATCACAGCCAGTGATCTCCAAACTGGGGCCCTCCAGCTGTTGCAAAACTATAAATCCCTGCATGCCCAAACAGCTGTCTGGGAATGCTGAGAGTTGCAGTTTTGCAACATCTGAAGGGTTACAGTTTAGAGACCACCGTATAGTGGTCTTAAACTGTACCCTCCAGATGTTGCTAGGCAACTTACCGGCTTTCGTCAGATACAGGGAGCCTGCCGCAAAACATCGCCGGACTCCGATCTCCTCCACCGATGGTCGCCCGCAGCCTCGCCCGCGGGTTAAGTGGACGTCGGCGCCGGTCCTCTGTCGGTTCCCCGTTCTGCCCCGCCTATTGTGGGTGGGCAGAACGGGGAAACGGAAAGTAAAGCCCCCCTCCCCCAATCTGCTATTGGTGGTCATGTCTAGGCCATCATCTTTCAAACAGTACAAAAAATCTTGTCCACAGCACCAAAATTCATGAAAAAAATAGGTGTTTATTCCATAAAAGGTGTCAATACAGCAGTGACATTTCAGTCAGCTCAACCTGACCTTTCTCAAGCATCACACAACCAGTGCTAACCATATCTTTATAGGAGTACCAATTACAAATGTTACTAAACAATGTGCAAAATCAATCAATGAATAAAGTGCAAATGCATAGTGTAAACAATTAAAAAAATACATAAACATAAATTACAAGATACAAAATTGTGCAAAATACATAAGCAAAATTTTTACACAGTAAAGTGCAATAAATACATTAAGATAAACACTAATTGTGTTTAATTAATAAAGTGACACACATGTGTAGTGAAACATACAGGGTTATAAAGGTGGGGGAACACACACTCACCGGATGACAAGTAAATCCACGTTATTACAGTATTTGGCATCAGGAAGTATCAACAGTGCCTGCATTCCTCGTTCTCAGAGTGTCTCGTGTGGCAAGTAGATCTAGGCCAATCAGCGGATGGCGTCCAGGTACCCATGGCAATGCGCAGCGAAATGAAGCGCATGCGTACATCCCCATGAGTAAACCTGCACCATCTTGAGTGTGGGAAGCAAGCCTTCACATATGTCAAAAGTAAAAAAAGGAAAAGAAAAAGCAAATCTTTCACAAACAAAACTCACAGGTAAGTATATAAGGTCCCAGTCCCCTACATCCATCGTACCATACAGACTTCTGTGGCTTCTGTGTAGATATGAGATAGAAAGATGATAGATAGATAGATAGATAGATAGATAGATAGATAGATAGATAGATAGATATCCAAAAAAAAAAATATAATCCTGCAGCACTCCAAGCAGGTTTATTGGTTTAAAATGAAACAGATACAGAGACAATGCGTTTCGCAAGAATCCCCTTGCTTCGTCCGGTCTGGGGGGTCAAAGGAGTGGGGAGTTTAAATATACATAGCGCACGGGAAAACTTACCGGGACCGGGGTGACGTCACAGATACATCACATGAATGAGTTAAAAAACCATGGATATTCATCAAAGTTTGAATAGGGTGATATATGGCTGACAATAAGAGAGTGTTCCTTCATATCTTTACACTGTTATTCATTTATTCATTTTTAAATGAACAACAGCGTAAAGATATGAAGATTTGTAAATTACTTATATTAAAAAATCTTAATCCTTCCAGTTCTTGTTAGCTGCTTTATATTACAGAGAAAGTTCTTTTGTTTTGCATATTTATTTCTGTCCACAGTGCTCTCTGCTGACACCTCTATCTGTATCAAGAACTGTCCAGAGCAGCATATGTTTGCTATGGGGATTTGCTCCTGTTCTGAAAAGTTCCTGATACGGACAGAGGTGTCAGCAGAGAACACCGTAGAAAGAAAAAAGAAGAAATCCAAAAAGAAAATAACTTTTTTTGTAGTATATTGCAGCTAATAGGTACTGGAAGGATTGAGATTTTTTAATAGAAGTAATTTACAAATCTGTTTAGCTTTCTGGCACCAGTTGATAAAAAAAAAATGTTTTTACTGGAGTACCCCTTTAACCCCTTAAGCACCAGAGCATTTTTGCACATCTGACTACTGTCACTTTAAGCATTAATAACTCTGGAATGCTTTTACTTATGAATTGGATTCCGATATAGTTTTTTTCATGACATATTCTACTTTAACATAGTGGTACATTTTTGTCGATACATTTGTCGGTACATAATTTCTTAGTGAAGAATTCTAAAATTTCATGAAAATTTGAAAATTTTGCATTTTTCTAATTTTGAAGCTCTCTTCTTGTAAGGAAAATAGACATACCAAATATATTATATATTAATTCACATATAAAATATGTCTACTTTATGTTTGCATCATAAAGTTGACATGTTTTTACTTTTGGAAAACATCAGAGGGCTTCAAAGTTCAGAAGCAATATTCCAATTTTTCACAAAATTTTCTAAATCTGAATTTTTCAGGGATCAGTTAAGATTTGAAGTGGATTTGAAGGGCCTTCATATTAGAAATACCACATAAATTACCCCATTATAAAAACTGAACCCCTCAAAGTATTAAAAATGACATTCATAAAGTGTGTTAACCCTTTAGGTATTTCACAGGAATAGCAGCAAAGTGAAGGAGAAAGTTCAAAATCTAAATTTTTCACACTGGCATGTTCTTGTAGACCCAGTTTGTGAATTTTAACAAGGGTTAAAAGGAGATAAATCCCCCCAAAATGTGCAACCCAATTTCTCTCGAGTAAGGAAATACCTCATATGTGGATGTAAAGTGGTCTGTGGGTGCACTAGAGGGCTCAGAAGGGAAGGAGTGACAATGGGATTTTGGAGAGTGAATTTAGCCGAGTATGGAAATACCCCATGTGTGGACGTCAAGTGCATTGCGGGTGCACTACAATGCTCAGAAGAGAAGGAGTCACATTTGGCTTTACGACAGCAAATTTTGCTGAAATGGTTTTTGGGGGCATGTCTCATTTAGGAAGCCCCTATGGTGCAGAACAGCAAAAAAAAAAATAAACACAAGGCACACTATTGGGAAACAACACCTCTCAAGGAACATAACAAGAGGTACAGTGAGCCTTTACACCCCACAGGTGTTTGAAAAATTTCCACTAAAGTTGGATGTGAAAATAAAAAATTTGATTTCTTTCACTAAAATGCTGGTGTTACCTCAAATTTTTCATTTTCACAAGGGGTAATAGGAGAAAAAGCCTCCCAAAATTTGTGACACAATTTCTCCTGAATATGGAGATACCTCACATGTGTATGTAAAGTGCTCTGCGGACAAACTACAATGCTCAGAAGAGAAGGTGCACCATTGAGCTTTTGGAGAGAGAATGTCTTTGGAATGGAAGCCATGTGTGTTTACAAAGCCCAAATGGTGCCAGAACAGTGGACCCCCCCCCCCCCCACATGTGACCCAATTTTGGAAATTACACCCCTCACAGAATTTAATAAGGGGTGAAGTGAGCATTCAAACCCCACTGGCGTCTGACAGATTATTGGAACAGTGGTCCATGAAAATGAAAAATAAAATGTTTCATTTGTACAAGCCTCCAAAAGCCTAATTGTGCTCTTTCTTTTCTGGGCATTGTAGTGCGCCCACAGTGCACTTTACATCCACATATGAGGTATTTCCATACTCAGAAGAATTGCGGTTACAAAGTTTTGTGGGGGGGGGGGATCCTATTTTCCCATTCAATTTCACATCCAACTTTAACAAAAGTTTGTCAAACACCTGGGGGGTGTTAAGGCTCACTATACCCCTTGTTAAATTTCGTCAGGGGTAATTCCAAAAAGGGGTCACATGTGTGCATTTATTTTTTTTGCGTTTATGTCAGAACTGCTGTAAAATCAGTCACCCCTGTGCAAATCACCAATTTAGGCCTCAAATATACATAGTGTGCTCTCACTGCTGAGCCTTGATGTTCGCCCGCAGAGTATTTTAGATCCAAATATGGGGTATTTTCGTACAAATTTTGGGGGTCTTTTTTTCCTTTTACCTCTTGTGAAAATGAAAAGTATGGGGCAACACCAGCATGTTAGTGTAATTTTTTTTTTTTTTTTTACAAAAACATGCTGGTGTAGACCCCAACTTTACCTTTTCATAATGGGTAAAAGGAGAAAAAGCCCCCCAAAATTTGTTAGGCAATTTCTCCCGAGTACAGAAATACCCCATATGTGGAACTAAACTGTTGCCTCGAAATACGACAGGGCTTTGAAATGAGAGAGCGCCATGCGCATTTGAGGCCTCAATTAGGGATTTGCATAGGGACAGACCCAGATGCAAGAATTACACTTGCCTCTGATATGAAAATTACCCTACGGCAGTGTTTCCCAAACAAGGTGCCTCAAGCTGTTGCAAAACTCCCAGCATGCTTGGACAGTAAATGGCAGTCCGGCAATACTGCAACAGCTGGAGGCTCCGTTTTGGAAACAGTGTCATACCAGACGTTTTTTATTTTTATTTGGGTGGGGGTGGTATGTGTATATGTAGTTTTACCCTTTATTTTGTGTAGTGTTTTTAGGGTATACAAGAAGAAGGAGAATGTCCAGCGCAGTAGAAGCTCAATTGCAGATAAAATTTATTCTGACACGGCAGTACAGGTAAAAGAACAGCAGTGACGCGTTTCGACCGCTTAAGCGATCTTAGTCATACTGGTATACGGTTCAGACTGTTGGATGTCCTATATAGGGGAGGTGCTCACACTCACAGGTGTTAATCATCCTCTCTTAGTGAGGAGTACCTCCCCCAGCACAGGAAGTTCCATTACTAATAAGAAAGGTAAATAAACATAGTCCATTTACATACATCAAATTAAACATGGACAAACTCAAAGAGAAAAAGGAAAAAACACCATGTGTAAATCCAATAAAATCTTTGTAATGTGCAATAAAGAAAAGAAAAAGAACAAACAAACAAATAAACAAGGGCTAACATAGCAAGGACTAAAAACAGGCTGCTGCTTCCAAAGCCGGCAGGATATTGTCATGTATCAAAAGAGGCATGGACTCAAGGGACAGGGACATAATACTCCCCCTTTATAAATCATTGGTACGGCCTTACCTGGAATATGCTGTTCAGTTTTGGGCACCTGTCCATAAAAGGGACACTGCGGAGTTGGAAAGGGTGCAGAGACGCGCGACTAAACTAATATGGGGCATGGAACATCTTAGCTATGAGGAGCGATTAAAGGAGTTACAATTGTTTAGTCTTGAGAAGAGACGTTTAAGGGGGGATATGATAAACGTATATAAGTATATTAATGGCCCATACAAAAAATATGGAGAAAAACTGTTCCAGGTTAAACCCCCCCAAAGGACGAGGGGGCACTCCCTCCGTCTGGAGAAGAAAAAGTTTAGTCTCAAGGTGCGACATGCCTTCTTTACCGTGAGGACTGTGAATTTATGGAACGGTCTACCTCAGGAACTGGTCACAGCAGGAACAATTAACAGCTTTAAAACAGGATTAGATACATTCCTGGAACAAAATAAGATTAATGCTTATGAAGAAATATAAAATCTCATCCCTTCCCCAATATCGCGCCACACCCCTACCCCTTAATTCCCTGGTTGAACTTGATGGACATATGTCTTTTTTCGACCGTACTAACTATGTAACTATGTAACTATGTAACAGATCAGACCTAATATTTGGGAAGATGAGACATTCAAAAAAACAAGATGCGAGTCAACAACCAGTCACATTTGTCACCCAATACAGTGCGGACTATGGGTCTATCAAACGAATTATAAACAAATATATGCCAATTATCATGGGTGATCCTACCTATAGATCCGCACTGCAAAAGGGATATAGATGTGTACCGAAGAGAGCACCAACAATAGGACAATTGGTGTCCCCTAGTCTCTTTAAAACAGGGACTATGAGACTACCAACATGGTTAACTTATACTGGCTCTTACAAATGTGGTCACCAAAAATGTTTGTGCTGCAGTATTATGTATCCATCTAAAGATTTTTGCTCCACCACTAGAAATGAGGTTCATACCATAAGACAATACATAAACTGCAACACAAGCTACGTTGTCTATCTGGTCACATGTCGAAAGTGCAATGTACAGTATGTAGGGTGCACTACTTGCCCCCTAAAGACAAGGATTCGGAAACATCTGTCTGATATCAAGCACTTTAATTCTAGACATGTGTCCATGATCAGCCAACATTGTGCGGACAAACATAATGGTAACACTGATACACTTATTCTCCAAGGCATAGAAAGAGTAGCCATGCCAACGAGGGGAGGAAATCACAGGCAAAAACTTCTCGACAGGGAAGTTTACTGGATCATGTGTTTGGACAGTAGATACCCGAAAGGGCTAAATAAAAGACAAGATGTAATATTACACTATTGAGTATATTATACTATTGAATATATCCAAACAATCATGTTCTTGCCCCCCATCTGGGAAAAGGTTCCTTTCTTCTCTTCTTTTTTCTCTACATTTGTTATTACCATTTGCCCTCATTTGAGTCTTGATAGCCGCAAGCTGTTTTTTCGCACTGTGTAATTGCATATGACATATACGGTCGGAATAAAGATAAAAATAATATTACAATATACCCACATAGGCATTACATGGTGCGTTAAACCATACTTCCTCATGAGCCCTTGTTTATTTGTTTGTTTGTTCTTTTTCTTTTCTTTATTGCACATTACAAAGATTTTATTGGATTTACACATGGTGTTTTTTCCTTTTTCTCTTTGAGTTTGTCCATGTTTAATTTGATGTATGTAAATGGACTATGTTTATTTACCTTTCTTATTAGTAATGGAACTTCCTGTGCTGGGGGAGGTACTCCTCACTAAGAGAGGATGATTAACACCTGTGAGTGTGAGCACCTCCCCTATATAGGACATCCAACAGTCTGAACCGTATACCAGTATGACTAAGATCGCTTAAGCAGTCGAAACGCGTCACTGCTGTTCTTTTACCTGTACTGCCGTGTCAGAATAAATTTTATCTGCAATTGAGCTTCTACTGCGCTGGACATTCTCCTTCTTCTTGTATGCTCACAGCCTAGTCCGGGCTGAGTCCGTTGCGCGTGAGTGGAAACCTATTAGGGGTGAGCTGGATATACCTGTGGACTGTTTTTAGGGTACATTCACACGGACAGGTGGTTTACAGCGAGTTTTCTGCTTGGAGTTTGAGCTGCAGTGGAAAATTTGCTGCATCTCAAACTTGCAGTGAGAAACTCACTGTACACCCCCGCTGTGTGAATGTACCCTGTTCATTCACACGGGGCAAACCTCCAGCTGTTGCAAAACTACAATTTCCAGCATTCCCATTGGGTGTCCGTGCATGCTGAGGATTGTAGTTATGCAGCAGCTGGAGGCACACTGCTAGCAAAACACAGAGTTTATTACTTAACTCAGTGTTTTGCAACCAGCGTGCCTCCAGCTGTTGCAAAACTACAACTCCCAGCATTTACGGTCTGTCAGTGCATGCTGGAAGTTGTAGTTTGCAGCAGCTGGAGGCACACTGATTTGCAAAACACTGAGTTAGGTAACAAACTCTGTGGTTCGCAACCAGTGTGCCTTCAGCTGTTCCAAAACTTCAACTCTCAGCATGCATTGACAGCTGAATGGCATGCTGGGAGCTGTAGTTATGCAATAGCTAGAGGCACACTACTGCAACTCTCAGCATGCCCTCTCAGCATGGCTGTCCATGCATGCTGGGAGTTGCAGTTACGCAATAGCTTGAGGCACACTTTTTCATCGAAAAAGTGCCACCTCACTTCTGCTGCTAAAGGGGAATAGGTGCCGTCTCGGACAGCACCATTCACCCTTTTTTTCCGGGTCAACAGGGACCCGATTGACCCAGAATCGCCGATCTGAATTGATCCAACATGGGGGGGATCCCTTGCACGGGGTGCCTGCAGAATGAGAGAGCGGTGGGGACCGGAATTTCTAAGGGCGTACAGGTACGCCCTGGGTCCTTAAGTACTAGGACCTCAGTATGTACCTGTACGCCCTTGGTCCTTAAGGGGTTAAATTAACCCTGACACAATTTACAAGGGTTAAGGTATTTGTCTAAAGTCTACCCCTGTACTGAACCACTCACTCACCCGTAGTGTTGCTCAAAGTTTTATTGAAACACAATCACCTATCCAACCACAAGGGCCCTGTCATGTGGATTAGGTTGTATTTAAAAATAAATTATATCTTTTTAACATAGAAGGCAACATTTGGTTTCTACTATTCAGCTAGTTACATATGTAACTCTGCATTGATCACAGTGACTAAAGGGTTAATGATGAACTGCAATGGGTATGGCCACGTCCCATCATTAGCAGTGAGTGTCTAGCTACTGATAGTATCCAGTCCTTACAGCTTAGATAACAAGGGTGGTCATGTACACACTTTGTCATCTAGAGGTTAAACTAAAATAAAAAGTGTGCAAATATATATTTGTCACGATGCCGGCTGGCAGGTGGTGGATCCTCTGTGCCAGAGAGGGATTGGCGTGGACCGTGCTAGAGGATCGGTTCTAAGTCACTACTGGTTTTCACCAGAGCCCGCCGCAAAGCGGGATGGTCTTGCTGCGGCGGTAGTGACCAGGTCGTATCCCCTAGCAACGGCTCAACCTCTCTGGCTGCTGAAGATAGGCGCGGTACAAGGGAGTAGACAGAAGCAAGGTCGGACGTAGCAGAAGGTCGGGGCAGGCAGCAAGGATCGTAGTCAGGGGCAACGGCAGAAGGTCTGGAATCACAGGCAAGGAACACACAAGGAACGCTTTCACTGGCACTAGGGCAACAAGATCCGGCGAGGGAGTGAAGGGGAAGTGAGGTGATATAGGGAAGTGCACAGGTGTAAACACTAATTGGAACCACTGCACCAATCAGCGGTGCAGTGGCCCTTTAAATCGCAAAGACCCGGCGCGCGCGCGCCCTAGGGAGCGGGGCCGCGCGCGCCGGGACAGAACTGACGGGGAGCGAGTAAGGTACGGGAGCCGGGGTGCGCATCGCGAGCGGGCGCTACCCGCATCGCGAATCGCATCCCGGCCGGAGGTGGTAACGCAGCGCCCCGGGTCCGTGGAACCGACCGGGGCGCTGCAGTGAGGGAAGTGTAGCGAGCGCTCCGGGGAGGAGCGGGGACCCGGAGCGCTCGGCGTAACAGTACCCCCCCCCTTGGGTCTCCCCCTCTTCTTGGGGCCTGAGAACCTGAGGATCAGACTTTTGTCCAGGATATTGTCCTCAGGTTCCCAGGACCTCTCTTCTGGACCACAACCCTCCCAATCCACTAAAAAAAAAGTTCTTCCCCTGACCTTTTTAGAGGCCAAGATCTCTTTGACAGAGAAGATGTCCGAGGAGCCGGAAACAGGAGTGGGAGGAACAGATTTAGGAGAAAAACGGTTGAGGATGAGAGGTTTAAGAAGAGAGACGTGAAAGGCATTAGGGATACGAAGAGAAGGAGGAAGAAGAAGTTTGTAAGAGACAGGATTAATTTGACACAAAACTTTAAAAGGACCAAGATAGCGTGGTCCCAACTTATAGCTCGGGACACGGAAACGGACATATTTAGCGGAGAGCCATACCTTGTCTCCAGGGGAAAAAATGGGAGGAGCTCTTCTTTTCTTATCTGCGAATCTCTTCATGCGAGAAGAAGCCTGTAAGAGAGAATTTTGGGTCTCTTTCCATATGGTGGAAAGATCACGAGAAATTTCATCCACAGCGGGCAGACCAGAGGGCAAGGGGGTAGGGAGGGGGGGAAGAGGGTGACGGCCGTACACCACGAAAAACGGAGATTTGGAGGAAGATTCAGAGATTCTGAAATTATACGAGAATTCGGCCCAAGGTAGAAGATCTGCCCAGTCATCCTGGCGGGAGGAAACAAAATGTCGTAAATAGTCACCCAAGATCTGGTTAATTCTCTCTACTTGTCCATTGGATTGAGGATGGTATGCAGAAGAAAAATTTAATTTAATCTTGAGTTGTTTACAGAGAGCCCTCCAGAATTTAGACACAAATTGGACGCCTCTATCCGAGACGATCTGTGTAGGCAACCCGTGAAGACGAAAAATGTGTACAAAAAATTGTTTAGCCAACTGAGGCGCTGAAGGAAGACCAGGAAGAGGGATGAAATGTGCCATTTTGGAGAATCGATCAACGACCACCCAAATAACAGTGTTGCCATGGGATGGGGGTAAGTCAGTAATAAAATCCATACCAATCAGAGACCAAGGTTGTTCGGGGACAGGTAGAGGATGAAGAAAACCAGCGGGCTTCTGGCGAGGAGTCTTATCCCGGGCACAGATAGTGCAGGCTCGCACAAAGTCCACCACATCAGTCTCTAGAGTCGGCCACCAATAGAAGCGAGAGATGAGTTGCACAGATTTCTTGATGCCCGCATGACCTGCGAGATGGGAGGAGTGACCCCATTTGAGGATCCCAAGGCGTTGGCGTGGAGAAACAAAGGTCTTTCCTGGAGGAGTTTGCCTGATGGAGGCTGGAGAAGTGGAAATCAGGCAGTCAGGAGGAATGATGTGTTGAGGAGAGAGTTCAATTTCAGAGGCATCTGAGGAACGAGAGAGAGCATCGGCCCTAATGTTCTTATCAGCAGGCCGAAAGTGAATTTCAAAATTAAATCGGGCAAAGAACAGAGACCACCTGGCCTGACGAGGATTCAGCCGTTGGGCAGACTGGAGGTAGGAGAGGTTCTTGTGATCGGTGTAAATAATAACTGGAAATCTTGATCCCTCCAGCAGATGCCTCCATTCCTCAAGTGCTAATTTAATGGCTAGAAGCTCTCGATCCCCGATGGAGTAGTTCCTCTCCGCCGGAGAGAAGGTCCTGGAAAAAAAACCACAAGTAACAGCATGCCCGGAAGAGTTTTTTTGTAGAAGGACAGCTCCAGCTCCCACTGAGGAGGCATCAACCTCCAATAGGAAGGGTTTAGATGGGTCAGGTCTGGAGAGCACGGGAGCCGAAGAAAAGGCAGACTTGAGTCGTTTAAAGGCGTCTTCCGCTTGAGGAGGCCAAGACTTGGGATCGGCATTTTTTTTTGTTAAAGCCACAATAGGAGCCACAATGGTAGAAAAATGTGGAATAAATTGCCTGTAATAATTGGCGAACCCCAAAAAACGTTGGATGGCACGGAGTCCGGAGGGGCGTGGCCAATCTAAGACGGCAGAGAGTTTATCTGGGTCCATTTGTAGTCCCTGGCCAGAGACCAAGTATCCTAGAAAAGGAAGAGATTGGCATTCAAACAGACATTTCTCTATTTTGGCATAGAGTTGATTATCACGAAGTCTCTGAAGAACCATACGGACATGCTGGCGGTGTTCTTCAAGATTGGCAGAAAAAATCAGGATATCGTCCAGATATACAACAACACAGGAGTATAGGAGATCACGAAAAATTTCATTAACAAAGTCTTGGAAGACGGCAGGGGCGTTGCATAGACCAAAGGGCATGACCAGATACTCAAAGTGTCCATCTCTGGTGTTAAATGCCGTTTTCCATTCATCCCCCTCTCTGATGCGGATGAGATTATAAGCACCTCTTAAGTCCAGTTTGGTAAAAATATGGGCACCTTGGAGACGATCAAAGAGTTCAGAGATGAGGGGTAGGGGGTAGCGGTTCTTAACCGTGATTTTATTAAGACCGCGGTAGTCAATGCAAGGACGTAGAGAGCCATCTTTTTTGGACACAAAGAAAAATCCGGCTCCGGCAGGAGAGGAGGATTTACGGATAAAGCCCTTTTTTAAATTTTCTTGGACGTATTCAGACATGGCAAGAGTCTCTGGGACGGACAGAGGATAGATTCTGCCCCGGGGTGGAGTAGTGCCCGGGAGGAGGTCAATGGGACAATCATAAGGCCTGTGAGGAGGTAGAGTCTCAGCTTGTTTTTTGCAAAAAACGTCCGCAAAGTCCATATAGGCCTTAGGGAGACCGGTTACATGAGGAAGCACAGGGACACGGCAAGGTTTACTGGGAACCGGTTTTAAGCAGTCCTTGGAACAAGAGGGCCCCCAACTCTTGATCTCCCCAGTGGACCAATCCAGGATTGGGGAATGGAGTTGAAGCCAGGGAAGTCCAAGAAGGATTTCAGAAGTGCAATTGGGGAGGACCAACAGTTCAATCCTCTCGTGATGAGATCCGATGCACATTAGAAGGGGCTCCGTGCGGAAACGTATAGTACAGTCCAATCTTTCATTGTTTACACAATTGATGTAGAGGGGTCTGGCGAGACTGGTCACCGGGATGTTGAACCTGTTGACGAGAGAGGCTAAGATAAAATTTCCTGCAGATCCAGAGTCCAAGAAGGCCACAGCAGAGAAGGAGAAGGCAGAGGCAGACATCCGCACAGGCACAGTAAGACGTGGAGAAGCAGAGTAGACATCAAGGACTGTCTCACCTTTGTGCGGAGTCAGCGGACGTCTTTCCAGGCGGGGAGGACGGATAGGACAATCCTTCAGGAAGTGCTCGGTACTAGCACAGTACAGGCAGAGATTCTCCATGCGGCGTCGTGTCCTCTCTTGGGGTGTCAGGCGAGACCGGTCGACCTGCATAGCCTCCACGGCGGGAGGCACAGGAACAGATTGCAGGGGACCAGAGGAGAGAGGAGCCGGGGAGAAGAAACGCCTCGTGCGAACAGAGTCCATATCCTGGCGGAGCTCCTGACGCCGTTCGGAAAAACGCATGTCAATGCGAGTGGCAAGATGGATGAGTTCATGTAGGTTAGCAGGGATTTCTCGTGCGGCCAGAACATCTTTAATGTTGCTGGATAGGCCTTTTTTAAAGGTCGCGCAGAGTGCCTCATTATTCCAGGATAATTCTGAAGCAAGGGTACGGAACTGTACGGCATACTCGCCAACGGAAGAATTACCCTGGACCAGGTTCAACAGGGCAGTCTCAGCAGAAGAGGCTCGGGCAGGTTCCTCAAAAACACTTCGAATTTCCGAGAAGAAGGAGTGTACAGAGGCAGTGACGGGGTCATTGCGGTCCCAGAGCGGTGTGGCCCAAGCCAGGGCTTTTCCAGACAGCAGGCTGACTACGAAAGCCACCTTAGACCTTTCAGTGGGGAACTGGTCCGACATCATCTCCAAGTGTAATGAACATTGGGAAAGAAAGCCACGGCAAAACTTAGAGTCCCCATCAAATTTATCCGGCAAGGATAGTCGTATTCCAGAAGCGGCCACTCGCTGCGGAGGAGGTACAGGAGCTGGCGGAGGAGATGATTGCTGGAGCTGTGGTAGTAACTGTTGTAGCATAACAGTCAGTTGAGACAGCTGTTGGCCTTGTTGCGCAATCTGTTGTGACTGCTGGGCGACCACCGTGGTGAGGTCAGCGACAACTGGCAGAGGAACTTCAGCGGGATCCATGGCCGGATCTACTGTCACGATGCCGGCTGGCAGGTGGTGGATCCTCTGTGCCAGAGAGGGATTGGCGTGGACCGTGCTAGAGGATCGGTTCTAAGTCACTACTGGTTTTCACCAGAGCCCGCCGCAAAGCGGGATGGTCTTGCTGCGGCGGTAGTGACCAGGTCGTATCCCCTAGCAACGGCTCAACCTCTCTGGCTGCTGAAGATAGGCGCGGTACAAGGGAGTAGACAGAAGCAAGGTCGGACGTAGCAGAAGGTCGGGGCAGGCAGCAAGGATCGTAGTCAGGGGCAACGGCAGAAGGTCTGGAATCACAGGCAAGGAACACACAAGGAACGCTTTCACTGGCACTAGGGCAACAAGATCCGGCGAGGGAGTGAAGGGGAAGTGAGGTGATATAGGGAAGTGCACAGGTGTAAACACTAATTGGAACCACTGCACCAATCAGCGGTGCAGTGGCCCTTTAAATCGCAAAGACCCGGCGCGCGCGCGCCCTAGGGAGCGGGGCCGCGCGCGCCGGGACAGAACTGACGGGGAGCGAGTAAGGTACGGGAGCCGGGGTGCGCATCGCGAGCGGGCGCTACCCGCATCGCGAATCGCATCCCGGCCGGAGGTGGTAACGCAGCGCCCCGGGTCCGTGGAACCGACCGGGGCGCTGCAGTGAGGGAAGTGTAGCGAGCGCTCCGGGGAGGAGCGGGGACCCGGAGCGCTCGGCGTAACAATATTCATATATAGTGTGTGTTTAATAACTGTTCAGTTCTATAGTTTTTGAAAGTCTGTATCAAATAAAATCTTGCTTGTAATGAATGGTGTATGCTGCTGTGCATCTCTCTCTGCTGATCACCTGTCCGCTTCCTTTCTCTGCTATATGCCACAGAGAGCAGCTGCCAATGAGAGTAAACTCTTTCAGTCTGCTGCATGTGCGCACGAACTGACATTTTTTGCAGATAAATTGTGTGAGTCTGTGCTGTTCGAAGGGTTTATATTGCAAACTCCAAGGCCTTATCTTGAACTTTTGAATATCTGTGCAGGTAGGGTAGTAGGCTCATTTTTGAGTAAAATAATTTTGCTATACACATTTCGGTGATACCTTGTCACCTTAATCATTAGCATAAGGAATGTGGTGCAGTAAGACACTTACAATACATTTTTTGTAATGGTGGCTAATATTTTATTTACTTATTGCTTCTAAAATGGTGATGAGAAGTAATTCTGCACTAGACACCAATGGTGGGTCCTATCCCTAAGTTCCAAATTGCTGTCCCTTACAAGACTTTATGGAAGCAAAAGTTCTCTCTTCTAACTATATCTTACTCTTTGCTTCAATAGGCACTGTCATTTAAAAAAAAAAATAAGAACATGTCAAAAGTTTTCATCACTTGGGGTCTGGGTGTGCAGACCTCCACTGATCCCTAGAATGAGAAGAGAGAAGTGCCCACAAAACATGTTCATCCAAGCTCTGACTGCACAAAAGAAGATGAATTTATGGGCTCAACTTAAAATCTATGGTTTAATATTGTGTCTTGTGCACAGAGTGGAGAGAAACAGTGGTAGGTCATGTACTTTTCCTCGCTCATTGTAAGGACTAGTGGTTGTCTGTATTCCCAGACCCCAGTTGATCAAAACATTTTATATACCTAATATACATTTAATCTATCCTTGTAAAGTCCTGTGCTGAGTATTTGCAAGGAGATATCCACAACCAGTAGAATAGACGGACTCCATGGTACCAGGCAATCTCTTGTAAGTTAAATATTCTTTTATTTAGGCATAAGGACATAAGGAGAGGTGGAGCAAGGCACCGGCAAGTGCTAGTTTTGTGTCAAGTGACACTTTGTCGAGGCATGCAAGGAGGAGATGGGGCCCCTCTATATGCTCCCTCCAGCCAATCATAGCTAGGCACAACAATCAATATAAAACCTACACGGCATACCAAATTTATATAAAAAAAAAAAAAAAACACAAAAGGATATTACTTATATCACAAAGATAAAACATTTAAATGGAAAATCACAAAAAGGATGATAAATGATTATGATCATTCAGGCCGAGAGCACTTGTTTCCCCGGTCCAAATTATCCATTTAGCCTCTGCCTGTAAGAGTCTGGTATGGCGATGCAAACCCCCATCTGCCTGCATAATAACACATTACTGTTTCCTTTATGCATCTCTTTCACATGTGTAATAAAGCGAGGATAGCCTTTTCCAATTTTGATCGAGTTAATATGTTCACGAAATCTATGGAAGAGAGGATGGATAATTTTACCAGTAGCGTTGCTTTGGGGGGGGGGATGGGGGCAGATATTAATAATTGTACTTCCATTCATCCCCTCCTGCCCCCTGCTGACCTCAGAGATCTCCTACATCTCAGCCCTGTATCCAGGGACACATGGTGCAGCAGGAGAACAGCTCTGCAGAGCCTGCAGGGCAAAAGGACCTTCTGTGACCTATAACCATGTGATCAGTCACATGTGGGGGAGGAGTCAGGCTGAGCATTCATGGTACTGTACTCCTAGGAAGGCAGGTGTGTATAGTGCATGAAGCAAAGCTGTGTGTGTGGTGCTCTGGGGGTGCAATGTAGGGCAGATGTTGTAACCCTGGGGGCAGATGTTATCAACCCCTTCTTACTGTGACACCAGGGCATGGTTTAGCCTTAACCACACGAAGGTAATACCGCTGGTCCTGGGTTAGGCACGGGGGCAATGAAGGCACCGTTGTCAAGTTAACGGTAGCTTTACTGAGGGTAGACAATTATACAGTTTATGCAGTACCGCCAATATCCCAAGGTGGTGAGCAGTGACACAGGGTGACCTCTCAGGCTTGCTGGGACTTGTAGTATGTACAGACACTTTAGTGCAAGCCACGTTGACTATATAGAAGACTTGACTTGACTGACTTGACAATTGACATGGAGATGACTTTGAGTTTACTTGAGTTGACTTTTTGGCTGCAGACTTAAGGGGTGTCTAGCAAAGAGCCAATAGGTCACTTGAGGGGTCATCTGGTCACTAGTGCCTCCTGGGTAACAAGCACATGGTCACAGTAATTAAAGAAACATTACACTTTTAACATAAAACATATGTACATAGGGGATAACACTGCAGGGGGCCCTGGGGACATAAAGGGACTCTGCCTGACAGGGCAGGAGAAGGGTACGGGGAAACACCATCCTGCACTAGGCTACTACAAACTCCCCCTCTTTAATAAAGTCGCCCTTGACGCACAGTCCTGTAGGGCGGAGGACCGGAATGACCACAGGGGCCACAGACAGTTCCTGAGGCATTTCAAACAACATCCATATCCAGGTCTGGTGGTAATAAACAGGTGAACAAAAGGTCCATGTGGCATAAAAATGTCCTCACACACTCAAAACATGTGGAGGCTTAGTAACCTTGTAACTGCTGTAGTAACACGATCAAAGGACAATATACATAATATGCATGACACTTTCGGATGCCTTGGCTACTGGGGTCCCTCGGTTGAACACATTCCCCCCCCCCAGAACTCTGTACATTGCTAGACCACATTGGACATTTGTTATCTTATTTTTGTACGTGCGCAGTGGGTTAACATGAATAACTTCTGGCCAGTAAAGTATCCTAGGCATGTGAACACAAGAAAATATTAGACATTAAACATTCTTTTCATAGACACTTGTGGACGGGTACTTAGAGTAAATGCTACAGCCTTAATGTAAATATAGACATACAGTATGTATATGACTTATCGTGGGGTCAGTGGACTAGGTGTGGTACATGACTTTATAGGGTACTTTAGTCTTTATACCTGGCTGGGATTTGGCCTTGCGTGGACCATTGGGACCTACGCAGCACCACTTTTTGAGAATCAGGAACGCCTACTTTTTCGGGAGCTCTTGATACAACTTGAGTTGGAGCCGGTTCTCTTTTGTCGAACTCTAGGGTAGGTAGCTGTTCTGGACTGGCAGAACTTGGACTTGTTGGCAGAGACATTGATGAGACAGGTGATCTGGAGATCGGGGTGTAGACTGGCCCCAACGGGGAAAGGACTGGGACTGGTGTGGCGACTAAGGTTTGTTGAACCGGCCCCTGGTTTGGTGAGATACAGAAAACCGCAGGCTGACTTGGGGAGAATATAGGGACATCCATGGATGGGTAGATTCCTTTGCCCGGCACATACTGCCTCGCAGGTCTGACAGTTGGTGGAGGTGCTAGGTCTTCCTTGAGACACAGCTTGATTCTGTTACAATGGACAACTTGTTGCTCGTACCCAAGTTTTTGTACCTCATAAACGTCAGTTTGGATAGGGTACGGCCATCACTGTGTATGGTTCTGTTTCCGAGAGAGATTCCAGTTTATGAGTTCTCGGGAACTTCCACAGCCAGACTTTGTCACCTAGCTGGAGGGGTGTGGCTCAGGCATGACGGTTATAATCTTGCTGTTGTCTTCATTGAACCTCGCACATCTTTTTGCCAACAATCTTTTTTGCTTCTTGTATCCTTCTTTGATGGTCAGAGACCCACTCCATGGAGGCTTGCGGGAAGTTATTGAATGGGTCCTGAAGCCCAGATGTCCGGCCCTTTGGCAGCTGCCCATGCTGCCCCATCATCAGGTAGGAAGGGGTGTACCCTGTAGAACAATGGGCCGTGTTGTTGTAAATCTCCAACAATTTGGGCAACATTTGGGGCCACTCTTCATGCTTGGATACAGAAGCTGCTTGCAACACGTGGATGAAGACTTGATTGATGCGCTCACAGAGCCTGTTCCCTTAAGGGTGGTAAGCTGTCGTTCAAAAAATTCTTGCAGGCGTGGAACTGACAGCTCCTGGAAGAGTTGTGCCTCGAAGGCCGTTCCTCGGTCCATTAGGACAGACTCTGGACACCCAAGGGTTTGTACCCAATTGGAGTAGAACATCTGGGCCGCTGTTTTGGTTGTGAGGTCTTTAACAGGTACTACGACAACCCATTTAGAGTAGTGATCCACCATGGTGAGAGCATGTGTACCTGGACCGGGTGGGAGACAACTTGACATTGTCTAGTGCAACCAACTGATTAGGCCTTTCAGTCTGGATGGAATGGAGGGGTACTCTTGTGTCCTTACGTATATTTTTGGTGATGTTGCAGACTGCACACTCACTGCTCCATTTCTCAATGTCGCTCCGTATTCTATTCCAGTAGAATCTTCGTCTGACAGAAGCCTCGGTCTTATGAACTCCAAAGTGCCCTGACTGATCATGATATGTGTTGAGGACCATCGTCCCTTCGGGGAACCAGAATCTGTAAAGGTCTTCTTGGACCTTCTTGGACCATGGTTTACCATCCTCAAGGGCGGTCACAACATTCTGATTCATGAAATTCTGGCAAAATGGGGGCATCTCCACGTCTTCCCACTCGTCTTCGACAGGTGGTTCCATCAGACGCTGGAATGTAGCAGGGGCATTACATAGCCCAAACAGCATACTTTTAAACTCGAACAGTCCCATGGGTGTAACAAAGATGGTCTTCTCTCGGTCCTCCACGGCCATAGGCACTTGCCAATTTCCGCTTGTTAAGTCCAGGGTGGAGAAGTAAGCAGCCGACCCGAGGGCTGTGAGTGACTCTTCGATTCTGGGTAGAGAATAAGTGTCCTTATATGTGACATTGTTCAACTTCCTGTAGTCAACAAAAAAGTGGATAGTTCTGTATTTTTTCTTGACCAGAACAAGGTGCTCCACCCAGGGACTCTGACTCTCTTGAATGACGTCCGCCTCTTTCATATCGGCAAGCATCTTCTTGACAGTCTGATACATGCCTGGCGCGAGCGGACAGTGTCTTTCTTTAATAGGTGGGCTGTTGCCGGTGAGGATTCTGTGTTGGATCATAGATATATGTCCAATGTCTATGGGGTGTTTACTAAAAGTCTCATGGTACCTTTCGGCACACCAGGACTCAGGAGTATTTGCACCGGATCCTTCAGCCACTTGGGCCGCACGCTGTCGGGCCACCTTGCATTCTGTTAACATGTCCCTTGACTCTATGAGATACAGTTGGGTGACTGGGGTGTATTTAGGTAACACAATAACAGCATCAGACAGATTGACTAACCGGACTGGTACTCTCCCATTGGTAACTGCGAAAAGGCTTCTCGCAGCTCGGACAAGGGGATGATCTTCCAGTTGCATAGGCTCCAGCAGGGCTTGATAGTCCTTGTTCCTTACTCCAGGACATGTATGGCAGCGGATGATGGTCTCTGTGTTAGGTTGCAACTTTCAAGTGGTGCTGCACAGCCTGCTGGCCTGAAAGGGAAATGTAGGGGAGAAAGGCAAGCAAGGGATGTACTATTTCAGCAAAACAGTTTTTCATAATGTTCATCCCCAATATAAACTCACAGATCCCTTATCTGACACATTATTTACAATCACTCCCTGCCCTAAAAGTACATGCTCTCCCAACTGAATGGTTGGCTCCCAATATCCATGTCTGTGTATTGTTTGCCCGTTATCCGCCACTACTCTAAAGTTAACATCATCAGACTCACACAATAAACTAGCATCCTAGTGCTTATAATTCTTTTTTTTTTTTTTAGGTATAGTAGACACTTGTGACCCTGTATCTATCAGAGCCTCCAACTGTACACCTTCTACAACAATTTTTACATAGAGGCAGGAGTTGACATAAAGTGAGAGTCCTGACCTAGATCGTTCGGGGATTGGACCTGATGTCTGTTTTCCTGAGGGCCGGTCCGCAACTTCAGGGGAAATCCGTTTAAATCCCAACACTGCATTTTCCAATGTCCTGGTTTATTACAATAGGTACAAAAGGGACTTTGAGTCCCTGAGGGCCTATTGGGGGGAGGGTTGAAATTGCGGTGAGCAGGAGCTGGGACAGATTTTCTATGCAGGGGCTGTTCACGGTCAGGTGGGGCGGCTGGGCAGTAAGCTCCTTCACAGCCTTAGTCAACTGTTCAACTTCCCGCTTAACACTTTGTAGGTCAGAGGCTGTGGTGACTGGCACAGCAGATGGTACTGGGGCAGGAGCAGGTGATGGTGGTGGTACAGGTCTAGCTACTGCACCTAGTGGCTCTGGGACAGGGGTACAAACTTCCTCTAACTCAGTTCTGGACTCAATCACTTGAATAGCCAATCTCTTAAAAGTGGGGAAGGACAGACTGGGGTTTTGGACTGCTAACATTCTAGATTGGGCTTTGTCCCACTTATTATGAGCTCCATCAATAAATCTGTCCCTTAACAACTTGTTGCCCTGCTCGGGAGTTATACCATCTAGTTTTTGGACAGTCCAAAGCATTCTGCAGGGCTACGGCATAAGCTCTTAAAGTCTCACTGGGCTTCTGTCGCCTTTCATGCAGCCGGAGACGTACCTCTGATGGAAAATGTGACTCAAATACCTGGTACAGCTCTTCAAAGATCTGCTGTACAGTCACCTTCTCGATGACGGGCCAGGTGCGGACTTCCTCTAGTGCTGGTCCCTGTAGTTGTCCTGTGAGCAATTGCACCTGTTGGTAGGAGCGAAAGAGTAAAAAACAAACAAACTATGGGTCCTTTCCTTGAAATCAATCAGGGTGAAGGGTTCTCCATTGTAGGTAGGGAGGAAAGGGTTCCCCCTGAATATCGGTACTTATGCTGGAACACACAGGTTGTTGATGTGGACTGCAGGCAGGACTGGTAGCATTCCGGCCTCTGGGGCAGAATATGATCCCACTGCTGGAGATGAAGGGGCACTGTCACCTGGTTGATCTGGAGAGCTGGGTGCTGACATCGCCTAGACTTTTTTGAGTGCACTGTCACTGGCACTGGGGGAGTGCTCCCCCTCTATTTTGCAGGTACCCGGGTATACTGTTGGGCACTAGGGGGTTAACGTGGCTAGTTAACGACACCGGAAACTGGATACTGAGACTGGATACTGATGCCCGCAGGTACTTGCAGAGTCTGCGGCACAGCGGGTGTCGGGTAATAGACAGCAGAGCTGGACGCAGCCACCAGAACTTCTAATATGGTTGCACCCGGAGAACTTCCTGTTTCGGTCCGGCCAGTAAAGTCTTCCCCTGTGCAACACAGGGTGGATCTTTGGTTTCTCCTCGCAACATACTGAAGAGGCGTCACCGCTGGGTATGCACAAGAAACACCGGACCAATTTAACCCTGTCAGGTACCGGCTCTTTACACTCCCCAGCGGCAAACAACAGTCTTTCCTTCACCACCCCCTCTATTTCACAAGTGCCATGAGTAAAACACTTTTCAATGACAACACTCCCGTACACTTTTCTGGCACAAACTTCTGTCGCATCGGCATGCAATTTTTGCAAACAGTATTAGACACAGTTCAAACTAGATTGGAGGACTTGTGGCCTATGGCGCACACCCGTATCCTGTTTTTGAGTATCCTGTTTGTGATGCCAAAAGTTGTGCAATGTAGGGCAGATGTTAATAACCCTGTCTTGTCGTGACGCCAGGGTGTGGTTTAGCCTTAATACCCGAAGGTAATATCCTGGGATAGGCACGGGGGCAATGAAGACACTGACGCCAAGTTACGTGCAAGGATAGCTTTACTGAGGGTAGACAGGTGATAAAGTCTATGCAGTAAAGCCAATATCCCAAGGAGGTGATCAATGACAAAGGGGGACCTTGCAGGCTTGCTGGGACTTGCAGTATGTAGAGACACTTTAATGCTGGCCTTGGTGACTATATAGAAGACTTGACTTGACTGACTTGACAATTCACATGGAGATGACTTTGAGCTTACTTGAGCTGCATACTTTGTGGCTGCATACTTTAGGCTTGAGGCCTTTAGTGCTCTGGATACACACACTGAGACGACCTCACTGGACCGCAGCATCAGCAATAATGCTGGAAGAGAGGGATTGTAGCTCCACCCATGGTTTTTATAGGGGTCTCTAGCAAAGAGCTCATAGGTCACTTGAGGGATCACCTGGTAACTAGTGCCTCCTGGGTAACAAGCACATGGTCAAAGTAACTAAAGAAACATTACACTTTTAACTTATAACATATGTACACAGGTGATAGCACTGCAGGGGGCCCTGGGGACATAAAGGGACTCTGCCTGACAGGGCAGGAGAAGGGTGTGGGGAAACACCATCTCGCACGGGGCCACCACATGTGTGTGCAGTGCATGTAAAGAGCTGTGTTTGCAGTGCATGTAGTAGAGCTGTGTGTGTGGGCAGTGCATGTAGAGAGCTGTGTTTGCAGTGCATGTAGTAGAGCTGTGTGTGTGTGCGCAGTGCATGTAGCAGAGCTGTGTGTGTGCAGTGCATGTAGCAAAGCTGTGCATATAAAGAGCTATGTGTACGTATGTGTGTGTGTGTGTGTGGAGTTGTGTGGAGTGTGTGGAGTTGTGTAGTTAGAGAAATTTGGGGACTTGAGTGGGGGGACATGAGGCACAGTAATGTGGGGGCTTGGGGAGGCATGAGGCACAGTATTGTGAGGGCTTAGGGAGGCATGAGGCACAGTAATGTGGGGACTTGGGGAGGCAAGAGGCACAGTAATGTGAGGGCTTGGGGGGCATGAGGCACAGTAATGTGAGGGTTTGGGGTATAATGGTGACATGAGGCACAGTAATGGTGGGGGGGGTGTTTAAGATGCTAAAACAAAGCAGTAGGCACAGTAATGGGGAGAATGCTGACCTAAGGCACAGTATATAAAATAGGAGGGGGCAGGCAGTAATGAGACACCGTATATAAAATGGTGAGGGAGTGCGGGCATAAACCCTAAGGCAGTGAGGTACAGTATATAAAATGAAGCCTGGGGCAGTGAGGCACATTATATAATATGGAGATATAATATGGAGGCACAGTATATAATATGGAGTGTATAATTATATAATGTGTAATTTATTTTTGGGGCACACAGTTACTTTTACATTTCAGAGGCATGGTGTATGTTTTTAAGGAATTTCTGGGGTGGTACGGTTTCTATGGGCTACAGTGTGTTGTGGTAATGTATTCAGAGGGAGCACTGTGTGGCAAGGTTATATTCAGAAGGCACAGTGTGTAGTAGTAATAATTAGAGGGGACATTGTATGTTAGTATTATATTCAGAGGGTGCTGTGTGTGGTAGTATTATATTCAGAGGGTGCTGTGTGTGGTAGTGATATATTCAGAGGGCACAGTGTGGGGTAGTATTATATTCAGAGAGTGCAGTGTGAGGTAGTATTATATTCAGAGAACACAGTGTGTATCAGTGCTATAATAATTATTGTTTTCAAATAGATGATAAGAATCCACGGATGAAGTGAGGGGCCAATTCCATCTGGGTGTTCTGCAGAGTGAAAATTTAGCTTGAAAAACTCACGGTGGTATATACTAGCTGAATTAGATAAGGAAAGACCATAGAGAAGATGTCACTGAATCATTATGTATTCTCCTCATTATGTCCCTTCAGATCTGGAGTCACATGTAAGTTCTGTCGTGACGCCAGGGTGTGGTTTAGCCTTAATACCCGAAGGTAATATCCTGGGATAGGCACGGGGGCAATGAAGACACTGACGCCAAGTTACGTGCAAGGATAGCTTTACTGAGGGTAGACAGGTGATAAAGTCTATGCAGTAGAGCCAATATCCCAAGGGGGTGATCAATGACAAAGGGGGACCTTGCAGGCTTGCTGGGACTTGCAGTATGTAGAGACACTTTAATGCTGGCCTTGGTGACTATATAGAAGACTTGACTTGACTGACTTGACAATTCACATGGAGATGACTTTGAGCTTACTTGAGCTGCATACTTTGTGGCTGCATACTTTAGGCTTGAGGCCTTTAGTGCTCTGGATACACACACTGAGACGACCTCACTGGACCGCAGCATCAGCAATAATGCTGGAAGAGAGGGATTGTAGCTCCACCCATGGTTTTTATAGGGGTCTCTAGCAAAGAGCTCATAGGTCACTTGAGGGATCACCTGGTAACTAGTGCCTCCTGGGTAACAAGCACATGGTCAAAGTAACTAAAGAAACATTACACTTTTAACTTATAACATATGTACACAGGTGATAGCACTGCAGGGGGCCCTGGGGACATAAAGGGACTCTGCCTGACAGGGCAGGAGAAGGGTGTGGGGAAACACCATCTCGCAAGGGGCCACCACATGTGTGTGCAGTGCATGTAAAGAGCTGTGTTTGCAGTGCATGTAGTAGAGCTGTGTGTGTGGGCAGTGCATGTAGAGAGCTGTGTTTGCAGTGCATGTAGTAGAGCTGTGTGTGTGTGCGCAGTGCATGTAGCAGAGCTGTGTGTGTGCAGTGCATGTAGCAAAGCTGTGCATATAAAGAGCTATGTGTACGTATGTGTGTGTGTGTGTGTGGAGTTGTGTGGAGTGTGTGGAGTTGTGTAGTTAGAGAAATTTGGGGACTTGAGTGGGGGGACATGAGGCACAGTAATGTGGGGGCTTGGGGAGGCATGAGGCACAGTATTGTGAGGGCTTAGGGAGGCATGAGGCACAGTAATGTGGGGACTTGGGGAGGCAAGAGGCACAGTAATGTGAGGGCTTGGGGGGCATGAGGCACAGTAATGTGAGGGTTTGGGGTATAATGGTGACATGAGGCACAGTAATGGTGGGGGGGGGTGTTTAAGATGCTAAAACAAAGCAGTAGGCACAGTAATGGGGAGAATGCTGACCTAAGGCACAGTATATAAAATAGGAGGGGGCAGGCAGTAATGAGACACCGTATATAAAATGGTGAGGGAGTGCGGGCATAAACCCTAAGGCAGTGAGGTACAGTATATAAAATGAAGCCTGGGGCAGTGAGGCACATTATATAATATGGAGATATAATATGGAGGCACAGTATATAATATGGAGTGTATAATTATATAATGTGTAATTTATTTTTGGGGCACACTGTTACTTTTACATTTCAGAGGCATGGTGTATGTTTTTTAGGAATTTCTGGGGTGGTACGGTTTCTATGGGCTACAGTATGTTGTGGTAATGTATTCAGAGGGAGCACTGTGTGGCAAGGTTATATTCAGAAGGCACAGTGTGTAGTAGTAATAATTAGAGGGGACATTGTATGTTAGTATTATATTCAGAGGGTGCTGTGTGTGGTAGTATTATATTCAGAGGGTGCTGTGTGTGGTAGTGATATATTCAGAGGGCACAGTGTGGGGTAGTATTATATTCAGAGAGTGCAGTGTGAGGTAGTATTATATTCAGAGAACACAGTGTGTATCAGTGCTATAATAATTATTGTTTTCAAATAGATGATAAGAATCCACGGATGAAGTGAGGGGCCAATTCCATCTGGGTGTTCTGCAGAGTGAAAATTTAGCTTGAAAAACTCACGGTGGTATATACTAGCTGAATTAGATAAGGAAAGACCATAGAGAAGATGTCACTGAATCATTCTGTATTCTCCTCATTATGTCCCTTCAGATCTGGAGTCACATGTAAGTTCTGCAGTAATGCATAACCTTACCACTGCTTAGGTCATACTGGGAGCTGTAGTTTTAAATGGTTAAAACTTATGTAGCTCTTTCTTCTTATTTTTCAATTGGTATATTTAATTATTATAGTGGAAACAGTACTCTGCAACGCACTAACACCACTGGTGTTAATAACAAGAGCCTTAAAAAAAAATACTTTGGTTGGGGGTATGGGGTGACACCATTTTCTGCCGCACCGGGTGACACCAACCCAAGCAAAGCCACTTGGGTTTTACCGATATAGAACAATTGGCATGGACATAACACAGCATTTATTGTGTGATTAATGCAGCCCAAATGGAAACACGCAGAGTCTTCCAAAAGGAACATTGTTTACACTTTGAGTAAACTCTGCTGTATCCAATTGTTGCACTTTCTCAAGAGATAACCTCGGACAAACACGTCTGTCAGATTCCATGATCTGCGCAATGACACCATGGGAGGTTCTGCTGTAATACCCCTTAAATCAGCATCAGCCTGAATAATATGCCAATTCTTATGCATAGTCTGTCTGATGATATCTGTCATAGGGCTATGTTCAAAGGAGAAGACAACCCAGTCCATTTTCCGTTTTTTGCTGTCTCCCTCCTTGAACACTAAATCTTGCTATTTCCCCTCTTGAACACTCTCCTTTACCCTGGTCCTAGAGAAAGCTTCCTGAATCACTTGTTCCTCATATCCATGGTCTCTAAGTCTCTGCATTAAAGGGGTACTCCGGTGGAAAACTTTTTATTTTTATTTTTTATAAACTGGTGCCAGAAAGTTAAACAGATTTGTAAATTACTTCTATTAAAAAAATCTTAATCCTTCCAGTACTTATTAGATGCTGAATACTATAGAGGAAAATATTTTCATTTTGGAACACAGAGCTCTGTGCTGACATCATGACCACAGTATTCTCTTTGGAACACAGAGAGCTCTGTGTTCCAAAAAGAAAATAATTTCCTCTGTAGTATTCAGCAGCTAATAAGTACTGGAAGGATTAAGATTTTTTAAATAGAAGTAATTTACAAATCTGTTTAACTTTCTGGCACCAGTTGATTTAAAAAAAAAACGTTTTTTAGCGGAGTACCATTTTAACTTACAAGATTGTTCAATGAAAGATCCATATTCAGAATTGTTCCATCGCAGATGGAGAAATTGGCAATATGGAAGTGACCTTGTCACATGACCACGTTGAAAACTTTTATATTGCAATAACGAGTTAGTGGCAGTTGGTTTACGAAAACCTATTACAATGAGACCTGACTCAGGACTGCAATGTAACATCAAGGAACTAGAAATGTGAGAAATGTGAAGTGAATTGCATGTTTAGATGATTTACATTAATGTAGGTAACAAATGCGTCAAACTCCTCCTTTGACCCTGACCAGACTATCAAGCTAATCTCTCCTTGTACTAAGGCCCCACACCACAGACAAACTGAAACAAGGGGTCATCGCTCTATCTCCTTTTTTGCAGGGTACACAGTGTTGCCTTATTTAGTGCTATAACTTAGGTGACCTTTTTTTCCTCTAGATAGTAGATAAGTCAATTACTCGCTCACATTAACACACCAATTATTAAAGGGGTTATCCAGGAAAAAAGTATTATTTATATATATATATATATATATATATATATATATATATATATATATATCAACTGACTCCAGAAAGTTAAAGGAGTACTCCGGAGCTAACCTTTTATGGGGGAATTGGAGCATGAGGAAAAGTTATATTACATTCTAATATACTCATGTTTTCCATATGGTCTTCTTCCCGGTCTTCTCCTCGCTTTTCTCTCCGGCTGGAAGCTGGGTCTTTTGATGACGCTCGACCTGTATTTCTTCTTGATCCGCCGCCATCTTAGCCCGGCGACTCATTGCTCCCATGAATCACTGCGGGGTGTGCCGGCCTCCCCGCCCGGAGTCGGCTGCTCTCCCAAAGTTAATTTATTCTGCGCATGCGCAGTACTACGCATATAGCGTAGGGCTAACGCTAGGCTGCCTACGTTAGCCCTACGCTATTTGTGTAGTGCTGCGGCATTCTTGTGACACCGCTAATGCAGTGTTTCCCAACCAGGGTGCCTCCAGCTGTTGCGAAACTACAACTCCCAGCATGCCCGGACACCCGAAGGCTGTCCGGGCATGCTGGGAGTTGTAGTTTTGCAACAGCTGGAGGCAACCTGGTTGGGAAACACTGCGCTAGTGGGCACATGGATCAGTGGGCTAGTGAGCACATGGATGGGTGGATCAGTGGGCTAGTGGGCACATGGAGAGGGCTGATGAGCTGGGAGGGGGAGGATAGGAGGAGATAACCACAAGGGAAGGAGCTGTGGGCGTCACTTTATTATAATTTATTATAATTTCCTGGGGGGGGGGTGGAGGGGGAGAGAGCAGCAGCTAACAGGAAGCTGGCCAGGGAGTCATGGGAAATGTAGTTTTTATGACATGGCTGCTTACTGCTACAGGTGGCAATTACAAGAGAATGGCTTGGCCAAATTTGACAAATGAGGTATCGTTGGAAAGGTCTTTGAAAGAGCTATCAGATGAGATAAACTTTTATTTTAAATACCAGCGCTCGGGAGTACTCCTTTGAACAGATTTGTAAATTACTTCTATTAAAAAATCTTGAACCTTTCAGTACTTATGAGCTTCTGATGTTAAGGTTGTTCTTTTCTGTTTACGTGCTCTCTGATAACACGTGTCTCGGGAACTGCCCAGTTTAGAAGCAAATCCCCATAGCAAACCTCTTCTAAACTGGGCGGTTCCCGAGACACCTGTCATCAGAGAGCACTTACACAGAAAAGAACAACCTTAACTTCAGAAGCTCATAAGTACTGAAAGGATTAAGATTTTTTAATAGAAGTAATTTACAAATCTGTTTAACTTTCTGGAGTCAGTTGATATATATATAAAAATGTTTTTTCCTGGATAACCCCTTTAAATTACATCCTTAGGTGTAAGAACCGCTAGCTTGTTGAAAGTTTCTGAAAATTTATAGGAAAAGTGCTTATTCAGTTTCATCAACTACTATGGTATAATATTATGGTATGCAGATAATGTCAGAAAATATAAAATGATCTCCAAGTGTGTCATAAAAGAGCATACAGATTGAGAATTCATGTAACATTCATAACATTCTGAGATCATCATTATGTTTTTGTAATATATAGATTGAAAACTATATTTTAAGACCAGATTTCCTGCAACTTAAATTGCCTAATGCAATATTAAATAGAGTCTAGGCTATAACGTAGAATCTGCAATGAATTTTGATGACATGGTCATTAACTTAGCAATGAAAACTTGAGCAGTTTATGATACCCCCATACGAATTTCCCATGGAGAATAAAGCCTTAAACATTCATACATATCTATTTTGCTGACATAATCCAGTATTGGGCTAAACCACGAACAATACATTGCAAAAGTCTGTCCATCATCAACACACTTATAGAATGGTTCATGATACAATTTCTTAGGGGCTGCTAAGCTACGGTGAGTAAACATTTGCATCCTTTTTTGTATGGTACAATAAATCAATATAATGCATATCTAGAGAGGAAAAGGCAGAGCAGTCTTTTTGAAAATGTCTCCCTGGATAAAGGATGTGGTTTGATATGTGATAATAAATAGTGTTGCTCACAAATATTCGCATTTCGAATATTCGCAGCGAATATCGTATATTCGCGAATTGCCGAATATTACGAATTTCGCGCTAAAAATTCGCTGTTACGAATATTCGTCTTTTTTTCAAACTGTTTTAAAAACTGAGCAGATTGTAGGGATCTCCTTCGACTGATAAATGCAATGCTTGTATCATTAAAGGCCCAGGGATGAGACTGTGAGGCGAAAGGTTTATGCATGCGAATATTCTTTGAAATTACGCCCTACTTATGCCTGTGAGCCAATGAGAGTTCTGCAAGCACAGTTGTCAGAGCTTAGCAACGTCCCTAGCAACCAATAGAAACTTGCTGGCACGACCAGTATATAACATCACTTCCCACCAGCATTCCTTTGCAGATTCACATGGTGGTTTAGAGAGGAGAGTGTTTCTGTGCTTTTGATTGCGTCCTTTGTGCCTTGTATCCTGTGACAACCAATTGCTTTTTTAAAAGCAGAAGAGAACCCAATTGTTTTTTTTAAACAGAAGAAGCACAACTGATAACACAGTGATAACTCTCTGAGTACAAATAATGTAGTAGATGTCACCTGCAATCCTATGTAACACCACATATAACACAGTGATAACTCTATGAGTATAGATAATGTAGTAGATGTGACCTGCAGTCCTAAGTAATACCACAGATAACACAATGCTGCAAAGTGAGAGCACCATGCGCATTTGAGGACTAAATTAGGGAATTGCATAGGGATTGACATAGGGGTATTGTACGCTAGTGATTCCCAAACAGGGTGCCTCAGCTGTTGCTAAACTCCCAGCATGCCTGGACAGTCAATGGCTGTCCGGTAATACTGGGGTGTTGTTTTGCAACAGCTGGAGGCTCCGTTTAGGAAACAGTGCCGTACCAGACGTTTTTAGTTTTATTCGGGAGGGGAGGGGGGCTGTGTAGGGGTATGTGTATATGTAGTGTTTTTTACTTTTTATTTTGTGTTAATGTAGTGTTTTTATGGTACAGTCACATGGGTGGGGGTTCACAGTAGTTTCCCGCTGAGAGTTTGAGCTGCAGCGCAAAATTTGCTTCAGCTACAAACACACTGTAAGCCCTTGCCCATGTGAATGTACCCTGTACATTCACATTGGGGGAGAGGGGGGGGGGGGATGCAGCGAGTTGCATGCAGGGAGTTGTAGTTTAGCAACAGCTGGGGGCACAATGGTTGCGAAACACTGAGAGTTTGTTACTTAACTCAGTGTTTCACAACCAGGGTGCCTCCAGCTGTTGCAAAACTACAACTCCCAGCAGGATGGTCTGTCAGTGCATGCTGGGAGTTGTAGTTTTGCAACAGCTGGAGACACACTGTTTGGGAAACACTGCTATCTGATCTTATATCATAACTTTTAAACTAGTCTAAAATGCAGTTAAATATAATGAAATAACAGTGTTGAAATTACTTACACAAATCAGCAGTTTTTCCTCACTTGGTGAAAAGTTCCTCCCCACCATCTTCGCTTCGCAGGGCAGCAGAAAATCGCGATGCGAATAGCAACTGGCAAAGATCCAGGAAATGATCTCCGTTCTCGCATGATGTCATAGCGCGCATGCACAGACGAGCGAAATTTCGCATTAGCGAAATTTCGCAATAGCACAATTTCGCAATGGCGAAATTTCGTAATGGAAAAAAAAACCTCATAAATATCACAAATTTTAGAATTTCACGAATATGGGACGAATATTCGTCCTCATATTCACGAAATATCGAGAATTCGAATATGGCATATGCCGCTCATCACTAATAATAAATCAGTTAGTACTTAGAATGAATTATGATACATATGTAACTAGGTGAATAGTAGAATCCAAACATTGCTGTCTATGTTAAAAAGACATAATTTGTTTTTTAAAACAACCTAATCCACACCGCAGGGCCCTTGTGGTTGGAAAGGGTAATTGCATTCAATAACACTTCATGCACATATGCAATATTAAAAAGAAAATATTAAAATGTCTTATAGATTACACCTATTAGGAAAATTCCTGTACACTTTCTGCAAACGAGAATACATATGATGTATCAAGTTAATTGAAATGAATGAAAAGTACATGCAAAGTACAGTTTGTTCAGTGCTGTGCACCATATAGTTGTCTCCTGTGGAAGGAAAGGTATTTTTCAAGGATTTTTTTGTCACATCCCATTATGATCAGTGCTTTGCACCATAGACAGTTTCTTACCGATGAAGATAAAGTTAGCCATCCATCGACTGAAGGAAAACCAGAAAAAGGAAAATATTGTAGGTCCTATGCACTGTGTATAATCTCTTTCCTGTAGAGGAAATAGCGGTACTGTATACTGTGGTACTGCAAAGAGTCGGTGCTGTGCACTGTGGATAGTTTGTATCCTGTGGAGAAAATATAGCACTGTGTGCGCTAAGGACAATGGATGCTGAGTGAAGTAGCTACGACAACATAGATTGTTGGTAAAATATAACTTAATGCTATGCACCACATGCTGAAAAATTGGTGCTATGCACTGCAAATACAGTGAAGAGTGGATCATTATTTTCCAAGACGGACAATAAGTGCTGTGCACAACCAATGTTTGACAAGTTAGAAGTTGGTTCACCATACCACTTACCCATTCAGGTTTGGATAGATTAGTGTATTTCTTGCTTGATCTAGTCTGGACCTGATTGGAATGTTGTTTTTCGGTCAGTGTCCTCAGGAAAATGTGAGCATGAGCTCAAGGAGTGCTGTTGATTGACAGTCCACGTTAAATTAGTTAATTGGAAACTTGTACTTAGATGATGGTGTACTAGTAATATTTGAAACGTGTTTCGGGGTACAGTCCTGACCCCTTCCTCAGTAGTGAATGTGCCTACTACTTCAATGAGCCACTCGCTTGCCCCTAGTGTTGAATTAAGTTTTATTGAATACAATCACCTATCCAACCACAAGGGCAAGGTTGTATTTAAAAATAAATTGTATCTTTTTTAACATAGAAAGCAAAATTTGGTTTCTACTGCTTAGTAGTGTTGAGCGGCATAGGCCATATTCGAATTTGCAATATTTCTCGAATATATGGACGAATATTCGTCATATATTCGCTAAATTCGCATATTCGTAATATTCACGTTTTATTTTCGTATATGCGAAAATTCCCGTATGCGAAAATTAGCATATGCGAAAATTAACATATGATAATTTTGTTTCTGATTCGACCTCCGACTCAGAGGACCACACGGATAAGCCTGATGTGGTGTACTCATTGGTTTCGGCCATAAGAGACACCTTCCAGCTAAGGACCCAGGAACTTCGGACGTGGTCCAGAAGTTTCCTCTCAGCGTGCCCGACCGGCACCCAAGACCTTCAGTTCTCATGCTGAATTTTACTCCCTGCTGGTATCCGCCTGGAGGCACCCTGACAAGAAGTTTCAGGAAACTTAGAAGGTTCAAGCGCGATATCCCTTCGCCAAGGACCTCTTTGCTCGGTGGACCTCCTCTCCAACTGTGGATCTGCCGGTCTCCCGCCTCTCTAAGGTGCCTACAGGGCCTTTGGCTGATGTGGCTGCATTCAAGATCCAGCCGACATGAAGGTGGAGACTTTGGCAAACTTTGCCTTGAGACTGCAGGATCTTCCTGCTTTTGCTTCGGCCTTGGGGTCAAGGGCCCTTTCAGTGTGGTCTCCCAACTTTGCCAGGGTAGTCTTCAAGATCCCTCTGGAGGACTTATTTAATCTAGCCCGATGCTCTGCAGCTAGAGATTTTTTGTTCCATGCACAGCCACTGTGCTGCCTTTGCCACAAGCTACCTGGTAGCCACCATCCCTCCATGTGGTTTAAAGCCTGGAATGTGGACGCCGCCTTCAGGAAGTGAGGCGTTGGGCGGAAAAGAGTTCTTTATTACCTCTGGATACGGCTCACAGAACCGCTTTCCGTCATAAGTCCTCCTTCGGGTTCTGCGGACCTTTGGTGCCACACAGGGTACCAACAAGGGGTCCAGCCGGGCGCCTTCATGGGAAGAGGGCTTTCTCCTTCCGGACCTGTCCCTACCGGAGGTCGGCTAACCGTTCAGGCCATCTTGCGGACCCATCGGGCACCCGTAGGCCTTCCTCGATCTGATGGGTGGCCCCCACCCGTTGACCTTTCTTGGGTGATTGGTCACCTCTTACTCTTCCGGGATGCCTGGACTACGCACATTCATTGTCCCAGTTCTTTCAGGAGAACGTTTTCGAGGTTTATTCCAACCTCTTTGTGGTCCCCAAGAAAGGTGTTTCTGTTTGCCCAATCTTGGTTCTCGAGTATCTCAGCCAGCATCTTCTGCTTCCCATACCTCTCTGTTCGGTGCTGGCGTCCCTGGTTCATGGGGAATTTTCGTTCCTCTGTGGACATCAAGGATGCCTGCCTCCACATCTCATTGTTCCGGTCATCAGCGGTACCTCCGCTTTGCAGTTCCGGACGGTCATTTTCTATTGTGGCTCTCCATTTCGGTCTGGCCACTTCTCCGCGGACCTTTAACAAAGTCCCGGCGCCTGTGATAGCCCCTTTTATGGACAACAGTTGTCTCCGTGATTCCTTACTTGGATGACCTTCTGATCAGAGTTCCAGTCTTGGTCTCAACCTCCAGACCTTGTCTCTCTTCGGTTGGATGGTCATTCGGGACAAGTCCAACCGCTTTCCTGGGGTTCCAGTTCGACATGGCGTCTGCCCGCTTTCAACTCTGCCGACCAATCGGCTGAATCTCTTATCAAGAGTCCGATGACTTCGGCACCCTGCTACAGTTTCCATTTGCTTTTGCATGGATGTCCTGGGTCGGTTAGCGGCGGCTGTGAAGGCCATGCCATTTGCCCAGTTTCATCACCGACCTCTTCAATTGGTGATTCTCTTCCAGTGGAACAGGTCTCCATTGTCACTTGACAGTCTTGTTGGTCCCTTCTATGGTGGCTTCGTTTCCCCCCTGCTTTTTTCGGGAGTGCTCCTTCCTGCCCCTCCCTGCCAGTCTGTCGGGCTGGGGAGGTGTTTTCAAGGACCGGCCAGTCTGGGGCCTTGGTCTCTCGAGAAGCCCTTTTTCCCCTTCAACATGTTGGGGCCTAGGGCAATCCTTTCTTTGCTTGCTTCTTGGGAAATTCCCTTCTGGGCGGAACTCAGGTTTCCAGCCATCTCAGCCCTTTTCATTCCGGGCGTTTCTGGGATGTGGTCTTTCTCAGCCGGTCCTCAGCCATCCAAGGCAAGTGGTCCCTACATCCGGAGGTGTTTGCAGTGATCTGCAACCTCTGGGGTGCTCCAGGCATGGACCTCTGCACATCTCGCCACAACCAAGCATTCCTCTTTCTTGGTCGGGCTTTGCCCTACCTTATCTGTTTATTGGTCCGGCTTTGCCCTACCTTATCTGTTTCCATCCCTTCCACTCTTTTCGGGGTCCTGAGGAAACTCACAGCAGAGGGCGTTCCCGCCATTCTTGTGGCCCAGACTGGCCACGGCTGGCGTGGTACGTCATCGTGGTCAGGCTCCTGTACTACTTACCTCTACACCTTCCCTATCATCCAGACCTCCTATATCAGGTCTCCTGTGCCACCCCTATTTATCATCTCTGCTTTTGACGGCGTGGCGTTTGAGACAGCTGTTCTGAGGACCTGCGGTTTCTCTTCCCAAGTGGTTCACACCATGCTGAGGGCTCACAAGCCTTCCTCTACAAAGGTTTACCACCATACCTGGCGGTCTTATTTCTGTTTGTGTGAAACTCAGCCTTTTTCTCCGGTCGTGGTTGGCTTTCAGCCGCTTCCATTCTTTGTCAACGTTCTTTGGCGTTCAATTATCATGTCCAAACCTAGTTCAGGGAGTGGCACAAGCTGCCCCTCCTTATCAGTCCCCTTTTTTCCCTTGAGATTTACACTTGGTCTTAGGTGCTCTACAGGATGCCCCTTTTGACCCTCTCAGGGACATTTCTTGCTCTTACCTATGTTAGGAGGGTGTCAGAGCTGGTAGCTCTCTCCTGCCGTTCTCCCTTCCTGGTGGTATACCAGGACAAGTTGTTTTCCGTCCAGGTCCGTCCTTCTTACCTGAGATGGTTTTTTTACTTTTTCATCTCAATGAGAACATCGTCCTACCGTCCTCTTGTCCGGCCCCTTCTCATTCCTGGAAGCGTTTGTTCCACAACCTGGTTGTGGTGAGGGCTGTTCGGACTTATCTCTCAGTCACTTTTTCCTTTCGGCAATGTGACCCCTTTTTTTTGTTTTTCCGGAAGGTCGTTGTATAGGACAACCTGCTTCTACGACCACCATTTTTTGGTGGATTTGGTCTGCTCTTTTTGGGAGCTTACCGCTGCAAGGGGAAGATCCCACCCTTCAGGGGTTTGGCTCATTCCACCAGTTTTTCGGGGCATCCTGAGCCCTCCGCTACGTGGCTTCGGCCATGCTGTTCTGTAAGGCATCCGCATGGTCGTCTTTGTACACTTTCTCAAGGTGCTGGGACATATCCATACCAGGGTACTCTTTATACAGAAGAGACAGAGAAGGCAAGAAAGGAGGAGGAGTGGCCCTATATGTGAAAGATAGCATAAAATCTAACCTAATACAAGTTAGTGAGGCAACCACAGAGTCAATTTGGGTTACGTTGCAGTTTGGTAATCATGCAGTAACCCGTGTAGGTGTGATATACAGACCACCTGGCCAAGTTAAAGAAGTAGATGATCTACTAGTTGAAGAAACATCTAAAATGACAATGAAAGGAGAAGTAATCATTATGGGAGACTTCAATCTTCCGGATATAAACTGGAAAACCAAAATAGCAAGTTCTGCCAGGAGTACAGATATTCTAAATTCCCTACTGGGATTATATCTACAAATGGTTGAGGAGCCAACGCGGAAGGAGGCCATTTTGGATTTGGTATTCACAAATGGGGATTTGGTATATGATGTTATTGTTGGCGAAAGCTTGGGATCTAGTGATCACCAATCAGTGTGGTTTAATATAAGAACAGTGAAGGAGTCACACCACACAAAAACAAAAGTTTTAGATTTTAGAAAAACAGACTTTTCAAAAATGAGATTAGTCATAAATGAGTTCCTATCAGACTGGAACAAATTACATGGAGTTCAGGAGAAATGGGACTACTTAAAAGACGCTTTATTGAAGGCAACAGAAAATTGCACTAGACTTGTCAGTAAAAGCAGAAAAAGGAAGAGACCAATGTGGTACTCAGCAGAAGTGGCCAAAATCATAAAAAACAAAAAACTAGCATTTAGTAATTATAAAACAACCCAGAGCAATGAAGATAGAGAAATCTACAAGACTAGGCAGAAAGAGGCCAAGCAAGTTATAAGAACTTCTAAAGCACAGGCAGAAGAAAAACTAGCTCAGTCTGTGAAAAAAGGGGATAAGACATTCTTCAGATATATAAGTGAAAAAAGGAAATCAAAACAAGGAATAACTAAATTAAAAACAAAGCAAGGAAGGTACGTACAAGAGAATAAGGGGCTAGCCGACTGCCTTAATGAATACTTCTGTTCAGTTTTTACAGAAGAATAAGAAGGAAAAGGACCTCCATTAGAGAGAAAAACTAAGGAATCGTTTGATGCATGTGTCTTTACAGAGGAAGAGGTTCTACGTTTGCCATTTTCTTTCTAAAATGAAGACAAATAAATCACAGGGGCCTGATGGGATACACCCAAAATTATTAAAAGAGTTTAGTGGTGAGCTAGCAAAACCGTTATCATATTTATTTAACCAATCAATGGTAACAGGAGCCGTCCTGGAAGATTGGAAATTAGCAAATGTTGTGCCCATTCACAAGAAAGGTAGTAAGGAGGAATTAAGCAACTATAGGCCAGTAAGTCTGACATCAATAGTGGGGAAATTAATGGAAACCCTACTAAAGTGTAGGATTGTGGAACATCTAAAATCCCATGGATTGCAAGATGAAAAACAACATGGGTTTACTTCAGGGAGATCATGTCAAGCAAATCTTATTGATTTTTTGGACTGGGTGACTAAAATAATAGATGGCAGACGGGCAGTAGACATCGCATATCTAGATTTTAGTAAAGCTTTTGACACTGTCCCACATAGAAGACTTATCAATAAACTACAGTCATTGAGCTTGGACTCCAATATTGTTGAGTGGATTAGGCAGTGGCTGAGTAACAGACAACAGAGGGTTGTAGTCAATGGAGAATATTCAGAGCAAGGTCTTGTCACCAGTGGGATACCTCACGGATCTGTACTGGGACCAATATTGTTTAATATCTTCATTAGCGATATTACAGAAGGTCTCAATGGTAAGGTATGTCTTTTTGCTGATGACACAAAGATATGTAACAGGGTTGATGTTCCTGGAGGGATCCGTCAAATGGAAAAGGATTTAGGCAAACTAGAAGAATGGTCAGAACTCTGGTAACTGAAATTTAATGTGGATAAGTGCAAGATAATGCACCTGGGGCGTAAAAACCCTCAGGCAGAATATAGATTATTTGACACAGCCCTGACCTCAGTATCTGAGGAGAGGGATTTAGGAGTAATTATTTCAGAAGACTTAAAGGTAGGAAGACAATGTAATAGAGCAGCAGGAAATGCTAGCAGAATGCTTGGATGTATAGGAAGAGGTATAAGCAGTAGAAAGAGAGAAGTGCCCATGCCGCTGTACAGAACACTGGTGAGACCTCACTTGGAGTATTGTGCGCAGTACTGGAGGCCATATCTCCAGAAGGATATAGATACTCTAGAGAGAGTTCAAAGAAGAGCTACTAAACTAGTACATGGATTGCAGGATAAAACGTACCAGGAAAGGTTAAAGGACCTTAACATGTATAGCTTGGAAGAAAGAAGAGACAGAGGGGATATGATAGAGACTTTTAAATACATAAAGGGAATCAACATGGTAAAGGAGGAAAGCATATTTAAAAGAAGAAAAACTACCACAAGAGGACATAGTTTTAAATTAGAGGGGCAAAGGTTTAACCTCTTAAGGACGCAGGGCGTATGGATACGCCCTGCATCCCGAGTCCTTAAGGACGCAGGGCATATCCATACGCCCGTGGGAATTCCGGTCCCCACCGCTAGCCGGTTGGGGACCGGAGCCGGATGCCTGCTGAAATCGTTCAGCAGGCATCCCGGCATATCGCCCAGGGGGGTCATTATGCCCCCCCCCCCATGTCGGCGATCGCCGCAGATCGCTGGACAATTCAGTCCAGCGATCTGCGGCGATTCCGGGTCAATCGGGTCTCCAGTGACCCGGTGACCCGGAATTACTGACTGTTCGGGGCTGTCTCTGACGGCCCCGAACAGCCAGAGCCTGCAGGGGTGAGGTGGCACTGGTGCCACCTCACGATCGCTCTGATTCGTCGGCCGGATTACCGGCCGACCAATCAGGGCACCTGCTGCGGGCGTCACTCCCGCACCCACTCCGCCCCTCTTCCGGAGGGCGTGAGCGGGTGCGGGAAGACGACCCCGGGTGCTGGGGACCCTGATCCCCGGCGCCCATGTTGGGATCGGGGCCCCAGGAGCTACGGCGGCGGCGAGGGACAGCCTGCGATGGAGCAGCAGCAGGAGGTGAGTTACAGCCTCCTGCTGTAGCTTAGCAACAGCTCCCAGCATGCAAAAAGGGCATGCTGGGAGCTGTAGTTATGCAACAGCAGGAGGCACACCACCACAACTCCCAGCATTCCCTTATGGGCATGCTGGGACTTATGGTTTTGCAACAGCTGGAGGCACATTTTTTCTATGGAAAAGTGTACCTTCAGCTGTTGTATAACTACAACTCCCAGCTTGCACAAACAGCTAAAGTGCATGCTGGGAGTTGTAGTGGTGCATCTGCTGGTTGCATAACTACAACTCCCAGCATGCCCGTTGGCTGTCGGTGACTGCTGAGAGTTGTAGTTTTGCAACAGCTGAAGGCACACTGGTTGTGAAACCCATTTATTTTTTTTTTTACCTAACTCAGTGTTTCACGACCGGTGTGCCTCCAGCTGTTGCAAACTACAACTCCTAGCAGTCACCTTACACCATGCACCGTACATGCTGGGAGTTGTAGTTTTGCAACAGCTGGATGCACACTGGTTTTGAAACACTGAGTAAGGTCACAAACTCAGTGATACATAACCAGTGTGCCTACAGCTGTTGCAAAACTAAAACTCTCAGCATGTACAGTCTGTCAGCGCATGCTGGGAGTTGTAGTTTTGCAACAGCTGGATGTCCCCCCCAATGTGAACGTACAGGGTACACTCACATGGGCGGAGGATTACAGTGAGTATCGGGCTGCAAGTTTGAGCTGCAGCAAATTTTCTGCAACAGCTCAAACTGCCAGCGAGAAACTACTGTGAACCCCCGCCCGTGCGACTGTACCCTAAAAACACTACACTACACTAACACAAAGTAAAATAAAAAGTAAAAAACACTACATATACACATACCCCTACACAGCCCCCCTCCCCTCCCCAATAAAAATGAAAAACGTCTGGTACGCCACGGTTTCCAAAACGGAGCCTCCAGCTGTTGCAAAACAACAACTCCCAGTATTGTCGGACAGCCGTTGACTGTCCAGGCATGCTGGGAGTTTTGCAACAGCTGGAGGCACCCTGTTTGGGAATCACTGGCGTAGAATACCCCTATGTCCACCCCTATGCAATCCCTAATTTAGGCCTCAAATGCGCATGGCGCTCTCACTTTGGAGCCCTGTCGTATTTCAAGGCAACAGTTAAGGGTCACATATGGGGTATCGCCGTACTCGGGAGAAATTGGGCTTCAAATTTTGGGGAGTATTTTCTGCTTTTACCCTTTTTAAAAATGTAAACTTTTTGGAAAAAGAAGCATTTTAGGTAAAACATTTTTTTATTTTTTTTACATATGCAATAGTCGGGAAACGCCTGTAGGGTATTAAGGTTCACTTAACCCCTTGTTACCTTCCCCGAGGGCTCTAGTTTACAAAATGGTATGCCATGTGTTTTTTTTTGCGGTCCTGGCACCATAGGGGCTTCCTAAATGCGGCATGCCCCCAGAGCAAAATTTGCTTTCAAAAAGCCAAATGTGACTCCTTCTCTTCTGAGACCTGTAGTGCGCCAACAGAGCACTTTTCACCCCCATATGGGGTGTTTTCTGAATTGGGAGAAATTGGGCTTCAAATTTTGGGGGGTATTTTCTGCTTTAACCCTTTGTATAAATGTAATTTTTTTGGGGGAAACCAAGCATTTTAGGTAAATTTTTTTATTTTTTTTACATATGCAAAAGTCATGAAACACCTGTAGAGTATTAAGGTTCACTTTACCCCTTGTTACGTTCCCCGAGGGGTCTAGTTTCCAAAATGGTATGCCATGTGTTTTTTTTGCTGTCCTGGCACCATAGGGGCTTCCTAAATGCGGCATGCCCCCAGAGCAAAATTTCCTTCAAAAAAGCCAAATGTGACTCCTTCTCTTCTGAGACCTGTAGTGCGCCAGCAGAGCACTTTTCACCCCCATATGGGGTGTTTTCTGAATCGGGAGAAATTGGGCTTCAAATTTTGGGGGGTATTTTCTGCTATTACCCTTTTTAAAAATGTAAAACTTTAGGGAAACCAAGCATTTTAGGTAAACATTTTTTTTATTTATGCCATGTGTTTTTTTTTTTTGCTGTTCTGGCACCATAGGGGCTTCCTAAAGGTGACATGCCCCCATAAACCATTTGACGCTCCTTCCCTTCTGAGCCCTCTACTGCGCCCGCCGAACACTTTACATACACATATGAGGTATGTGCTTACTCGAGAGAAATTGGGTTTCAAATACAAGTAAAAATTTTCTCCTTTTTACCCCTTGCAAAAATTCAAAAATTGGGTCTACAAGAAAATGCGAGTGTAAAAAATGAAGATTGTGAATTTTCTCCTTCACTTTGCTGCTATTCCTGTGAAACCCGTAAAGGGTTAAAACGCTTACTGAATGTCATTTTGAATACTTTCGGGGGTGCAGTTTTTATAATGGGGTCATTTATGAGGTATTTCTAATATGAAGACCCTTCAAATCCACTTGAAACCTGAACTGGTCCCTGAAAAAAAGCGAGTTTCAAAATTTTGTGAAAAATTGGAAAATTGCTGCGGAACTTTGAAGCCCTCTGGTGTCTTCCAAAAGTAAAAACTCATCAATTTTATGATGCAAACATAAAGTAGACATATTGTATATGTGAATAAAAAAAAATATTTGGAATATCCATTTTCCTTACAAGCAGAGAGCTTCAAAGTTAGAAAAATGCAAAATTTTCAAATTTTTCATCAAATTTGGGGATTTTTCACCAAGAAAGGATGCAAGTTATCAAAAAATTTTACCACTACGTTAAAGCAGAATATGTCACGAAAAAACAATCTCGGAATCAGAATGATAACTAAAAGCATTCCAAAGTTATTAATGTTTAAAGTGACAGTGGTCAGATTTGCAAAAAATGGCCGAGTCCTTAAGGTGAAAAAGGGCTCAGTCCTTAAGGGGTTAAAAGTAATATCAGGAAGTGTTACTTTACTGAGAGAGTAGTGGATGCATGGAATAGCCTTCCTGCAGAAGTGGTCGCTGCAAATACAGTGAAGGAGTTTAAACATGCATGGAATAAGCATAAGGCTATCCTTCATATAAGATAGGGCCAGGGACTATTCATAGTATTCAGATTATTGGGCAGACTAGATGGGCCAAATGGTTCTTATCTGCCGACACATTCTATGTCTATGCTATGTTTCTATGATACCAGATTCATGCCTTCGCATCGGTTGATGCTACTCTGAGCTGTAAGATGTTGCAGACAGCGGTGGTCCAACCGTCCACCTGTCTGATTCCTTACCCACCCAAGGGACGGCTTTGGTATGTCCCATGGTCTGTGTCCCCCAATGAAGCCGATAGAGAAAAGGAGATTTTTTATGCTTACTGTAAAATCTCTTTCTCGAAGGATCCATTGGAGGACACAGCTCCCCCTCTTTTTTCTGGTGTTCCTATTTCAGTTATCTGTCCGAAGGTGTGTTCAGTTGCCTTTTCTTCTGATTGCTCGGACAGTTTGTGGTTTTCTCTTGACCTGTTGGTCTTCTCCTATTGCTCTGGGACTAAAACTGATTACCTCAGGTGCCTTTGGGTGGGTATACCCTGCTGGGAGGAGCTGACTTCTCTTGTTGCCATAGTGTCGAACCTCCTAGTGACAGCAGCATACACTTCATGGTCTGTGTCCCCCAATGGATCCTTTGAGAAAGAGATTTTAGGGTAAGCATAAAAAATCTCCTTTTTACGATGCGGATCCCGCAGTTACCCGACCCACAGTGTGCCTACAGCTGTTGCCCCAGCTCACTTCGACCCCTGGCCTGCTCTCATCGGCAATCTGCCATTCTGAGCAGCCACACAGGGGCCTGCGAGTCGCTGAGTACATTGCAGTGTACTCAGACATCGCAGTGTCTGAGTACACATCAGACTTTTTGATAGCTTTTTAGTTTACATTTTTTTGGGGTATGATGATTGCCACATATACAGCTTAAATTATCAAATTATATGAGGATCCTAAATTGTTTTAGCTAAAAGGGGTACTCCGGTGAAAAACTATTTATTTTTTTTAAATCAACTTGTGCCGGAAAGTTAAGCAGATTTGTAAATTACTTCTATTAAAAAATCTTAATCCTTCCTGTACTTATTAGCTGCTGAATACTACAGTGGAAATTATTTTCCGTTTGAAACACAGAGCTGTCTGCTGATATCATGAGCACAGTGCTCTCTGCTGACATCTCTGTCCATTTTAGGAACTGAACTGAAATCCCCATAGCAAACATATGCTGCTCTGGACAGTTCCTAAAATGGACAGAGATGTCAGCAGAGAGCACTGTACTCATGATGTCAGCAGACAGCTCTGTGTTTCAAAAAGAAAAGAATTTCAGCTGTAGTATTCAGCAGCTAATAAGTACAGGAAGGAATAAGATTTTTTTAATAGAAGTAATCTACAAATCTGTTTAACTTTCTGGCACCAGTTGATAAAAAAAAAAAAAAAAAAACGCTTTTCACCGGAGTACCCCTTTAACCCCTTAAGGACCAAGGGCGTACAGGTATGCCTTGGTCCTGCTCTCCTGATATAACGCGGATATAACCGCATCATATCACAGCGGGCCCAGCGTCATAGTGAAGCCGGGACCAGCCTCTAATAGCGCGCAGCGCCGATCGCGGCGCCGCGCGCTATTAACCCTTTAGTCGCGCGCTCAGAGCTGAGCCGCGCGGCTAAAAGTGAAACCGAAAGTGGCCGGCTAGCTCAGTCGGGCTGTTCGGGATAGCCGCGGCTAATCGCAGCATCCCGAACAGCTGACAGGACAGCGGGAGGGCAACTACCTGCCTCCTCGCTGTCCGATCGCCGAATGACTGCTCAGTGCCTGAGAGAGGCCTGAGCAGTCATGCGGCAGAATCGTTGATCACTGGTTTCTTATGAGAAACCAGTGATCAGCATAGAAGATCAGTGTGTGCAGTGTTATAGGTCCCTATGGGACCTATAACACTGCAAAAAAAAGTGAAAAGAAAAAGTGAATAAAGATCATTTAACTCCTCCCCTATTAAAAGTTTGAATCACCCCCCCTTTTCCAGTTAAAAAAAACACAGTGTAAATAAAAATAAAAATAAACATAAATGGTATCACCGCGTGCAGAAATGTCCGATTTATAAAAATATATCATTAATTAAACCGCTCGGTCAATGGCGTGCGCGCAAAAAAATTCCAATCAATCAATAAGTCCTATCAATGCAAAAATGGTACCGTTAAAAACTTCAGATCACGGCGCAAAAAATGAGCCCTCATACCGCCCCATACACGGAAAAATAAAAAAGTTATAGGGGTCAGAAGATGACAATTTTAAACGTATTAATTTTCCTGCATGATTTTTTCCAGAAGTCCGACAAAATCAAACCTATATAAGTAGGGTATCATTTCAATCGTATGGACCTACAGAATAAAGATAAGGTGTAATTTTTACCGAAAAATGTACTACGTAGAAACGGAAGCCCCCAAAAGTTACAAAACGGCGTTTTTTTTTTTTTTTCAATTTTGTCGCACAATGATTTTTTTCCGTTTCACCATATTTTTTTGGGCAAGGAGCAAAAAACGAAAATGCAAAAACGGAAAACCCCCCGGTCCTTAAGGGGTTAAGTACAGGGCTCACAATGATCATGCAGACCCTAAAATGCATCCATATTGCCCTCTTTAGAAAAGCTGTAACTTTGAATTGTCTTTAGTGGATTGTCATTGCTCAGTTAATGTCCTTAAAGTCTTGTACAGTATTTCATTGACAACTTTCAATAGAATGTGTCTTTAAATCTTCGAGTTCAATCATCATATATTGAGTAAAAAGTGCTCCATGGTGCTTCTTTCTATTGTACAGACATTGCTTAGTAGCAATGAGTTTAAATGGCCACAAAGAATATACACTACTGTTAACTTTCTGCTATTCTAACCAAACTCACTCAGTCATTGAATGTTAATAAAGGTTTTAATAACCCAATGGCTAGACTTGCTTTTCAAATAAAGAGCTGTGACCTTTAAATAAATTAAATACTCCATTGTTTTATCTCTCCCTTCCATAGTTCGCTATACTTTGCATACAAAGTGAAGGTTTTATATTTCGAAATTATGTACATAGCTACTGAACAAAGGACAGCAAGATATAAAGTAGAAAATACAGCAGAAGATGTGCCTGAGACACCATCAAATATATTTTGCTCTTTATTGATGTAGATGATCCTAGTATTTCTCAGAAGCTTCAAACTAATAAAAATAAATTTATAGTCTAACATCATTTTAGTGCAAGTGACCATGATTTTGTGTAGAATTTATGTTTTATTTACTCCAGAAAGTGAAATTTGTTTGTTACAAGTGTAATCTAAAAAGGAATTGAATTTTATGTATAGCTGTAGAACCAGGATTTCATTTTCTTGGCCACCTTCTATGCAGCAGTAAATATGTAAACTCTCACTCATAAGAAATCTGTGTCACATGACTAACAGAGATCTAATGCAAATAGGTACACCAACATACATATTTTTTTTTTATTTATTTTTTTTTTACTGGGAAAGTAAAATACACTTGCCATCCAGGAATCTATCAGTCTCTTAGTATCAGGCAAGATATCTAAGCGAGATTCACACAATCTTAACATTTTTGGTGTGTATTTATGTTGTTGCGCCGATTTTCATCATTTTATTTTGAGGCCCCATTTACATTAATTGTAAGATGTCTGATCGCAGGGGACCCACCACTGGGACCCCCCGCAATCTCCCTGCAGCACCCTGCATTCGTTTTAGAATGCTTGCTGTGGCGCTGGAGGTTCGTGACATCATAGACTTGCATAGAAGGGGCATGGTGTTACAAGGGAGCGTGGCCGTGACATCATGAGCCTCCATTGCCGAATCGTTAGTCATCCAGCTCGTGGCAAAGTTAGCTCTGTGCACCAGATGACTGGGGTGCTGCAGTAGAGGTCACAGGGGGGTCCCAGCTGCAGGACCCCTGCGATCAGACACTTTATATGATCAATATTTAGTATCTACATTAAAGCCATATAGCAGTAAAAGAGCAAACCCAAACCTTGGATATGATGTAGTACTCTCTTTAACAGTATTTTTTCTTCTTTTTAGTAATTTTATCCTTTTTTTTTTTTTACCATATCCTAACATTTCACATACATAGAGCAGGCTTCCCAAGTGGGTACAGTAACATGGTACAACTGTAACGGCAGGAGGGAAAAAATTCTTAAGTTATTGCAGGATCATTTTATAGACCAGTGTGTGGAGGATCCAACAAGAAGTGATGCTAGCCTATAGGCATGCTGGGTATGGTGGCAAATAGGTAGCTGAGCATGTTAACATACAGAGCAGATATAACATTGCAGGAAAATAGGAATATAGCTGGATTTATATGTTCATTCAGCTCATGGAAAACCACTTCAATAAAATATGTAAAAGGTAGCAAAAGCAGCAAAACACACACACAATGGCCCTTATTTACTAAGAGTGGAGTGTAGGCTTTGTGGGTTTTAATTCCCTACAATTTATTTTCCACGGTATTTACTAAGGTTTCCCTACATTTTCCACTTTCCCTACACTTTGATTTTTTTTTACACATGCTCTGATCTGTAGGGTTTTCTTCAGCTCAAATCCACCACATTTTACGTGGAAATCTTAGTAAATATGTTGGGTTTTTGTGAAAATGTCAGGGACACGTCCCTTTTTGATGGCCACACCCCCTTTTCACGTTTTCTTAGCAAAATGGAGAGTTAGTCAGGGTTTTTTTGATTCTGACGCAAATTCTGGCGCAAAATCTGTCGCAGACAGAAATTCTGGCGCAATGCGACAGAATTCGGCGCACAACCCGACAAAACATGTCAGGTTTGCAATAGTAAATGAGGGCCAATATACATATAAATACAATAAAAATCCGAATGAAAGGCACTGCTACTTCCAGGTGTGTGGTGATGCGGAATCCCTATTCAGAGACAATGGCCGTGGGTGGTGCACAACTCTCTCGGAAAATATAGGTTCATACAATGCAGTCACAACAGAGCAGGTGTTGAAAGAGGGCAACTCACCACGTTAGTAGTTTGAAACAGATGGCTTTATTCTTTAGACATCGGTGCAGATATGAGGCAGCACTTCGCTTCGCAGGGCGGACGCCAGCCTTGTTCAGGAAGAAGGTGGTAACAATTGTTTTGCGCCTGTCCGCTTCAATAGACCATCCCACCTATCCCGTGAGTGTCAGCTCACTTCTGCTGACATCATCCACGGGGAGGTGCTTCAACAAGAGTAAGTGTATTAAAAACATATACTAAGGTTAAAATACAAGAACCATAGCATACAATGCTACAAGAAAACCCTGAGATCGATTCTGTCATTCATTCCAGGTTGCTCTTGTGCTCTGGTTTTTAGAATCCATTTTGCTTCGATCTCTCTTAGTAGTTTTAGATTGTCTCGCCCTTTTTCTGGTGTTATTCTTTTTATTACCATAAATTTTAGTACACTGCTGTCACTATTGTGTGCCATTTTTACATGTTCTATTAGCCGTGGGGAGCCTTTTCCTGAGCAGATGGACCATACATGCTCCCGGAAATGTGTATTTAATGCTCTCACGGTGCTCCCTATGTAGAACCGGCTACAAGGACATGTAATCGCATAGACCACGTAACTAGTCCTGCAACATATAAATTCGGTGATATCTTTTAAATGTCCGCCTAGCTGTATCTGTTTACCTGCACAGAAAAAGGAACACCATTTGCACCTGCCGCATTTAAAGTTCCCGGTCGGAGAGCTATTGTCTAACCATGTTTCTTTTTTCTTTTCACTGAATTTGCTAGACACTAGTTCATCTTTTAAGTTTTTTGTTCTTTTAAATGCGACTACGGGTTTTTGGAGTCTGACATTGCCCATAGAAGGGTCTCTTTCAATCAGACTCCAGTTAGACTGAATAGACTGTTTAATGGCATCTGCCATAGGACTAAACTTAAATGTGAACGCGAACTTAACGTTCTTGCCAACACTAGTATTTTTCCGGGCAGCTTTTTTCCTTGACTCGAGCAACATCTTACGGTTAGTTTTGTGTGCTTTTTCAAAAGCTAGCTGTAACACATCAGGGGGATACCCTCTATTTTTCAGCCTTATGGTGAGTTCATTTGCCTGCGCTAGGAAATGCTCATCCGAGCTATTAATCCTGCGCAGCCTTAAATATTGCCCATATGGAATTGCATTCCTGGTATGCCCAGGGTGGTAGCTGGAGAAATGCAAATATGAATTTGAGGCCGTAGCCTTTCTATAGCCTTTTGTGACTAGCATTCCATCCTCCACAACCACCTGCACATCCAGGAATTCCAATTCGAACTGAGAGTTCCTCATATGATAACGAAGAAGACACGTTTGTTGGAGGTAACAGATCCAGGTTTTCGCCCCGTTAACCCCGGGCAGAAGCTTGGACCTGTTTCAAGGAAAGGGTCCTTGCCGACATGCGAGCCTTAGTCTATCCCCGGGCCTCCCCCCAATCTTAGTACTGACGAGCTGCAAGCTCTAAAATGGTTGAAATCCCAAAAGGATTTGCTTATCATAAAAAAATGCGGATAAGGGGGGCAGTGCAGTGGTATTATGAAAAACGTACTATGTGACCAAGGCCATGCGCCAACTAGGGGATCCCTTAACATACGACAAGTTAACATCAAATCCTTTGGAAAAGCTGAAGTCCAAACTTCAGACTTTCCTTAGGCGACAGGTCGAGATCGGTATTCTATCAGAAAAAAACGCAGAAAAATTATTTCCAACAATGCCTAAAGAGGCTTGTTGGTATTTCCTTCCAAAAATTCACAAGACTCTTGAGGCTCCGCCCGGGAGACCCATCGTCTCTGGGGTGGAGTCTCTTACAGTGTCATTTTCGAAATATATCGACTGGCTTCTTCGGCCCCTTCTTAAAGAGATTCCAGCTCTGGTCCTTGATACCAATGATTTATTGTCTGCACTCAGTGCCCTCTCCTGGCAAGATGGCTTCATCCTCACTTCCATTGATGCGGAAAGTTTATACACTAGGATCCCCCAGAGGGAGGGCGCTGAGTGCATACGACAAATCTTGGTACAACATGAAAAAAATACTAACCTTACATTTTTTGTAGTTGACACTTTGCTGTTCATCATTGAAAATAATGTTTTCAATTTCGGGGAGCAATGGTTTAGGCAAAAAGAGGGTACATGTGATGGGTACCCCCGTCGCATGTACCCTCGCTAACCTTTTCTTGGCTTGCTTTGAGCAATCATATGTTTTTTCGTTATCAAACACATACCTGAGGTACATTCGCTGTTACCTCAGGTATGTGGATGATATTTTTATGCTATGGAATGGCACAGGAGAGGATTTTACCAAATTCGTAGAATATTTAAAACATAATAGCATGAATATGAAATTCACCTTTAAATGGGACACAAAAGAATTGGAATTCCTGGATGTGCAGGTGGTGGTGGAGAATGGAATGCTAGTCACAAAAGGCTATAGAAAGGCTATGGCCTCAAATTCATATTTGCATTTCTCCAGCTACCACCCTGCGCATACCAGAAATGCAATTCCATATGGGCAATATTTAAGGCTGCGCAGGATTAATAGCTCGGATGAGCATTTCCTAGCGCAGGCAAATGAACTCACCATAAGGCTGAAAAATAGAGGGTATCCCCCTGATGTGTTACAGCTAGCTTTTGAAAAAGCACACAAAACTAACCGTAAGATGTTGCTCGAGTCGAGGAAAAAAGCTGCCCGGAAAAAGACTAGTGTTGGCAAGAACGTTAAGTTCGCGTTCACATTTAAGTTTAGTCCTATGGCAGATGCCATTAAACAGTCTATTCAGTCTAACTGGAGTCTGATTGAAAGAGACCCTTCTATGGGCAATGTCAGACTCCAAAAACCCGTAGTCGCATTTAAAAGAACAAAAAACTTAAAAGATGAACTAGTGTCTAGCAAATTCAGTGAAAAGAAAAAAGAAACATGGTCAGACAAAAGCTCCCCGACCAGGAACTTTAAATGCGACAGGTGCAAATTGTGTTCTTTTTTCTGTGCAGGTAAACAGATATAGCTAGGTGGACATTTAAAAGATATCACCAAATTTATATGTTGCAGGACTAGTTACGTGGTCTATGCGATTACATGTCCTTGTAGCTGGTTCTATATAGGGAGCACTGTGAGAGCATTAAATACACCTTTCCGGGAGCATGTATTGTCCACCTGCTCAGGAAAAGGTTCCCCATGGCTAATAGAATATGTAAAAATGGCTCACAATAGTGACAGCAGTGTACTAAAAATTATGGAAATAAAAAGAACAACACCAGAAAAAGGGCGAGACAACCTAAAACTACTAAGAGAAATCGAAGCAAAATGGATTCTAAAAACCAGAGCACAAGAGCAACCTGGAATGAATGACAGAATCAATCTCGGGGTTTTCTTGTAACATTGTATGCTATGGTTCTTGTATTTTAACGTTAGTATATGTTTTTAATGCACTTACTCTTGTTGAAGCACCTCACCGTGGATGATGTCAGCAGAAGTTCACGTACATAGCTGACACTCACGGGATAGGTGGGATGGTCTGTTGAAGCGCACATGCGCGAAACAATTGTTACCACCTTCTTCCTGAACAAGGCTGGCGTCCGCCCTGCGAGGCGAAGTGCTGCAACATACCTGCACCGATGTCTAAAGAATAAAGCCGTCTGTTTCAAACGTGGTGAGTTGCCCTCTTTCAACACCTGCTCTGTTGTGAATACATATACATACACAATGACATGAATGTGGCTAAAGAAAGCAATACTAATCCCATAAGGTTCTTTAGCTCTGTAAATATAAATAAAGATAGAAGAGTCAATGTGGGCCAGACCAGTGCTTATAACACATCAGGAAATGTACTGAACTGGATAAATGTAGGTATGGAAGTAATGTACATATAGAGTATAGATGGAGCACTCACCACTTAGAGTATTCTTACTTCTTTATTGTAGAAAATACATACAGTTATAAGGCACAGCAGGGAGGTATAGAAAGAGGGCAGGGAATGTGGTCTTGCAACAGCCATATTGCACCAAATAGCTCTTCTTCTAGCCTGAGTGGTGAACAGAAGTAGAGAGGGAGGTATTGCCTTGAGTAATTAACCCATTGATCAGCCAATGAACTAGCAAGTGGCCCTGGTCACATTATAATTGAGCCATGTAATAAACCCTTCAAACAAGCACCAATCAAGTAGATAAGGTCCAGGTCTACCCATGTAATACCACACTTGACAATATCTCTCTTATTGTTATTGACTGTGGCACCTGGAAGACATCTAACACCATTCAGAATATCCATATATTGTCCTAAAGCAATATCTCTACTGGGTATAATCATCAATAGGAAGATGTTTTCTCTTGTTTGTTCCACCAACTGCACCTGGCTTGAATGTAATAGACATGAATGGAGGGGGCGTGGCGTGACGTCACGTCCCCAGTTCCGGAAACCCGGAGGTTTCCGAAACTGGAGACGCAGCTCCTGCATAGAATGCGGGTGCTGCAGGGAGATTGCATGGGTCCCCAGCATCGGGCCCCCCACGATCAGACATGCTATCCCCAATCCTTTGGATAGAGGATAAAATGTTTTTGCCCGGAATACCCCTTTAAGATATTTTAATAGAAGTAATTTACAAATCTGTTTAACTTTCTGGTACCAGTTGATTTAAAAAAAAAAAGTTTTCCGCTAGAATACCCCTTTAGGGACAAAAAAGGTCTTACAATTACATAAGTACAACCTCAGGTGAACAACACATGGCAGATTTTCCCATGTCCTTTATTTATTTAACAAAACTCATTTATTTAACAAGTCAAAATGAAGAAACAGTGTGTGACAAATTAAGTACACTCTTATTGTTTAAATAAAAAAATTAAGAGAAAGTAGTAGCCAGGTATTGCCCACTTAGCAATTGCTTATCAGGCTAGTCCAGGAGGTGTCACTATGTCAGTGATAGCTGCTTTAAGAATGCAAGGCAGCACTTCTCAGGGAGGGAATGGAGAGAGGTGCCTCATATTCACATAAGTGCTTAGCGTCGCCACCAGCTCAGCTTAGCGTCGCCACTAGCTGTTGGAGACCTTCCAATGAGGAAGGTCTCCAACAGCATCAGCCAATGTTACCTGGTGCTGACCGAGGATGTGTCAGCCTCCGTATTGGATGATGAAAAATTGGTGACAATGCTCAGCTTGTTATGAAAATGTATTTCAAGTGAGGATAAGGCAGCTCTGTTTGGCCACCCCCTCCTAGAGAAGTTCTGCCCTACACTGCTGTCCCCTGATAAAGTACCATCCTAGACCTATGCCTTGTTGGCCTAGTAAAAAATAACAGGCTGGGTACACCCTGTGTGCTGCCGCTGTTATTTGGCAGTTAAAATATCTAAACAGGTTTGTGACAAGCAGTAAAGCTCCTTTAGGAAGCTTACTGGGACTTGGAGGTGGTAGCTGAGGAGTATTTACAGAAGGCACTGGCACTTCTTACAGATCAAGGTTGTCAGGTAAAGAGCAGTTTCTACAGCCACCACCACAATAAATGTTGGTCGGGTTCATCTACCTGGTAACAGGTGCCAAAATGATACAGGTAGTGTCAGGAGGGTTAAAGGGGTTCTCCGGTGTTTAGACATCTTATCCCCTATCCAAAGGATAGGGGACAAGATGCCTGATCGAGGGAGTCCCGCCGCTGGGGACCCCTGTGATCTTGCACGCGGCACCCCGTTTGTAATCAGTCCCCGGAGCGTGTTCGCTCCGGGACTGATTACCGGCGACTACATGGCGGGCGGCGTGTGACGTCACTCGCTCAGGCATGCGTGACTCCCTTGATCAGGCATCTGATCCCCTATCTTTTGGATAGAGGTTAAGATGTCTAAGCACCGGAGTACCCCTTTAAGGCACAGGGTGTGTGTTAATATAAGGCACTAAAAGCTCTGGCAACCTACATCTGCCAAGTGCAGAAGCTAGACCCCCCCACATGCCTGCTTTATGGAATACTCTACTGTTCCTAATTACTTCTGCCATGGACATTAATAGATTCTTTACCCACTCTGTGTAATATATATTTCTCTAACATTGTTTTTACTTAAGGGTTAATAAATTCTTAACCAGTTAAGGACTTAAGGCGTATGGGTACGCATTTGCATCCTGGTTGTTAAGAACGCAAGATGTACCTGTACTGTTACCGCTGTTTGAAGCACGCTCACAAGCTGAGCTTGCTTCATATACGGTGAGTCCTGACTGCCGGACATCGTCGATCAGGCCAATACCTGGCATTAACCCTTTAGACACCACAATGAAAGTTCATTGCAGAGTCTGAAATGCAGTGTAGCGGATCTGATCGGGACCATCGTGGTGAAATTGTGATGTCCCAATCAGCTGGGAGGACAGTGGGAGGGCCCTTATTTGCCTCCTCACCATCCGATCGGTGCTCTGCCAGCCATGCACCAAAATTAGTATGCTGAAAATTGCTTCTGACCCCTTTAACGTTTTTATTTTTCCACATACGGGGTTATGTAAGGACTCATTGTTTGTGCTTTGGTCTGTAGTTTTAATTGGTAACATTTTTGTTTAGAAGGGACTTTTTAATCGCTTTTTCTTAATTCTTTTTATGGCATATGAAGTGGACTTTGGTATTTATTATTTTTTTTTTTTTACATGTAAGCCATTAACCATGCGGTTTAACTAACCATCTATTTTAATTGCTCGGACATTTACCATGTGGCGTACCACATATGTTTCTATTTATTTTTTATTACATTATTTTATTTAAAAATGGGAAAAGGGAGATGATTCAAACTTTTATTAGGGAAGGTAATCCTTCTTTATTAACTTTTTTTTACACTTCTTACTTTTTTTTAGGGACATACACTGTTTAATGCTCAGCCTGCAGAGGCTGCTGGGACATCAGAGCAACAATCTGATGGCGAGGAGGCAGGTAAGAGCCCTCCTGCCATCCATTCAGCTGACCCGCAATTTTGCCATGGATGTCCTGATCAGCTGTGGGTCCTGGCTGCTGATAGCCACCGGGACCCATTGGATATGAAGCATGCTCAGCTCGTGAGCATGCTTCAAACTATGGTACTGGGACTAGGGCGTACAGGTACACCCTTGGTCCTTAACCCCTTAAGGACGCAGCTAATTTTGGCCTTAAGGACTCAGACAATTTAATTTTTACGTTTTAATTTTTTCCTCCTCGCGTTCTAAAAATCATAACTCTTTTATATTTTCATCCACAGACTATTATGAGGGCTTGTTTTTTGCGCGACCAGTTGTCCTTTGTAATGACATAACTCATTATATCATAAAATGTACGGCGCAACCAAAAAACACTATTTTTGTGGGGAAATTAAAACGAAAAACGCAATTTTGCTAATTTTGGAAGGTTTAGTTTTCACGCCGTACAATTTACGGTACAAATGATGTGTGTTCTTTATTCTGAGGGTCAATACGATTAAAATGATACCCATTATTACATACTTTTCTATTATTGTTGTGCTTTAAAAAAATCACAAACTTTTTAACCAAATTAGTACGTTTATAATCCCTTTATTTTGATGACCTATAACTTTTTTATTTTTCCGTATAAGCGGCGGTGTGAGGGCTCATTTTTTGCGCCATGATCTGTACTTTTTTTTGATACCACATTTGCATATAAAAAACTTTTAATACATTTTTATAAAAAAAATTTTCATAAAATGTATTAAAAAAGTAGCAATTTTTGACTTTTTTTTTTTTTAAGTTCACGCCGTTCACTGTACGGGATCATTAATATTTTATTTTATTAGTTCGGACATTTACGCATGCGGTGATACCAAATATGTCTAAAAAATTAATTTTTTACGCTTTTTGGGGGTAAAATAGGAAAAAACGGACGTTTTACTTTTTTATTGGGGGAGGGGATTTTTCACTTTTTTTTTATTTTTACATTTTTTTACATTTTTTTTTACACTTGAATAGTCCCCATAGGGGACTATTCATAGCAATACCATGATTGCTAATACTGATCTGTTCTATGTATAGGACATAGAACAGATCAGTGTTATTGGCTATCTTCTGTTCTGGTCTGCTCGATCACAGACCAGAGCAGAAGACGCCGGGAGCCAGAAGCAGGAAGGTGAGGGGACCTCCGTGCGGCGTTCTGAATGATCGGATCCCCGCAGCAGAGCTGCTGGCGATCCGATCGTTCATTTAAATCGCGCACTGCCGCAGATGCGGGATCTGTCTTGATCCCGGCACCTGAGGGGTTAATGGCGGACGCCCGCGAGATCGCAGGCGTCGGCCATTGCCGGCGGGTCCCTGGCTGCGATCAGCAGCCGGGATCAGCCGCGCATGACACGGGCATCGCTCCGATGCCCGCGGTTATGCACAGGACGTAAATGTACATCCTGGTGCGTTAAGTACCACCGCACCAGGACGTACATTTACGTCCTGCGTCCTTAAGGGGTTAAGTACCATGACACAAGGGCGTATCTGTACGCCATTCAACCTTAAGAGGTTAAATTAGTATAACGTGGCACGTAGTAGTAACGGAAGCATGCAGTATTAGTTTTCTAAATTGTCACCAAGGGCTCCAAGGTGAAAGAAAAAAAAAATGGAATGCGCCTTTGAAAGTTAAGCTCAGCTGCTTTATACAGCTCAGTAATATCTACAGTGAAATAAGTTGATTTCTCAAACAATCTTCTTAATCTATATTTGATAAACAAAGTGTACATATTAGGTATCCTCGTAATGTAAGAAGTAGAATAATTATTATGTGTGAAAAGAAACTTGTTTAAGATGATACATTTTCTAAAAATATTAGAATTTTTGTAAATGAAGTCACTTACGTGGAGCTGGAACATGCATTGCCAGTAAATATAGCACATATATTGGTTATTGTCACACACAGGAGAAGTAGGTTAGTGTAAAATAAGATTAGTTTGACTTGTTAATAATTGCATGCATGTGATCAATATTTGCGTAAAAGGATATTTCTAATGTTGGCCATTTTAGAAAAAAACATATACACAGTATAACAAAACCTCTGTATTCAACATTTGCCTACATATTAAGTACTCCCAATTTGGAAGTAGCTGAAGCTGACATATTCAGTATATAAATATGGCAGTTTTATGTTTGCCTTAGCACAACCAAGAAAGGTTAGCAGGCTTCTGATCATGCCACTGTCCTGGCAGAGGGTGCATTGAAAAAAAAAAAAAAAGTTGTTTACTTACCAGGCCTGCTCTACTGCTACTGCTAGTTTCCCATGTTCCCTCTCTTCACCTATTCTTCACTACTACTGCTAAAGTTCGGTGCTGAATTGTATGCTCATTGGCTGATCTCTGTACTGTCTGTGCTACGCTAATATTTCCTCGTACATCAGCAGTCAGGGCAACAAAAAACACCTCCTGTTCAGATAACTCTGATGGGGACAACTACACTATAAGGCTTTGCAGCTTTTATATATTTCTAGTTAAACACTTTTAATAAGGTTTTTCACAAGATTTTGTAAAGTGTCTATACAAATTTGTGGCCATTCAGCAATGAAAGATTTTTGTTTGGCTAAGAAGCTCTGGCTTGCAAAAAGCAGTTCAATCATCCCAAATGTTTTTGATGTGCTGCAGAACCAAGCACAGGGCTTCATACATGTTATTTAGCTCCTCCATACCAAACACATAAAACTATGGTCGGCATTTGTTAAGTTTTCACTCCAAAAAATTACCTAGTATTTATGAAAATTTATAATATATTTTTTTTTAACTTTGCACTATGCTTGCTTGGTTGGTTGTTTGCTTGCGGTGGTGGGGGCATGGCTGTGCATAAAGACTGCCTGTGTCTTTTTTTGTCAGATTTTTTTAACAAAAAAAAAATAATATATATATATATATATATATATATATATATATATATATATATATATGCATAAACACACACTCACACACAAAAATTAAAACGGGTGCCAAATATAAAAGCAGTGCTAAAAATGGCAGAATAGCTGTCACCTTTATATTTAAATTCTGGGCAACCCTCTCGTGCAAACAAAAGGTGACTTTATTGACCCAAAATGAATGTTTACTTTCTTTCTGTAATGCACAAGGTCTCTGTGGAAAGAAGTCAACTGTATTTAGCATTTAGCTGTAAAATGTGATTAAAGAATAATGTTGTCCAATTGATATGCATCTTGGAAATGCATAAATGGTCAACTACCTGTGAAATTGTGATTTCCCTTTTTAATTAGCCATGGTTTTCATCATTAGGATAGTGATATTATGTGGAGGTGAAGCAGATGTGATATTTTAAAACTCAGAAAGTATTTCTTTCATAATCTTTCTACAGTTTACTCAGCATATTTATTTAATGCAATGAGGTTACGTGCATAAGCACAGTGCAACAAAAAACATTAACAACAAGTGAATCGTACAAGATGACACAAAAAAAACGTCGTTTATCCAAATGCAGATCATCAGGGAGACTTTTGGAAGTAGTTGCACAGCAAAAGTCAAATTGGCAGTGGCAATGTGAGAGCAGCTTCCCTGTGTGCCACAATAGCTCTTTTTGTCTATTATATATTATAAAGGGTATAAAAAAAAAATAATAATGTGCATTAGAGAGGAAGGATTTTTTTCTGTCCTACACCACAGCAAAATTCTGCAATGAAATAAGGAAAGTCACATTTTTATGTGCTCTCATTTTTATATTGAAAGGTGCACACAACACTTTAAAGAGGACCTGTGGTCACCACAAAAATTATGAGTTTAGGGGGTCTGATCACATTTTTACAGTATGTTGTTTGATAACCTCCCACTACTGTTCCTGCGATATACAGTTTTACAGCTTCTCTGATGTTTGAGGCAACCCGTCAGAGTGGTAGGAACATTGTAATTTTCCGAAAGAATTTGGTTAGATCTGATTTATGCGCGGCAAATCACTATTAAAAACGGCTATTTCCTGGCTACAGAGAGCCTCAACAGGGGTGTAGAACACTTTGCCTTGTCATTACATGCATAGGGAGTGTGCTGTGTTAGTGAAATTATACTGTTATTCAGTATGACATACAGATTACAGGCATCACTATTAGAATCACTGCCGCACAGCGACACAATGACAGAGCCTGGTAATTGGACTGAACAAACTTTAAATCTTTTTTGAGGACCCATTGGAGGGCAAGTCTGGTGCCAGCAGCCATGGTAAATTCCTGCTCCAATAGTGTATAATTGCTGCAGTGTATAAATTGCTACAGTGAAAAAGCTTGTACTTGTATCTTAAAATCAAGCTGGCGGTCATGAATGAGTGTCCCGGGTGTACGAAGAGTTTACTTTGAAAAAATACTGTAAAACTACAAGATCAATATAACAAGGGGATCACATGGCAGCACAATGACAGAGCCTAGAGGTGGCAGCAGCATGAGGAGACCATATGGCGGCACTTAATCAGTTATGGTTAAATGTTTTCGCTCCAACCTGTTTCTTTGGATTCTTGTGGTATTTCCAGAGATAACATATGGGACTAGTGATGATCAAATTTTATTAAACATTTCATTTGTCCCATTAGCAGAATTATCTGAAAATGTTTTGTTCGATCTGAATAGCTATAAAAAAACTGACATGAGCCAGTGGAGACCAACTGGCAGCAGAATGACACAGCCTGGAGGTGGCAGCAGCAGCATGAGGAGACCACATGGCGGCACAATGACACAGTCTGGAGGTGGTGGCAGCCTATGTCGGCCACAGAGTGGAACAATTTTAGAGTAGTGTGTCAGTTTATACTCCCTCTCAGGGGTGCAGGCCTGACCTGGGAGGGCTACTGGGTAGATCCTGCCAGTATCAAATGCTTGTCGAAAACATGGTTGGTACTGTGAAACTGCGTATGAAACTTTGAATGTTTCATTTAATCAGTTATGGTTAAATGTTTTTGCTCCAACCTGTTTCTTTGGATTCTTGTGGTTATTCAAGAGATAACATATGAGGACAAGCGATGATCAAATTTTTTTCAAAATTTCATTTGTCCAATTAGCAGAATTTTCTGAAAAATTTTAGTTCGATCTGATTTTATTTGGGTTTAATAGCTATGAAAAACTGATATGAACCAGTGGAGACCAAATGGTGGCAGAATGACACAGCCTGGAGGTGGCAGCAGCAGTCACGGTAATTCCAACTCCAATATTGTATAATTACTACTACAAGATCAATATAACAAGATCACATGGTGGCACATTGACAGAGCCTAGAGGTGGCAGCAGCAGTAGTGGTAATTCCAGCTCCAATAGTGTATAATTACTACTACAAGATTAATATAACAAGATCACATGGTGGCACAATGACAGAGCCTAGAGGTGGCAGTGGCAGTAAGGGTAATTCCAGATCCAATAGTGTATAATTACTACTACAAGATCAATATAACAAGGAGATCACATTGTGGAGCGATGACAGAGCCAAGAGGTGGCAGCAGCCTGATGAGACCATAGGGCCTAACAATTGAAAATATTAGTTATTTTTTTTTAATGTAAATTGAAGATTTTAAATAGATGATGACATAAAATGTTTTGTTTGATGTGCCAGCAGCATGAGCTGACCATGTAGTGGCAGAATTACACAGCCTGGAGGTGGCATCAGCATGAGTCGAACATATGGTGGCAGAACAACACAGCCTGGAGGTGACGGCGGCATGAGGAGAACATATGGTGGCAGAATGACACAGCCTGGAGGTGGCATCAGCATGAGGAGAACATATGGTGGCAGAATGACACAGTCTGGATGTGTCGGCCGCATGAGTAGACCATATAGTGGCAGAATAACACAGCCTGGAGGTTACATCAGCAGCATCAGGAGTCCTGAAAGTGACCCAGTGAGTGGGGGTGGTGGGTGGAAATACCAGTACCAGGTGACAAAGGTGGGTGAAAGAAGGAGCACTTGGCATCAGATGTGGAGCATCAGGTGGGTGGCAGGTAGGCAGAAGAAAATGGTCTCGTTTGTCAAAGTGTTGGTATGAAAAAGTAAATATTGAGCATATGCATTATGTAAAACTTAACTTTTAATATTATTCTTAGGATAAAATTCATGGACCTAATTTTTTTTTTAAATCAAACAAAAGGAAAGGTGTTCAAAAAACACCATGTGGCACCTACACCACCTAGTATTGATGTGATGCAAAGACCTCAAAAAGGAGAAGGAAACAACGTATGGTCCTTTGTAACAGGTGGGGGTAAAAACTTACCTTGTGTTCCCTACTCTTACCCTATTAATTCCCTTCTTGGCAAGTGTAACTCGCCCTAAAAAGGGCAGCCCCACACAGGAACCTCTCCCTATTTTCACCTAATAACACTGCCATTTTCCAGGGTTTTTAAGTGGAAATAGGGAGAGGTTCCTGTGTGGCGCTGCCATTTTTAGGACGAGTAATACTTGCCTCCAAAAGGTGGAAGGGAACCTCCCCCCCCCCCCCCCCCCAAGTAAGACCTGCCTCTCGCATCCTCTCGATGGACAATGGCACAGATAGGCATTGGCAAACAACCTACGTAGGATAGCTAAAAAAAGGAGAAATGGAGGCCGAGTTCAAATTCCTATGAATAATTAGTCTAACACCTGGAAAATGATTCCACGTGACACAGCTCTAGTGAAATAAGGTCGGGTGGTGCTAGTGGTGCACGGATAACTAGAAAATATAAAAAAAATACAGTACTAAGAAGAGAAATGAATCCCACACTCACCACGTCCACCGCTGCATAGACGAAGGCTTCTTAGAGGGGAAAGACATAGATTGGGGCTCAGAGGCAACGACCGGTGGTTTTGTGCTAATGCCCCTCCCCCTCCATTTTCTCCTCCAGTTCAACCCCCTCAGGGCTCAAGTGGCCGTGAGATATAGGCGCCACGACTCCAGTGCCCTGACCAGCCATTGTTTCCACCATCTGTTGTAGGAAATAAAGCAGTGGAATGACATTGTTCATAATCCTAGCAATCCTGGTAATCCTGGCAACTGACTAATAATGTGGCTTCTCAAAGGACCTGAGCAAACAGCAGGTGTCACGTATGAGCTGCTACTGGTTTACATTGAAGTTACACAGGGGAGTATCCCTATCTGCTTGAATTATCAAGAAATAGTTGATGGCCTTTCTCTATTCATAAAGTCGGTCCAACATGTGAAGGGTGGAATTCCAATGGGCGGAAATGTCGCATATCAGACTATGTGGTGGGATGCCGTTCTGACGCTGCAGCTCAAGGAGGGTGTGCTTTGCGGTGTACGAGTGGCTGAAGTTCATGCAAAGTTTCCTTTCCATTGTCAGGATGTCTTGCAGGGGGTGGGATACTTCAAGAACTGCTTTACAACCAGATTTAACACGTGTGCCACGCAGGGTGCATGGCTCAGGATTCTTTGACGCAGCACAGACTAAAATGTTATTCCTGTTGTCGGTCACCATGGTTCCTATTTCCAGTTTTCGTGGAGAAAGCCATGATTCAATTTCTTGACAAATCACCTTTAGCAGTTCCTCCCCTGTGTGACTCCGTTCGCCAAGGCAAACCATGTGAAGAAGAACGTGACACCGCAGTGCCCTGCACGCATGGTATGCTGGAGGGGCACTGAGACTTGTCCGTGCAGTGGAGGCTGAAGACACGGTGGAGAATGCGGAGGCAGAGTTGCACATTGTTGCAGGACCAACAGACTGAGAGCGTGGAAGCGGAAGTGGTGTGACTTGTCCAAGTTGGTGTTGTGGCTGTGCAGGAACCACATTTATCCAGTGGGCCGTAAAGGACATGTATTGTCTCTGACCGTAGTTATAGCCCCACACATCTGCGCTGCCATGCACTTTTGTACACACTGACAGGCTCAAGGACTGTCCGGTCTTCTGTTCCATATAATTGTGGAGGGCTGGTATTGCCTTTTTTTTTTTTGGAAAAGAAATGACAGCTTGGGACTCTCCACCTCAGTTTGACACAAGCCATCAGTTCTCTAAAAGGTGCAGAGTCCACCACTTGAAAAGGGAGGGACTGCAACACCAGCAAATTGGACAGGAGCACATTCAGCTACTGCGCTGTTGGATGAGTGGGCACATACTGCTGTCTCTTGTACATGGCTTCGCTGATGGATTGCTACCAGAATGACTGACTCAAAGTAGGAGTAGCAGGAGCATCTAGACCGACAGAAGATGGGTATGACAGACCGCTCCCTTCGGCTGAGGTGGTGGAGCCTTGGCTGGTTAAACAGGGAGCGGCATGCCAGCAGGCTAGACCACCACATCAGAGCCAAGGTTCTCCCAGGCCGCTTTATGGTGACACTGCATATGTTGACGCAGGGCCAACATTTGGACCTTTGCCACGCTTCACCTTCTGCCGACACTGTCTCGCCGCAAGTAGCTGATATTCCCCCCAACAGTCAGCATTGACTAGCTGCAACTGCCGCTGACTCCTGGAACCCCTGTTTCACTGCTTACCGGGAAGGTAGGCTGCTGCAAAGCAGGTGGTCTACCATGGGCACGTTTGGAACCAGACTTCCTATTGCTGACACCATGCTACCACCTTGCTGGCACAGCTGCTGCCTCACGGGCAACCTGCAACCCTCTTCTCCTGATTATGATGAAGCCCCTTCTGCACCTGGATCCCAAGTGTGATCGGCTTCATCGTCATTGAGTTGGGTCTGCACATTACTGATGTCCTCCTCAGGTTCCTCAATGCTCGCAACACCACCTCCCACGCCACTCTCCTCATCACTACTTGCCCGCCCAGAGGAGGAAGCGGCGGATGTCTCCTCCAATTCTTGGCTAGGCAGTAGCTGCTGACTGTTCTCTAGTAGATCATCCTCACTAAATAGTGGAGCTGAACCCACAGCATATGATACTTCTGTGGGGAAAGGAACAGCATAGGACAAAGGCAATTGGAGGACAGGGACTGCTCCCGGGCCATGCCAACTGAGGTTTGTGTCTGAGGAACTCACTGTTGACTGGGGGTGTCAGATGTCACTTGGGATGAAGTGGATGACCGAGTTAAAAAATCAATGATGGCAGATGGGTTGCTGGTCAAGACACACGACCTCTAGGTGATATCAGAAGCTCAGGCCTCTCGCTGAGACTACTGCTTCCACGCACCCCTAGTCAGCTGCAACCTCTGCCTGAGTCTAATGAATTTAGGCCTCTGCCACTCCTCTGTGTAAGTCCTGATGAAAAACAACATGGGTTTACTTCAGGGAGATCATGTCAAACAAATCTTATAGATTTTTTTGACTGGGTGACTAAAATAATAGATGGCGGAGGGGCAGTAGACATCGCATATCATGATTTTAGTAAGGCTTTTGACACTGTCCTACATAGAAGACTTATCAATAAACTACAGTCATTGAGCTTGGACTCCAATATTATTGAGTGGATTAGGCAGTGGCTGAGTAACAGACAACAGAATGTTGTAGTCAATGGAGAATATTCAGAGCAAGGTCTTGTCACCAGTGGGATACCTCAGGGATCTGTACTGGGACCAGTATTGTTTAATATCTTCATTAGTGATATTACAGAAGGTCTCGATGGTAAGGTATGTCTTTTTGCTGATGACACAAAGATATGTAACAGGGTTGATGTTCCTGGAGGGATCCGCCAAATGGAAAAGGATTTAGGCAAACTAGAAGAATGGTCAGAACTCTGGCAACTGAAATTTCATGTGGATAAGTGCAAGATAATTCACCTGGGGCGTAAAAACCCTCAGGCAGAATATAGATTATTTGACACAGCCCTGACCTCAGTATCTGAGGAGAGGGGTTTAGGAGTAATTATTTCAGAAGACTTAAAGGTAGGAAGACAATGTAATAAAGCAGCAGGAAACACTAGCAGAATGCTTGGATGTATAGGGAGAGGTATAAGCAGTAGAAAGAGAGAAGTGCTCATGCCGCTGTACAGAACACTGGTGAGACCTCACTTGGAGTATTGTGCGCAGTACTGGAGGCCGTATCTCCAGAAGGATATAGATACTCTAGAGAGAGTTCAAAGAAGAGCTACTAAACTAGTACATGGATTGCAGGATTAAACGTACCAGGAAAGGTTAAAGGACCTTAACATGTATAGCTTGGAAGAAAGAAGAGACAGAGGGGATATGATAGAGACTTTTAAATACATTAAGGGGAATCAACATGATAAAGGAGGAGAGCAAAGTTAAAGAAGAAAAACTACCACAAGAGGACATAGTTTTAAATTAGGGGGCAAAGGTTTAAAAGTAATATCAGGAAGTATTACTTTACTGAGAGAGTAGTGGATGCATGGAATAGCCTTCCTGCAGAAGTGGTCGCTGCAAATACAGTGAAGGAGTTTAAACATGCATGGCATAAGCATAAGGCTATCCTTCATATAAGATAGGGCCAGGGACTATTCATAGTATTCAGATTATTGGGCAGACTAGATGGGCCAAATGGTTCTTATCTGCCGACACATTCTATGTTTCTATAATTATACAGCAGCTGAGTGTGTGTATGTTACACTTGTGGGACGAGGACTATGGGGGAGATTTATTCTTACTTTTAGAGCATTTTTTAGAGAAGTCCGTATGTTCCGGCGCAGTTCAGGCACAAAGAGAATATTTTGAGACTTTTATGCGCCTTTTGATATAGACAGTTTTACTCTTTTTGCCTACCTGTAAAACTTTTTCTTTTTGACTATGCAGTGGTCACATATTTATCATTTGCGACTTTTGTCAAAAGTCGCTATTTTGTACGCAAAGGTACATTTTTAGGTGCAAAGCTACGCCACCTACCAGTAGGCGTGAGAATATTTTCTACCTTCCACAATCCAACCTTTAACCCCTTCCTGCAGAATCTCGTCTATAAATGGCGAATTGTGTAGGTCCTTCGCGCATTTCGCCGTCTATAGACGGCATTCAGTTAACCCAGCGATGGTTAACTGGCAGAAGTCCTGCTGTTACCAGCCCGATAGCCCGATAACCAATAACTTATACTGATATTCCGGTATAGGTTATCAGCTATTCCCCCCCCCCCACACACACACACACCCGGCCCCGCAGAAGCCTTTGCAGATCAATGATTTAAAGCTGGGAACAGGTAATTATAAAACCGGGGATGGGGGAGCAATGGGGCAGCGTCGGCGTCGGCATCAGAGGCAGCAGTGAAGATCGTCACTAATCTTCGCTGCTGCTTCTAGGAGTTTCAAAACTTTAAACTTTGGCCTTTGGCTGTCTGGACATGCTGGGAGTTGTAGTTTTGCAACATCTGGAGGGCCACAGTTTGGAGACCACTGTGTAGTGGTCTCCAATCTGTGCTCTTCCAGATGTTGCAAAACTAGAACTCTCAGCATACCCAGACAGTCCAGGCATGCTGGGAGTTGTAGTTCTGTAACATCTGGCCCTGCAGATGTTTGCCGAACTACAACTCCAGGCATACCTAGGCAGTCTGGGCATGCTTGGAGTTGACGTTTTACAACATCTGGAGGGCCACAGTTTGGAGACCACTACACAGTGGTCCCCAATCTATTCTCCTCCAGTTGTTACAAAACTACAATTTCCAGCATGCCTGGCTTTCTGGCTGTCTGGGCATGCTTGGAGTTGTACTTTTGCAACAACTGGAGGCACACTGTCTGGGAAACATTATCTATTTTCTAACTCAGTGTTTCCCAACATGTGTGCCTCCAGCTGTTGCAAATCTATAACTCCCAGCATGCACAGACAGACCATGCATGCGGGGAGTTTTAGTTTTGCAACAGCTGGAGGCACACGGGTTGGGAAACACTGAGTTATGTAACAAACTATGTGTTTTGCAACCAGCTTTTGCATAACTACAACCCCCCAGCATGCACAGACAGCCAAAGGGCATGCTGAAAGTTATAATAGTGTGCATCCAGCTGTTGCATAACTACAAGTCCCAGCATGCCCTTCTGTCACTGCATGCTGAGAATTGTAGTTTTGCAACAGCTGGAGGTTTGCCCGGCTATGCGCTGCATGACCAGTATTTGTCTGCGCTTTTGCATACCAACGCTCAACCCGTGGCGTATCCCTATGGGTACGTGTACCACAGGTTGAGAACCCAGGCCTCTGGTTGTTGGTCTGACTCTTTTATAGAAAAGGTGTACGTTAGACAACTTTTCACACTAAAGGAGAGCTGCACCTTATTCATCATTACGCTACGCATTATTGATGAATAAGGCGCACGCTAGTCAAAGTATAGACAAAAAAAAAGGTGGAAATTTGATCTAAAATAGACATTTCTTGATAAATCTCCCCCTATATGCTCCACTATGCTTACAACTGTATTTGGCTACAAAAACAAGTGTGTAGCTTTAGCTGGCCTTTCACAGTAACTGGCCCAAATTAGTTTAACAGGAAAAACTAATTGTACACCATGTAGGTGTACGTACAGTTTACATTTCTGAGAGAAGGACAATACACTTCACTCCACTTAAAACTGCATTAGGCAACAAAAACAAGTGTGTAGCTTTGGCTGGCCTTTCACGGTAACTGTCCAAAGCTAGTTTAACAGGAAAAAAAACATACACCACATAGGTGTAGATACAGTTTACACTTATGAGAGGAGAAAAATACACTCCACTACGCCTAAAACTGTATTAGGCTACAAAAACATTTGTGTAGCTTTGGCTGGCCTTTCACAGGAACTGACCAAAATTAGTTTTACCGGGGAAAAAAAACCCGCACACCACGTACAGTTTACACTTATGAGAGGAGGACAATATACTCCACTACGCAACCTGTATTAGGCACTAAAGGAAGTTGACTATGGCTTTTAGTGCTCCCCCTAATTGGCTCCTATTAGCTTTAGAGTTGTAGTACACAAAAATGCTGCAGTACAGAGTTGCTGTGTAATAAAGCCCAGTACAGTATTATTAGTTGTTGTACAACCCCATGCAGCAGTACAGAGTCACTGTGTAGTACACCCAAAAGTGTACTTTCTCTCTCTCTCTCTCTTTCCCTTCCCTGTCATTGCTTTCTGCAGTTATTTGGAATTGTGGAGAATCACTGCTGTAAAGCTGTTTTTCTGTGGAACACACACACTACTCTCTCTCCGTAGTAAAACGCTTAAATGACTTGCTGCATCAATGACTACCGATTATATAGGGCTGTGACATCACAGGGTTTGCTGGCTGTTGATAGGCTGCATGTGCATGTGATTCAGGGTGATCCCGCCTTCTCAGAGTTCCTTGCCCCATGTCCATGAAGTTTAGTGAAGCTATTTGTTTTATCGAATCTAGGCAATATTCAGATTTTTTTACAAATCTAATTTTTTAGGAAATTCCTAACGAATTTTGTTTCGTCGGATTCGATTCGCTCATCTTTAATTATTATTGGGGTTGTATGCAGGTCAGGAGGATCTCATGAGAAGTTCAAAACCTGCAAACATAGGTGTAAGGAGGCAGCAAACAGGCACCACAGACTAAGGGAAAGACTGCACCACTGTGCCCAGGAAAATTATCAACATTATAGGATGGCACAGTGATGACATCTCAAAAGAAATCTGGCAACAAATGAGGGGAATGGAGGAAGGGTGTTAGCTCCAGCAGCTCAAGGCACCTTGCCTTGATCACAGTCTTCAGTACAGACAGCTGTGCTTCTTTTCACTAGTATTCAGCTTCTCATGAGATCCTGATGACCTAACGCTGAATACATGCCCCAGGGCATTAAATATTTACCCTATTCCCCCAGAGTCAGTACACTGAGGGAAGAGGAAAATTAGTGGCTGGAGAGAGGCAGGGGAAGACGTGCAGGAAAACGCTCCAGCAGCTTGTAGTGAGTGTTATACGGTATTTCCATCAGAAATCATCCTTAGGCGAATCTCAGGGTGTTAATAAAATTAAAAAAACACAACTCTCAGGGTGTAAGCCCCAAAGCGATACTAATCCCGTAGACTTAGGGTCCCTAAGTAAATAGGGCCAGTATGCCTTTGAGGCTAATGCCCAGAGTGGTATTGTATATTTTTTTATACTGTATCTGACCCCAGTGGTTAATTCACAGTTTACAATGCTCAGAACTGCTCTGTAGTGTTCTGATGCTGCTTCTAAAAGTGAGCGATATAGAGTTATAGGTGAGCAGGATTCTATCTTTTATGCATGTAATATGCAAGTCTACAGAAATAAAGCCACCGTACTCTAATGTAACATGCATGGAAACATTTCCAAAAAGTGACACAATGAAGAGAAATGTCCTAAGACAAATGTCCGGCACTGCTAGACTAAGGTGAGCGGCAGCAGGTGTGGTGTGTATAGTGCTGTCTCTCCTGTATGTCGGACTCTGGTCTCGGTGGTGCTAAGCTTAGAGGCAGGAAGCAGAAATAGTGGCAAAGAAAACAGGGCTTGCACTCACCATCCAAAGTAAATTATTTATTTCTTCGTGTCAGGCATAACAGGCTGGGTCCCTCCACACCCGCATCCACCCTCCACACCCGCCTCCACCCTCCACCAGCCTTTTATGCCTGACACAAAGAAATAAAGAATTTCCTTTGGATGGTGAGTGCAAGTCCTGTTTTCTTTGCCACTATTTCCAAAAAGTGCATGTGACAAATTTACTCTCTTTTTTTCTCCCAAAAAATTAAATATTATTTACATTTATAGCCAAAGATACTTCTTGTAGTTTCCTGTTCAAGCTAACATTGAACTTACATTTTAATGTATAACTCGTATGCAGTAAGCCTCTAACTCAGAGGTAACTGCAGGCAGCAAGAGTTTTATTTAAAATATTTTTTTAGACAAAAGATGTGTGACATTCTATCAGAAAATTGCAGCTTTGACCATTATATGAAAGGAATTATTAAAGAATGGTGGACAATCAAAGGAAAAATAACAGTCAAAGGTAAAATGTGCATTTTGTTAATTTACTGGCTGAATAAATTATATGAAAACACTTTATTGCTTTCTTAAAAAGTGGTCATTAGCCAAAACATCCTTTCAGGCTTAGATTGGAGTAAAAGAAAGAGTATAGAAACAGACAGAAAAACTAACCACTTCTCCTTAATACTGTCTAAGAGCTCCTATATCTCTAATTTTAATTAATTCCTTTTGCCTATCCTATCAAAATAGGTGGTAGAAATGAATTTCAAATACATTACAGCAAGGCCATTTTAAAGAACCATGTAATAAAGTATTTTTATATAGTTTATTCAGCAGTCAACTAAAGTGAACATTAAATCAATAAGCTGTTTATTTTGTGAAATTTGGTTCGTTGGCTTGTAAATGATGCAGAAGGCTTCTGGTGTATTTAATATGAGTGTATATAAGATATATGTGTATCTCACAGCTTACAGAAGAGTGTAGGATAACTCAGCTCACCCTTCCAGCCAGACGCCTGTCGCACGGCACCGTGTGAACCAACACCAAAGTAGCAGTGAAGAAATAGATGGTCCAGCGCAGGATAACGTGCAATAAAAGCCAAAATTTATTGTAGATTCAAGCCATAGGATAGCAGGACACAGGGTTACGCGTTTCAGCCGGAAAAAACAGCCTTACTCATACTATGAGTATGAGTATGAGTAAGGCTGGTTTTTCCAGCTGAAACGCGTAACCCTGTGTCCTGCTATCCTATGGCTTGAATCTACAATAAATTTTGGCTTTTATTGTACGTTATCCTGCGCTGGACCATCTATTTCTTCATTGCTATCTCACAGCTTAGTATTAAAAAAAGAGATATCATTTTTCTCCGGTTACAACACACTTGTAAACTATAGGGTCCAAAGTATAGGACCTCTACTGATCCTAAATGCTCTGTTCATTCTCTGTTTGTGAAGTTCAGCCATGTGATGTGAGTAGGTGAGAGATAGAGCCTAATAAAAATTGGGCTTTAAACCAATGAGAGCAGTGTCTATAGGGTCAACGAAGGATCGGAGCACAGCTCCGATCTTGAGTGCTGCTGCTGGCCTCCTCCGATGGGCCCCCCCCCCTCTTCACTTTATCGCTTTACTGTGTGAAGCAACGGATGAGAGGGAAAGGAAGGAGACCCCCGAAAATATCACTCCTATTGGTTTGTCAGTACTGAGGGACCAATGGAAGCTATAGCTGGCCAGGGACCTCTGTGATTGGTCCCTGGCCGGCCTTGGGGAACCTCGGCTGTGCAGCACAGGTGAGCTCACTAAACTGTCACAGCGCCCTGCGGCACTGTGACAGTTTAAGATCATCAGATACATGTACGTGGTGATGCGGCATGTCAGCCCTAATCATCACGTACATGTACCTGATTTTGTGGGAGCGGGATAATCACCTTATCACTGGGCATATTGTACACAGGGAATCCCCCCCCCCCCTATTGCAACAAATAGAAATAGCTGTTTTTGTTTTCCTTTTTTACCCCCCACATCTGTCTTTGCCTTGTCTGACCCACACCGACAAGCTACTAGTGATGTGACTAACACCAACAAGGTATAACTTTTAATATTGGGATAGCTCATTTTATGTAACAAATTTAGACCAATGGAGACATATTTTATTACACAAAATAAGATTTATCAAATATACTTTTTGCTATCATTCTGCCATCATAAATTATCCACATCTGATGAGAAAGTGTAGTTTTTTTTATATAAATTGTTTATCTATTCATAGAATGTTTTCTCATTTTACAAAAATCAATAAAGCAGCAAATGTAAATGACAAGTTTAGACACAAATACAGATACAACAGAGACAAAAGTAGTAGCGAAATGTGAGATGCACCAATTGTCAGGTATATAATGTTGTCATAGAAGAAATTTACCTATTCACCCCCATCGCCATTGAAGGTTGGTGGAATAAACAAAAAATCTCTTACATCATAACATCCCACCAGGACCAATCAACGGGGTAAGTACATAAACAGAGGGGGAGACTAGACTAGGACAATGCAAAAATAGAAAGATGTCTCCATAGAAGTATCATCATGTCCAAAAACATGCAGGTATGAGGAATAAGGAATCTGCCAAGCCTAGAAGATATCAGGAAATTGTACAAAACCATCAGCAAAACATTACAGCAGACAGGAAATAAAGACCTCACAAACAGAGGAATAAATAAAGTTGGGGAGAAAGGGAGAGAAAGAGAGGAATAAAGGAAAAGAGTCTGAAAAAAGGAAATATTCTGTCAGCCTAGCTGGCCTGTCCTATCCAAGCAGTGTCATTACCCTCAAGGAACTCGATTCTATACAATCATACAGGGGGACAAAAAGCACCAAAAATTCATCCGACTTATCCTTACTGGAGACTTAAATATTTCATGCAACTAAATCTGAGATCTGATCAAGGAGTGCTAACAGAGAAGAGATGTTTCTACGCTTCCACCAGGACACTAGTAGACATATGGCTGCAGTGAGGACAGGAAGCAACCTGACAGATGGTTTGAAAAGAGTTTTTAAAGGGATATTGTGGTAGTAGGTAGCGGGATGTAAGGAAATTGAGACACTCATGCAAATGAAGTAGTAAACATTGGCAATGCCAGAAAATGTGGGGATAGAACCCAGGGTATCCAAGCACTGCTGACAAATCTGAGGGAAAAGTCTATGTAGGGTGTCAGGAGCATGATATCAACAAAATAAAATTTTAACCTCTTAAGGACGCAGGGCGTACCTGTATGCCCTGCGCCCGGTCCCGGCATTTAAAATGGGTCACGCCGTGACCTTGCGTCATACCGGGTCGGTCCCGGCGGCTTATGATAGCCGGGACCCTGGGCTAATAGCGTGCGGCACAGATCGTTATGCCGCGCGCTATTAACCCTTCAGACGCGGCGAGCACAGTTGATCACCACGTCTAAAATGAAAGTAAAAGCTTCCCGGCAGCTCAGTCGGGCTGACCGGGACTATCGCAATTAAATCGTGATATCCTGATCAGCTAAGACGCGGGAGGCCCCCTTACCTTGCTCCGTAGTGTCCGATCGGCATTTGATTGCTCCAAGCCTGAGCTGCAGGCTTGAGCAATCAACCCCCTATTACACTTATTCATGCAAAGCTATGGCTTTGCAGGGATCAGGGTAAAAGATCAGTGTGTGCAGTGTTATAGCCCCCTATGGGAGCTATAACACTGCAAAAAAAAAAAAAAGTGAAAAAATAAGTTAATAAAGGTAATTTAACCCCTTGCCAAATAAAAGTTTGCATCACTCCCCTTTTCCCATAAAAAAAACTGTGTAAATAAAAATACATATATGTGGTATCGCCGCATGCGTAAATGTCCAAACTATAAAAATATATCGTTAATTAAACCGCACGGTAAATGGCGTACATGCAAAAAAATTCCAAAGTCCAAAATAGCATATTTTTGGTCACTTTTTATATCATGAAAAAAAGAAAAAAAAGCGATCGAAAAGTCCGATCAATACAATAATGGTACCGATAAAAACTTCAGAACACGGCGCAAAAAAATGAGCCCCCCATACTGGCCCGTACGCGAAAAAATAAAAAAGTTATAGGGGGCAGACGATGAGAATTTTTTGCGTATAAATAAGGGGTTAATCTTGATTTTCCTTCATGTAGGGACCACATAACTCTAGGATGGACAGGAGCAAGCTACAGTTTCCTAATCTCAGTCCATTTGTGAAATTCCCATAGGGAGGTTCACGTTTCAAATGGGCTGCTAAATAATACTAAGTTATAGCCAAGCCAACACACAAGCATTTGGCCATCAGGAACGAAACTGAGAACTTATGGCACCTACCCGCCCATAAGTTTAGAAGACAAAATTGAAACTTCTTAAGGACCCCCTTCAGGACTGATACTGGGAGTTTCCACAAAGTACAAAACTTTGGGGAGTATTGATATTTGAACAACAGCAATCCTTCCAAGAAGGGAAAGGGAAAGAGAAAACCAAGCATCCAGTAATACATTTGTATCTCTGAAGAGCTGTGGAAAATATGACAATATTCAGAGGTATAAATCAGGGGTCAGAGATGCACCTTGATAACATAGAGAGTCCTATTTTTAAGTGTAAGCTAAAGTAGAACAAAGAGAAAAAAAAAGTTAAGGAGGAAGATTGATCGGTAAAGGAACAGTCTTTCCTGTATTAATCTTATACCCAGAAAATTTACTATTATCCAGAAGTATAGGATGCAGATTAGGAAGGGAGATCAAAGGGCTTAAAGAGGGTTAACCATCATGCCCCCTCCGTAGACATAAATGGAGGGAGTGTGAAGTCACGACCATGTTCAGAATGCTGGGGTGCCTGGCTGGAGATCGCGGCGGGTCCCAGCAGCTGGACCCCCCGCAATCAGATATCTTATCCCTTTTCCTTTGGAAAGGGGATAAGATGTCTAGGGTCCAAGTACCCCTTTATGTAAGCAATGTAGTACTAAGCAGTACTTTGGCCCATTTATTCTTAAAAATAGTGCGTGTTTTACAGATAGGATACCCCAATATTCATAAAGTGATGCCATTTCTTAGTAATCTACCATTAATTTGTAGATTTAAGTAGCCATTTAAGTAATGGAAAAATATACATAAATACAAATAGACAATAAAAAATAAACACTACTTGGCAACAACATAAAATATATAGTTATTTAATAATATAAGTGAGCCCAAGTGCATGTGTTGTGTTCAATGTCTTACCAAAAGCAACTCTAACAGGTTCTTGTCCTATATAATAACACATGGAGGTGAATTGTCATCAAATCCTCCCCACCTCCTCCCCGAAAAAATGAAATAAATTGAAGCCAAATTTAGCTTTTACTTCTTATGAGGGCCTATTTATGTATGTGACCAGTATTTTAGACCAAATTTTACCCCAAAACCAAATGCAAAACATAAATACATACAAATATATATATATATCTATATCTATATATATATATATATATATATATATATATATATATATATATATATATATATATATATATTTGCAAAGGGGAAATTTTGACACTGTTTACTATGTGTTAAAACTGAAAAACTGACATGTTATCTCTTTTCTTTAGATCAGTGTAATTACAAAAATATCCAATTTATTTAATACATTTTTTTTTAAAATAAGGTTTATTGAAGTTTTAACATAGGTGTAATCAGGTACATAGAAACGTAATGCAATATAAAGGTTCATGGAATCAGCATAAAGTACCATAATAAACAATACAAACAGTAATCATTTAACAAAAAAGACAATAATAATTTGAACACAACACTCCTATTCCAGTGTGGCGACTCGAGGCGCGTCAACCATGTTTGCTACAGATTTCAAAGCGTGTGTCTGCTGGTTTAACAATTGCAATTGAAAGTACCACCTAAAGTGACAATTGTATCTGAATAAGGCACAATACTGGAACCTTCAGTGGCGTACAAAGGTCACCTACTGGCGTTTGATGACACAGCAGGAAACGGGGGAAAAGGAAGGGAGGGGGAGAGGAAAAGGAAGGAGGAAGAAAGGAAGGAGAGAAGAAAAGAGCGGTAAGGAGAGTGGGTAATGCAGTAGGGAGTCAAGGTAGAACAGGAGGAAACGGGACCGCCACATATTGACTGACCTTACGGAGGGACGTGCAGGTGATCTCCCCAGGTGTTATCGAAGCAGGTGCTTGCGTGAATCTCTTCTTCCCAAGAGCTCAAGATGTAGGCGGGGCTGGAGGGTCTGTATGTATGGTTCTATACTCATCAGTGGATAAGAAGTGGATCCACGGATCCCATATAAGGGGATGTTTCTCCACGTGCTGCCTAGAATCAGCTATTAACTCCTCCATCCTATGTAAATATGAGATTTCTTGGAACCAAGCAGAGACCGAGGGAGGCGTAGGGGTCTTCCAGAGCCTGGGAATAATCGCTCTTGCGGCCTGTAACATCATTTTCGCCAGTCAAGAGGGCCATTTAGGTAAATCTGGGGGGAACATCGTTAACAGTAGGGGGGCCGGGTCCCTCGGGAGGTTGATTGATGTGAGCTTTTTTATCGTTTTGAGGACCTGAGTCCAAAAAGGTTGTAAAGCTGGACAAGACACCCAGATGTGTGGCATTGTGCCTCCTGGTTCTCCGCATCTCCAGCAGGTGTCTGGAACCCCTGTGTAGAATTTGGTCAACAAGGCAGGGACTCGGTACCACCTTGAAAGCAACTTATAATTTTTTTCCTGTGCTTTAATTGAGGTTGACGTTTTATGACCGGAGCGTATGGCTATCGGCCAAATTTCCTCCGAGAATTCCACCTCCAATTCCCCCTCCCAACCGCGCCTGAAAGGAAGGGGTTCAGTTTTGAGGGTATCCAGGAGCAAGTTATACACCAAACTTATCGGTCGGAACCGAGTAGTGTCAGAGGTACATAGTTTCTCCAATGGAGAGAGTGGGCGATGCAGGCTTAATTTATCTCTATTAGCTGTGTAGAAATGGCGCAGCTGAGCATATTGAAAGGATTGTGTGAAATGTGGGGTGGTCAAGTCTGAGAGGGGCTTCAGTGAAGATGGGGCAAGGAAATTCATGAAGGTCGGTGATGACTTTTTGGGTAGGCCTAGAAAGGCAGATGTGGTGAAGGCAGGTACAAAAAGAGGGTTGTGAAATATAGGGGTCAAGGGACCATCTGACGAGTATAGTGAGAAGCTAGGGAGGTAGTATCGCTCTATATGGAGCAGTGATCCCAACACAGGGGAATGTAGGGCGAGAGAGGCCACTGGAGATGGGGGATCAGAGCGCCACTCGTCAGGACCACAGCTATGTGATAAAAAAGGCAGTCGGGCAATCCAAGCCCCCCATCCAGTTTCCTCCTGACGAGTATCTTATGAGCCAACCTGGGGTGTTCGTGTGCCATAACAAAGCCAAAAAGGAGCGCAGAGAGTCCCCAGAAGAACGATTTGGACAGCACAGCAGGGATAGTGGAGAACAAGTAAAGAAGGTGGGGTAGGATGTTCATCTTAAAGGGGTACTTCAGTGCTTAGACATCTTATCCCCTATCCAAAGGATAGGGGATAAGATGCCTGACCGCGGGAGTCCCGCCGCTGGGGACCCCCCTGATCTTGTACGCGGCACCCCGTTTGTAATCAGTCCCCGGAGCGTGTTCGCTCCGGGTCTGATTACGGGTGATCACAGGGCGGGCGGCGTGTGACTTCACGCCTGCGCCCCGTGTGATGTCACTCTCTGTCCCTCAATGCAAGCCTATGGGAGGGGGCGTGACAGCTATCACGCCCCCTCCCATCGGGTTGCATTGAAGGCGGAGCATAACGTCACATGGGGGCGCAGGCATGAAGTCACACGCCGCCTGCCCTGTGATCGCCCGTAATCAGACCCGGAGCGAACACGTTCCGGGGACTGATTACAAACAGGGTGCCGCGTGCAAGATCACGGGGATCCCCAGCGGCGGGACTCCCGTGGTCAGGCATCTTATCCCCTATCCTTTGGATAGGGGATAAGATGTCTAAGCACCGGAGTAGCCCTTTAAGGATGTTTATTCTCCCAATCCAGGAAAAATCCCTACGCTCCCATCTGGCCAGGTCTGATTTCAACACGCTGAGAAGGGGGGGGGAGTTCAGTATGAAGGTGTCAGATAGGGTCGCCGGGACTTGAATCCGCAGATATTTAAGTTACTTGTTACACCATTTAACCCCTTAAGGACTGAGCAATTTCATGTTTTTGCATTTTCGTTTTTTCCTCCTTGCCTTTAAAAAATCATAACCCTTTCAATTTTGCACCTAAAAATCCATATGATGGCTTATTTTTTGTGTCACCAATTCTACTTTGTAATGACATCAGTCATTTTACCCAAAAATCTTTGGCGAAATGGTAAAAAAAAATCATTGTGAGACAAAATTGAAAAAAAGAAAAACGCCATTTTGTAAGTTTTGGGGGCTTCTGTTTCCACACAGTACATTTTTCGGTAAAAATGATACCCTACTTATATCGGTTTGCTTTTGTCGTACTTCTGAAAAAAATCATAACTACATGCAGGAAAATTTATACTTTTAAACTTGTCATTTTCTGACCCCTATAACTTTTTTATTTTACCGTGTATGGGTCGGTATGAGGGCTCATTTTTTCCGCCGTGATCTGTTTTTAGCAGTACCCTTTTTGTATTGATCGGAATAGTTGATCACTTTTTATAAATGTTTTCATGATATAAATAGTGACCAAAAATACACTATTTTTGGACTTTGGAATTTTTTTGCGCGTACGCCATTGACCGTCTGGTTTAAATAACGATATTTAAATGAGATTTTTATAATTCGGACATATACCACATATGTTTATTTTTATTTCCACTGTTTTATTTTGTTACTAGGAAATGCCAGGGGATTTAAACTTTTAATTTAGAAGAGAATACCTAAAAGGGTTAACTTTTTTTTACAGTTTTTATTTGCGAGCTCATAGCTCCTATAGGGACCTATGAGCTTGCAATGGCTGATTGCATACACAGATTGTTGTCTTGCCGTTGCATGGCAACAAGCTGTGTAATCGGCGGTTGATTGCTCCATCCTGTAACTCAGGCGTGGAGCAATCAATCAGAGTCCAGATGCCGCCGGAGGAAGGTAGGGAACTTCTTCTCTCCGGGTAGCTGATCGGGGCATCGCGATTTTATCGCGATGACCCCGATCAGCCCGACTGAGCAGCCGGGAAGCATTTACATTCACTTTCGATGAGGCGCTCAGCTTTGAGCGCCGCATCGGAAGGGTTATTAGCGCGTGGGCGAACGATCGCAGGTCCCGGCTGTGAATAGGCGCCGGGACCATCCCGCTATGATAGACAGGGACCGGACTTAGGACGTACTCATACGTTCTAAGTTCTTAACTCCTTAACGACGCAGGATGTATATTTACGTCCTCCGCCGGCTCCCGCGATATGCCGCGGGGTCACGCGGGGTCCCTGCGTCATATCGGGTCGGTCCCGGCGGCTATCAACAGCCGGGACCCGCGGCTAATACAGGACATCACCGATCGCGGTGATGCCCTGTATTAACCCTTCAGACGCGGTGACTATCAACAGCCGGGACCCGCGGCTAATACAGGACATCACCAATCGCGGTGATGCCCTGTATTAACCCTTCAGACGCGGCGATCCAAGCTAACCGCCGCGTCTGAAGTGAAAGTGAAAGTATCCCGGCTGCTCAGTCGGGCTGTTTGGGACCGCCGCGGTGAAATCGCGGCATCCCGAATAGCTTACAGGGCCCTTACCTGCCTCCCCCGTGTCCAATCGATGAATGACTGCTCCGTGCCTGAGATCCAGGCAGGAGCAGTCAAGCGCCGATAACACTGATCACAGGCGTGTTAATACACGCCAGTGATCAGCATGAGAGATCAGTGTGTGCAGTGTTATAGGTCCCTATGGGACCTATAACACTGCAAAAAAAAGTAAAAAAAAAAAAGGTGTTAATAAAGGTCATTTAACCCCTTCCCTAATAAAAGTTTGAATCACCCCCCTTTTCCCATAAAAAAAATAAAAGAGTAAATAAAAAAAATAAACATATGTGGTATCGCCGCGTGCGTTAATGTCCGATCTATAAAAATATATAATTAATTAAACCGCAGGGTCAATGGCGTACGTGCAAAAAAATTCCAAAGTCCAAAAAAGCGTATTTTTGGTCACTTTTAATACCATTAAGAAATGAATAAAAAGTGATCAAAAAGTCCGATCAAAACAAAAATTGTACCGATAAAAACTTCAGATCACGGCGCTAAAATGGGTCCTCATACCGCTCTGTACGTGGAAAAATAAAAAAGTTATAGGGGTCAGAAGAATACGTTTTTTAAACGTAAAAATTTTCCTGCATGTAGTTATGATTTTTTCCAGACGTACGACAAAATCAAACCTATATGGACCTACAGAATAATGATAAGGTGTCATTGTTACCGAAATATGCACTGCGTTGAAACGGAAGCCCCCAAAAGTTACAAAATGGCGTTTTTTCTTTGATTTTGTCGCACAAATTTTTTTTTCCCGTTTTGCCGTGAATTTTGGGGTAAAAAGACTAATGTCACTGCAAAGTAGAATTGGTGACGCAAAAAATAAGCCATAATATGGATTTTTAGGTGGAAAATTGAAAGGGTTATGATTTTTAAAAGTTAAGGAGGAAAAAAATGAAAGTGCAAAAACTGAAAAACCCTGAGTCTTTAAGGGGTTAAGGGGTTAAAGGGGTATGTCAATCTGAGGTGATGAGCTACGTGGGTCGGTAGGGTGATGTTTAGTGCCTCACTCTTTGTCGGGTTGAGTTTGTAATTACTGTACTGGGAGAAAGTGCGGATTGTGGAGAGGAGAGAAAGAAGGGATGTCAAGGGGGCTGAAAGAAAGAGTAACAAGTTGTCTGCAAAAGCGGAGCATTTGCAATGGCCCGAGGGTGTCCGAAGTCCCTTAATATCCTGGTTCAGTCTTATCGCATTGAGGAGGTGCTCCATACATAACACATATAGGAGCGGGGATAGTGGGCAGCCCTGCAGCGTGCCATTGCAAATGTTAAAGGGACTGGATAGCTGACCATTCACACGAACCTGGGCTTGTGGAGTGGAGTAGAGGGACATAATGCGACCTTTCATCAGTGGGCCCAGTCCTATTTGGGAAAGAGTCGCCGCCAAGAAGCCCTAATCCACCCGGTCAAAGACCCGCGTCTAGAGATAGCAGGAAAAGAGAAAGCTTTTGCTTACGGGCGTAGTATATCGCAGAGGAGGCACGCAGTGTGTTATCTCTAGCTTCTCTACCTCTGATGAAGCCTACTTGGATCAGGGCGTTCATGTGGGCGGCCAGTCGATTCGCTAGCAGTTTGGCAAAAAGCTTAGTGTCTATGTTAAGGAGAGAAATGGGTCTGTAATTTTGACACAGTGAGGGGTCTTTGCCTTCCTTAGGGATAACTGTTATGTAGGCCCTGAGGAAGGATGGAGGGATGGCTGAGGAGTCAGAGGTGGACTTGAAGGTGGTCAGTGGGGTGGGGGCTAATTCTGTACGGAGTGACTTGTAGAATTTGGCCGTATAGCCGTCTGGGCCAGGAGATTTCCCAGCTGGAAGGTTCGATATGACCAAATCAAGCTCCTCCGAAGAGAATGGCTCTTCAAGTGCAAAGATAATGTCAGTCGACAGGGTGGGGAGAGCTGTCGAGGCAATGTATTGTGAGAGCGAGGGGTGAGCAGTTGATGGTGAGGAGGAAGGTGCAGGGAGGTTATAAAGAGTCGAATAGTATTGTCGGAAAGACAACAGAATATCTGGGGTAAGGTGAGTGAGACTATTAGTGGGGGTGACGATTGAAGGGACAAAGAGTGAGGTCCTCTTCTCCCTCAGTGCTCTGGTCAACATCCTTCCTGATTTGTTACCCCACCCATAGAATTGTCTCCCCGTTAGTTGTTCATAGTATCTGTGCTTGCTGTTTAATAAGGATTGTATTTCTTGGCATACTTTAATGAGGTCCCTGAGGGAAGGGCACTAATAGAACAAGAATTTAACTAACAGTCTATATGACTCTAATAACAGGGCGGGTTTAGATAGATAAGCACACAGTACATTATATGAGAGGAGAAAAACAATGAAATTAGACCTAAAGAGTGCAAATTCAAACAGTATAGCATAAGGAGTGAGGGTCAATGAGTGAGCAACCGGCAACATCCATGGTCTCCAGCTTCCATGAGGAGAGAAAGCAACTGTGCCAACATAGGACAGCCAGAGAGTAAAGTTTTACGTTTCTGCCTCTGGGGCAGCGGAGCTGCAGGTGTGGTGTCCATTCTGCGCGGCAATGTTGACATCGTCTGGGCGACCAGATGTGACGGCAGCAGTGGTTGCAGGTAGAGCGATTCCCAGTCCGGCAGAGCAATCTTGGGCAGCTTAAAGGTAGCTAGGAAGAGTGGGAGGTCTCTTGTGTGGCGCAATGTCGCCATTGTAGTACCGTGTCTGGCAGAAAGTGAGAAAGGGTATCCCCACCTATAGACGATATGGGCATTCTGCAGAGTCTGCAAAAGGGTCTTCAGTGTCGCCCGCAAGCGGAGGGTGCGCAGAGAGAGGTCAGGGAAGAGGTGGATCACATTCCATTATAAGTGAGGTGCTTGAGATTCCTTGCCCTGCGCATCACCTGTTCCTTAATGTTGTAGTGGTGGACACTGCATACTACATCACGAGGTTTCTTAGGGTCAGGGTCCTTTGCCTTGAGGGCCCTGTGGACTCTGTTAAGCTTAATGGGTGCATCTAATTGTTGCTGTAGAATTTCATTTAAGACATTTTGGACTACTCCTGAGAGGTCTTGAGAGTTAACCGTTTCTGGAAGCCCCTTAATACGCACATTGTTCCTTCTATTGCGATTGTCTATGTCATCCAGGTGGTCAATTGTGGCTGATTGAGAGATTTGAAGTTGTTTGGTAGCCGACCTTAATTCTTCTATTTCAGAGGTCACAGTAGTGCTGAAAAGTCCAAGGTCAGAAACTTTGTGAGACAGCTAGGCATCATCTGTTTTTACAGGTCCTAGGTCCTGTCGTCAGGTGGCTTTCAGGTCGTCTGTGAGGGAGAGCATGTCTCTTTTGGTAGGCAAAAGCGCCAAGAGCGCCTGAAGTTCAGGATGGTTCTTTAATGTATGCACCACTACTTCAGGAGATGGGAGAGCAGGATTAGTCAGCACTGCATCATCTGGCATTGCCATATTGAGCTTGGAATTAGGAGTATTTGCACGTAGGGGGGATGACCGCGGTGGTCTTTCCTGTGTGAATCCTCTGATGAGGAGTTATCTACAAGGGAGCGATTCCTTGAGGACGCTCTATGTGGGGTCCTGAAAAGCTTTTTTCTAGCTGGGTGGCTGTCTCCGAAGTAGTCAGGAAGGCTATCACATTCAGTAGTGCCCCCACTGGAGGCCGAGAGGTCAGCGACCTTCTGGCCATGAGGCAAAGTGGGACAGTCCATTCAGGGGCAAGGTAGGACGGTCTGAGTCAGGGGGGGTCCCATCCTACTAGGTGGGCGATATTCAGAGTCCAAGACAGGGGTAGTTGTTGCTGCAGCTAAAGATGTGTCACCCCCTGAGCATCTGCATGTGGCTAAACTGGTGTCTCGGACAGGAGAGTGTGACAGCTTGTCATACGGGTCATCGCCAGGAGTAGAGGTTACAGCAGGCATTAACTGGGGTGAGGCCTGAGGGTGAGTGCTTATCGCCACCTGAGGCGGCGCCGCCGCAGCCACCACTGCATACTGTGGCTTGGGCGCGCGATCCTCCATGTTGACTGAGGCGGGGGTCACCGCCGGAGAAGGTGAGTTTGTACTATTCTCATTTCTAGGGGATGGAGTACTTGCCGGAGCACCCTGAGTGCTTGGAGGAGGTGTCCGGGTCCGCGCCGACATCTCTGGTAGGTCTCCTGTGCGGCTGCGATTCTGTGCACTGGCGTGCTGTGTTGCGGAGGGAGCTGCGGCGCTCTGTGCAGGGCCTCGTGGTGCGTGCTGCGGCTCCGAGCGGCGGTCGTTCTCCTGGGCTTTCGCCAAGCGGAAATAAGCCGCGATGCCTTGCGACGAAGAGAGGGGATCTTTATGTGCTTGCTTCTTCTTTTTATTCCTGCTTCTGCTGCCCATAACCTGCAGTTAGTGCCCTTGTAAGCTCCGGTCCACTGAGAGCTCTAGCAGGATGCGGCCATCTTCTAGCGAGCCTAGCCACGCCCTCTCCCCATTTATTTTCTTGTTATCTTTTACTGCTTTGCAAAAACTTAAAACATGCTTAGTGACTCCTATTACTGTCTTAATGTCAATCTACAGATCTCTGTGAGTGTTTTTTTTAATCTTTTTTATCATTTCCATCTTGTCCTTGGGACTTTTTGATATTTTTTATTCAATTTTTTTCAGTGTGATGTGCCAAAAAAAAAAAAAAAAAAAAAAAACAACACACATTTGGCAATTGGTATTTTTTTTTATTTATTTATACTGTTTACCATGTGTTTTCATCAACATTATTTTTTAATAGTTTGAACATTTCCGCAAACAGGAATACCAATAGTGTTTTGATGGTGATTGGAATTTTTATTATGGGATATTTTTTAAATAACAAAAAAAAATGTTTCTTTCTTTTTTTTTTTTAAATACATATGTGATTGTTTAATCACTTATAGTTTACTATGGCATAATATACAGTAAACTGTCATATTAGCCCAGAGCCTATGGCAGATGGTAATATGAGATATGTTATAGCAGACCCAGAAGCCTAAAGAAGTCCTAGAGTTGCCATGACAGATCCATGTGATTTATCCAGCAACTGTCAAGAGAGGGCTCATCCCCCTTGCCTCCTTAACCCCTTAAGGACTCAGGGTTTTTCCGTTTTTGCACTTTCGTTTTTTCCTCCTCACCTTTTAAAAATCATAACCCTATCAATTTTCCACCCAAAAATCCATATTATGGCTTATTTTTTTGCGTCGCCAATTCTACTTTGCAGTGACATTAGTCATTTTACCTAAAAATGCACGGCGAAACGGAAAAGAAAATAATTGTGCGACAAAATTGAAGAAAAAACGCCATTTTGTAACTTTTGGGGGCTTCCGTTTCTACGTAGTGCATATTTCGGTAAAAATTACACCTTATCATTATTCTGTAGGTCCATACGGTTAAAATGATACCCTACTTATATAGGTTTGATTTTGTCGCACTTCTGGAAAAAATCATAACTACATGCAAGAACATTTATACGTTTAAAAATTTCATTTTCTGACCCTTATAACTTTTTTTTTTTCCACGTACAGGGCGGTATGAGGACTCATTTTTTGCGCCATGATCTGAAGTTTTTATTGGTACAATTTTTGTTTTAATCGGACTTTTTGATCACTTTTTATTCATTTTTTAATGGTATAAAAAGTGACCAAAAATGCGCTTTTTTTGACTTTTGAATTTTTTTGCGCATACGCCATTGCTCGTGCGGTTTAATTAATGATATATTTTTATAGTTCAGATATTTACGCAATACCACATATGTTTATTTTTATTTATTTTTTACACTGTTTTATTTTTTTTATGGGAAAAGGGGGGTGATTCAAACTTTTATTAGGGAAGGGGTTAAATGACCTTTATTAACACTTTTTTTTTACATTTTTTTTCTGCAGTGTTATAGCTCCCATAGGGACCTATAACACTGCACACACTGATCTTTTTCACAGATCACAGGCGTGTATTAACACGCCTGTGATCAGTGTTATCGGCGCTTGACTTTTCCTGCCTGGATCTCAGGCACGGAGCAGTCCTTCGCCGATCGGACACCGAGGAGGCAGGTAAGGGCCCTCCCGGTGTCCAGCTGTTCGGGTTGCCGCGATTTCACCGCGGCGGTCCTGAACAGCCCGACTGAGCAGCTGGGTCACTTTCACTTTCACTTTAGAAGCGGCGGTAAGCTTTGACCGCCGCTTCTAAAGGGTTAATACCTCCCATCGCCGCGATGTGTGGTATTAGCCACGGGTCCCGGCTGTTGATGAGCGCCGGGACCGATCCCGATCCCGCCGGAACGATCCCGCTTCATATCGCGGGAGCCGGCGCAGGACGTAAATATACGTCCTGCGTCGTTAAGGGGATAAAGGGGTATTCCAGGAATTTTTTTTATTTGACTATGCTACAGGGGCAGTAAAGTTAGTGTAGTTCATAATATAGTGTCTGTACCTGTGTGTGACGGTTTTCTCACAATTCTTCTGTGATTTTCACCCCACTATTTATTTTTACCAATTTACAAAATTACTGTTGTCTCGGATTTTTCCCAGCTTGCAATGCGGCCGAGACCTGACTCACTAGTCAGCTGATGACAGGGAGCCTGTCTGCTTCAATGGGCGGAGGGATTAATCTGCAACTAATGCAACAGCTGTAGGCACCCTAATTGAAAACCACAGGTCTTTTGTTTCAATGGGTGGGGTGTCTGATGTGTTAGAGGGATGAAAATGGCATTGTGGGATTTGTAGTCAAAGAAACATAAGTCAAACAGGAATTACAAGTTCACAAAAAGCTAGCCACAGTGTTATGGTAATCTCACAACATAACCATTTAGCCCCAAGACAAGCGTAGATCCTTCCTAAGCATGTCCATTACTGTCTGCCAGGTACTAAAAACACCTTATGGTGGATAACCCCTTTAACATTGTAGTGTGCTAAATGTATGGCATAGATCAATAAGAGGATAGGCTGTGTTGACAATACAACTAAAACATATTTCCTCAATACGGTACATCAAGAGCATTTCTAGCACTAGCAACTGAATCATTTTTTTACTTCTCTTTCTGTTGTAGAGTTATAAGAAAGGTCTAATCAATCAAGTAACCCTATTCCAAAAATTCTGTCTTTGTAACTTTATAAAATATTTTTCCATATCATCTGTCAAATGTATCAAAACATTAATAATGCAGAGGAAGAAAAAAAATCATAAAAAATTCATAAGTAAAGAGAGTTAAGTTGCTGCACTGAAAATCATACACCATTTAATACCGATTTTTACTGTAAGATTAAGGAAAATGTATAAGTATTTTATCTTCTATTTATACATCCATTCTATTTCAGTATTATGCCTTAAGATATGTGAGACTTTCACAAACAGTTGATGATAAAATATGCGAAATACTTAAAAACACCAAATATAAATTATTAAAATTTATGGTACTGCCCAACAGTACATAAACCTTTCCTTTTCAGCTAAACATTTATATTCTTAAAACATTACTATCATTTAAATTTACTTTTGACATTCCACACACACGTATCAAAAGTAAAGATTGGTCTGGGTCTGAGACCCCTTATGATCGTCTGCTATAGCTGTGTGAAACACAACATCATGCTTCACTCCCTGGCTGGGGCTCAATGATGGGCTATAATGAAGCCTGTCTCCTGTAATCAGCCAGACAGCACACTTCACCTGAACATAACTAACAATTGGAGGGGGTCTAAGCACTGGGAACCTGGCCAATCTTAAAGGGGTACTCTGGTGGAAAACTTTTTTGTTTTTGTTTTAAGCAACTGAGGCAGGAAAGTTAAACAGATCCTTCCAGGACTTATTAGCGGCTGTATACTACAGAGGAAATTCTTTTCTTTTTGGTTTTATTTTCTTTCATGACCACAGAGCTCTCTGCTGACACTTTTGTCCATTTCAGGAACTGTCCAGAGCAGGAGAAAATCCCCATAGCAAACATATGCTGCTCTGGACCAGAGATGTCAGCAAAGAGCACTGTGGTCATGACAGAAAAGAAATCCCAAAAGAAAAGAATTTCCTCTGCAGTATACAGCAGCTAATAACTACTGGAAGGATTAATAATTTTTAATAGAAACAATATACAAATCTGTTTCTGGCACCAGTTGATTTAAAAAAAAAAGTTTTACATCAGAGTACCCCTTTAACTTTTTGTGAGGATATACCACGTAAAACACCCCTGTATAACTCCAAAATTATGAGAAATTAAGATTGCAAGATTAACAAGAAATGGGCCTGACCCACATGATCAAGAACAATGTTTTAGGTGGAATATATTATTCAAGAGTATTAGAAAACATGTTTTTTTTTTGTGTGTGGATACATTGAATCAATGTAAAAATGGTCATTATACATTTTAGAAATTTGGGCATACAGATTTACTTACAAATATATAGGTGAGAGTGGAATTTACATTACATTGCATCTTTGTTTCTTCATTCCTTATACTTGACCTCATTTGAGTTCATTTATGTCACTAAACAGAAAAAGACACAATATATCTATTTCAGTCTCTGTCGTATATAACTATGCTATAATTGTCAAAAAAAAAATAACATCAATTCAAAAGAATAAATAAGGACAAAGCAATTTGCAAATGGAAGATATATCTGGTAACCAGAACCACAGGGTGTAAAATGAGCCTCGGATTTAATAACAAAGAAGAGGAAAATTACACATATTACCTAAATGGTGATTGTATGAGCCGTATATTTCTGCCAGTCCTAGCAGAAAACAAATTAATGTTTCTACGTCTTTGCATCAGCTCTTTAAGTGTGCATATTATTACATGCAAAGTATTGACAGCACTACCAATAATAAACATTGTGCCTCCATCTGGCAATATTTTTTTTTATGTTGTAACCCCAAATTAGAAGGGTTGCATGAGATTAAAAGAAAAAACTGGGTGGCAGGTGGCACTGCTATTTCAGCAAGAAGCATTATGTGGGCAGGACATCTAACTAAAAAGAGTGTGCTGATGGATTCATCTTTCCTTTCTTCAAGTAGCATCTAAATACCAGGATTTTTTATTTTTATTTTTTTTATTTTTTATGAAAGCTATTCAGAAAACTGCTTAAATTAAAAAAAAGTACATGCCACCAAATAAACTTTTCTAAAATAACTACTCCTAACACTCCTCTTACCCTTAATTTTTTTTAGTGCTTTAAAAATCTCTGTATCATACCTTTATTCTTGCTCGCATAGTGCAATCTCCCAGCAGGCATGACATCCCTGAAGCCTGCTCGGGGACCACTTCTGCCCTCACATGGTTGCAGTGCTGTGATGAATAGAAGACCTCATTCTCTGTGCAGCTTTCAGTGAGGCTCTGTGCAGCTGTCAATCAAGCTCGGTGCAGAGAAGCACTTCCTGAGTTTGGACTCCTGCCAGGCCGGGAGGAGACCACACTCACTGTATTAATTGTGTCAGGGAACAGAACAGAGCCACCTAGCATATTTATGTTGATAACTTTAAAATCAAGTTAATGGGAAAGTGTCTGCTAATTTCCCAAGGAACACTATATTAAAAGTTTTATTTGGTGACAGGTACTCTTTAATATATACATGAACATTTTATTTCAGCGAACAAATTAACTATAAAAAATCATGTCCTTCAAAGTTCCTGATCCATCTTTTTTATGCTCCAGTGTTTGTTGACTACTCAGTTTGGCTAGTTTACAGCACTTCCAGAACACGAGGTTAGCAAAATACATTGTTGTTCATTATCTGTGGATTGCACCTGATGGCTGTGTCTGCCCCAATGTTTTAGTAAATAAAGAAGTTTGGACACAATTTTGGTGGGTGCCGCCTTTCTTTATTACTTTCGACTAACTAGTGCCTTAGTGCACAAAAGCAACATAAAACCCTCTGTGCTCTGTTATTTTACAATTAATGTAAAAAATACTAGCACACTTAACTTTCAATGAACAGCACAGATGCAGAATCTACCCTGCAATGTTGCTTTCTCTACAATTATTGCGTTTGTGTGGCCGTCCTCCTATCTATGTTGTTCGCTACCCCTCACAGAAATCTTCTTCTAACACCGGTTACCTCTAAAATGGCTGCTAAAGCAATATGCCTCAGTTTTATTGTGGCTCTGATATCAACCATATACTAATAAGCTGGGAGAGCTGTTTGCAAGGCATTAAAGGTGATCATTTCTTCATTAACTTTTTGCCATGTGGTTGATGTTTTTTTTAGAAGGTGCTGCCAAACTGAACCACCTGAGTTTTCAATTTGTACCAAACCAAACTTTTAGCAAAGTGCTGACTGAACCTGGGTCCTACAGGTTTGGCTTACTCATGTCTAGAGATAAGCGAATCGAAGCTGACAAATCCAAATTCGTTACGAATGTCATGAAAAATTTGATTCGCAACTAATACGAATATCGCCGCAATTCTATTGCGCAAATCACTTCATTAAACTCCATTTAATGCGGTCCAGGCTCCAGGGCATCTAAAATGGCGGATCCACATGTAAGGACATGGGGCAAGGAACTCTGGGAAGGCGGGAACAACGGTAGGCGGGATGACCCTGAATCACATGCAGGATGCAGCCTATCAGCAGCCAGTCACCCCTGTGATGTCATAGCCATACATAATTGGCAGCCATATTCCAGCTAGTCACTTCATTCATTAAACTGCAGAGAGATAGGACGAACAGCCTCTGTGTGTGTTACACAGAAAAGCTTTTTCAAGCAGTGTTTCACCTCCTAGTCACATCAACGTTCTGGTGGACAAAGAGCATTGCTTTTATTCACTGAAAAGGATTTTTACTGCAGCCATTAACCTCACAGTCACTTTCTACAGCATTGTATTACAGAGAAGGGCAAAGAGCTGTGTGTTGCCTCATACACTTTTAACAAACTGCCTGAACTTCATAAACCTTAGCAGAGGAAGCAGGAATAATTTTTCAGCGCAATTATGTCTTTGTTCCACAACAAATCATCTGCTGGTTATATTAGTCTGTAGATGGTATGCTACCCAGCAGTATATTCCTAATAGTCTTCAACAGAGTGCAATTTTGGGTTTAGTACACAGCTTTTGTGTGCTGCAGCACTGTTGTGTACTGCTGGTGTTGTGCAAAAATAAAAAAATTTAAGCATACTGTAGCATTTTTCTGCCCTCATAAATGCATACCCCATACCTACATCTAAGTAGTGTACTATATTGTAGCTGTTAATCTGTCAAGGGCCTAGATACTGTGAAAGTCCAAGCAAAAATACTCTCCAGCTGGTGTTGTACTCAGATACTTTTTTAAGTGTACTGTAGCGCATTTTTCTGTCCTCATAAGTGCATACCACATACCTACATCTAAGTAGTGTTATATTTTTGTACCTTTTAAACTCTTAAGTGCCTAGATACTGCGAAAGTAAAGGGAAAAAGTAATCACCGGCTGGTGTTTTACTAAAATACATTTTTTTTAAGCCTACTGTAGTGCGTTTTTCTGCCCTCATAAGTGCATTCCACATACGTACATCTAAGTAGTGTACTATTTTGTACCTGTTAATCTGTCAAGGGCCTAGATACTGTGAAAGGACACCCAAAAGTATACACCTGCTTCTGTTCTAGACAAATACTGTTTAAAATGGTATTGAAGCGTATTGTACTCCTTTCATATATGTACTAAGCATGTCAGGCAGAGAAGTGCCAGGACGTGCACAGAGGCCTAAGTCAGAGTGGCAGAGGCCTAAATTCATCAGGCGCAGGCAGAGGTCGCAGCAAACTAGGGGCGAGTGGCAGCAGGAGCCACAGCGAGATGCCCGATCTCCCGTTATCAGCTAGCGGTCGTGTCTCGACCAGCAACCCATCTGCCATCATCGATTGGTTAACACGGTCATCCACTTCATCACATCTGATACCCCCAGTCAACATTTGGTGGGTTCCTCAGACACAAGCTTCGGTTGGCATGGCCCAGGAGCAGTCACTGTCCTCCCATTGCCTCTGTCCTATGCTGTTCCCTCCCCTAAAGAAGTGTTTTATGCTGTGGGTTCAACTCCACTATTCAGTTAGGACGCTGTAATAGAGGACAGTCAGCAGCTATTGCCCAGTCAAGAAGTGGAGGAAACATCCGTCACTTCCTCCGCTAGGCGGACAAGTCATGATAAGGAGAGTGACATGGGAGTCAGAGTTGCCAGCGTTCAGAGTTTCCAGCGTGCCTGGGGAGACCACCTGCTTTGCGGCAGCCTACCTTCCTGGAAAGTAGTTGAACAGGGGTTCCCGGAGACAGCAGCAGTAGCAGTCAATTAGACTGTTGGTGGGAAAATCCGCTAATTGGCGATGTGGCAGTTTTTCATCAAGCATCCGCAGGAGGTAAACATAGCCACATGCATTTTTGTGTGAAAAACTCAAAAATTCAGTGAAAACTTTTATGCCACATACATTAGTTATTAATTCACATTTACAATATGTCTACCTTATGTTGGCATCATTTTTTAAATGTCCTTTTACTTTATTGGGATGTTACGAGGTTTAGAAGTTTGGCAGCAATTTTCAACATTTTTGAGAACATTTCAAAATCAGATATTTTTATGGTCCACTTCAGTTCTGAAGTAGATTTGAGGGGCCTGTATGTTACCCCCATAAATCACCCCATTATAAAAACTGCCCCCCCCCCTCAAAGTAATCAAGATGACATTTTGGAAGTTTATTTACCCTTTAGGTGTTTCACGTAAATGAACGCAAAGTGGAAGTGGAATTAAAAAAAAAGTAAATTTTTCTTGCAGATAAATTATTTTGAGAATTTTTTTTCTGTAACACAGAGGGTGCTGATAGAGAAATTAAACTAAATATTTATTCCCCTAATTCTGATGTATTTAGGAATGTCTCATATGTGGCCCTAGAGTGCTCTATGACTGACACACAGGCCTCAGACATGAAGGAGCACCGTCTGAATTTTGGGTCTTCCTATTTTTTTGTTAGTTAAAGGGGTACTCCAGTGAAAACCTTTTTTCTTTTAAATCAATTGGTGGCAGAAAGTTAAACATATTTGTAAATTACTGCTATTAAAAAATCTTAATCCTTCCTGTACTTATTAGCTGCTGAATACTACAGAGGAAATTCTTTTCTTTTTGGAATGCTTTCTGATGACATCACGAGCACAGTTCTCTCTGCTGACATTATTATAATAATAATAGCACTTTATTTATTGTTGTCCTTAGTGGGATTTGAACCCAAGTCCCCAGCATTGCAAAGCAGCAGTGCTAACCACTGAGCCACCATGCTGCCTTAGCACACATCTGCTATGCATGGTTGCTAAAATGGACAGATATGTCAGCAGAGAGCACTGTGCTCGTGATGTCATCAGTGTTCCAAAAAGAAAGGAATTTCCTCTGTAGCATTCAGCAGCTAATAAGTACTGGAAGGATTAAGATTTTTTAATAGAAGTAATTTACAAATATGTTTAACTTTCTGCCACCAGTTGATTTAAAAGAAAAAAGGTTTTCACCGGAGTACCCTTTTAATTAGTGTCACTCTATTCTGAGATCTGTAACGTTTAAATTTTTTCACCAATGGAGCTGTGGGAGGGCTTGTTTTTTGCGGGACAAGTTGCACTTTTCAATGGTACTGTTATGGAATACATCTGACATTTTGATCCCTTTTCACAAAATGTTTAGATAGGCAAGATTAACAAAAAGCAGTTAGGCTGGGTTCACATATGTCTGGTAAAGGTTAACTCAGCCGAAATCTAGACACAACTGATGACACGTTCTCATCAGTTGTACTGCATACAGTTTCCATTGTTTTTGCACAGCAAGCTGCGTTCCCTTGTCCGGTGTCCTCCGGTGAGTCCAACCATCCGGCATTAAAATTAAGATGCTGGATGATTGTGAACTGTCCTATTCAAATGAATGATGGTTTGCCCTGGTGTGTAGTCAGGATTTTTTATGAAGTGTGAGAATACATTTCTAGAGTAGTCTCTTTGATTTCTAAACATACTATTCACCAGCGCAGATGACAATGTGGCCTCTTTAGACTGACTTTTTTTAAATCCATATGTTTTTAATAGTTTTACATAGTGATGTTGTTTTGAAATGATTTGTCTTATAATTGACAAGTACCGTATTTATCGGGGTATACCACGCACCGGCCTATAACACGCACCGTACTATAAAGTTTTTTACCCAAATATCCATGATAAAATGAGGGTGCGTGTGTGCGCGTGTATACCCCGATACACCCCCAGGAAAGGCAGGGGGGAGAGAGGCCGTCGCTGCCCGCTTTTCTCCCCCTGCCTTTCCTGGGGTCTAGAGCGCTGCTGTCGGCCCTTTTCACCCCCTGGTTATCGGCGCCGCTGCCCGTTCTGTCCCCCTGACTATCGGTGCCGGCGCCGATAGCCAGGGGGAGAGAAGCGGCGCCGACAGCCAGGGGGAGAGAAGGGGCAGCGGCACCCATTGCCGGCGCCGCTGCCCCGTTGCCTCCCCCCATCCCCGGTGGCATAATTACCTGAGTCGGGTCCGCGCTGCTCCAGGCCTCCGTCGTGCGTCCCCAGCGTCGTTGCTATGCACGGCGCGGCGCTCTGACGTCATGCTCCGCGCCGTTAGGCGCATAGCAATGACGCCGGGGACGCACGACGGAGGCCTGGAGCAGCGCGGACCCGACTCAGGTAATTATGCCACCGGGGATGGGGGAGGCAACGGGGCAGCGGCGCCGGCAATGGGTGCCGCTGTCCCTTCTCTCCCCCTGGCTGTCAGTGCCGCTTCTCTCTCCCTGGCTATCGGCGCCGGCACCGATAGTCAGGGGGACAGAACGGGCAGCGGCGCCGATAACCAGGGGGTGAAAAGGGCCGATAGCAGCGCTCTAGACCACAGGAAAGGCAGGGGGAGAGAAGCGGGCAGCGACGGCCTCTCTCCCCCTGCCTTTCCTGGGGGTGTATCGGCGTATAACACGCACACAGACTTTAGGCTAAAAATGTTAGCCTAAAAACTGCGTGTTATATGCCGATAAATACGGTAAATGGTAACCAAACAAACCTTTTTCCTTTGACTTTAGGTCACATAGGAAAGCCAGCTCTTGACTGGTGGTCAAACTGAAATCACATGAGACAAGTCAAAGTAACAAAAGGGTTCAAGATGTATGGATGCAAAAAAACCAGCACAGAGACAAATTACATGAATTCAATATTGCTTGTTAGCATTCAGGGCCGTTTGAAGGAATTTGGGGGCCCTAAGCAAAATAGACATGGAGGCCCCCCTACCCCCTCCCCACCAGATTATATACAGGACCATATAGAGATATATACCAGCTGTACACGGGGTATATACCCCATATAAGTGATTACAGCTACATGAAGGAACTCACAGGTCATGTCTTTTCTGATCAGTGTCATCCTCTTTCCTTTTCTTCCCCGTCCCACTCAGACTGCAATGATGTCTTCTTCCAGCCAAAACTTCATCTCTCTTCATCTGCAGAACAAACATCTTAGACTCTGCATTTTCCAGTGCTCTCCTTAACACTACACAATCTTCTCATCTATAGGCCTGTAATAATGCCCCCCTTGGTGTTCCACTCAGTAACAGAGCATGGTGCCCAACAGTCCCCAACCATGGTGCCTCCAGCTGTTGCAAAACTACAGCACCCAGATGACCTCTGGCTTTCCGGGCAGTCTGGGAGTCATAGTTTTGCACCCTGGTTGGTAAACATTGATGTAGGTAGTTAGGTAGCCAGGTACATAGCTAGTAGGGCTGCACTATATGGGGAAACTGTGTGATTGCGATTACTGACCTAAATATTGCAATTTCAGCATTATAAACAACTAGTGAATTCCTCCCATTTCATGTCCAATCTCCCCCATTTTACATCTATTCCCCCATTTCATATCCACCACCCATTTCACATCTTCCCTGTTTAATTTCTATCCCCCCTAATCACAATCTCCCCATTTCATTTCTATCCCCCCATGCCACATTCTCCTCTTCCCATCCCTACCCCAGGGCTCGAGTCCTGCAGGAACGTGCAGGAACGGCATTCCTTTGCTTTTTTCATAGGAGTAACGCCGTCCCTGTTACATTAGTCCTGCAGGACCGACCTCTGAATTATTCTTACCCTCCCTCTGTCTCCTCCCCTGGCCCAGACTGCTAGATGCTGGAGATGTAGGACTTGTGATGATGTCCCCATCACATGTTGGGGGCGGAGCTTAGCTTTGGAGGAGAGGGAAGATCGTGGTTGAAGGACCTGTGTGTTGCTGTGGAGGAGGCGGGCTGAGCTGGAGGAGACATGTCACCCTAGTAAGGTAATTACATGGAAGGAGGTTTGTTACAGTGTGTCACCCCAGTAGTAAGGTGATTACATGAAAGGAGGTTTGTTACAATGTGTCATCCCAGTAGTAAGGAGATTACATGAGGAGGTGGTTTGTTACAGTGTGTCACCTCAGTAGTAAGGAGATTACATGGGAAGGTTTGTTACAGTGTGTCACCTCAGTAGTAAGGATATTACATGGGGAGGTTTGTTACAGTGTGTCACCTCAGTAGTTAGGAGATTACATGGGGAGGTTTGTTACAGTGTGTCACCTCCAGTAAGGTCATTACATGTAAGGAGATTTGTTACAGTGTGTCACCCCAATAGTAAGGAGAATACATGAGGAGGATGTTTGTTACAGAGGGTCACCTCAGTAGTTAGGAGATTACATGGGGAGGTTTGTTACAGTGTGTCACCTCCAGTAAGGTCATTACATGTAAGGAGATTTGTTACAGTGTGTCACCCCAGTAGTAAGGAGATTACATGAGGAGGGGGTTTGTTACAGTGTGTCACCCCAGTAGTAAGGAGATTACATAAGGAGGAGGTTTGTTACAGTGTGTCACAACATTAGTAAGGAGATTACATGATGAGGAGTAGGTTTGTTTCAGTGTGTCACCCCAGTAGTAAGAAGATTACATGAGGAGGAGGTTTGTTACAGTGTGTCACCCCAGTAGTAAGGAGATTACATGAGGAGGGGGTTTGTTACAGTGTGTCACTCTTATACTCCGTAGGCAGCTGTATTCCTGTCGCCTGTAAGAATCCTGGAACCATGCAGGATGTCAAGTTTTAGCTTGGACATTTTCGTTTGTGTTTTTTTTTTAACTGGGGGGGGGGGGGTGTATTAGAAATCTTGGGTGAGTTCTCACACTTTTTTTTCCCCCATGTCACATTCTCCCCCCATGTTAACCCCTCCCCCCTCCCAGTAGACAGGTAGTACCCCCAAATTAGATCCCCAGTAGGCAGGTAGTACCCCCATATTGACACCCTCCCCCCAGTAGGCAGTAGTACCCCCAGATTAACCTCCAGTAGGCAGGTAGTATCCCAAGATTACCCCATCCCCCCCCAGTAGACAGGTAGTAGCCCCATATTAGACCCCACCCCCCTGGTAGGCAGGTAGTAGCCCAAATTTACCCCCTCCCCCCAGTAGGCATGAAGCACCCCCAGATTAACCCCCAGTAGACAGGTAGTACCCCCAGATAAACCTCCTCCCCCCAGTAGGCAAGTATTACCCCCCAATTAATCCCCTTCCCCCAGTAGGCATGTAGTACCCCAGGAGGGGGTTAATCTGGGGGTACCATCTACCTACTGGGGGGAGGGGGTTAATCTGGCGGTACCACCTTCCTACTGGGGGTTTAATCTGGGGGCACAGATTTCCCCCCCCCCCCAGTAGGAAGGTGGTAGCCCCAGATTAGCCCCCCTCCCCCCCAGTAGGTAGGTAGTAGTACCCCTAGGTAATCATTAGACCCCCCTGGGGGCCCAGGCTGGTACCTGCTCTGCTGCTGCAGTTGCCAGGAGGAAATAAGAGGCTGAATCAGGGCAGAACCTTGCTTGCGCTGTTGCTACACACACACAGCACATGTCACGCTCTAGGGCCGGCATCAGAACGTAGTAATTCTGGGAGCATGACGTGAGCGTCACCGCAAAGCTGTACAAAATGGGTACAGTACTGAGATCTATAACATTCTACGTAGGTTCTGGCCAATCCTCTACTCAGATCCAGAACTTAAATTGGCAGTAGGGGAGAGACCCCAGGTTACGATTAGGAGGGGGCCTAATCTAAAAGACATTTTAGTCAGAAGCCATTTTTCCTCGTCCACTAATAAGCAGGCCATTACAGCATCGATAATAAGTGGCTCATATCCTTGTGGCCACTGCCAATTTTGTAAGTATTTGCCTAGAATACAGACATTTATAAATCCATTGGATTGACGCACTTACCAAATACGGCAATTTATTAATTGCTCGACTAAGAACATTATCTATATTGCCAAATGCAATATGCCAAAACAACACAAGATTTTAAAAGGAGAATTTCCAAACATCTTAGTCCTATTCGAACTAATACTGATACGCCTCTTGCAAGACATATGAGGATAGTACATTGCGCCATGTTTGACTTACAGTTTTGGGGTGTGTGCCAAAAAAATGTGGGCCACCGCAGAGATAATCTGGATAAACTCCTATTACAAGAGGAGTCCAGATGGATATACAGATTGTGTACCAGAAGTCCTTATGGATTTAATGAAGATTTTTCCTTTGAAACTTTTATTTAATCAATTTCTTATATAGCCTGGACTAATTTTGTGACTACATGGTATTATATTGGTCCAATAGTAACACACAGATATTAATCCAGTTTACAGTCAAATTATAGAAGGTTCATGGCTGACATGTGCTGCTCTAGTCTTTTCTTGATTATGATGACTGTGGCAAATAAATAATCTGGTTTTCATTGATATCATATACTCCACTGTCATGGATCCCAATCTGTTAATAATGTTAATATTAATATTTAGTTCAAGTTTTCTGGTTGAGCACTATGCGTAATAGAATGTTATTAATACTTACCTTGTTTGAATGTCAAATTTTAATCACAATACAACATACATTATCTTTATTTATCATTTCTGGTTTACCTACCATTCATTGCAATAGTAACTTAGAAGAATTATCAGAATATTATCTAAGTGCCCTGACATGCGCACTAGAAAGATAGGAGACGGAAGCCGAGCGGCTTTAGTCTCGGCCTCCCGCTCCAAGCTCTCGCATTGCTGGCCTGGCCGGCCGACAGGGCGAGCTGCTGAACCGGGACAGAGGCAGGAGGATGGCAAGCACCAGCTTTGCTCGGGGCCAAGGGCCAGCTCCGGGCCCCAAGCAATTGCTTGGTTTGCCTGTCCTGTAGCGGGCCTGTTAGCATTATACGTGTACCTTTTTATCATCTGGCCTGTTAGTGAGGTAAAAGAAAATAATAGTAGTAATTTTCTTACCAGTATCTTCATACATTAGTTATCCACTCTGTTCTGGTCCTGTGCTATACCATGTGACCTACACTCTGAATTGCTAAATCTTACATCATCTGAATGTGTGAATTATAAGTAATTTCCTCTATTAATTACAATGAGATTTACATCAAGGATTTCACAGAAATAAATAGAGAAACTTAATTCTGGTCCATACATAAGACACTGTAAGTTTGAGTGAAGAAGAATGCTGGACTTCTGAAACAATGAAGGACTGAAAGGGAGCAGATAACTAACAAATAAAGGCATCGGTAAGAAATTTTGCTACACTTCTAATGACATGATATACCAACTGTTGCCAGAAAGTTAAAACATATTTGTAAATTACTTCTATAAAAAAAAAACATTAATCCTTCCAGCTACTGTATACTACAGAGGAAGTTGTATAGTGTTTTTTTTTTCTGTCTGACCACAGTGCTCTCTGCTGACAACTTTGACCATGTCAGGAACTGTCCAGAGCAAGAGAGGTTTGCTATGGGGATTTCCTCCTACTCTGGAAAGTTCCTGACATGGACAGAGGTGTCAGCAGAGAGCACTATGGTCAGACAGAAAAGAAATTCAAAAAGAAAAGAACTTCCTGTGGAGTATACAGCAGCTGGTAAATACTGGAAGGATTAACCCCTTAAGGACTCAGCCCATTTGGGCCTTAAGTACTCTTTTATTTTATTTTTACGTTTTAGTTTTTTCCTCCTTGCCTTCAAAAAATAATAACTCTTTTATATTTTCATCCACTGAATAATGTGAGGGCTTGTTTTTCCACAACTAGTTGTCCGTTGTAATGCCATCACTCACTTTACCATAAAATGTATGGTGCAACCCAAAAATACTATTTGTGTGGGGAAATTAAAAAGAAAACCGCAATTTTGCAAATTTTGGAAGGTTTCATTTTCACACCGTACAGTTTATGGTAAAAATGACATGTGTTCTTTATTCTTTGGGTCAATATGATTAACATGATATCCATTATTACATTATTTTCTATTACTGTTGCGCTTAAAAAAAAATCACAAACTTTTTAACCAAATTAGTACGTTTAAAATTTTGAAGACCTATAACTTTTTCATTTTTCCATATAAGTGGCGGTATGAGGGCTCATTTTTTGCACTGTGATCTGTACTTTTTGTTGATACCATATTTGCTTATGTAAAACATTTAATTCATTTTTATAAATTTTATTAAAAAAAGATGCAATTTTGGACTTTTTTTTTACGGTCACGCCGTTCACCATACGGTATCATTAACATTATATTTTAATAGTTCAGATATTTACGCACGCAGGGATACAAGTATGTATATACATTTTTTTTTTTACACTTTTTGGGCGTGAAATAGGGAAAATGGGACAATTTACGTTTTTATTGAGGGAGGGGGTTTTCACATTATTTTTTACTTTAAAAAAAAAAATTGCATTTAGTTTTACACTTTAATAGTCCCCATAGGGGACTATTTATTTCAATCATTCGATTGCTAATACTGTTCAGTACTATGCACAGAGCATAGCACAGATCAGTGTTATTGGTCATCTTCTGCTCTGGTCTGGTCGATCGCAGACCAGAGCAGAAGACCCGTGGAAGGCAGTGGAGGCAGGTGAGGGGACCTCCGTCTGCCATTCTGGATGAACGGTTTGCCACGGCAGCGCTGTGGGCAATCCGATCATCCATTTTAGTGTCCGCAATGCTGCAGATGTTGTGATCTGTATTGATCACGGCATCTGAGGGGTTAATGGCAGACATCCGCGTGTCTGCCGATAGCAGCCAGGACCTGCCGTGCATGATCCGAGCATCACTCCGATGCTCACGGTTATGTATAGGACGTAAATGTATATTCTGGCGCGTTAAGTACCACCTTACCAGGACGTACATTTACGTCCTGCATCGTTAAGGGGTTAAACTTTTTTAATAGAAGTAATATACAAATCTGTTTAATTTTCTGGCACCAGTTGATTTAAAAAAATAAGAATTCCACGGGGTACCCCTTTAACCACTTAAGGACCTAGGGCGTATGGATACGCCTTGACGTCCTGGTACTTAAGGACCCAGGGCGTAACCATACGCCCGTGGGAATTTCGGTCCCCGCCGCGTGCCGGGCGGGGACCGGACCGGGGTGACTGCTGATATCAATCAGCAGGCACCCCGCGCAAATCCCCAAGGGGGTCATCAGACCCCCGTCGGCGATCGGCGCAAATCGCAAGTGAATTCACACTTACGATTTGCGCCAATTCCGGGTCATACGGGTCTATGGTGACCCGGAATATAAGGGAGATTGCGGTTGTCTAAGACACCCATGATCCCCCTGAAGGCATAGGAGTGAGGTGGCAGAGGTGCCAACCCTCCTATCCCTGCTATTGGTCTGCTATTGATCGTCAGAGGCGACGACCAATAGCAGATCGGGGGCGGGGGGGGTTAACTTTCGTTTTCCCCGTCTTGCCCACCCACAATAGGCGGGGCAGAATAGGGAAACGAAGGGGACTGAGCGCCGACGTCCACTTACCGATCCGGAGGCTGCGGCGACGTTGATCGGCGGGTGGCGATGTCGTGCGTCAGAAGAGGACGGCTCCCGGGATCCTACGGAAGCTGGTAAGTTGATCTGGAGGGCTACAGTCAGAGACTGTGGTCTCTAAATTCTAGCCCTCCAGATGTTGCAAAACTACAACTCCCAGCATGCCCAGACAGCTGTTTGGGCATGCTGGAATATGTAGTTTTGCAACAGCTGGAGGGCTGCAGTTTGAGACCACTATACAGTGGTCTCTAAACTATATCCCTCCAGATCTTGCAAAACTACAACTCCTAGCATGCCCACATAGCTGTTTGCTGTCTGGGGATGCTGGGATTTATAGTTTTGCAACATCTGGAGGGTCACAGTTTTGAGATCACTGTTGCAAAACTGCAAATCCCAGCATGCCCAGACAGCAAACAGCTGTCTCGGCATGCTGGGAGTTGTAGTTGGGTACCTCCAGTTGTAGCATAACTACATCTCCCAGCATGCCCTTCGCTGATTAGTACATGCTGGGAGTTGAAGTTTTGCAACAGCTGGAGGCACACTGGTTGGAAAGTATTGAGTTAGGTAACAGAACCTAACTGAAGGTTTTCATACCAGTGTGCCTCCAGTTGTTGCAAAAGTACAACTCCCAGCATGCATGGTCTGTCAATAATGCTGGGAGTTGTAGTTTTGAAACAGCTGGAGGTTTGCCCCCCCCCCCCCCCATGTTAATGTACAGGGTACATTCACACGGACAGGTTTACAGTAAATTTCCTGCTTCAAGTTTGGGCTGCGGCAATTTTTTTGCCGCAGCGCAAACTCGTAGCGCAAAAGTACCCTAAAAACACTACACTACACTAACACAAAATAAAGGGTAAAACACAACATATACACCCCCGTACACTGTCCCCCCGCAATATAAATTAAAAATGTCTTGTACAGCAGTGTTTCCAAAACTGAGCCTCTAGCTGCTGCAAAACAACAACTCCCAGCATTTCTGGACAGCCACTGACTCTCCAGGCATGCTGGGAGTTTAGCAACAGCTAAAGGCACCCTGTTTGTAAATCACTGGCGTAGAATACCCCTATGTCCACCCCTATGCAATCCCTAATGTAGTCCTCAAATGCGCATGGCGCTCTCTCATTTCTGAGCCCTGTCGTATTTCAAGGAAACAGTTTAGGGTCACATATGGGGTATTTGCGTACTCGGGAGAGATTGCATTACAAATTTTGGGGGGCTTTTTCTCCTTTTACCCCTTATGAAAAGGAAAAGTTGGGGGCTACACCAGCCTGTTAGTGTACAAAAAAAAAAAATTACACTAACATGCTGGTGTTGCCCCATACTTTTTATTTTCACAAGCGGTAAAAGGAAAAAAAAACACCAAAATCTCTAACGCAATTTCTCCTGAGTACGTAAATACCCCATATCTAAGCGTAAAATGCTCTGCGGACACACAACAAGGCTCAGGAGTGAGAGCGTACCATGTACATTTGAGGCCTAAATTGGTGATTTGCACAGGGGTGGCTGATTTTACAGCGGTTCTGACATAAACACAAACAAATAAATACCCACATGTGACCCCATTTTGGAAACTACACCCCTCACGGAACGTGACAAGGGGTATAGTGAGCCTTAACACCCCACAGGTGTTTGATGAATTTTCATTAAAGTTGGATGGGAAAATAAAAAAAAAATGTTTTGCACAAAAATGCTGGTGTTACCCTAAATTTTTCATTTTCACAAGGGAAAATAGGAAAAAAAAGCCCCCTAAAATTTGTAACCCCATCTCTTCTGAGTAAGAACATACCCCATATGTGAATGTAAAGTGCTCTGCGGGCGAACTACAATGTTCAGAAGAGAAGGAGCGACATTGGGATTTTGAAGAGAAAATTTGTCCGGAATTGAAGGCTATGTGTGTTTACAAAGCCCCCATAGTGCCAGAACAATGGACCCCCGACACATGTGACCCCATTTTGGAAACTACACCCCTCATGTAATGTAATAAGGGGTACATTGAGAATTTATGCCCCACAGGTGTCGGACAGATTTTTGGAACAGTGGTCAGTAAAAATGAAAAATAAAATTTTTCATTTGCACAGCCCACTGTTCCAAAGATCTGTCAAATGCCAGTGGGGTGTAAGTACTCACTGCACCCCTTATTAAATTCTGTGGGGTCACATGTGGGGGGGTCCACTGTTCTGGCACCACGGGGGGCTTTGTAAACGCACATAGCCCCTGACTACCATTCCAAACGAATTCCCTTTCCAAAAGCTCAATGACGCTCCTTCTCTTCTGAGCATTGTAGTTCGCCAGCAGAGCACTTGACGTCCACACATGGGGTATTTCCATACTCAGAAGAAATGGGGTTCCAAATTTTGGGGGTCATTTTCTCCTATTACCCCTTGTAAAAATGTAAAATTTAGGGAAAAAACAGAATTTTAGTAAAAAAAAAAATGTTTCATTTACACATCCAACTTTAACAAAAAGTCGTCAAACACTTGTGGGTAGTTAAGGCTCACTGTATGCCTTGTTACGTTCCTTGAGGGGTTTAGTTTCCAAAATAGTATGCCATGTGGGTATTTTCTGCTGTTCTGGCACCACAGGGGCTTCCTAAATGCGACATGCCCCCAAAAAACCATTTCAGCAAAAGTAGCTTTCAAAAAGCCAAATGTGGCTCCTTCTCTTCTGAGCATTGTAGTTCGCCAGCAGAGCATTTTACGTCCTAACATGGGGTATTTCCATACTCAGAAGAGATGGGGTTACAAATTGGGGGGCGGGGCATTTTCTCCCATTACCCTTTGTAAAAATGATAAATTTGGGGGGAAAAATGCACTTTAGTGAAAATTTTTTTTTTCCCATTTACACATCTTAACGAAAAGTTGTCAAACACCTGTGGGGTGTTAAGGCAAACTGGACCCCTTGTTACGTGCCTTGAGGGGTGTAGTTTCCAAAATGGTATGCCATGTGGGGTTTTCTGCTGTTCTGGCACCATAGGGGCTTTCTAAATGTGACATGCCCCCCAAAAACCATTTCAGAAAAATTCACTCTCCAAAATCCCATTGTTGCTCCTTCCCTTCTGAGTCCTCTACTGCGCCCGCCAAACACTTGACAAACACATATGAGGTATTTCCTTACTCGAAAGAAATTGGGTTACAAATTTTGGGGGCTTTTTCTCCTATTACCACTTGTAAAAAATCATAAACTGGGTCTACAAGAACATGAGAGTGTAAAAAATGAAGATTTAAAATTTTCTCTTTCACCTTGCTGCTATTCCTGTGAAACACCTAAGGGTAAACACACTTACTGGAGGTCAGTTTGGATACTTTGAGGGGTGCAGTTTTTATAACTGGGTCATTTGTGGGGTAATTCTAATATGAAGGCCCTTCAAATCCACTTCAAAACTGAACTGGTCCCTGAAAAACTCAGATTTTGAAATTTTTTTGAAAAATTGGAAAATTGCTGCTGAACTTTGAAGCCCTCTGATGTCTTCCAAAAGTAAAAACATGTCAACTTTATGATGCAGTCATAAAGTAGACATATTGTATATGTGAATCAATATATAATTTATTTGGATTATCCATTTTCCTTATAAGCAGAGAGCTTCAAAATTTTACCACTAACATAAAGTAGAATATGTCACTAAAAAACAATCTCATAATCAGAATGAAAGGTAAAAGCTTCCCAGAGTTGTTAATGCTTGAAGTGCAATACAGAAATTTAGGTGCACTACTTTGGTGGATGTATACAATGACATTGGCTATCCCTCAACACTGATGTTAAAATTAAGACATTCGCCAGTGTATCCTTTAACATAAGGAGTTTACACACCTCCAAGTATAAATTTTTAAACAACAACAAAAAACGTGGTCTCAAATGGCTGGAGGTGCTCAACCTCAAATGCAGTTGTGCATTTATACTGGGGGAGCAGATCCTGCCCTTGTAGTCCATTGCTAGGGGCGATCCTTAGCATAAAAATGCATACAATGGAGGATGCATGCAGCGGACTACAAGTGCCACAATAGAATCCTACACCAGATAAACGGTGTGGATGTGTAACAATTAGAATAATACAATACAGAAATTTAGGTGCACTACTGTGGTGGATGTATACAATGATATTGGCTATCCCTCAACACTGATGTTAAAATTGAGACATTCGCCAGTGTATCCTTATATGAAGGACACACCAGAGCCCGCACACCAATGCCAAGGTTTCTCAAATGGCACGGGACCTAATGCTAACCTACCTGTGCGTAATAAGCAAAAACCAGGGGCCAGTGGGCAATTACAGCAGCATTAGGCCGACAAGCAGCCTGCTCCCAGTTCCCTCCAGTGTGACTGAGCACACATACAATGGGAGAAGGGAGAGACAGGCTACAAGCCCCATCTAAGTTGGCTGATATAGGTGCATGGCCTCACAGGTGCAACCTTAATGCTGCCTGGAAAATGTTCAAGGCACATTAACATATGGAGTTTACACACCTCCAAATATACATTTTTAAACAACAACAAAAAACGTGGTCTCAAATGGCTGGAGGTGCTCAACCCCAAATGCAGTTGTGCATTTATACTGGGGGAGCAGATCCTGCCCTTGTAGTCCATTGCTAGGGGCAATCCCCAGCATAAAAATGCATACAATGAAGGATGCCTGCAGCAGACTACAAGTGCCACAATAGAATCCTACACCAGATAAACGGTATGGATGTGTAACAATTAGAATAATACAATACAGAAATGTTGGTGCACTATTGTGGTGAATGTATACAATGACATTGGCTATCCCTCAACTCTGATGTTAAAATTGAGACATTCGCCAGTGTATCCTTTAATGAAGGACACACCAGAGCCCGCACACCAACGCCAAGGTTTCTCAAATGGCACGGCACCTAACGCTAACCTACCTGTGCGTAATAAGCAAGTGACAGTGGTCAGATGTTCAAAAAAGGGCCGGGTCCTTAAGGTATATTTGGGCTTGGTCCTTAAGGGGTTAATAAATTACAAAAAAAAACTTGCTTTCCTGTTTGGGTCATATGTTGTGCTTTCTTTTCTTGCATGATACATATTTGATATGACACCTGATTATTTTATGTTTAACTAACATTTCTAGTTATCTGCAGCTTTTAAAAGTTTCTATCAACAGACAATCATAAAAACAAAACAAACATCAGAAAAAATTATATGTGTAATTCTCCAATATTCACAATGATTATTTCCCAATTTCTTAGTAGAATGCTGGGCAAATGATTTTATATTGTTTTTGGCGAAAGCCAATTTCTATTTAAATTTGTTTATTTTTACTATGGAAATTCAGCACTATATGCATGAATAAATTTCACAAAGCTTAGGCATAACCGTATAAAGATAATTAATTAAAATGCTTAACTACATAACTAAAGTGTATAGTACATTACATTTACCTGGATTATTAAAATAATTATTCAGTCAAGGTTGAAAATCAGAGACTAAATTAATCTTTTAACTATGATTGAAAAGCAGCGTACCTGCTGCCGTGTATATAATGAATGTTCTTAGAGGGCTCACAGGCAACATGAGTTTTATAAACTTAAAACTATGCTCCCTCCAGCAAGCAATCCTTTATTAAACACTTAAGGAACTCTACAAAGATTTCCTCTTTTTCTATAGTTAACAAATTTTCTAATTCAAACAATATCCAAATGAGTCTTAAAGAATCATTTAACATGCGGAATATCATAAAAGACAAATGGAAACTGGTGCTAAATGAGATATTCACATCCCAAAGGGCTCATGTCCACAAGATTTTTATGGGGCTGTACAAACTCACAGATTGTTCAGAGCAATAAAGAGGTACTCATAGACTTTTATAGGCCCAAACTTTACTTCTCTAATGTCTCATATTGATGCTTACATATTTTATTAGACACTGTATTTATTTCCCTTGCTGTAATGTCTATGAAGCATGGTAACTCAAAGCATGAAGTGCCTATAACTTCATACCAGGTGCCCATACCTATGTCACTGATACGATTGTTCTATCCTGGATCACTGTTGGTCTGAAATTACTAGCTACTAAATACTAGTAACACTGAACAATGTCCAAAATGTGGAAATGCTCTTACCCAGTTGTTGAGCCATCAAGTCCCTCAGATATTTAACCCGTTAAGGACCCAGCCCATTTTCACCTAAAGGACCCACCCAGTATTAATAACTCTGGGATGCTTTTACTTTTCATTCTGTTTCCGAGATAGTTTTTTCGTGACATAGTCTACTTTATGTTAGTGGTAAACTTTCGTCGATACTTGCATCATTTCTTTCTCTAGGAGTCTACGATTAAGCACCTGTGAGTGTGAAACGCTTCAGACGTTCCTTACCTGTACTGTGACTCCTGTCAAGCAAATAAAGCAAGTTTTAAGTGCATTCCCAGCACTGGACATCTTTTCCTCTTTGGATTACTTCTATGGAGCCGGGGTGGGATCGGCGCGTCCGATTGCGCAGGTGTGCATTGCAGGTCGTTGGTGCAGGGTAGACAGATTTTCTTCTTTGCAGCTTGCATCATTTCTTGGTGAAAAATTCAAAAATGTGATGAACAAAATGAAAGTTTAGCATTTTTTTTTATTTGAAGCAGACATCAGAGGGCTTCAAAGTTCAGCAGCAATTTTCCAATTTTTCACAAAATTTTCAATATCGGAATTTTTCAGGGACCAGTTCAGTTTTGAGAGATCTCTGTACAGTCCCCTGATATATTTATACATAGTTATTAGGTTGCCCCTAAGCCTTCTTTTTTATAAACTAAATAACCCCAATTCTGATAATCTTTCTGGGTACTGTAGTCCTCTCTTTCCCCGTATTACCCTGGTTGCCCATCTTTGAACCCTCTCCAGCTCCACTATATCTTTCTTGTATACTGGTGCCCAGTACTGTATACAGTATTCTATGCGTGGTCTGACTAGTGATTTGTACAGCGGTAGAATTATTTCCTTGTCATGGGCATCTATGCTCCTACTGATGCACCCCATGATTTTATTTGCCTTGGCAGCAGCTGCCCGACACTGGTCACTACAGCTAAATTTACTGTTAACTAAGACTCCTAAGTCCTTTTCTACGTCAGTTGTCCCAAGTGTGCTCCCATTTAATACATAATCCCAGCCAGGATTATTCTTCCCCATGTGCATAACCTTACATTTATCAGTGTTGAACCTCATCTGCCACTTCTCATCCCAAACCTCCAACCTATCCAAACCCATTTGTAACAGTGCACTGTCCTCTATAGTGTTTACCGCTTTACAGAGTTTGATATCATCTGCAAAGATTGCTACTTTACTATTCAACCCCTCTACAAGGTCATTAATGAATATATTAAATAGAGCAAGACCCAAGACTGACCCCTGTGGTACCCCCCCCTATTAACAGTCACCCAATCAGAATAAGTACCATTTATAACCACCCTCTATTTCCTATCACTGAGCCAGTTACTTACCCACTTACACACATTCTCCCCCAGCCCCATCCTTCTCATTTTATGCACCAATCTATTATGTGGCACTGTATCAAATGCTTTGGAAAAATCCAGATATACAACATCCAGCGATTGCCCCTGGTCCTGTCTGGAGCTCACCTCCTCATAAAAGCTGATCAGGTTAGTGTGACAGGACCGATCCCTCATAAAGCCATGCTGATTTGGGGTCATACATTTATCTTTATCAAGATATTCCAAAATAGCATCTCTTAGAAAACCCTCAGACAATTTACATACAACGGAAGTTAAACTAAAAGGCCTATAATTCCCGGGGTCACCTTTTGACCCCTTTTTGAGTATTGGCACTATATTTGCCATGCACCATTCCTGGGGAACAGTCCCTGTCACGATAGAGTCCCTGAATATTAAAAATAGGGGTCGGTCTATTACATTACTTAACCTCTACAGGACCCATGACGTAACGTTACGTCCCGACACCTTGGGTCTTAAGGACCAAGGACATACAGTTACGTCATGGGCAGTTCTGGTCCCCGAAGTGCTCCGGGCGGGGATTGGACCGGGATGCCTGCTGAAATAGACCCCCCTCCATGTCGGCGATCGCCGCAAATCGCATGTGAATTCACACATACGATTTGCGGCTATACCGGCGATGCGGGTCACGTGTGACCCGCTGACCCGGAGATAAAAGGTGATCAGGGGTATATGATACACCCCCTATCACCCACTGTATCTATGGGGAGGTGGCGCCACCCCCCAGGATTGCTGTTATCGGCTGGATGATCGTCCAGCCAATAGCAGCCGGCAGGGGAGAAGTTAACAGCATCCTCCTGCAGCTCCCGCGGCTGGCTGGGTTCAGTCAGTGGTCAGAGCTGCTGGAGGAAGCCGGGGACCCCCCCTCTGCCGAGATCGGAGCCCCCAGAGAAGAAAAGAAGCCCCCCATAGATCAGGGAAAGCATACAGCCCAGGGAAAGGTAGGGTAAAAAGTCAAAATAAAGTTAAAAAAAAAAGTAAAAAATCCCCACCCCTGACCCCCTAATAGGTCCCCAAGGGTTTTCTGCAGTTTTTCAGTGTGACCCGGGCCCTATTAGGGGTTCAGGGCGCCGCATTAGCCCCCCCCCCATACACACACATTTTTGTTTTTGTTTTGCTGCAGCATTTTTTTCCCCCATATAACGGTGTGGGATTTCTACTCACACACCGTTATATATAGTATACACCAAGCACACACACAGTACATACCCCCCCCCATGCTGGGACATGCCCCCAGGGCATGCTGGGACTTTTAGTTATGCAACAGCTGGAGTCACACTACTGCAACTCCTAGCATGCCCTTTGGCTGTCTGTGCATGCTGGGGGTTGTAGTTATGCAACAGCTGGAGGCACAAAAATGTGCCTCCAGCTATTGCATAACTACAACCCCAGCATGCACAAACTACCAAAGGGCATGCTGGGAGTTGTAGTTGTGCCTTCTGCTTTTGCAGAACAACAACTCCCATAATGCCTTTGTGTGCATGCTTGAAGTTGTTGCTTAGCAACAGCAGGAGGCCAGTCTTACCTCCTGCTGCTGCGCAGTGAAGATCCACCTGCGTCGCTGTTGCTGCCTCCGCTGCTGGGGCCCCAATCCCGCCACCGATGCTGGGGATCGGGGGCCCCAACTTCAGGTGAGGGCTCCCGTCACACGCTCTTGCCCTCTGGAACAGTTAGGGACACCCCCACTGCAGGCGTCCTGATTCATCGGCCGATAACAACCGAAGAATCACTTCAAGTGCCACTTCACTCCTGCTGCTGAGAGATGATAGGTGCCATCTCGGACGGCACCTATCATCCTTCTTTTCTGGGTCATCGGGACCCGATTGACCCGGAATTGCCGTAAATCGCTGATCTGAATTGATGGTCTTAGGACCCCCCCAAGCGTTGTCAATATGTACCATGACCACATGCCATTATCATCATATTTTATAGTGGCCTTGAGTTTCAGGAGTAAATCTGCACCCAATAGATTTAGTGGGCATGTATCTGATATGATCAGTCTGGAAAGACTGTCTTGCTGTGCTCCAATTGGTATAGGGTGGGAAAGATTGGAGGAAACAGGTGTGCAATCTACACCCACACAAGAAAGATGGTCAGAAGAAATTAGGGAGTTGAATGGTAGGTCTTTAGAGCGTATTATTGATCTGGCTGCACCTGTGTCCACTAAGAAGAGCAGAGTTTTTCCACTGACTGTAAGTTTCATGAGGGATACTGGACCTGAATCAGTAAAGGTGGTCTGAGTAGGCACTTGGGAAATCAACGTGGGCACAGGCTTGCCCCTGTCCTATCATGGACGATAAGGCATTTCTTGGAAGTCAGAGTAGTTGGGAGAGCGTGATGTAGTTCCATGTCTAGATTCCTGGTGGTCCCTGGGTGAGCCACGATTTGATGGCTGTGGAGGGGTCCTCCTGTTGTATTGTTGGTGTTGTGGGGCCATTCTTGTGTCGGGTGTATGCCTTGGCATAGTATCATATTGATACCCATCAGTATTCTAATGATCTTGTGCCATCCTGGGCCTTCACATGGGCACATCCATTTGGTAATTATCCTGAGGCCATCTGGATCTGCAATTCCTCTTGACCTGGCCTTGTTTTCCACATCTATAGCATGTGATATTCCTGACAGGCGGTCTCTGCAGGATGTAGTTCTGAACAAGATATTGTGCAGAGTACGTGTGGGCCGGTCCATTATACATCAAGGGGTAATCTTCATGTACTGCTACTTTAGAAGGTTGAATACACAAGTCCTACAAAAAGATGATTCAATAACCCATATGTCATAATAACATAAAGTCTGGGGTATCAGCCCCACCTCTCATGTAATAACCAAACGGGAACTTCTCAAAAACATTGTATACCAAGAGAACCATATATTATTTTTTTTTTCAATTAAAACAATTATTTATTAGAATTCTAATAAAAACGTAACATGACAGTTGCCAATAGCAACGCAGAGGGTCACCACATTACAACACATCATCCAAAAGTGCATATCCGGGGGTGTACGATGCTGTATACCCCTGAATTCGAGTGCATTACTGTTATAATTACTGTCCTACATCAGTGCTATATAAAGTGGCATGTGCTTGTAAACATACAGGTGTCTGCTGCATATAGCAGTTCACTATTACATTATAATTCAGCCGCTTCCCAAGCTTTCCTGATAGCCAAGACTTCAATGTGTGCAAGTAACCACAGTACTGGAGGTGGAAAGCCACCTCCAATGCACTAATGGAGTAGATAGTGATAATATTATTGCTTACCCATATGGGAGAATGTGGCTGCCCAGCCTCTACGATCGTTTCGAAAAACCTTTTTCAAGAGGTACCGGCACCTGTGTACAGTGGATCTATTTATATGACTCACCTCCTTGCATCTGATTGTAGACACCAGTGGAGTGGTACCAAAATAAACGGTGTTTATAAATATAAAAGTGCATATTGACTGTGCAAATAGTGCAAAAAAGTGCATATTATTATCCATTGCAGATACATAAATTGATGTCATGATTCTAATAAAATGTGTATATATATATATATATATATATATATATATATATATATATATATATATATATTGTGGCAGTGTGGCAAGGAAAGGGTGTATTTCCTTGGCTCACCCTGCAGAAGTTCTCACCTGCTTCTTAAGTAATGAGGCAGGAGGGAAGGGAAGTGTATATGAGATGGAGACTCAGTCTAATGGGGGCTCTTCCTAGGAGACAGCATGTGGGCTGTAGGGAAGAGACAGAGCCTGCTGAGGAGTACACAGCCCGAGCTATGAGTAGCTCAAAGAGAGTGACATGAATTGTGAGTACAAGGTTGCAGGGGACATATGTTTAACCGGCTGAGGGAAGCTCAGCGGTTGTTAATCAGGACAAGCTGATCTGTTTAGTCAGTGACCAGACGGTCTAGGATTTTGTTTTGTTCCTGCTTTTTGTTTATTTCTTTCCCTGCAACCTGTCTAATAAAACTGGCAAGGTGCCAGATTTGCATTATAAGCGTTTGTTTGCTGGTTTATTGAGAAGCAACCTGTGGCGTGGTCCAGGACAATCCCAGAGCTAATCCCCAAGACGGATCGTCACATTTTATATATATATATATATATATATATATATATATATATATATTTATATCGACTGGACATGTGTAACCACTATATTCCCACCATGATTTTACCCTGAAAGCCTCATGTACAACCCCATCTTTATTTATTTATATGTCTACACCATAGACCAATATACCCTAAATCTATCTACTCCCGGATTAAGACTGCTTTGTCCCTATTCCTCCATATATATAAATTCACCTATGAGGGAAATATACAAGTTAGTATAAATATATGCATTTGTATGACGCTTCATATCAATAATCACCGATTTCTCCATCCACCGCAGATAAAGGAGATAGAAAGGTCTCACTGCCCTTTGCCATGAAACATGTGAAATCTTACAAATATAACGAACACATAAATGTTAGTCCACAATACACAAAAAATTATTTAAAACATCTAACCACATAATTAAAAACTGATGGATATGATCCGACATTGTTCACCATAATTTGACATTATTCTCCTTAATTCAAAAATGGGGAGAAACTTTGCTGCTCATTTAAGCCGTTTGGTACCATTGTGTTGGGGGTCACCACCCAGCTACACTCCTTCTGAGCCAATATTCTCTTAAAATTACCACCCCTAATTCCCCTCTGTATCCTCTCTATACCTCTCTATACCTATCACCTTTGGGTCACAATTATGCTTTTCTCTAAAATGGCAGGGTATTGTCTTAAGTTTGGATGTATCTTCAGCCTCTGCCGCCACCATTATGTCCCTCACGTGCTCTCGCACCCTGATCCTTAATTGTCTTGATGTCAAGCCTATATATATCAAGGAGCAATCGCACGTGGCATAATATACCACGTGCATGCTACTACACAATATATACATTGGCGTATAGAGTATTGTCTTGTATTCCCTGTGGATGAAAATGTTTTTGCCCTTATGACATTATCACAGGCTAAGCATTCACCACATGGGTAACACCCAATTCTGGGGGCCGTCTCTGTTAGGGGGTTTATCATATTTGTAGTATAATGGCTTTTAACGAGTAGATCACGTAAATTGCGACTTCTTCTTGTAGTCATTGGGATTATTTCTGGGATTTGGGGTGCTAATATCGGATCAGTCTTTAGGATCCCAATATGTTTTTGTATTGCTTGTCTCATAGTATTCCCCTCGCAATTGTAGGTTGAGATGAATCTTGTTTGATTACTCCCACTTAGTGATGTCACGAACATAAAATTTTCGGTTCGCGAACGGCGAATGCGAACTTCCGCAAATGTTCGCGAACCGGGCGAACCACCATTGACTTCAATGGGCAGGCAAATTTTAAAACCCACAAGGGACTCTTTCTAGCCACAGTAGGGATTTAGAAGTTGTTTCAAGGGGACTAATACCTGGACTGTGGCGTGCTGGAGAGGGATACATGGCAAAACTCCCATGGAAAATTACATAGTTGATGCAGAGTCTTATTTTAATCCATAAAGGGAATAAATCACCTAACATTCCTAAATTCTTTGGAACAATGTGCTTTAGCCCCCTTTAGGCATCACATAGTTAGATCCCCCTTTAGGCAGCACATAGATTTCCCCATATTAGGCAGCACATAGTTAGAGCCTCCCTTTAGGCAGCACATAGTTAGATCCCCCCCTTTAGCCATCACAAACTTAGATCCCCCTATAGGCAGTACATAGATTCCCCCATCTTAGGCAGCACATAGTTAGAGCCCCCCTTTAGGCAGCACATAGTGGGATTTGAACCCAAGGCCCCAGCGCTGCAAGGCAGCAGTGCTAACCTCTGAGCCACCATGCTACCCTTAGCATACATCTAATATGCACGGTTGCTATAATGGACAGAGATGTCAGCAGAGAGTACCAGAAAAACTAGGCATGTACACATGGCTCAAAAAGTTGGTATTGTTGCAGCCGCTGCTGTAGCAGCGCCCAGAAAAATAGCAACAGCAGAAAAAGTGCAGCACCAGAGGCCAGAAAAATAAGGCATGTACACATGGCTGAAAAATAAGAACAAGCGCATATCCAAGAGTCCAGAAGACTCTATAATGCAGGACAGAGAAACACACAAATAAATTATTTTCTAAATGAGATTTTTCATCAAATAAAGAAACAGAGTTCATCCCTCTCTTTATTTTACTTTTGAAAATGTAAGTTAAAAAATCACATGCAACAAGCGTTCCTTTGTGTAATGGTTAGTGCTCTTGAAAATTCAAGTTTAAATTATCATAAAGTCCAGAAGACTCCATAATGCAGGACGGTAAAAAACACAAAGAAATCCTTTTCAAAATAAAAGGGTCCCTCAACAGGCACGACAGCATGAAAGACCCCATTTGCTCAAGGTTGGATGCTGAGCTACTTATGTCCCGTTCCACGTCCTCAGTGATGTCAGGGAAGGTATCATCTTCTTCCCCCCAGCCAGGTACAACACCACGGGAACCAGATAGGTGACAAGGAGCACCCTGGGATGCCTGTTGTGGTTGGTCTTCCTCCTCCTCCTCTTCAAAGCCACATTCCTCCTCTGACTCATCTTCCTCACAATCCTCTTCCAGCATTGCCGCAGGTCCAGCAAGCGATGCTGATAAGGCTGTTTCTGGTGGTGATGGTGACCACAACTCTTCCTCTTCACGCTCATCTACTGCCTGATCCAGCACTCTTCGCAGGGCACGCTCCAGGAGGAAAACAAATCGTATGATGTCGCTGATGGTGCCTTCGGTGCGACTGACTAGGTTTGTCACCTCCTCAAAAGGATGCATGAGCCTACAGGCATTGCGCATGAGCGTCCAGTAACGTGGCAAAAAAATTCCCAGCTCCGCAGATGATGTCCTAGCACCCTGGTCATACAAATATTCGTTAACGGCTTTTTCTTGTTGGAGCAGGCGGTTGAACATTAGGAGTGTTGAATTCCAACGTGTTGGGCTGTCGCAAATCAAATACCTCACTGGCATGATGGACAGAGATGTCAGCAGAGAGTACCAGAAAAATTAGGCATGTACACATGGCTGAAATATGTTGTTGCAGCCGCTGCTGTAGCAGCAGCCAGAAAAATTTCTGTTTGTTTCCCAGCCAGAAAGTGCCCTAAAACATTGCGGCTTGAACCATAGCTGGTGGCGGATAAGTCATGCAAGTCATCCTTGGTCGCCACCTTACCCAGACGGAATGTGGTTGGGCGGATTCTTCAAAAAAGAGTTGCCGCCGATGCCTCTTGGAATTCTCCAAAGAGGAAATACACGTCTCATCCCTGATTTGTCGCCGCCCGGACCTGCCCAGCAGCGATTGGTCGAATTCTTCAAAAAAGATTTGCCACCGATGCCTCTAGGAATCCCCCAAAGAGGAATTATACGTCTTTAACCTGATTGGCCGCCGTCCGGACATGCCCAGCAGTGATTGGCTGAAAGATTTGAAAGACATCCTGCTGCCACCAGCGGCAAAGACTTGCAACCTGAACTCATATGTCCCCTCTCTGATTGGCTCTCTCGACATCCCAAACAGCCAATCAGAGTTAAGTCTACCATCCCCATGCCCATGTTTGGATGACATCCCCTCACCGACTTTTTCCTATGACAGCATAACTTTACACCATGTACGGCACGTTCCTGATTGGTCGCCCCCATACCATCCAGCAGTGAGCAACCAATCAGCTTCAATAGGCCCGTCTTCATTCAAAATCCACCGCGGCAACCCTGCACAGCATCACCAGGTTTACCCAATGCGCAGTGTAGGTGATGGACCCTTGCCCCAACACTGTGTGCCAGACATGCCATTACTTCCTGTTGCACAATCGAGTAATGGTTGGGGATTGCCTTTTGTGCAAAGAAATTTTGGCCGGGTACCTTCCACTGCGGTGTCCCAATAGCTAAAAAAAATGTAGCTATTTTTTTTTTTTTTACATTTTTTTTTTTAATACATTTTTTAAAAGCTGGTGGGCTATGAGTTCAGACAAGCCAGCTGTCAGATGCCGGGCTAGGGGGTGACCTTGTGACATTGGCATCTTACGCTCAAACATGTCCTTGACAGACGTAGACTTAGAGTAGACGCTGTAGGACTGACACACACGCTTGCAGACAATTAACTGCTATTCAATCCATTACAGTGAAAATTGTATTTTTTGTTGTTAAATTTACACAACGGTCACACCACATATGATTTGCCCTAGTGTGACAATGAGCCCAGCAGGCCCAAAAACTCCCAAGTGTGAAGTGAAGTGACTGATTTTATTTCACAGCCAAAAAAGATTTTTTTTTCCAATTTTAAACTACGGTCACACCACATATGATTTGCACTAGTGTGACAATGAGCCCAGCAGGCCCAAAAACTCCCAAGTGTAAAGTGAACTGACTGGTTTTATTTCACAGCCAAAAAAAAGGTGTTTTTTTTTTCAAATTTACACTATGGTCACACCACATATGATTTGCACTAGTGTGACAATGAGCCCAGCAGGCCCTAAAACTCCCAAGTGTAAAGTGAACTGACTGATTTTATTTTGCAGCCAAAAAAAAGGATTTTTTTTTTTTAAATTTACACTACGGTCACACCATAAATGATTTGCACTAGTGTGACAATGAGCCCAGCAGGCCCAAAAACTCCCAAGTGTGAAGTGAACTGACTGATTTTATTTCACAGCCCAAAAAAGGATTTTTTTTTTTTAATTTACACTACGGTCACACCATATATGATTTGCACTAGTGTGACAATGAGCCCAGCAGGCCCGAAAACTCCCAAGTGTGAAGTGAACTGACTGATTTTATTTCACAGCCAAAGAAAGGATTTTTTTTTTTTTTACACTGCGGTCACACCACATATGATTTGCACTAGTGTGACAATGAGACCTAAGGGCCAAAAGACTCCCAAGTGTGAAGTGAAGTGAGTGATTTTATTTCACAGCCAAAAAAGGTATTTTTTTTTCTAATTTACACAACTGTCAACCCACATATGATTTGCACTAGTGTGACAATGAGCCCAGCAGGTCCAAAAACTCCCAACTGTGATTTGAACTGACTGCTTTTATTTCACAGCCAAAAACGTTTTTTTTATTTTTTTTTATTTGCACAAGTGTCACACCAAATGTGATTTGCACTAGGGTGCCACAATTAGCCCTGCAGTCAAAAAAACTCACAACTGTGACATGAACTCACTGGTTTTATTTCACAGCCAAAAAAGTTTTTGTTTTTTTTCAAATTTACTTTACGGTCACCCCAAAAATGATTTGCACTAGTGTGACTGCAAGTGTCACACCAAATGTGATTTGCACTAGGGTGACAAAATTAGCCCTGCAGGAAAAAAAAAAACCTCACAACTGTGACGTGAACTGACTGGTTTTATTTCACAGCCAAAAAAATTATTTTTTTTTTGAACAACTGTCACACCAAATGTGATTTGCACTAGGGTGACACAATTTGCCCTGCAGGCAAGAAAACTCACAACTGTGACGTGAACTGACTGGTTTTATTTCACAGCCAAAAAAGGTATATCTTTTTTTAAACACTGTCACACCAAATGCAATTTGCACTAGTGTGACAATGAGCAAAAAAGGTTGCCAGCGGAGTTCCCCTTTTAAGCAGAGGTCCCCAACCAGGGTGTCTCCAGCAGTTGCAAGACACACGGACTGAACATATAGCCCTTTTAATACTGTAGTTAGTTACTTGAAGGAACTTAAGTTTTACACTGGAGTACCCCTTTTAACCAGCGGTCCCCTCCCAACCAGGGTGCTTCCAGCTGTTGCAAGACACAGGGAATGATATTTGAGCCCTAAAAAGGGCTTTTTTAGGTGCTGTCCTTAAAGCAGATGTTAGACTAGTGCTTTAGGAGTAAAGTGTACCCTGAATACACCACCTAGCAGCAACCTAGCTATTGCTTTCCCTATTACAGCAGAAGCAGCTTCTCTGTCCCTCCACTTTCTAAGCCTGCAGCATGCCGAATGAAGGTAAAATGGCGTCCGTGCAGGAGGTAGGAAGGTCTGGAAAAGAGAGACTGCTGCTGATTGGCTGTAATGTGTCTGCTGACTCTGACTCACAGGGTCAAAGTTTACCGCAATGTTAAAGTATAGGGGGCGGATCGAACTTCACATATGTTCGCCCGGCGATGCGAACATGCTAAGTTCGCCGGTAACTATTCGCCGGCGAACAATTCGTGACATCTCTACTCCCACTATCCACATCTCTCTTTTTAGTATTTATAACCAGTAGTAAATCTCTCGGAGTATACTTTGCTCTCCTGTAAGCCTTTTTTATGTTAAGCTTACTGTACCCCCTATCCTTGATCCATGGTTGAACAGATCCGTCGTAAACGGAGGTACTGACCTGTTGGTACTGCGCGGATAGTTGAGGGAACATTTGCCGATGATGAGTGTAGTAAGGAGTTTGTTAATGTTTCTTTTCTGTAGATGTCTGTAGCAAGGTTTCCATTTGCAAGGCGTCGGATCTCGATATCCAGGAAATGAATGACTGTGGAACTATAAGTATAAGTCAATTTAATGTTTTTATTATTCCTATTTAAATTAGTCATAAAGTCCTGCAAATGCTCTGGGGTCCCTTGCCATAAAAACAGCACATCATCGATAAACCGCAGCCAGCACTGCACTTGGGATACGCCCTGCACCCCGCCGCACATAAATACCTCCCTCTCCCAGTGTCCTAAGAAGAGGTTGGCGTACGAAGGGGCACAGGATGCACCCATTGCAGTGCCGCATGTCGAACTCCAAAAGTTGTAAAATCAGATTGCACATATCCCTCTCAATGCTGCTGGATTCCAAGAAGAATTTAATTGTGCATATCCCATCCGTATGTGCAATAGATGTATAAAGTGCTTCTACATCTGCGGTTACTAGCAGCATATCAGGTTCGACAAAAAACCCATCGATCCTCCCCAGCATGTCCGTCATGTCTCTTATATAAGAAGGAAGATTTTCTACTAATGGCTTGAGATAAAGATCAATACATTTACATGTCAAGTCACTCATACTCTCAATGCCTGACACAATTGGGCATCCGGGGGGATCGAGGGGATTTTTATGGACCTTGGGGAGCAAGTAGAAAGTTGGAATTTGGGGATACTCAGGTATCAACCCTTCCATTTCTTTCTTGGAGATAATTCCGTTTTCCACTGCTTCTCATTGTCACTAACTGATTTTTAAAAGACTGAGTAGGATTGCAAGATCATTTTAAATAGGTGTTCTTGTCCCTTAATTGCCTGAAGGCTTTTTTCTCATAGAGACTCGTAGGCCATGCTACAACATTCCTCCCCTTATCGGCGGGTTTAAAAACCACACCCTCTAGATTCTGTAATTCTTGTAATGCCCTCCGTTGTGCTGCTGTAAGATTGTCATATTTCCGTTTGGTAGATATTAATTTAAATTCATCCGTAACCATTTTCGTAAAAATCTCTACAGCTGGACATAAAGCCAGTGGGGGGAATGTTTTAGATTTTGGTAGTAAGCTCTTCAGTTGCCTACCTGGGTTTTCAGCATCTTGTTCATGCAGCAGCTCCTCCAGGGCTTTTAAAGCCTCCATTTCGGCGAGGGAGAAATCAGGGGTGTCTTTTTTAAAATACAGTTTTTTTTAAATCAATTTCCGGGAGTATAGATGCAAGTCCTTCAGTGCTGTAAAATTCGAAATGATTAGATTTCCCTCTAGTTGTTCTAGATGTGCTGGCTTGTGAGTCTCTCAAATCATTCTGTACTATCATTCTCCTGTGTTCATCACCCGAGTTACTAGATACAACAGATGCCGATCGGTTTCTCGAGGTAGACCTAGATCTCTCTCTATTGTGGCTCAACCTATATACTCTATTGGTGGAGTAGTCCAAATTATCCCTCTGAAATGTCTTGTTCTTTGTATCTTTAATTTCCTTGCCCCACTTCTCAAATAAGTTGGCTAGCTCTCCATTCAACTTCTCCAATTCGTTATTAGGTAAATTATTTTTAATTTTGTTCTGTATTGTTTCAATTTCTTGTTCAATGGTAATCATGCTATTTGAGTTGTGTTCAATCAACATTTGCATGAATCCTTTTGAGCATGTACTGGCTAGCTCCTCCCATCTACTTTTAAACTCATCCTCAACAATGGGCAATTGGAAATTTTCAGGCACCAGATTAAGTTTGATGGTGCGGGACATGGCACTATCAGAGGTTTGAGGAGCCTCCCTGTACTGTACTACAGCAGGTGTGATGAAGTTCACTGGAGATGCAGGCATAGATTCATGGAAAGTGTCCTGATCATTCGTAGGTGAGTCTGGGCGAAGAGGAAGCAGGAGGGTCCATACTTCCGGGTACGCCAAGATGGCCACCAGTTCCGGGTGCGGAAGTGGAGGAGTTTGAGGTAGTTTTGAGAGAAGCAGCATGGCCGCAACCGGAAGGTGGTGACACCCTGGTCGGAGGGGATTGTGGACTTCCTCCAAGGGTGGGATCTATTTTGGGTGCACTGTTAATACAAGGAGGTGCACTTAGAGGCCAGGCTTGGCCACAGAAAGCACAGGACTTAACAGAGGACGGGTTTTGTTGGCCACAGTGGGGACACACCCAGCAAGCAGGGCGTTAAAACAAATAATAATGAACAAAGCCAAAGACAGACTATGAATACAACAAACAGGGCAGAATATAGTGTGCTAACAAACAGTTCAGAAACTGGAATCCAGATAAATGGCAAATATGAATAAATGAACTAGACAAGGTATAGAATGAGAAAAAACTGCAGAAACCAGGAAATGCAAGGGTTGAACAGAAGAACTTAATGTTAAACACTAAACTGATCAGGAACATAGAACACTGTTCACACTGGACTAACATAAACAGATTAAGTTCAGAGGACACAGACCAGTGAGTAAGCCCAGAGGACAGTGATCAAGTGAATATACTATAAACTCTAAAGAGCAGCAATCATGAACTCTATAAAAACGAATACAAGAAAAGCAGACTCCACAATGTGGAGGAATGTGGAGGAACACATGTCATGATACTTTTTTCAAAATACCAGACAAGATATATTCAAAACCAAACTCCACAATGTGGAGGGACACAGGTCAGGATACTCACAGTGGGAACGCAGACTAAGAAACAAGGTACAAGCAGAACGGACATACAATAATCCTAAAAACAGACAATTGTACTTTAGACTAAAATCTACAATAAACAAGACTAATAACCATGGTTAAAAACTCAGAAATATCACAAGGTGCATGATTAAGCAGACATGAACAGAGTAGCACTAAAACTAAGCTGCATAATAATACATAGTCAGAATAGTTCAATCCCCAGCAACCAGAGTGCAGCAGAGGTGGGTTTTGAAGCCCCACCTGAGCTGCAATAGGATGAGAACCTTAACTCTTCCAAGGGATGGAAGAATTAGAACAAGAACTGCTCAGACATAAAAATAAAAAAAAACAATGTCTGATCAGACCCCAGAACATAAAAAACACAAAAACGGTCATTACATCAACAAGCAAAAGTTGTCCATATCTTCCATGGGTTTTGTTGGTTCAATAGATTGGTTCAAAATGGCCATTGTGGACTTGGTCATCTCAGGAGGAGGAAGATATGATATTGACCCAGGTGTCAGTAGATTACTCATTGTCTACAGTTACATGGTGCAGTGGAAATGTCCTTACTAGACGGTCTGTTTCATCATCTCTGTCTTTGCTTTCCCCTCCCCTACTAGTGCTAAGCAGAAGGATAGCATCAGCCATGAAACTTTTCTCTACCTTATCGAATGCAGAAAATGTGTCTTCTTCACAAACATAAAGCAAGCCATGGCCAGGGTATGAGAATAGGAACTTATTCTAAATGTAGGCATGTGGAACGGCAACAAAAGGCCGCGTGAAACAGTCAATACAGCTCACAATGTGAAGAAAACCTTGCCCCTGCTGCAACTGCTTCTCCTTTAATTCCTTCTAATTTTTCTTGCAGCCAAGCGCTTATCCACAGGCAGCACATTCTCAATCTTGTCCTTATCACTGTCATGTCTTCTTTATGTATCCAGTCAATTATCTATTGGGGAATCTATGTCATACAGACAAAAGTAATCACCCAGTCACCCTGTTGAAGTGCAACTTAATTAACACCTGGTCAAGTTGTTGGTGGTGCATGCACTACTGAACCATCTAATGGAGTGTACCAAGCCCAGGTGGCACATATCCAGTTGCCATTATTTTGCCAAAAAAAAGCCTTCCACACTTTGCGCAGTTATGCAATGGAGAGAGGGAGACAATCCATGCAGTTGTCAGTGTGCAGTATATTTCTTAAAAAACAAAAACATCCAAACCCACACCTACAATTACTTCCAGGTGGGTGTGCAAAACCCCTTTATAGTGCACCCTCCCTTAAACTTCACTTTTATTTTGTTATATTTTAAAATGTACATACTAGTGAGGAAAAAAACTAGGTTAAAAACCCAGCAGCTTAACCACACCCTTGTTTATATAGGTTGTAAGGATTCCTCCTTGGGGATAGCTCCGGGATCGTCCTGGACACTGCCACGGGACACGTTTCCACTCAATAAACCCGCAGACAACGGTTATTCATGCAAGCCTGGCACCTTGCCAGCTTTATTTAGACAGATTGCAGGGGAAAAAACAAACATAATGCAGGAACAAAATAAAATCCTAGACCATCCGGTCACTGACTACACATATCAGCATGCCCTGACTACTAACTAGTGAGCTACCCTCAGCCAGTTAAACATGTGACTCCTGCAACCTGTTACTCACAGTTCACACCACTTCTTGGACCACTCACAGATTCCAGCTGTGTGCTTCCTCAACAGGGTCCGAGTGTCTCCCCCTACAGCAACATGCTGTTTCCCAGGAAGAGCACAGATTAGACTGAGTCTCCATCTTATATACACCTCCCTTCCCTGCTGCCTCATTACTTAAGAAGCAGGTGAGATATTCTTCAGGGTGAGCAAAGGAAATACACCCTTTTCTTGCCACCTTATCACATATCCCCCCCCCCCCTTTGCTCAGATCACCGGAAAGGAGCACATGTACCATCTGCCTTTCCTTTCTCTTGGACAACTTTTGTCCCACAGTCTCTGAAGTCTTTGACTTTTTTCTTCCAGACTTTTACCAGCCACTAATTGCAAGTCTCTCAGTCACACCTCTCCAGTACCAGGTTCTTCACCCTGGTGTGGGCAGGGTTCTTGAAATTAAGGACAGAGAGGACCGATGCTTCTAACCTTTGTCTTCTTCTGGCTTGCCAGACCTCTGCTTCAGAGAATATTTGTGCCTCAGTGGCTTCACCAACCACTGTCTTGTTCTCTGTAGCTTCAGAGGACCTCCGACACGGGTCCATCTCAGTTTCAACTTTAGAGGACTTCCCACCTGTTTTCACCACTGTTTTGACTTCTTTGGATTTCTCACATGGTTTTACCTCATCCCTTCCAGCTTTCTCTTCAGGGGCACCAACTTCCTCAGGTTTGGCTTCAGAGTCTTTGGCTCCTTCAGATTCTTGTGTAGAATCAGCTTCTTCTACTGTTTGGCTCTTCTCTGCAGCTTCTTCAGGCTTACTCTTCTCTTCACCTGTAGCTTCAGTTGTGCCATTCTCTTTACTCCTAGCTTTTGAGGTTGACTCTGGTTTAGCTTCTGCTTCAGAGGATTTCTCTGCCTCAGCATTACCTTCAGAATTTTTGGTCTGCTCAGGTTCAGAGGATTTCCCCCCTGACTTCTCCTTAGTCTCCACTTCAGAGGATTTCACACCAGGTTTCAGCTAAGTCCTAGCTTCAGAGGACTTCTTACAGGGCTTCACCTCAATCTTAGCATTAGAGGACTATTTACCGGGCTTCAAAGAAAACATCCCTGTATCCCGTAACTTCTGCACCAGAAGCCTTTCTTGAGCCAATTCCACCACAGCTTGGTCTCTGCTCTCTTTTAGAACTTCCTGGTCCTCTTCCTTTTTCTCACATTTTCGCTGCTTACACTGGAGCTTAGCGGACTTCATCCTCTCACTGTCAAGTAACTCTGTCAAGTCCCTGACAGTATCTTCCAAAAACAGCAATTGTTTCCTCAACTGTTCATTGGCCGCCAGCACAGCCACCTGCTCGTAGAGTTGCGCTCCCAGCAAAACCAAGGCAGCTACGTGGGACCTTCTGCGCGTTTCATTCTGCGCTTCCAGGCTCTCTTTTAAGATCTTCTTGTCATCTCCCAGCTTTATATATTTCAGCTGCTCACTCTTGAGCTTTGCAGAGATCATCTTCTCACTGTCCAGCAACTGTTTCTTGGTCTTCTCTAACTCATTGATAGATTTTCCACTCTCACCAATCTGTTCAGATAGATCTGAGATCTCCTGTTGCAAATTCTTGTTTTCATGTTGCAGAGTTCCAACTTGTTCCAGGGCCTACTCATACTGCTCACGGAGCAAGTCATTGTCATGACGAGCAGATTGAAGAGCATGTGCAAGGGCATTCTTCACCTTGACATCCTCCTCAAGTTGTCTCTTAGCTTTAGAGGCACTCTCCAGATTGCTGGCAAGAGCATCAACTTCCATCTTCATTTCATTCTTCTCTTTTTCAATTTTTTCCATGGCTACCAGCCTAGCCTTGTGATCACTCCGCAGAGCCTGATATGCACCATGTAGAAGACTCACTTCTTCTTCCTGGAATGACATCCGCTTGGCCATACTCTGCACTTCACTCTCCTTACTGGTCACAAGATCCGGGGAGCCGGACAGGTCATCCTGCAGAGCCACGAAATCACTTCTGTGGTGCTCCATGACTTTTTCCAGCTGAAGCCTCGCTTCTTGCTCTTTCTTAAAGTCAGCAAGCGATTTGTCCCTCTCCTCTGTCAAGCGATGTACCTCTTTTTCTTTCTCCGTCAACTTCACAGAAACCATCTGCAGGGATTCTTCCAGATTCTGGATCTGCTCCAGTTTTTTCCCAAGGCCAGCTCGTCTTTTCCCGAGACCTTTTACTGACAGCGGTCTCCTCACTCTCACTGTTAGACCTTGAGACATCCTCTGGTCCTCTGTCAGGCACTCGACCCAGCAATTCTCCATCTCTAGACGAAGTCTCCACCTTTTTCGGGGTTGCGGCCACTTGTGCCTCGGTATTATCATCAACAACAGGTGCCACTGACACCTGGCACTCTTCCTCTCCCACCACGTTGGCAACTCTGGAGACTCTTGCTAAACACTCCCGTCGGACTGGCAATCCCTTGGCGGTAAGTTCGTTGCCCCTAGCAACAGCTTCAATGGCTCTTGGCACCAGCGAGTCAGAGCGAGACTTTTCTTTTGTCTTATCACAGTCTCTCCACGGCCTGGCAAAAAACGACTAGGGCTCCTGGGTCTGCAACAATATCTGGTCCAGTGGTTCGACCTACCTGGTTAGAACCCCTCTCTGGTCAAGACACCACATCTCCTTCACTTAGGACTCTGTCTGTGACCGTAAGCGCAGCCCTAAGCTCCATTGGTACTCTCTTCCAGAGTTTTGGTTTTTCCGCAGCCATGTCCGTAGCTTCTATTCCAGTCACCTCTTTAACTTGACTTGTGGACTGTTATTCAGCTCCCCTAGTGGTCTGGCACACTCCCACCTGACATATACTTAGGGTCTGCTGACACTCCCCGTCCTCATCCTCTGCTAAGTTACTGTCCCCTGCTATGTGGTGAAAACCAAGTGTTGTGAACATATCAGGTGTTCCTGCTCTAGTCACCTGACTATCTTCCCACAACTGCTGAAAAAAACAGAAAATCCTTCCCCAGTACTACTTAATACTCTAGGGTAGGCTCTATTGCAACCTTGTGACTTATGGTACCATAGGGAGTAGAAATACACACACTTACTGTTTTATAACCCCAAATAGCGGCTTGTATAGACATTGCAGAAGGGTCTGGCTTTCTGCAGCTGGTCTTTACCAGTTTTATTACACATTTTGGATCTAACAAAACCATCATCTTTTTACCATCTATTTCAAGCTCACACAGGTTTTCTTTTGTCCTGTGAGAGGTGGCAACAGTTCTCTTTACATCAGAACACATTAACATAAGTGTTTCAAGAAAAACATTATCAGCCTGCATGGGTTCACAATATACAGAACAATTCACACAGTCCAGTAGAGACCCCCCAGTCCTCACTACTTCCGGAACCTTTGGCTGCAAACTCTCAGGTGCACTCTTGGCATCCCACAGCTGCCAAAAATATGGAAAGTCTCTGCCCAGTACAATTTCAACTGTAAGTTCCGCACATACCTCCGTCATATGGCTTACTGCCCCAAAATATGTATCATAGGTAATTTGAACAGTCTTACCGGGCTCCGGGTGGGACTTCAAAAAGAGAATTATTTCTGGCATAATCCGACATACAGTCTGGCAACAATCCAAGTTCACCCACAGTGGGATTCCGCCCACCAACAACTCACGGGACCTCGGCTTCATCCTGGCGACCACCGGTTGTGGCCCACGTCAGTTGCCCCCAGCAACGGCCTGCCGATGTCCTTTTTCCAGAAAAAAAATCTTGATCCGTTGCCCCTAGCAACGCTCCTCCACAGACACCATCCTGTGCTTGAATTCCTCTGCTGGGCTCCTCCGACTTGCAATCTTGCAGGGGGTTGCTCCTAGCAATGGCTCCTCTCCAACTCGCCCACATGATTAGAGGATCCAATTATATTGCAGAACGTCACGGCTGGAGTCACATGACCGGATCAGGTGAAGTTCCAGAAAGCGCGACATCAGATGAACACGGTGCATGGAGAAACATGAAATGCGCCAAGATGGGTCACCGACGCATAAGTGAGATAAGCACTGACCTTTCAGATTGCGAAACACAATTGGAGAAACAGATCCACAAACTATTAAGATTGCAAATGATTGGAGTATCGTTTAATAGGAGGAGTGATCATGGTCTATATAAGTGTCAATAATGGGCCCTGCGCGCCATATGCCTCAGACACCCCTAATGACATGACTGGTGTCATGAAACATATAGGGGAGGCAAGTTATTACGGTTTTAATAACAGCAGTATCCTCATCCACGTGGCCCTGTAGAACTGCAGGCACAGGGCTCTAAAATTTGGCTTTCAGTAGGAAGTCTACCAATATAAACAAGAGTGTGGTTAAGCTGCTGGGTTTTTAACCCCTTAATGACGCAGGACGTATATTTACGTCCTGTGCCGGCTCCCGCCATCGTGTCGGTCCCGGCGCTCATCAACGGCCGGGACCCGCGCCTAATACCACACATCGCTGATCGTGGCAATGTGTGGTATTAACCCTTTAGAAGCGGCGGTCAAAGCTGACCGCCGCTTCTAAAGCGAAAGGGAAAGTATCCCGGCTAGTCAGTCGGGCTGTTCGGGACCGCCGCGGTGAAATCGCGCCATCCCGAATAGCTTACAGGACATCAGGAAGGGCCTTTACCTGCCTCTTCGGTGTCCAATCGACGAATGACTGCTCCGTGCCTGAGATTTAGGCAGGAGCAGTCAAGCACCGATAACACTGATCACAGGCATGTTAATACATGCCAGTGATCAGCATAGGAGATCAGTGTGTGCAGTGTTATAGGTCCCTATGGGACTTATAACACTGCAAAAAAACAAGTAAAAAAAAGTGTTAATAAAAGTCATTTAACCCTAATAAAAGTTTGAATCACCCCCTTTTCCCATAAAAAAAAACAGTGTAAATAAAATAAAAAATAAACATATGTGGTATCGTCACGTGCATAAATGTCCGAGCTATAAAAATATATCATTAATTAAACCGCACGGTCAATGGCGTACGCGCAAAAAAATTCCAAAGTCCAAGAAAGCGTGTTTTGGTAACTTTTTATACCATTAAAAAATTAATAAAAAGTGATCAAAAAGTCCGATCAAAACAAAAATCATACCGTTAAAAACTTCAGATCACGGTGCAAAAAATGAGCCCTCATACCGTCCTGTACATGGAAAAATAAAAAAGTTATAGGGGTCAGAAGATGACATTTTAAACGTATACATTTTCCTGCATGTAGTTATGATTTTTTCCAGAAGTACGACAATATCCAACCTATATAAGTAGGGTATCATTTTAACCGTATGTACCTACAGAATAATGATAAGGTGTCATTTTTACCGAAATATGAACTGCGTAGAAACGGAAGCCCCCAAAATTTACAAAATGGCGTTTTTTCTTCGATTTTGTCACACAATGATTTTTTTTTCCGTTTTGCCATGAATTTTTGGGTAAAATGATTAATGTCACTGGAAAGTAGAATTGGTGTCGCAAAAAATTAAGCCATAATATGGATTTTAAGGTGGAAAATTGAGAGGGTTATGATTTTTAACCCCTTAAGGACATAGGGCGTATCCATACGCCCCCGTTTCCAAGTCCTTAAGGACCGAGGGCGTATGGATACGCCCTGAGCATTTCCGACCCCCACCGCTAGCCGGAGTGGAGCAGGAGCCGGATGCCTGCTGAAATCGTTCAGCAGGCATCCCGGCATATCGCCCAGGGGGGTCATTATGTCCCCCCATGTCGGCGATTGCCGCAGATTGCTGGACAATTCAGTCCAGCGATCTGCGGCGGATTCCGGGTCAATCGGGTCTCCAGTGACCCGATGACCCGGAATTACTGGCTGATCGGGGCCGTCAGAGACGGCCCCGAACAGCCAGAGCCTGCAGGAGTGAGGTGGCACTGGTGCCACCTCACGATCGCCCTGATTCGTCGGCCGGACCAATCAGGGCGCCTGCTGCGGGTGTCACTCCCGCAACCCGCTCCGCCCCTCTTCCGGAGGACGTGAGCGGGTGCGGGAAGACGACCCCGGGTGCTGGGGACCCCGATCCCCGGCGTCCCTGTTGGGATCGGGGCCCCAGGAGCGACGGCGGCGGCGGCGAGGGACAGTCCTCTGTGGATCGTTGGAGGTGAGTGACAGCCTCCTGCTGTTGCTTAGCAACAGCTCCCAGCATGCAACAAGGGCATGCTGGGACTTGTAGTTTTGCAACAGCTGGAGGCACATTCTTTCTATGGAAAAGTGTACCTTCAGCTGTTGTGTAACTACAACTCCCAACTTGCACAATCAGCTAAAGTGCATGCTGGGAGTTGTAGTGGTGCATCTGGTGGTTGCATAACTACAACTCCCAGCATGCCCTTTGGCTGTCGGTGACTGCTGAGAGTTGTAGTTTTGCAACAGCTGAAGGCACACTGAGTTAAGTAGTAAACCAGTGTGTCTCCAGCTGTTGCATAACTACAATCCCCAGCATCCCCAGCCAATGTAGTATGCCTCCGGCTGTTGCATAACTACAAGACCCAGCATGCCCTTCCGCTGTCCGTACATGCTGGGGGTTGTAGCTTTTGCAACAGCTGAAGGCACACTGGTTGCAAAACACTGAGTTTGTTACCAAACTCGGTGTTTCACAACCTGTGTGTCTCCAGCTGTTGCAAAACTACAACTCCCAGCATGCACTGATAGACCGTCCATGCTGGGAGTTGTAGTTTTGCAACAGCTGGATGGGCGGAGGATTACAGTAAGTATCCGGCTGCAAGTTTGAGGTGCGGCAAATTTTCTGCCGCTGCTCAAACTGCCAGCGAGAAACTATTGTGAACCCCCCGCCCGTGCGACTGTACCCTAAAAACACTACACTACACGAACACAAAATAAAATAAAAAGTAAAAAACACTACATATACACATACCCCTACACAGCCCCCCTCCCCTCCCCAATAAAAATGAAAAACGTCTGGTACGCCACTGTTTCCAGAACGGAGCCTCCAGCTGTTGCAAAACAACTACTCCCAGTATTGCCAGATAACCACTGACTGTCTAGGCATGCTGGGAGTTTTACAACAGCTGGAGGCACCCTGTTTGGGAATCACTGGCGTAGAATACCCCTATGTCCACCCCTATGCAATCCCTAATTTAGGCCTCAAATGAGCATGGCGCTCTCACTTTGGAGCCCTGTCGTATTTCAAGGCAACAGTTTAGGGACACATATGGGGTATCGCCGTACTCGGGAGAAATTGGGCTTCAAATTTTGGCGGATATTTTCTGCTATTACCCTTTTTAAAAATGTAAAATTTTTGGGAAAACAGGCATTTTAGGTAAAAAAAATTTTTTTTTTTACAGATACAAAAGTCATGAAACACCTGTGGGGTATAAAGGTTCTCTTAACCCCTTGTTACGTTCCCCGAGGGGTCTAGTTTCCAAAATGGTATGCCATGTGTTTTTTTTTTTGCTGTCCTGGCACCATAGGGGCTTCCTAAATGCGGCATGCCCCCATAGCAAAATTTGCTTTCAAAAAGCCAAATGTGACTCCTTCTCTTCTGAGACCTGTAGTGCGCCAGCAGAGCAATTTTCACCCCCATATGGGGTGTTTTCTGAATTGGGAGAAATTGGGCTTCAAATTTTTGGGGGTATTTTCTGCTATTACACTTTTTAAAAATGTAAAATTTTTGGGAAATCAAGCATTTTAGGTAAAAAAAAAATGTTTTTACATATGCAAAAGTCGTGAAACACCTGTGGGGTATTAAGGTTCACTTTACCCCTTGTTACGTTCCCTGTGGGGTCTAGTTTCCAAAATGGTATGCCATGTGTGTTTTTTTTGCTGTCCTGGCACCATAGGGGCTTCCTAAAGGTGACATGCCCCCCAAAAACCATTTGTCGCTCCTTCCCTTCTGAGCCCTCTACTGCGCCCGCCGAACAATTAACATAGACATATGAGGTATGTGCTTACTCGAGAGAAATTGGGTTTCAAATACAAGTAAAAATTTTATCCTTTTTACCCCTTGCAAAAATTCAAAAATTGGGTCTACAAGAACATGCGAGTGTAAAAAATAAAGATTTTGAATTTTCTCCTTCACTTTGCTGCTATTCCTGTGAAACACCTAAAGGGTTAATACACTTACTGAATGTCATTTTGAATACTTTTGGGGGTGTAGTTTTTATAATGGGGTCTTTTATGGGGTATTTCTAATATGAAGACCCTTCAAATCCACTTCAAACCTGAACTGGTCCATGAAAAATAGCGAGTTTGAAAATTTTGTGAAAAATTTCAAAATTGCTGCTGAACTTTGAAGCCCTCTGGTGTCTTCCAAAAGTAAAAACTCATAAATTTTATGATGCAAACATAAAGTAGACATATTGTATATGTGATCCCAAAAAAAAATTATTTTGAATATCCATTTTCCTTACAAGCAGAGAGCTTCAAAGTTAGAAAAATGCTAAATTTTCATTTTTTTTCATCAAATTTTGGGATTTTTCACCAAGAAAGGATGCAAGTTACCATAAAATTTTACCACTAAGTTAAAGTAGAATATGTCACGAAAAAACAATCTCGGAATCAGAATGATAACTAAAAGCATTCCAGAGTTATTAATGTTTAAAGTGACAGTGGTCAGAATTGCAAAAAACGCTCCGGTCCTTAAGGTGAAAAAGGGCTCGGTCCTTAAGGGGTTAAAAGGTAAGGAGGAAAAAACGAAAGTGCAAAAATGGAAAAACCCTGAGTCCTTAAGGGGTTAACCTAGATATTTTCCTCACTAATATGTAAATTTAAAAAAATAATAAAATAAACGTGAAGTTTCAAGGGAGGGTGCACTATAAAGGGGTTTTGCACCCCCACCTGGAAGCAATTCAATGTGTGGCTTTGGATGTTTTTGTATATTATTACCCCAGCGCTATCTCCTGGGCATTGTTGAGAAACAGTATATTTCTTGGGGTAGCAGTTATGACCAGGGCCAAAACATATCTTTTACAGCTACAAGGTCAACATCTTGCAGAACGAGGCTTCATCGCAATAAGGCCAGGAAATAGTTGGACTGATCCAGTCAAATTTCTGACAACTTCCACCTATCCTCCTCCTCATCCTGTCTTCCTCTATGGAGCCCCCTATAGGAAAGAGATTAGCTAACCCTCCTTCTCCTCCCTCTTTTAATCGATCAAATGCTGCCATGCTATATTACATCTAAACCTGAAAGAGAAAAGCCACAAAGCGAAGGAGTTGCTGTCCTGTCTGCAGTAGGAATTTTTATATTGGCTCTCTACTTGTAATGTGATATTGGGAATGTCGTCGGTTATGGTACAAACATTGTTGCTCATTGTTCATCTACATGACATGACACACTCTCTCTGAATGGTGAATTTGTTAAATTTTGTTGTCAAACATTTCTTGAGTAATTTTGGTGGTCTCAGTAATGTGCTGGCTATGTGCAGGAACATTTGTGCTTGGTTTAGCCATTTTATGCTTTCAGTCATGCCCTTCTAAACCTACAGTGCCAAATAGTCTTTTTCATAACCGCCTCATTTGCAACTTTCCAACATAGTGGTGACAAACTACCTAATACAGCAAACATTCACCATTTAGAGACAGTGTGACTTTAAAGGAAATCTGTCATCAGTGTCACCTATACTAACCTATTGGTACAGACAGACACTGATGACAACAATACTTACCTGGTCCCGTTCCATGCTTTGGCTCTCCAGCTATCTTCTTCGGTATCTTCCGTTCTGGGGCCGACTTGGAGCATGGGCGGAGCGTAGTGATGTCACTGCTGCTGTTTGCTGCAGGACCCAGTAGAGAAGCAGCAGCGGTGATGTTGCTCCGCCCATGCTCCAAGTCAGCCCCAGAATGGAAGATACCAAAGAAGATAGTGATAGTACCAGAGCACAGAACAGGACCAGGTAAGTATTGTTGTTGTCAGTCTCACCTGCACTACCTGTCTTTAGCGACAGTTTAGTGCAGATGACACTGATGACAGCTTTCCTTTAGGGTCAAACATTGGCAGCTAATCAAAGACACCTGCCACGTGCTCAGGCCTTTTGAAGAGACAACAAGATTTGTCAGCAAATGCAACAGTGGAATTAGTAATTTTATGCTGCTGATATTCCATCTAGAGCAGATGCTCACAGTGATGATTGAGCAAGGAGGAATGGAGAAATTGGATGAGGAATTTGCAACTGAGGAGGATTTGGAGATGGAATCTGTTAAAGAGATATAGAACAAAGAACCTACACAATTTAACAGTGATGATGATCTTGATGACCATGTCCAACCTTGGCAGTATGGCATTGGCCATTAATGTTTGATCTGCAGAATCATCTGTTGGGAGCATGCAATTTCACAGTGAACAGGGCTATCAGCAGTTTGCTCCATTTACTGTGTAGTGGTGGCGTCATATAACTGCAGGTGAACTCCCATTTAAGTGAATAGGAACTGAGCCACAGTAATCAGAACTAGCCTCTATGCAGTGAACAGAGCGAACTGCTTATGTCCCTATTTGCTGTGTACTGCGGCCACTGAACAGTTGATTCCGGGTATCCGCACCCTATCCTGAAGATAGACCATTGATCATATTAGCCAGGATCATATTAACCTATTTAAAGTAAAAGAAATAAAAACTCACCCATTTATAATTGATGCAACCTTCAGCCATTCCTAGATAATGTATCATTATTGTGTAAGGCACATGGCATACAAAATGAAAAAAAAAAAAACACCAAATGAAGCCAAATGAAAAGAATTACCTATAAAGGAGATTTAGCATAACCTGTGCAGAGAAAAGTGGAGCAGTTGCCAATAACAACCAATCAGATTGCTTCTTTAACTCTCCAGAGGCCTTTATACAAATAGAAGAAGCAATCAGATTGGTTGATGTGGGCAACTGCTCCACTTTCCTCTGCACAGGTTTTGATAAATCTTTCCCTATGTTTCCATATGTTTACCAGGTGACTCAACTGCAGATCAGAAAAATGTATAATTAATACTGCCACCATCCAACAGTACAATTTATGTGACCTCATACAGTAAAATGAATGCCACCATTTATCTCAAGTACATTTAAAGGGATATTCCAGGCAAAACATTTTTTTATATATCAACTGGCTCCGGAAAGTTAAACAGATTTGTAAATTACTTCTATTAAAAAATCTTAATCCTTCCAATAGTTATTAGCTTCTGAAGTTTTCTGTCTAACTGCTCAATGATGATGTCACGTCCCGGGAGCTGTGCATGATGGGAGAATATCCCCATAGGAACTGCACAGCTCCCGGGACGTGACATCATCAGAGAGCAGTTAGACAGAAAACAACAACTCAACTTCAGAAGCTAATAACTATTGGAAGGATTAAGATGTTTTAATAGAAGTAATTTACAAATACAATGTTCACAATGTTTAACTTTCCGGAGCCAGGTGATATATAAAAAAAGTTTTGGCCTGGAATGCCCATTTAATACTGCTACTCTCCAAGAGTACAATGCCATTATTCAGTACAAGGGGTTTTCCAATACTAATTAATGGCCTATCCTCAATGTCAGGTTGGTGGAGTGCAGTACCAGAAACACAGTGTCCGCATGCATCAAATAGAAGAAAGCGGACAGGATTTCTAAAAGCGGACAGATACTAAAGTGTGTAATGGCTGTGCTGCTGTTGCTATGGCAACTCAGAGCTTATTCACTTTAATTTTCTTTATCTAAAAATACAATGGATTTAGTGTAAAAAACTAAATATTTGTAAAAAAAAATCGTTTTTTACACGTAATCCATATATATATATATATATAAAAAAAATTACAATGGATTTAGTGTAAAAAACAAAATAATTTTTTTAATTAAAAAAATATCTGCATTGCTCTGTTCTGACCCCTATAATTTTTTCACTGGTGAAACTGTGCAATGGTTAATTTTTTGTGCTATGATTTTGACTTTTTGGTAAATTTTTATTCAAATTTTTGGGATGTGATGTATTGAAAAATCTGAAATTTTGGAGTTTGAAAAGAGTTGGTTCAGGATGTAAAAAGGTAGTACATGAAAGAACAAATCAGCAAATAATGACAATGAGATCAAAGAGGTAAATTAAACCTATTGTGGAGATCTAAAAAGGAAAGCAGCTCACACAATGTTTAGATCTTTGTTTATTGTCAGGCTGCCAGGTAACAAAGGATGAACAGGAATACAAGTGATGGGTAGAAATCGGAGGAAAAATGTCTGTGCATACATGCCATATAACTTTAGTAGGGATGAGCGAGCTGAAACATTCAAGCTTTTATCGGTTAGGCTCGCGCAAGCCAGTAAATTGCACAAAAAATCAGAAAGCATGTTTTTTTTGGTAGGTGGAAAAAGCAGGGTGGGCAAGGGGAGATGAGATGACATAGGGAAAGCAGCAGATCACATGATAAGCCAGGTCTATCATGGGATTTGGTGCTTACTATGTCAATCAAGCACAATGGCCAATAGGAAACTGCCAGGGACACAGATAAAAGGCACATACATCACCCACAGCATTCAGAGCGCTCGGAACTTCTGCAGAGAGGAGACGGAGAGAGGAAGAAATCCAGACATAGGGACAGTTAGAGGTTAGAAAGAAAGAGATACAGATTAGAAAGAGAGAGAAAGATAGATAGATAGATAGATAGATAGATACAGATTAGAAAGAGAGACCTTGTGTGTGTCCGTGTGTGAACAGGAGTCAATCACCATACAAGAAATCTATAGGGGCTCCTATACAGCAGGTAAGGGGACATCCTTCTCACAGCCTCTGAAGGGCTCATCTTTTGGTTACCACAAATCTAAAGCCTTTTCAAGGCTCATACCTGCAAATACCTGAACCGAATAATGTTCCTCAACAACTACAGTAGCTGGTGCTGTGATCTGTATCTAGCCTGTAGTTCTGGTGCATTTCATATATTTCTGCAAATACCGTCAGTACGCATTGTGCAGTAATCTCTGCCAGTCAAAAAGTGTGTTGAAGTTATACATATCTAGTCTGTAGTGTTAATACAGATCTGTTGCATTTCATATAGTTCTCCAAACTCCTTCAGTACTCATTGTGCTGTCATCTCTGGCATGCAAAAGTGTGTTCCTCTGACACATATCTGGCCTTTTAACAACGTTTTGTTGAATTTCATATTTTTCTTTAACCCCTTAAGGACCGGAGGTTTTTCCGTTTTTGCATTTTCGTTTTTTGCTCCTTGCCTTTAAAAAATCATAACTCTTTCAAATTTACACCTAAAAATCCATATGATGGCTTATTTTTTGCGCCACCAATTCTACTTTGTAATGACGTCAGTCATTTTGCCCAAAAATCTATGGTGAAGCGGGAAAAAAAATCATTGTGCGACAAAATTGAAAAAAAAACGCTGTTTTGTAACTTTTGGGGGCTTCCGTTTCTACGTAGTACATTTTTCGGTAAAAATGACACCTGATATGTATTCTGTAGGTCCATACGATTAAAATGATACCCTACTTATATAGGTTTGATTTTGTCGGACTTTTGGAAAAAATCATAACTACATGCAGGAAAATTAATACGTTTAAAATTGTCATCTTCTGACCCCTATAACTTTTTTATTTTTCCGTGTATGGGGCGGTATGAGGGCTCATTTTTTGCGCCGTGATCTGAAGTTTTTAACGGTACCATTTTTGCATTGATAGAACTTATTGATCACTTTTTATTCATTTTTAAATTATATAAAAAGTGACCAAAAATGCACTATTTTGGACTTTGGAATTTTTTTGCGCGCACGCCATTGACCGAGCGGTTTAATTAATGACATATTTTTATAATTCGGACATTTCCGCACGCGGTGATACCACATATGTTTATTTTTATTTACACTGTGTTTTTTTTTTATTGGAAAAGGGGGGTGATTCAAACTTTTAATAGGGGAGGAGTTAAATGATCTTTATTCACTTTTTTTTTCACTTTTTTTTTGCAGTGTTATAGCTCCCATAGGGACCTATAACACTGCACACACTGATCTTCTATGTTGATCACTGGTTTCTCATAAGAAACCAGTGATCAACGATTCTGCCGCATGACTGCTCAGGCCTGGATCTCAGGCACTGAGCAGTCATTCGGCGATCGGACAGCGAGGAGGCAGGTAGGGGCCCTCCCGCTGTCCTGTCAGCTGTTCGGGATGCCGCGATTAGCCGCGGCTATCCCGAACAGCCCGACTGAGCTAGCCGGGAACTTTCACTTTCACTTTTAGCCGCGCGGCTCAGCTTTGAGCGCGCGACTAAAGGGTTAATAGCGCGCGGCGCCGCGATCGGCGCTGCGCGCTATTAGAGGCGGGTCCCGGCTTCACTATGACGCCGGGCCCGCCATGATATGACGCGGGGTTACTGTGTAACCCCGCGTTATATCAGAAGAGCAGGACCAATGACGTACCGGTACGTCATTGGTCCTTAAGGGGTTAAACACACCTTATATCTTTCTAGTTTTGTACACGCAAACACGCATTATACTAAAAAGCATTCCAAACACATTAGGCTCCTAAAGCGACTATTTTTAAAATGTTGGTTTTATTAAACTTGCCTTATATATACCTTGTTGTAAGATAAACACAGTTCAAAGCATTGAAAGTTAAAGTTGACAAGTAGGTTGGTGAAAAATCACACAAAAAATATAAAATGATCCTTAAAAAAATATGTCTGGTAAAGGAATTGTCCGTCTTTGAGGGTCTGTTTCCTCATATCTGTCTATGCTTCACAGAAGGATGCGCAGAAGGATAGCACTAGCCACGAGGAGGAGTTGGGTCATGGTCAGCCTTTGAAGAGTGTTGCTGAGGTGGAGGAAGGGGCTGCAGTGGCCGAGCATAGCACTAGTGGGACTGGTGGTAGTAGTGGTGAGAAAATTCTTTACTATGTTACAAGGATGTTACTATGATGCAGGGATGCAGGCATGTTGCCGTCTCTGCAGATAGAATGTGAGGCAGAGGCAGGGTCCAAATTTAGGAATTAGGCCTCTATGTCAGTATCTCATGTATCACAAAGCCTGGGTAGAAGTATATCTAGTCCACCAATGCCTGCCCTCTGCTGGCTACAAATAACTCACCACTGTCTGCTTTATGCTGGCTACTAATAAAAACACCAATCCACCATCACCCTACTTCCAACCAGGCCTACACGTACACAACTTATCATCCACAATAAAAGGGATAATTTTTGGGGAGCTTAGAAAAATCTATGCAGTCTTCTTCATTTGCTAGACTAAGAACCTGTTGCTACTCCCAAAAAACGGTTAATTTTTGGAATGCTTGGAAAAATTCATGCCGTCTTCCCCCAACTGTCTAACAGCCAGGCCTCTTCCATAGGCAGAACATTTTTGGAATTTGCCTCATCTGTGTCGTGCCCTTCTCCTCCCCGATCCTGTAAGTTATCCATTGAGGAATCCATGTCCTCCAGGCAACAGTATTCTGCCATTTACCCTGTTCAAGTGGGCATCAATTCCTACCTGGCCAAGTTATTGATGGCACAGGCTCTCCCATACCATCTTGTGGACTCCATGGCCTTCAGGCAGCTAATGGGGTGTGCAAACCAAGGTGGCGCATACCAAGTCGCCATCATTTTGCTGAGACAGCCATACCATGCATGCCATAGTTACTATGTGGAGTAATACCTATGGCCAGGGCCAATACGTGTCCAAAAAAAAGTTTTGCTCCATTTCTGTTGTCTCAGTGGGATTTCCCAGCCAGGCCTGGGCCTCCTTGCTTGGACAAAATTCAAATCGATTTTGAAGGTTTCTCAACTTGCTGCTGAACGCAGGATACTACAAATTCCTCCAGTAAGCCACTATGACATCTTCTGCTGGAAGTTTCAAGTCTACGTACACACAACCCATGCATGTCAGCATCACCAGTCCAGGAACCATATAATTGAATTTTTATTTTATTTCAAAATGAAATTCCTTTTGGAGCAGGCACTGATTGCGATGATGGAATAAGAAGGGATGGAGGAGACTTCAAATCTTGATGACAACAGTATGAATCTTCTCCTCGTGGAGGAGGAGTCGAATGAGGAGGTAGTGGGACTTGAAGAGGAGGATTTGGAGATGGACTCTGGAATAGAGAGGGGACGAGGACCTTACTTAAGTCGACACTGATGAGGACAAGGAGGAGAATGACCAACCTTGGCAGTATGGGGCAGAGCTGGGCCCTTAGAAAAGCTGGCAAGGATTGCTACGTGTATGCTTTCCCACTTGCACAATAACAAGCATATTGTGGGCTTGAAGGGAAGAAAAGAGTACTGGATAGCCACACTCTTAGACCCTGGGTATAAACCCAAATTTTGGGGGGGTTTGCACCTTCTGAGTAGGAGGTTAAATTTGTATAAGATTTGTATAAGGAGAAACTGCGCAGCCAGCTTGCCACGGCTTTCCAGCAACAAACACCTGCTGACTGGGGATCTAGTCTCGACTCTCCGCAGAATCACTGCTCCACTACCTCTGCCAGCCCTACCCCAGCAAGAGGCAGGAGCATCAGCAGCAGCAGTGGCAGAATCTTGTCGTTTAAGCTCATGATGGCTATGCTCCCCTGACGTAAGTCATCAAAGGGATGTAAAACCAGATTAGACCATTGGCCAGAACTTGCCCAGTTTGTCATGAGTGTACTTTCTTGTCCACCCTCTAGCGTGGCTTCTAACAGAGTGTTCAGTGCAGAAGCCAGCGTGGCCACCCCGAACAAGATTGTTAGCCAGCAGCTTGCAAAAACTGACTTTTACTAAAATGATTCAGGCATGGATCAGTGAGGAATTTAAACCTCCTGTGCCAAATGCCACTGAACAGGCAATACTATTAACACCTCTGCTGGATGCTAGTGACATCAGTCCGCCATCTCATGCTCTACGCTATAAACATCTATCTTCCATCTCATGCTGTCATGAGTCAGTCATCAGTCACCACCTGCTGTATGTTGGCTACTACTAGTAACTTCTTTCAGCCAGGCCTACACATAAACAACACATCATCCCCAGAAAAGGGATATTTGATACAAGAGGTATTTCGTCTTAGTCTTCATTATTTTAGAATGCCAATTCTATTACTACTCCAAAAAAATGGATAATTTTTGGCACGCTGGGATAAAGCCTTGGTGTCTGCCCATGCTTCCGTTTGCTGAGTTGGAGAGCCTCTAATGATGTCTGTCATATGGTAAAATAAGAGAGAATATGCACAGTGGTTTCAGCAATAATAAAAACTAAGAATTTTTAACTTACGGTTTAGCCTATTTATTATTTAGTGCAGTGACTTACCAACCTTTATGGTGGTCATAATAAGAATATCATGTCCAAACATCAGTGTGTCTGATCAATGATTGACAGATTATATACTGTCATGTTCAAATATGATAATAAGATCCTGTGCAATCCGTGTTGGGAGTGATACTGTAGGGTACAGAGATATATCTGTATGAACTGGCAACCTCTGAATAAGAAAATCCCAGATTGCATGTGCTGTTTGGGATTCTGCTGGCAGAGACTAAGTGCCAATATTGACCAACTGCTCATGCGTGAGTACTGAACTCTGGCCGCAAATGATGCGTAGGCGCGCGTCTGAGATCGTCGGCAGCGCAGAAGAAGCATGTCATGAGGCGCATAGTGATGAGACAGGATACGGACACGGAGCTATTGGTGGACATATATGTAATGATGACTCTGATAGGTCTAATAGGTAGGTGATATGCTGGATCCTGGTACCGAAGTTTGGATAGGATAATTGGTTAATGAGGGGAAGTGCCTATGAGTGCACATAGCCCATAAATAGGAAGAAATCTGGCAGTTCTGGTTGCTTTTGTTGCTTCAGCAACGTCCTCAGGAGGGAGTCCTGAGGACGTTGCTGAAGCAACAAAACATTTAGAGGGGGCATAATTAGTGTTTTATTTGCAATCTCTAATAGTGTGCTTTAGTAACCGGTGGTGCTGTAGACACTGGTTGTTGACTGAGGAATATTGTAGTAACCACTATTAGTGATTTATACTCTCCCGGAGGAGGTGGTCATGGGGAACTCTGTAAAAGAGTTCAAAAGGGGTCTGGATGCATTTTTGTAGAATAATAACACATTATGTTGTTATGTATATGTATACTAGATTTATAGGGACAGAACGTTGATCCAGAGATTTATTCTGACTGCCATATTTGGAGTCGGGAAGGAATTTTTAACTCTAGTATAAGGGTCTTTTGCCTTTCTCTGGATCAATTCAGTAGGGACTCATTAGGGATATAGGTGGAACTAGATGGACTCTGGTCTTTTTTCAACCTTATGAACTATGTAATATGTAACTATTATAATACACTGTACCAACACACTAAAGATTGAGGTTTTAAAGTGATTTTCCACATAAACATTTTAAAAGTGCTTAATAAGCTATGTTTTAGGGGGTGGGAACCGAAGGGTATTGTGACCGAGGGCATGTCCCTGGGTCAAAGGTGTTTCTATATTGTTGACCCTTACCCCTCTCGGGGTATTGTTTTGAGTAACATATTAACACTGGCAGGCATCTACCAACAATCAGGGATACTTTATACGGCTTTATTTTGGTGTGAATAAGCCTAAAAATGGGTGATCTGAAATAGTTACCATGGGTTACCGCATGTTGCCATAACTGAGCCTTAAAACGACTTTAAAACTACTTGAATACACTCCTAACAATGTTATATTAGAGCTGTTTGGCAGTATTTTAAACATGTTTAGGGGCTAATTTCATGGCTGGTTTAAGTTCAACCGAGCCAAACCAAACTTGCGGGTTTGGCGTGTCCGGCAAACCAAACTTTTCAAAAGATCACTCAACTCTTATCTCTAGTAAAAGCAATAGGATCGAGAATAGAGAGACCCAGATTTGCATGCAGCACAGATCTCGAATGGATAGCCCTATAATACTTACTGAAGAAAATCTACTTCATGATGAGTGTGAAACTAGTCAATGAAGTAACCTTAATCGAGTTGATATCTGAGGAGCTACCGACAATATATAAAACACTTTTCTACAAGACTATCAATGTGCCATGTCAGTTTGTGTGAACCTAAACTAAGCAATAGTTAGTGTTTTCCACTTTTGGGAATTTTACGCTTGCAATACAAATATTGATTGTCACAGATGTCATTGTATTCCCGGAGCTTGTGTTTTTCATAGGAGATATTTCCAGGAATAGGAGTAAAATATATCAGCAAATACTTCTCATATGACTGTTAACTACAATATTTGCAATGATTTAGGAGAGAGTAGTAAAATGAGAATGGTGAATGCTATCATTAATCAGATTTTTTTTAAGTGTATCTACAAGTTATTATGAAATGGTTCAGTTCTAAGATGTCACTTTCTATTAAGGAGTGTTTATACCATAAACACTAATGGCATATTGATATAATATGCAGTTAATATTTAACTTCTTCGTGACTTTAAGTTTCCACTATCTTTTTTCAGCAGACAGTGCATATACTCAAATAGCAGCGACATCTTTTGCATCACAGCAGTTGAGGGGTGTTTTTGGCTTTCTGGCCACTCCAATAATGAGAATTAGAGTTGCCACCTATAGCTTTAGTTCTAAGGCATCCTATGGAAGAACCTGCAATCTATTTTTATAACAGGTTGTATTTATAAATTTACAATCCAGAATATGTAAGACAAAAACTTTTAAGGAAAGAATACAAGGAAAGTCAAAGTGGGAATTCCTGAACCGTTCAACTTTAGTCTCGAAAGTTGATACTTTAGTGCATGACCACACTGCATGAAGAAAGTCACCAGTCACCAAATCTGAGAAAGGGGGTAAAAATATACCCTTACTTGGCAATAACTGAGGTCCAATGTTTTCTGTGAGTCTTCACAAGGTTTTCAAACACTGTTGCTGATATTTTGGCCCATTCTTCCATGCAGATCTCCTCTAGAGCAGTCATGTTTTGGGGCTGTCGTAGGGCGACACAGACTTTCAACTCCCTCTAAAGGTTTCCTATGAGGTTGAGATCTAGAGACTGGCTTGGCCACTCCAGGACCTTAAATTGCTTCTTACGAGGCCACTCCTTAGTGGCACAGACGGGGTGTTTGGGATCATTGTCATGCTGAAAGACCCAGCCATGTTTCATCTTCAATGCCCTTGCTGATGGAAGGAGGTTTTCACTCAAAATCTCACAATGCATGGCCCCATTCATTCTTTCCTTTCCTGGTCCCTTAGCAGAAAAACAGCCCCAAAGCATGATATTTTCACTCCCATGCTTCACAATAGGTATGTTGTTCTTTGAATGCAGCTCAGCATTCTTTCTCCTCCAAACACAAGTTGAGTTTTTACCAAAAAGTTCTACTTTGGTTTCATCTGACCATATGACATTCTCCCAATACTCTTCTGGATCATCCAAATGCTCTCTAGCAAACTTCAGATGGGCCTGGACATGTACTGGCTTAAAGGGGTACTCTGGCCCCAAGACATCTTATCCCCTATCCAAAGGATCTTTGTTGCCTTGTGCCTTAGAGAAAGCATTCCTCAGTATTGCCTTGCATCTCCTCAGCCGCCTGTGTGGTTGAGCCGTGCCAGGGGGAGCGACCTGGGTGCCGCCTGCCGCAGCCAGTCCACCCCGCTTTGCGGTTGGCTCTGGTGAAAAAAAAACAGCACCTTAGACTCCACTCCCTGATACTGTTTGAGTCATCTGCCACACAGGTCCAGTGGATCCACATCCACCGGTGTTCCTGTCTTCTGAAATGTGAGTGTTACATAAACTTTGTTCATTACCATGTTCTCACCCCTATAACTTTTTTTTTTCAACCTACAGATGTGTGTTAGTATTTGTTGTGTTTTGCGCCATGAGCTGTAGTTTTTAACGGTACCACTTTTGTGTAGTTCTTGCCTTTTGATCATTTTTTTGCGTTCACACCTTTCACTGTGCAGGATCAGAAACATAACCATTTAATAGGTCAAACAATTTCGCATGTGGCGATACCAAATATGTTTTTTTTGGGGGGTACAGTGTTTTATTTAAAAATGGGAAAAGGGGGGTGGTTTGATATTTTTATTAGGGGAGGGATTTTTTTTTATATTTTTACATTTTTTTTTCTACCTTTTACATACACACTTTTTACATCATCAGATGGCTTACATAGATCAATGTAATGCTATTGCATTACAATGATCCTCGAAATCTGTGCTTAATTGCTAAGGGCTGCCAAAGGGAGCCCTAAGCAATCTCAGAGCCAGGGAAGACGCCAAGGACCAGGTAAGTCCTCGGGTTTCCCTAGCAACCCATAGCCCCCCCCCCCCCCACAATTATATCGTGGGGGGGGGGGCTATGGGACCACTATACACCAGGGAATGGAGGCACTTACTGTTTAAATGGGCACTGCAAGATACAAACACTTTGATATGTTGTAAAGCATGCAAAACCAATAGGTTTTGCAATTGCTTTCATTAGGAAATTTTCAGTATTTCATACTGAAAAAGCCAGTCAAACAACTGCGCCCCCTGCATGTTTGGATACATACTAGTCCTGCTGTGTCCATGGGTCAACACCTACATCATGGACCCACTTCCATGATTGACAGCTGTGAGTACAGGGCTCACAGCTGGAAGAAAAATTCTCCCACTGTCCGCTTGTGTCCCACTACTGTCAGTGAGGACAAGCTGGGAGTTGTAGTTTTGCTAATGCTAGGGGACATGTGAGCAGACAGCATACAGAGGGAGGGGGAGGAGACCTGCACAGTGAGGCCACGCCCCCTCCCTTTGAGAGGAATTCAGACTTGTGAGCTAAATTAAAAGTGTAATAAATAAATAAAGGTGCTAGACACATAAAAATTTGATGTACATGGTCAGGATTAGGTACTGAGTGATATATTAAAAAAATGTTTTTTTTTGTTGTTGGATCTGACGGGTACACTTTAAATGCCGCGATATTTATAGTTCACGGTATTTAAACAGTTAAAGGATGGACATTGGAGAGATCTACTATGTCCGTCATTAACGGCAGATGTTAGCTGCTAATAGCAGCGGACATCTCCACGTCATGATGCGGACCCGGCCCGAGGGCCCCGGTCATGTCCGCCCACCCGACCCAAGACGTATAGGTATGCCATGGGTCGGGAAGGGGTTAATAAATATATTAAATAGAACAAGACCCAAGACTGACCCCTGTGGTACCCCACTAATAACAGTCACCCAAGCAGAAAAAGTACAATTAACCTGTTGGGGACAAAGGGCGTATGCATACGCCCTTGCGTCCTGGGTACTTAAGGACGAAGGGCGTCCGAGTGCCGGGCGGGGACCGGACCGGGGTGACAGCTGATATCAATCAGCAGACACCTCGTGCAAATGCCCAGGGGGGTCATTAAACCCCCCATGTCGGCGATCGGCGCAAATCGCTAGTGAATTCACACTTGCGATTTGCGCCGATTCCGGGTCATTGGTGACCCGGTGACCTGGAATATAAGGGGGGTCACGATATAAGGGGGTACCTACGATACCCCTGAAGGGATAGGAGTGAGGTGGTAGGGGTGCCACCCCTCCTATTCCTGCTATTGGTGGTCTAGATGCGACCACCAATAGCAGAACTTTTGTTTTCCCCGTCCTGCCCACCCACAATAGGGGGAAACCAGCAGGGACCGGCGCCGAAGATCCACTTACCGATCTGGAGGCTGCGGGCGATGGTGATCAGCAGGCGGCGATGATGTGCAGCAGAAGAGGACGGCTCCCTGGATCCTACGGAAGCCAGTAAGTTGCCTGGCAACATACGGAGGGCTACAGTCTGAGACCATTATATAGTGGTCTCTAACCTGTAGCCCTCCAGATGTTGCAAAACTACAACCCCCAGAATGGCCAGACAGCTCTTTGGGCATGCTGGAATATGTAGTTTTGCAACTGCTGGAGGGCTACAGTTTGAGACCATTATACAGTGGTCTCTAAACTGTATCCCTCCAGATCTTGCAAAACTACAACTCCTAGCATGCCCAAACAGCTGTTTGCTGTCTGGGCATGCTGGGATTTGTAGTTTTGGTTTAGCCAAACAACAACACGGCAAACATTTAAGCGCCGTATGTAGGTCCCAGGGGTACCAATATTTAACCAAAAAACAAAGAGACCCGCAATACTAATAATATTTCCAAAAAGTATGACAATCTTTATTAGACAAAATAAGACAAACAATTAAAATGATTAAAAAGGCAGAGGATAACCTTAGGCAGGAGACAACAAGTGCCAGTGAATCTGGTATGGGTAATGTAGGTATTCAGTAGAGAGCATATACAATAAAAAACTGACAAAACTGCAAACTCCTAGTATAGTACAATGTAGATATAACATCTAACATACATGAATATGAGATAGGGAGCAGTAATACAGTATTATAGACAAAATGGAAACCCAAAAATGGGAAACGGGAAATACCTAAAGAAACTACCTGTCATATACCCACAAGCCAGGAACACCAAGCACCAACACCCCAACGCACGTTTCGCGTATGGGCTTCGTCAGGGGGCGTGTCCTGATCCCCTAAAGAGGCGAGTATATAACGGCTGATATGCCCAATCAGAGCCCGCAGATCATGGTGATGGACAAACATCAGAGCCAATAAGATCCCACCGTTCCGCATGAATCAATACGGATAGGACAATGGAAAAATGCTAGTCTACCTGTAAGCTGGAAATGACAGCACTCGCACTTCCGGCGTCTTAAAATTACGCACAGAATGCCCTCCTATCAAAACGGGCTACACAAAAATGGCGCCCGCCAGAGTATTTACATGGCTCCGCAAAGATGGCCGTCATATTGGTCGTGCGCATGCGTCCAGAGAAGGCGCACAGCACAAGGAAATCCACACCTTCGCGCACGCGTCGGAATTCGGCGCACGCGTGATAGGAATGGACTCCATAAAGATGGCGCCGGAAAGGTAAACGGAGACAATGATACGATAAATAGCGACGATGGGAGGAATCAATCTGAAAGCCAACAGAATCACTATAAAAGATAGTAATATACATCATCATATGAGGGAAAAGGAAAAAGGAGGGGTTTTGCACACAAATAAACAATAACATAAGTGGAAAATAATAAAGGGAAAAGCACCACAAGTGAAAAGAGTGAAAAAAGAAGAAAAATAAATGAATCAAACACCTACCACCAGGGAATAATGGGGAAGAGGATGAACACCTATAATAAAAACAAAACCAGAACATAAGTGGGGTGAACATATACAAAAATAAAGTGACAGTATAAACGATTAATTAAAGAAAGTGATACTCAAGTTAAGTGATAAGAAAATAAATTAATGCAAACACGCAAAAGGGACATACACCAGGTGAAAAGTAGGTATATGGGATACATAAAAAACTAAATATATATAAAATTATATATATATAATGAATAAAAGTGCATAAATAAAAATAAGAAAAATTGTATATATGTATGTGGGCAATTATAGCCCATAATAGGGAAAGAAATAGCATGTGCAAAAAACAAAAACGTGGCACCCATAAGATCACTTGCCAAACTACAGGTGTCATTTATCATGCCACTTGCCCATGTGGCTTGATTTATGTGGGTATGACCTCTCGTGAATTTCGTCGTAGGATCAGGGAACATATTCTTGGGATCGTGGCTGCAAAGGACGAAATTGACCCACATAAACTCACTACCAAGCAATTCCATGCATGTGATCCAAGCGGACTCATGGTAAGAGGGATCGATATGGTATATGTGGGCTCCAGGGGAGGCAATTGGAGACTACGCTTGGCGCAGCTAGAGACCCGCTGGATTTACCGCCTAAAAACATTGGCACCTTTGGGACTTAATGACCACGTTAGTTTTGTGCCCTTTATTTAATTTCGGTTCTCCTAAATCTATCTAGTGTGTTATTACATGTATTATACTCTAGATCGCAATCCTATCCTTCTTTTGAGGTATTGCGTTATGTTTTTATTATGGTTTTAATTGGTTTTATTTTCTCTCTTCTTTCTCTCTTTTCTCCATTAGGTCATGCTGATGTACTCGTTCTTCTTGTCATATACCCACAAGCCGACACCATCAAGCATTGCTATCTTTACTCTTATTCTTGTGTATCATTGGGTCATATTTTGATTGTTATTGGTTTTGATATAAATTTATACATTCATCTATATAGTCGTAAGGGGTGTGTTTCATAAATAATTATTATTATCATTAGTTTCATCATTATTAATATTAATATTACTTTTATTATCATTATTTGATGGGGTTATTATCCCCATTCATTTCATTTTGTATATTTGCACTTGTCACCTGTTGGAGGGATCTTGCACATGTCACTTTTTATTCCAACATTGGCTATAATTGCCCATATATATATACGTCTTTTTTCACTTTTATCACTCATGCACTTTTATCACTATTAATATTTGGTGTCCCATTTAGATTGTTATATGGGGTTATCATCCCCACTGTTTTGGTTTATAGTATCACACTTGCCACGTTTTTGTTTTTTTGCACATTCTATTTCTTTCCCTATTATGGGCTATAATTGCCCACATACATATATACAATTTTTCTTATTTTTACTTATGCACTTTTATTCATTATATATATATATATATATATATATATATATATATATATATATATAATTTTATATATATATTTAGTTTTTTATGTATCCCATATACCTACTTTTCACCTGGTGCATGTCCCTTTTGCGTGTTTGCATTAATTTATTTTCCTATCACTTAACTTGAGTAGCACTTTCTTTAATTAATCGTTTATACTGTCACTCTATTTTTGTATATGTTCACCCCACTTATGTTCTGTTTTTGTTTTTATTATAAGTGTTCATCCTCTTCCCCATTATTCCCTGGTGGTAGGTGTTTGATTCATTTATTTTTCTTCTTTTTTCACTCTTTTCACTTGTGGTGCTTTTCCCTTTATTATTTTCCACTCATGTTATTGTTTATTTGTGTGCAAAACCCCTCCTTTTTCCCTTTCCCTCATATGATGATGTATATTACTATCTTTTATAGTGATTCTGTCGGCTTTCAGATTGATTCCTCCCATCGTCGCTATTTATTGTATCATTGTCTCCGTTTACCTTTCCGGCGCCATCTTTGTGGAGTCCATTCCTATTGCGCGTGCGCCGAATTCCGACGAGTGCGCAAATGCGTGTATTTCCTTGTGCTGTGCGCGTGCGCCTTTTCTGGATGCATGCACACGACTAATATGACGGCCATCTTTGCGGAGCCATGTATATGCTCTGGCGGGCGCCATTTTTGTGTAGCCCGTTTTGATAGGAGGGCATTCTGTGCGTCATTTTAAGACGCCGGAAGTGCGAGTGCCGTCATTTCCAAGCACCGGACTTCCGGCTCACGAGGAGGAAGGCTCTCTTTCCGGCTTACAGGTAGACTAGCATTTTTCCATTGTCCTATATGTATTGATTCATTTGGAACGGTGGGATCTTATTGGCACTGATGTTTGTCCATCACCATGATCTGCGGGCTCTGATTGGGCATATCAGCCCTTATATACTCGCCTCTTTAGGGGATCAGGACACGCCTCCTGACGAAGCCCATATGCGAAACGTGCGTTGGGGTGTTGGTGCTTGGTGTTCCTGGCTTGTGGGTATATGACAGGTAGTTTCCCGTTTCCCATTTTTGGGTTTCCATTTTGTCTATAATACTGTATTACTGCTCCCTATCTCATATTCATGTATGTTAGATGTTATATCTCCATTGTAATATACTAGGAGTTTGCAGTTTTGTCAGTTTTTTATTGTATATGCTCTCTACTGAATACCTACATTACCCATACCAGATTCACTGGCACTTGTTGTCTCCTGCCTAAGGTTATCCTCTGCCTTTTTAATCATTTTAATTGTTTGTCTTATTTTGTCTAATAAAGATTGTCATACTTTTTTAAAAATATTATTAGATTTGTAGTTTTGCAACATCTGGAGGGTCACAGTTTGGAAATCACTGTGCAGTGGTCTATAAACTGTAGCCCTCCAGATGTGGCAAAACTGCAAATCCCAGCATGCCCAAACAGCAAACAGCTGTCTCAGCATGCTGGGAGTTGTAGTTGCGTACCTCCAGCTGTTGCATAACTACATCTCCCAGCATGCCCTTAGGCGATCAGTACATGCTGGCAGTTGTAGTTTTGCAACAGCTGGAGGCACACTGGTTGGAAAATACTGAGTTAGGTAACGGAACCTAACTGAAGGTTTTCCAACCGGTGTGCCTCCAGCTGTTGCAAAAGTACAACTCCTAGCATGCATGGTCTTTCAGTTCATGCAGGGAGTTGTAGTTTTGAAACAGCTGGAGGTTTGCCCCCCCCCCATGTGAATGTACAGGGTACATTCACATGGGCAGGTTTACAGTATGTTTCCTGCTTCAAGCTTGGGCTGCGGCAAATTTTTCGCCACAGCGCAAACTCCTAGCTGGAAACTCACCATAACACGCCAGTGCAAATGTACCCTAAAAACTCTACAGTACACTACACTAACACATAATAGACACTAAGACACTACATATACACCCCCTTACACTGTCCCCCCCAATAAAAATGAAAAACGTATTGTACGGCAGGGTTTCCAAAACGGAGCCTCCAGCTGTTGCAAAACAACAACTCCCAGCATTTCTGGACAGCCACTGACTGTCCAGGCATGCCTGGAGTTTAGCAACAGCTGGAGGCACCCTGTTTGGGAATCACTGGCATAGAATAACCCTATGTCCACCCCTATGCAATTCCTAATTTAGTCCTTAAATGCGCATGGCGCTCTCTCATTTTGGAGCCCTGTCGTATTTCAAGTATACAGTTTAGGGAGAAATTGCACTACAAATTTTGAGTGGCTTTTTCTCTTTTTACCCCTTATGAAAAAGAAAAGTTGGGGCTTATACCAGCCTGTTAGTGTAAAAAAATTAAAAACAATTTACACTAACATGCTGCTATTGCCCCATACTTTTTATTTTCACAAGCAGTAAAAGGAAAAAAAGACCCCCAAAATTTGTAGCACAAATGAGTACGGAAATACCCCATATGTGGGTGTAAAATGCTCTGCTGACACACAACACCCCATATGTGGGCGTACAATGCTCTGCGGACGCACAACAAGGCTCAGGATTGAGAGTGCACCATGTACATGTGGCCTAAATTGGTGATTTGCACAGGGGTGGCTGATTTTACAACGGTTCTGACATAAACGGAAAAAAAAATTCCCACATGTGACCCCATTTTGGAAACGACACCCCTCTCGGAACGTGGCAAAGGGTATAGTAAGCCTTAACACCCCACAGGTGTTTGACAAATTTTCATTAAAATTGGATGGGAAAATGAAAAAAATTTATTTGTTTTCCCTAAAATGCTGGTGTTACCCATAATTTTTCATGTTCACAAGGGAAAATAGGAAAAAAGCCCCCCCGAAATTTGTAACCCCGTTTCTTCTGAGTAAGAAAACACCCCATATGTTGATGTAAACTGCTCTGCGGGCAAACTACAATGCTCAGAAGAAAAGGAGCGCCATTGGGATTTTGAAGAAAAAATGTGTCTGGAATTGAAGGTCACATGTGTTTACAAAGCCCCCATAGTGCCAGAACAATGAATTTTGGAAACTACACCCCTCACGTAATGTATTAAGGGGTGCAGTGAGCATATACACCCCACAGGTGTCTGACAGATTTTTGGAACAGTGGTCAGTGAAAAGGAAAAATTCTATTTTTCATTTGCACAGCCCACTGTTCCAAAGATCTGTCAAATGCCAGTGGGGTGTAAATACTCACTGCACCCCTTATTTAATTCTGTGAGGGGTGTAGTTTCCAAAATGGGGTCACATGTGGTGGGGGGGTCCACTGTTCTGGCACCACGGGGGCTTTGTAAACGCACATGGCCCCTGACTACCATTCCAAATGAATTATTTTTCCAAAAACTCAATGGCGCTCCTTCTCTTCTAAGCATTGTAGTTCGCCCGCAGAGCATTTTACGTCCTAACATGGGATATTTCCATACTCAGAAGAGATGGGGTTATAAAGTTTGGGGGGCACATTCTCCCATTACCCTTTGTAAAAATTGTAAATTTGGGGGGAAAACTGCACTTTAGTGAAATTATTTTTTTATCATTTACAAATCCGATTATAACGAAAAGTCGTCAAACACCTGTGGGGTGTTAAGGCTAACTGGACTCTTTGTCACGTGCCTTGAGGTGTTTAGTTTCCAAAATGATATGCCATGTGGGGTTTTCTGCTGTTCTTGCACCATAGGGGCTTTCTAAATGTGACATGCCATCCAAAAACCATTTCAGCAAAATTCACTTTCCAAAATCTCATTGTAGCTCCTTCCCTTCTGAGCCCTCTATTGAGCCCACCGAACACTTGACATACACATTGAGGTATTTCCTTACTCGAGCAAAATTGGGTTACAAATTTTGGGGGGCTTTTTCTCCAATTACCACTTGTAAAAATTCAAAAACTGAGTCTACAAGAACATGCGAGTGTAAAAAATGAAGATTTTGAATTTTCTCCTTCACTTTGCTGCTATTCCTGTGAAACACATAGAGGGTTAACACACTTACTGAATGTCATTTTGTATACTTTGAGGGGTGCAGTTTTTAGAATTGTGTCATTTATGGGGTATTTCTAATATGAAGGCCCTTCAAATCCACCTCAAAACTTAACTGGTCCCTGAAAAATTAAGATTTTGAAAATTTTGTGAAAAATTGGAAAATTGCGGCTGAACTTTGAAGCCCTCTGATGTCTTCCAAAAGTAAAAACATGTCAACTTTATGATGAAAGTATAAAGTAGACATATTGTATAGGCGAATCAATATATAATTTATTTGGAATGTCTATGTTCCTTACAAGCCGAGAGCTTCAAAGTTAGAAAAATGCTAAATTTAAAAATGCAAGTACCGACGAAAATTTACCACTAACATAAAGTAGAATATGTCACGAAAAAAACAATCTCGGAATCAAATTTATAAGTAAAAGCATCCCAGAGTTTTTAATGCTTAAAGTGACAGTGGTCAGATTTGCAAAAAATGCTCCCGTCCTTAGAGTCATAATGGGCTCCGTCCCCAAGGGGTTAAAGGGGTATTTTTTAGATCAACTGGCTCCAGAATGTTAAACAGATATGTAAATTACTTCTATTAAAAAATCTTAATCCTTCCAATAATTATTAGCTGCAAAAGTTTAGTTGTTATTTTCTGTCTTGCAACAGTGCTCTCTGCTGACATCTCTGTCTGTGTCGGGAACTGCACCGAGTAGAAGAGGTTTACTATGGGATTTTCTTCTGCTCTGGACAGGACAATTGCCGAGACAGGTGTCTTCAGAGAGAACTTAGACTGAAAAGAACAACTCAACTTCACCAGCTCCTAAGTACTGAAATGATTAAGATTTTTCAATAGAGTTAATTTACAAATCTGTTTAACTTTCTGGAGCCAGTTGATATATATATATATATATATATATATATATATATATATATATATATATATATATATATATATATATATAAGTTTTTTTCCTGGATAACCCCTTTAATAACCACCCTCTGTTCCGTATCGCCACCAGTAACCACCAGTTACTTACCAACTTGCACACATTTTCCCCCAGTCCAAGCATTTTCATTTTATGCACCAACCTTTTATGTTGCACTGTATAAAATGCTTTGGAAAAATCAGGATATATGACATCCAGCGATTTCCCCTGGTCCAGTCTGGAGCTCACCTCCTCATAAAAGCTGATCAGGTTAGTTTGACTGGACCGATCCCTCATAAAACCATGCTGATATGGAGTCATACATTTATTTTTATCAAGATATTCCAAAATAGCATCGCTTAGAAAACCCTCAAACAATTTACATACAACGGAGGTTAAACTAACTGGCCTATAATTTCCAGGGTCACCTTTTGGGGAACAGTCCGTGTTACTTTAGAGTCTATTGTCTATTACATTACTTAATTCCTTTAGAACATGGGTGTGAATGCCATCTGGACCTGACAATTTTTCTATTTAGATTTTTTGTAAGCAACACTGTACTTCTTCTTGGGTTAGACATGTGACCTGTACTGGGGAGTTTACCTTATCTCTCTTTGTATTTCATCTGGCATTTCATTTTCCTCTATGAATACAGTGGAGAATAATGTGCTTAATTATATTTGCTTTTCCTGATCCCCGTTTTTTAAAGGGCCTACACTTTCATTTTTTAATTCAATGTTTTATTTTATTTCAATAAAAAACATAACAAACCAACACGCGCACCATTTTGTGCGAAGGTACATAAGAAACTGACAGATAATGCAATAACACGTTCCTATCAATGGTATCAAATATCAGCATAGTCTAAAGTATCAAGCAGGAAGTGCAGCAATCGGTAGAGAATCAACAGAATTGCAAGGTATCAGGAAGGGAGAGTCATCCACCTTCAAAAATAAGGAGAAGGAATAAATACAGGTGATAAAACCCAGCAGGGGGAGAATAGCCCACCGAAGGGGGCAAACGGGATAAACATAACAGCGGACAAGGAGTAACCAGCCAGAAGCGAGGCGAAAAGGGAGAAAGAGAGAAGCCAGGCTGGGAGACCAAAGCGTAACAGACCGGGGAAGACGACCCGACAACACAGACTAGAGAAGTACAGGGGTATGAAGACAGAGACCAACACCTACGAGACGTACACGGAAGGGCAGAACAGAAGGGGGGAACGGGGAAGGGGGGAATACAGGGGTGAGAGGGGGGAACCAATGGAGGGGAGGGGGTGGAAGCAACCTATCACGGGGCTGTAGGGGGACACGAGGCCAAAAGAGCAGTAAATCGGGGAGAGGACTGAAACATGAGCCATTCCAGCCATGTTTGGGAGTATCTATCGTATTCCTCCGGGGTAAGGGCAAGCAGGTCCTCCATACGCTGGGTGGTAGCAATCTCCTCCAGCCAATTGCCCAAAGAGGGGGGTACGGAGGAACGCCACCTACGAGGGATGACTGTGCGGGCCGCTTGTAGCATATGGCTGAGGAGGGATTTACGGAACGAGGTTGCGGACACGGAGAAATTAAAGAGAAGCACCGCCTCAGGGGAATTGGGCACAGAGACATTCGTAACCTCACGGATAGTGCGTATGACCGAGGTCCAAAAGGATGAGAGCCCCGGGCATCCCCACCAAACATGGGCCATGGTTCCTGGGGAACTTCCACAACGCCAGCAAGTGTTCGGGACCAGAGGGTACCATTGATGGAGCTGTGACAGAACCCGGTACCAACGAGAAAGGATTTTATAATTTGTTTCCTGGGCTTTTGTCGCTATGATAGATTTATGAGTGAGAAGAAAGCATTTGGACCATTGGGCCGGGGTAAGGCTGATCCCCAGCTCCTGTTCCCAAGCAGCACAGAAGGAGGGTAGGGAAGAAGTGCGAGTGGACAGCAACAAACGATACAAAAAGCCTAGGGCATGACGAGGCACCGGGGGGGGGGACAGGCACAGCTTCTCGAAGGTAGTCAACCCCCTATGCAAGTCCATAGAGTGCTTAACTGAAGTATAAAAATGCTGCAGTTGAAGATACAAAAAGGAGTCACCACCCCGAGAAGCCGCGGTCCAGCCTAGCTCCGCCTCAGGTTTCAAACCCTTGGAGGAGACAACATGGGAGAATCTTAGGGGCGTTTGCCCTAGGCGGCCCAACGGGCCACCAGGGTGAAGCCCAGGTGGGAACCTGGGGTTGCCAGTGATGGGCAGCATTGGGCCCTTCAGGTCTACAAGAGAGTCCCGAGGGTTACATCTGGACAGAGCTGTGAAGGTGTGTGACGTGGTGAAAGACAGGGGGCGTGTAGAAGTAGGGGGCGGGTGTCCCAACCACGGCAGGCCAGAAATTTTGGTAGGCGAGGTGTCATGTGCTATGCGTACCCAGAGCTTAGATTCTGAGCTGTGTAACAAATCAAGCAATCTGGCGTGTACCGCCGCTAGATAATATAGATGACAATCGGGAAGACCGACCCCGCCAAACTCTTTAGGGCGGAATAGTGTCTGCCGACTGAGGCTTGGTCTCCTATCAGCCCACACAAAGAGAATTTTGCTGGTGAGGAGCGGGCCAATTCCGGTAGCTGTAAGAGTATCACGGAGGGATGACCAGGAGATTCGGCCAAACGCCTTTTCGGCGTCCACCGACAATATCATGAGAGGGATATTATTGGTCTGTGCATGGTGCATTATGTCTAGCGTTTTAAGGGTGTTGTCGCGGGCCTCCCTCCCCGGCACAAAGCCCACTTGATCGGGATGAATGAGTCGTGGCAAGTGAGCATTGAGTCTATTGGCTATGAGTTTGGAAAATATCTTAAGGTTTACATTCAGCAGGGAAATGGGCCTATAATTGGAACAGAGCATTGGGTCCTTGCCCGGTTTAGGGAGGACCGCGACATGGGCCAGTGTGGACTGGACAGGGAAGGGAGCGTTCAGACCCACCGCGTTAAAAGACTCTAGCAGCAGAGGAACCAGAAGGTCCCCAAACTTCTTATAAAAGCCCGTCGTAAATCCGTCTGGTCCTGGGCTCTTCCCCCCCCGGTAAGGATGAGATGACTCCAAGGATTTGTTCCCGGGAGAACGGGGCATCCAGTTCACTCAACAAGTCATGGGAGAGTCTGGGGACATCCGAAAGGGGGAAAGAGCCAGAGCCCGCGGCAGTACAAGGGGGGGCGGGGAGGTTATAGAGATCGGAGTAGAATGCAGTAAACGCCTCAGCTATCTCGAGAGTGGTGTGGACCTTCCTGCCTGTGTTCTGTTGAATGCACGGGATATGGGACCTAGACACCCGCTCTCTTAGAGCTTTGGCCAACATACGCCCACTCTTATTGCCAAATTCATAAAATTTGCTCCTACAGAGTTGCAGGGCTCTCTTGGAGGACGCGTCCAGTAGACGCCGAGCATTTTGTCGGGCTAACAAGAGATCACCAAGAATCGTAGCAGAGAGTGCGCGTTTGTGGGCCAATTCAAGATCAGCTACCCTTTGAAGTGCCGTTTTCAGAGCCTGAGCTCTTTCCCTTTTGAGCCTGGACCCCTGCTTGATAAAGGTACCCCTGAGGACACATTTGGCGGCCTCCCACTTCATCAAGGGGGACGTGGAGTCATTAGCGTGATTAAGGATAAAGTCTGAAATAGTCCTAGTTGTGTCCGAAACACATACAGGATCTAACAGAAGAGAGTCGTTCAAACGCCAAGTCCCCTCCCCTCTAACAAAGGCAGGGAGCCTCAGTGTGCAAACGACAGCCGCATGATCCGACCAGAGGATATTACCGATGGTGGATGATACGAGCCAAGACAAAGCACTATGCTGCAACATAATATAGTCAATCCTGCTGTAGGTACCATGAGACGGAGAGAAAAAGCTGTAGTCCCTGTCAGCAGGATGGAGCAAGCGCCAAGTATCACACAATTGCAGCGTAGCGAATGACCTCTTCAAACGTTTAATGGCATTGTAGGAAAGAGACGATTTACCTGAAGAATTATCAAGCGTGGGGTCCAGGGTCAGATTAAAATCCCCACAAAGGATCACCGTACCCTTAAGTAGAGGGAGAACCCTGTCAAGTAGAGTAAGGAAAAACTGGACTTGGTTCACATTAGGGGCATAAACATTCAATATTGTGAGCTCATGTCCACTGACCAGTAGTGACAAGAGGACGCACCTAGCGTCTGGGTCCACCTCACTATGCAGAACCTGGTGGGGTAGGGATTTGTGAATGGCTATCGCTGCACCAGATGATCTAGACTGGGGGTTGTCTGCGCAGAACCACGTGGGATAATGGGGATGTCGGAGGGAAGGGGCATGTCCTACCTTAAAGTGGGTCTCCTGGAAGCACACCAACTGCACCTTCTGCTTGTGAAAGTGATGGAGCACTTGGGAGCACTTCTCAGGCGTGTTCAGGCCTTTTGCGTTATAGGAAGCTACTTTAAGGTCAGCCATAAGGGAATAACGGGAAAGAAAAGGCACAAATTAGTTACGGTTTCAACCACAGTCAGTAGTGACAGTACAAGATGGGTGGAGGGTCGGGAGGACAAATACAATAAGGAGGGAGTAACAAGAGGAAGACACGTAAGGATAATCAACACACACAAGAAGAGAGAGATAAGAAATAAAGAGCCAAAGAAATAAGAAACTCAAAAGGCAGTAGAGGACAGAGAGAAACCACTGCCGCAGTGACTAAAAGAGACTAAAAAGCCAACAACATAGGAGACCGATGGACAAGGCCCACACGGGCTCACAACCTACTAGGGGGTAAGGGTCAATCAAACTAACACAGGAGGCGGGAGGAAAGCCCCCGCCACCGCCTATGGTACAAGAAGAGGTAGGGCACAGTAGAACAAGTCCTTGGGGAACGAGGAGGACCAAGAATAGGGAGAGAGGCAGCCAAGACCAGAAGAGAATAGGAGGAGACAATGGATAAGATAGAATAAGCAGCAGATGGAAAGGCAATCTATCAAAATAGGCACATCAGCAATAGTAATAATAACAACAATTACTACATCCCAAACCCTGAGAATAGGCTATATAAACAGATCCCCCCAAAAGGCAACAGGCCAAGGAATATGGGCCGCATTGCGTAAAGGCAGCAGGCAGGCAGCAATACCCCAATATCAGCATATAATAGGCCGCCCGTGGGCTAGCTTTTCCGAAAGGGTTCAATCAGTAAACCACACAATTGGAGCACTAGTGTTGATAACAGAAAGTTCTCAGCGGGGCGGGGAGTCCGTTCCCGTCTGTGATGGCCGCTGCAGTGGCCCGGAATGAGCGGGTCTTCGAGCAGGGGGGTCTAGGACCCCTACGGGGAAGTCCACCAGTAGACGCCCCAGTTCTGGGGGATTTTGCAGGCGGGGAGGGGGAAGTCGGCAGCGTTCGTTTGTTGGAGAAAGGCAACACAGCCGGCCAGGAGGGTAGGACAACATCGGGCAGGTCCAGGTCCTGCAGGAAGCTGGGCAAGTCCTCAGGGGAGTGGAGAAAATAGCTCCTGCCATTACGTCGGACATTCAGGGAAAAGGGGAATCCCCAGCGATACTGCATCGCCTTCTCCCTAAGGGAATGCAGGAGAGGTTTGAGGGCGGCGCGTTGCGCCAGTGTGTGTCTGGATAGGTCAGAGCACAATTGAATAGGAGCCTCCTTATAAGAGATCCGCTGTCTGCGCCTAGCGCTGCGTAGAATGTCCTCTTTAAGTGCATAAAAATGAATCCGACAGATGACGTCCCTGGGGTTCTGGTCGGTAATGCTAGGTGGTCGAAGGGCCCTGTGAGCCCGATCCATTTCAATATAGGCATCAGGTGGGCGATAGAGGAGATCGTTGAAAATGACAGTGAGAGCGTCCCACAGTTCAGAAGGAGACACTGCCTCAGGGAGGCCTCTGACGCGGATATTGTTCCGCCGGCTGCGGTTCTCCATGTCATCCATGTGTTGTTGCAGGGAGAATAATTACTCGGACTGGCTGTGGACCATCGCTTGGAGGGCTTGGACTGAGGAGGATGTAGACTCTTGGGCAGTTTCCGCAGTGGAGATCCTGGTATTTAGAGTAGTCAGTTCTGTACGGAATTGGGCAAATTCCTGCTTACACTCGTCCACCAATTGTTTGGCAAGCACAGCAATATCCGCCTTAGATGGAAGTGAGTGGACCAGGAGTTGTAGGTCAGCCAGTGTGACAGGCGGGGATGGAACAGGAGTAAATGGCATGCCAGAGGACCCCACACCATGAGCTTGGAAGACTTGGTCCCGAGCGGGGGCTTCAGTTGACTGGACGCCTGGTCGGAAGATGGGTGGGATAGAGTCCAGGCTGCAGGGAGGGGGAGACATGCGTGGGGGAGCAGAGCCCAGATGCAGGGGGCCTGCCACCAGCCCCCTAGGAGGTGATGGAGAGCAGTCATGGAGGGATGCGCTTCCCAATCCCAGGGGGGACCCCGCAGCCACCTCAGACCAAGGTGACCCTGCCGACCAGTGTGGTGATGGCGACCCCTGTAGATCTTGAGGAGAAGGAGGGGGTCTCAGGGCCATATGAATGTCCAGGGGTTCATGAGAGAGTCCAGGGGCAATATCCTCCACAGGGTCTCTGTACATGCTGCCCGGACCCGGAGTGGGGGATGGTGAGGGGCCCATGGGGGGTTGCAGCAGCAACGGCTCTGGGGTAAGAGGGCACTCCCCAGTGAGCAGGTCGGGGATGATGGCTGGACCCTGCCCGTTACTTCCAGGCTCTGACACCGGGGGAGGGAGGCAGGTCGGGCTCAGGGCAGCGTTGTGGGAGCAGGCAGGGACTTGTAGACTCACCAGATCCTCCGCTTGTGCCTCCGTGGTGAGTTGCTGCGCTGCAGCCCGGATAGGAGGCATGTCGGGCGTAGCAGCAGCAAGGAGTCCGTCCCGGGCAAGTGAGGCCTCCGACCGAGGAGCGGGCAGCTCCGGCATATCCCCCCTGCATGAGGTAGGAGGCAGAGGAAGGGGGGACTCGCTTACCGCCGTAGGAGCGCGGGCCGGAGGAGGCAGTGGTTCCGATGAAGGCCGCGGCAAGATGGCGCCCAGCTGCACTGGGGAGCGCGCGGTCTCGGGGTGATGGAGCTGGGACCGTGTAAAATATGCTTCCAGGTTGGACATCTTGGGGTCCTGGGGTGTCTCTGCCACCTTCTTTTTAGCTTTCTTGGTCCTGTTCCCCATCAGGATCACCATAGCAGGGATAAGCAAGCGGCGGTTAGCGGGAGCTCCTCACACACGCGTCCTCACACGGCCATGTCCGGACACGCCCCCTACACTTTCATTTTTAACCTGTTTGCTATTTATATAGTTTAAGAAAATGTTGGGGTTAGTTTTACTCTTTGGCAATGAGTCTTTCTGTCTCTATTTTTGCAACTTTAGGCTGTATTCACATCTCGGTATTACACTACGGGTGCCGTATCTGGCTGGGGGAAAGAAAAACCGTGCGCTCCCGTACCCCAGCCTGACCAGCGCTAAACTTTATTGATTTTAATGAGCCGAATGGAGTCAAACAGTGACTCCGGTCGGCTCATTTTTGTCCCGTATCCAGTTTTGTGACTGGACCTAAAACTGTAGTATATAAAGGGAATTGAGTTCAGCGCTGGCCTTGCTGGGGTATGGGAGCACACGGTTTGCCCCTCCCCCAGCCAGATCCGGCACCCGTAGTGTAAAACCGAGATGTGAATGCAGCCTTAATCTGTTTTTTACATAGTGTACATTTTCTCTGTAGCTTCTTAATGCTTCTTCACTGCCATCCTGCTTTAGTAGTTTAAATGCTTTATTTTTTTGTTGTTTATTGCCCCTCTCATCTTTTTAAGTGGGAAAACTTGCACAATTGGTTGCTGACTAAATACTTGTTTGCCCCACTGTATATACAGTATATAAAGCTCCGAAGCCACAACACTACCTGGATAGGTTCCCTGCAAGCCATCCTGCCTGAAATGCATGGCTCCCATGGCCAAAGGGTTAATGCCGAACATCACAGCGATCGGAGATGTCTGGCACTAGCTAACGTTAAGTCCTGGCATGGTAATTGATTCCATCTATGAGACTGATTCTACTACTTAGCCTGCAAAATCAATTAACACCTTAAGGACCGAGGGCGTACCTGCACACCCTGGTCCCATTACCAATCTTTGAAGCATGCTCAGGAGCTGAGCACACTTCATACATGATGGGTCCCAGTTGCTATCTTCAGCCAGGACCCACAGTTAATGCCGGGCATCACCACTCAGGCCGATGCCTGGCATTAACCCTTTAGACTCCGCGATCAAAGTCAATTGTGGCGTCTAAAATGCAGTGATAACGATCCGGGCAGTTCAGGGAAGCTGATCATGACCGTCGCAGTGAAATCGCAATATTTCAATTAGCTGAGGGACAGCAGGAGGGCCCTTACCTGTCTTCTCAAAATCTAATTGGTCTTCTGCTGCTCCAGGAAGCCTTAGCAGGCTTAAAGAATCGGGCACCATAACACTGATCAATGTTGAGCCAAAGCTCAGAATTGAATAGTTCATGCAATCAGGGCCGGACTGGGGATAAAAACCAGCCCCATGCGAGCCCCACTTGTCAACCAGCACAGCCACAATGTAAATGACATAAGCCTAGTAAATCAAAAACCAAGCTTTTACTACACAGGTTTAACCCCTTGGACCCATTTTTTACTTAAAGGGGTACTCCGGTGGAAAAATTATTATAATGTTTCTTTTTTTTTTTCAAATCAACAGGCTCCAGATAGTTTAAAAAATTGTAAATTACTTCTATTAAAAAATCTTAATCCTTCCAGTACTTATCAGCTACTGTATGCTCCACAGGAAGTGTAGGCCTTTCCAGTCTGACCACAGTACTCTCTGCTGACACCTTTGTCCATGTCAGGAACTGTCCGGAGCAGGAGAAGTTTGCTATGGGAACTACACAACTTCCTCTGTAGAATATAGCAGCTCATAAATACTGAAAGGATTAAGATTTTTAAATAGAAGTATATATATTTGAAAAAAATATTTTTCACCGGAGTACCCCTTGAATGACCAGGCTCTTTTGTTTTTATAATTTGACATGTGTCTCCTTAATTGGTAATTACTTTAGAACACTTTTTCTGAGCTGAGCTTTTTCTGAGATTGTATTTTCTTGACATATTGTACTTTATATAAGTGGTGCAGCATTTTTTGTGAAAAACTCGAAAATGTTGTGAAAAACTGGATAATTTCTGGCATTTTTTATAGTGTTCACTATGCAGTAAAAGTGATGTAATATTTATTCTGTGGGTTGGTACGATTATGGCAATACCAAGCTTTTTCCTTTTCAGAGCAAATTTTTTTTTCTCTTTTTTGTGTTATCATTTTGCGACAGCCGTAACTTTTTTTAATTTTCGTTCTACGCTATTGAGTGAGGGCTTATTTTTTTGCAGGAAAAGCTGTACTTTTTATTGGTATAATTCTTGCGATACATGCTACCTTCTGATCTTTTTTTATTCCGCTATTTGCACCAAAAGTGGTGAAAATGTTGCGCTTTTTTGTTGTTTTATGGCGTTCACCTCACCGTGCGTGATAATTTTGCGTTATATCTTTATAAGTCATGTCACTATGGACATGGCAATACCTAGTATGTATATGATGTGTTTGTTTGTTGTTTTATGATGATATAGGTCTTTTATTGGGAAAGGGACATTTATTTATTTAATTTTTTTTGCACTTCATACTTTTAGTAAAGAACCTTTTATTATTAGATTTTTCACTTTTTTGCACTTCATACTTTTAGTAAAGAACCTTTTATTATTAGATTTTTCACTTTTTACAGGTCATACTATGCTGCAATACATTTGTACTGCAGCACAGTATAACCTGATGAGCTGAAGACACTACAGCCTTATGATTTTTAGAAGGTGATGAGGAAAAAAAAAAAATGCAAAAATGGAAAAATGCTGAGTCCTTAAATTGGACATAATAATTAGCCTTTCACAAACAATTAGAGAGAATCCCTAAAAAGTTAGGGAACATATATCCATAATATACATAATTGCAGAAAAAAATATATTCATAGACTTGTAAAGTACTAGTTTTCATAGCAGCCAATTTTAAATATACCCACAAGCTTGAAACAGAAGAAAGAAAACAAAAATGTTTCTAACCCCATTTATTTTAGTGATTTAAGACTCTCTACCAATGATTCCAAATTTCTATTGCCTAGAACAATTTTCCTTTTCTTTTAACTGATAATAGCTTGTAACATTTAATTATTCCAGTAAGCTTCTTCCATGCTTGACCAGACTCTCCTTTAGTCATATAAACCTCCCGCCTATGATGCACAATCTTACATTGGCCCTGATTTACTAAGAGTGGACTGGAGTTTTCTTTGTAGGTTTAAATTCCCTAAAAAAAACTGTATTTACTAAGGTTTCCCTACATTTTTCCCTACACTTTTTCACACATGCTCTGATCTGTCAGGTTTTCCTCAGCTTAAATTCACCACTTTTTCTGTGGAAACCTTAGTAAATATGTTTTTGTTTGTGAAAATGTCAGGGACACACCCTCTTTCCCAGATGACCACGCCCCTATTCAGGTTTTCTCAGTGTAATGGAGAGTTAGTTGGGTTTTTCAATTATGGCGCAAATTCTGGCGCAGGCAGAATTTCTGTCGCAATGCGCCAAAATCTGGCACATCACCAGACAAAACATGGCAATTCATCTCTATAGTTTATATAAATGTTTATTTAAAAAATAAATAAATCATCCAACTTGTTTTTTAAAGCGATACTCCACTAGCCAGCATTTGGAAGTAAATGTTCCAAATGCTGTTTTCACATCTGTCACATTCCCTCTCATAGACATGCATTGAGGGAGCATGACATGAAGTCACAAGGGAACATGTCCGACCCCCGCAGTGCAAAAACAGCGTTCAGAACATTTACTCCCAAATGCTGGCCAGTGGAGTACCCCTTTAAGCCCTTTTGCCAACCCACTTAAACCCATTCCATATTTATTCTTCTATTTCCATCTTTTTCCTGTTCGAAAATACATTTTGTAAAGAAACAAGCTAACAAGACGGTATTAAAAATGAAAATCAGTAAATACAAAGACAACAAGTTAACCAATATAATGAGAAAAGATAAAAACATCTTAAACTTACTGAATGATGACAATCCTAAAATGTAATGTTGCCTAGAATTCTTTACCATGTATGACAAATATAGTTAAAAACACAAAACCAGCGTCCTGCAGAAATACACTGCTCAAAAAAAATAAAGGGAACACTTAAACAACACAATGTAACTCCAAGTCAATCACACTTCTGTGATATCACACTGTCCACTCAGGAAGCAACACTGATTGACAATCAATTTCACATGCTGTTGTGCAAATCAAACAGACAACAGGTGGATATTATAAGCAATTAGCAAGAAACCCCCAATAAAGAAGTGGTTCTGCAGGTGGTGACCACTTCTCAGTTCATATGCTACCTGGCTGATGTGTTGGTCACTTTTGAATGATGGCGGAGCTTTAACTCTGGTGGTAGCATGAGATGGAGTCTACAACCCACACAAGTGGCTCAGGTAGTGCAGCTCATCCAGGATGGCACATCAATGCAAGCTGTGGCAAGAAGGTTTGCTGTGTCTGTCAGTGTAGTGTCCAGAGCATGGACGCACTACCAGGAGAAAGGCCAGTACATGAGGAGGCCATAGGAGGGCAATAACCCAGCAGCAGGACCGCTACCTCCTCCTTTCTGCAAGAAGGAGCACTGCCAGAGCCCTACAAAATGACCTCTAGCAGGTCACAAATGTGCATGTGTCCACTCAAACAGTCAGAAACAGAGTCCAGGAGGGTGGTATGAGGGCCCGACATCCACAGGTGGGGGTTGTGCTTACAGCCCAACATCGTGCAGAAAGTTTGGCATTTGCCAGAGAACACCAAAATTAACAAATTCGCCACTGGCGCCCTGTGCTCTTCACAGATGAAAGCAGGTTCACACTGAGCACATGTGACAGATGTGACAGAGTCTAGAGATGCCGTGGAGAACGTTTTGCTGCCTGCAACATCCTCCAGCATGCCTGGTTTGGCAGTGGGTCAGTAATGGTGTGGGGTGGCATTTCTTTGTGGGGCCACACAGCCCTCCATGTGCTTGCCAGAGGTAGCCTGACTGCTATTAGGTACCAAGATGAGATCCTCAGACTACTTGTTAACCCATATGCTGGTGCAGTTGGCCCTGGGTTCCTCCTAATGCAAGACAATGCTAGACCTCATGTGGCTGGAGTGTGTCAGCATTTCCTACAAGAGGAAGGCTTTAATGCTATGGACTGGCCCGCCCATGCCCCAGACCTGAATCTGATTGGGCACCAGTGATGAGCGGATTATGCCATATTCGAATTTGCGATATTTCGCGAATATGAGGACAAATATTAGTCCCATATTCATGAAGTTTTTTTGAATTGCGAAATTTTGCTATTGCGAATGCGAAATGAATAGCAAAATTTTGCTCATCTGCGCATGCGCGCTATAACGTCATGCGAGGGACGTTGCTAGGGACTTGCTAAGCTGTGCTGTGACAACTGTGCTTGCAAAACTCTCATTGGCACACAGACATAAGTAGGGTGGAATTTCCACGAATATTCGCATTGCGAATATTCGTATTGCGAATATTCGCATGCATAAATCTTTCATCTCACAGTCTCATCCCTGGGTCTTTAATGAAATGATACAAGCATTGCATTTATCAGTCGAAGGAGATCCCTACAATGTGCTCAGTTTTTGAAACAGTTTGAAAAAAAGACAAATATTCGTAATAGCGAATTTTAATCGCAAAATTTGTAATATTCGCGAATTTGCGAATATGCGATATTCGCAACGAATATTCGAATTGCGAATATTCGTGAGCAACACTATTGGGCACATCTGGAACATCATGTATTGCTCCATCCACCAACACCACGTTGCACCACAGACTGTCCAGAAGTTGGGGGATGTTTAGTCCAGGTCTAGGAGGACATCCCTCAGGAGATCATCCGCCACCTCATTAGGAGCATGCCCAGGCATTGTAGGGATGTCATACGGGCACGTGGAGACACACACACTACTGAGCCTCATTTTGACTTATTTTAAGGACATTACATCAAATCCTGTAGTGTGGTTTTCCACTTTTATTCTGAGTGTGACTCCATATACAGACCTCAATGGGTTGATAAATTTGATTTCCATTGATCATTTTTGCAGGATTTTGTTGTTAGCACATTCAACGTGATGTAAAGACGAAAGTATTTCATATGATTAATTAATTAATTCAGATATAGGATGTGTAATCTTAATGTTCCCTTTATTTTTTTTGAGCAGTGCATTATTTTCTGTAGATTTGAGTCTCTATGAAAATAGCCTTTAATTTTGGTTACTTAATAAATGCCATAATTACCAGTGGCTTTAACACAGTTTTAAATCTTTCAAAGAACAATGTTGTACTATATATTGGTTTAGTGTATTGGTAACACTATTTGTAAAACTGCCTTATAGGAGATATCCAGTGGTGAACCCAGTGGTGAACAACTTATCCCGTATCCTAAGGATACGGAATAAGTTGCAAATTGCGGGTGGTCCGACCGCTGGGGCCCTCTGGGATCTCCTGTACGGAGACCCGACAGCCCGCGGGAAGGGGGCGTGTAGACCTCCGCACGAAGCGGTGGCCGACACGCCCCCTCAATACAACTCTATGGCAGAGCCGGAGCGCTGCCTTCGGCATCTCCAGCTCTGCCATAGAGATGTATTGAGGGGGCATGTCGGCCGCCGCTTCGTGCGGTGGTCGACACCCGCTATCTGGCCGGAGAGCCTGGCCCCGTACAGAGAGATCGCAGGGGGCCCCAGCGGTCGGACCCCCTGCGATCTCAAACTAATCCCCTATCCTTAGGATAGGGGATAAGTTTTTCACCACTGGACTACCCCTTTAAGGAATAATTAAACTTTTCTGTGTTCAGCTTCAGATTGCTATATATTCTTACTGTTTAAAATAGTTTTTTTTATTGTTACTTGTGCACTTACTTTACTTTTACAGCTCTGTATTACGAATGCCTCCAAGTGATACATGCTTGAGGAATTAAAATATAATAGTCAAATTTATTGCTAATTCTAGTAATTTATGAAAAAAAATATTGTTTTGTTTTGTATTGTAAAATCATTCATTATGTTGCTAAGAAGCGCACATTTTAGCGTAGCGACAGTGTAAAATAATGTTGTTAAAATATCATATAGCACAGAAAAATGTTAAAAGGGGTATTTATCTCTTAAAAATCAAGTTGCTTAAAATAGCTTGAAAGGTTAGTGACCATTCAAATGTTACGGATCTAGCAGTGGTAAGTATGATTTTAAACAGTGTCACCTGCACTTCCAGCCTGTACCAACAGGTAAGTGTGGGTCATACTGATAACAGATTCCCTTAAAAGCGCAACAAGCCACATTTTAGGTTCTGAGTATGAACACATGTGCATTTAGAAAATGACCTGAATGTATTCACTAGCTGATTGAAATTGTGCCGTTTAAGTCTTCAGAGCCCATGCCTATCTGTGCTTGTACATGTTGATGTTGCATTATTACAGGTTACCAATGTATACTGTAAGTGCCACATACACACACAATTGTGAACTGTGAGTATGCATCGTAAACCTAAAAATGCAAAAAAAAGTTAACTTTTATTTGCCCCATAAAAACTCAAGGTGGATGGGACTTTAGGTAAATGGGGCGTGACTTTACATGAAGGGGATGTGCCCACCACCCCAATATTAACTACACTATACTTCTATAGTTAAAATCTTCCTAAGGTGAACCTGAATTATCAAGTGCCTCTTCATAAATCCAGTGCAATAGAACACTGGCAGAGGTTCACTTAAGACTAGCATGAAACCCCGCTCCCCCTCCACATGGAACAGTGTTGAATAGATTTTACATTTTTAATGCTGTAATTATGCAAGATTGGATTTTTTTATGAACATATATAGAAGTTTCTTCTTCTTTAGAAGCATTGGGAGGATATACAGTAATGCCTCATGGATACTGCAATGGTAAATACTGTAATATTTAGTGTGTAATACTGTGTCACCAATCCAGAAACGTGCCATTTGCCCACTCTAGTAAGAATTAATGTTAAGAGCCTTCAGTAGCATAATGTATGCAATAAGCATCTGAAATACACTGAGTTAGTTATTGTAACTATTTATTTCTCTATTTTAGATAATGTGAGAAAGTAAGCCTGTGTGACTTCAGTACCTTTTTTTTAAATGTAATGTAACTACTTAATAACTAGGAAGATGAATGATATATAGTACACAAACAAGTGAATAAACCAGTGTTTCCATTGTTAACACTCAGCATCTAGTTAATGAATCTTTTTAGTGACTGTTTTATTAAGTTAGATTTGGAAACAATAGAAATACAATGACATGCTTTATGGCCTGTTATTTTTATAAATAACAGCTTGCAACAAAACATTTATTGAAACAAATGGTAAGGAGGATCTATAAGATGTTAATACTATTTGTTCGTACTATAGAGGGTTTGAATATTGATTTCTTGTCAGTATACTACTTGACTGATAGTTTAATAATGGATTTTAGTGCTTCACCAAATCAGTTCTGTGGCTTGACCTTGAAGGAATATTAATAGGTTGTTCTTCTGGCTCCTTATAATTACTGTTCTTCTATGTGGACTGCACTACACTGACCTGTCACTCATCCAGTCCATTTGTTTGGGAGTTGGCTTAATTAAACACATTAAATTCAATTTACTTGATTTTCACACATGTTTAAAACCACGACCATTAAATATTTACTCATCCTTCAATAGTTTTCCACTTAGAGTATTTTAAAAGGTCCTTACGTATAGCCAGTGAATATCTAAAAAAATTCTGGAAAACATTATAAAAAAGATTGATTGTAAATATTTTTTTTGTATTGAGGCTGTGCTGTTTATACTCACATTCTCACTGCTCACATAAGGCTATCCTTCATATAAGATAGGGCCAGGGACTATTGATAGGATTCATATTATTGGGCAGACTAGATGGGCCTCTGAAAAGCTACAACTGAAAAGGTAACTCACATTCATAGTAGGCAGTAAGCTTTCTTTTCTCTTTAATATACTAAACAGAAAGAACTATACGGAGGGCCACTTTTTATAGAATTGGTTCACAATTCATCAGTTGGTTACAGGAAGGGGATTTGATGACTACACCATATCTACATGCCTACACCAGGGTAGTGCTTGTGTTGGTACAACTTTTAGAAGGCTAGCACTTTACTGTTTGTTTTACTCTTGAAGGTCTATTATTATACACTGCTCAAAAAAAATAAAGGGAACACTAAGATAACACATCCTAGATCTGAATGAACAAACTATTCACAAGAAATACTTTCGTCTATACATAATTGAATGTGTTGACAACAAAATCACACAAAAATGATCAATGGAAATCAAATTTATCAATCCATGGAGGTCTGGATATGGAATCACACTCAAAATCAAAGTGGAAAACCACACTACAGGCTGATCCAACTTTGATGTAATGTCCTTAAAACAAGTCAAAATGAGGCTCAGTAGTGTGTGTGGCCTCCACGGGCCTGTATGTCCTCCCTACAATTCATAGGCATGCTCCTGTAGAGGTGGCTAAATCATCCGCCAACTCCTGGACAGTCTGTGGTGCAACGTGGCATTGGTGGATGTAGCGAGACATGATGTCCCAGATGTGCTCAATCGGATTCAGGTCTGAGGATTGGGTGGGCCAGTCCATAGCATCAAAGCCTTCCTCTTGCAGGAAATGCTGACACACTCCAGCCACATAAGGTCTAGCATTGTCTTGCATTATGAGGAACTCAGGGCCAACCGCACCAGCATATGGTCTAACAAGGGGTCTAAGGATCTCATCTTGGTACCTAATAGGAGTCAGGCTACCTCTGGCAAGCACATGGAGGGCTGTGTGGCCCCCCAAAAGAAATGCCACCTCACACCATTACTGACCCAAACCCCAAACCGATCATGCTGGAGGATGTTGCAGGCAGCAGAACATTCTCCATGGCCTCTCCAGACTCTGTCATGTCTGTCACATGTGTTCAGTGTGAAACTGCTTTCATTTGTGAAGAGCACAGGGCGCCAGTGGCGAATTTGCCAATCTTTGTGTTCTCTGGAAAATGCCAAACGTCCTGCATGATGTTGGGCTGTAAGCACAACCCTTACCTGTGGACGTTGATCCCTCATACCGCCCTCATGAAGTTTGTTTCTGACCGTTTCAGTGGCCAAATGCACATTTGTGGCCTGCTGGAGGTCATTTTGCTGGTCTCTGGCAGTGCTCCTCCTGCTCCCCCTGGCTCAAAGGCGGAGGTAGTGGTCCTGCTGCTGGGTTATTTCCCTCTTAGGGCCTCCTCCATGTCTCCTGATGTACTGGCCGGTCTCCAGGTAGCAGCTCCATGCTCCGGACACTACGCTGACAGACACAGCAAACCTTCTTGCCACAGCTCGCATTGATGTGCCATCCTGGATGAGATGCACTACCTGAGCCACTTGTGTGGGTTGTAGACTCTGTCTCATGCTACCACTGTAATGGATTTAATAAATATAATCATTTTAATATTTTAATTGGTATAAAAAGACATATTTTGCTTAGTTCTTTTGCTCAATACTAGCAGTCCTGACAGAAATCATAAGCCCCCCCCCCCCCCCCCCCAGTGTAGCCTGAACTGTTCACAGAGAGATAAGGTGATGTCAAAATGACATTTGGATATTTGGGGAGAAGAACAAGGTTAATAATTGCTTAGCACTTAGAAGCAAAACCAGTCAAACTTTCACATGACAAAAAAACTGTACACGTAGACTATAAACAAACACACATCACTAATAATTAATCAATAATGTGGGTGGTAATCTATTTTAATTGTGAAGTTTATATAAACCCCTGTGAAATGCTGTAATAAAGAGAAGGAAGGAAGAATTTCTTTACTGAACAACGTGTCAGTGTGTTATTCACTTACTTCGATGAATGCATCAAATAATAATTGATTTAGACGGGAACAGATATCCACTAGGTCCTGAAGGAGAGTTCCACTTCAGTTGGCGCCTCAACAGGGACTCTGAGTACTGGTACTGGAAGACAGTCGGGAGGGACAAGGCATTAAGCCAGACCAACCGGAAACAGACGGGACACAGACGAGCCTGATTAAATCTAAAAGTATGGTAGGACACATTTCTTGTTGTAACCTAGCCAGTACTCTGTCTCCCCCGCTTAGTCTGTGCTTATGACTTAGCTGACTGGCTTGCGGCTGACACACAAGACAGGTAAAAGTTCTTGCTCTGAGTCGTTTTGCTGAACCTGTCATAAAGTGAATCTGTGGCCCGAGTATGTGTTGAGTGTGTGTTCTCCAGGAGAGGGCCGGGTCTCAAGGAGATTGAATAAGAGAGGACACTAATAACTGCTGCTACAGATATTTCTGTTAGAGTATTAGTGGGTAGGTGCTGGACACCAGTAGCTCGAACAAGCCCCTGAAGTAAGGCGTGTCTTGAACAAGCATGTATACAGGAAAGTAGAGAGGTTCCTTTGCCTAGAAGACATTTCCGTGACCCACCCTGTCATAACTGTTTATGTGTGTGAATGGGATCCCAGTTGGAAGGACAGTCTCTGAGAGATTGAGTTCTGGAGAAAGCTAATAATCAGCTCCAGTTAGTCTGTTCGAGAAGATATTAGTGAATTTGGCAGGATGCCAGTAGTTTAATAGAGACACAGTGTATAGTTAGTGTCTCTGGTATGTGCACGCACACAGGATTTCTCTAATTATAATAATACATCTCTGTGACTTGTCCTAGTGTGTATATTGTATGTTATCTGTGTATGTGTTATGTCATGCAATGTCCAAATTGTGTCTGTGGATTAATGTTAGCAGTTTCAGATGGGGGTTGGAGATTGCATAAAGTGATTAGCCCAGGCTATCTGAGTGAACTGTTGGGACATCACCCAATTATACCAGAGTTTGAAGATTTAGTGTTTTTTAGACTGATTGTGCACTTTCCAATAGAGGATTGGAAGCAGGGACTATCTTTGGAAGAAATAGAAGGTAAAGAAAGAGAGAAGGGGAGTGATCCAGTAAGGTGCCCATGCCACCAGGAACAGCCGGAGAACTGTGAGACGGAAGAGCAGAATAGAGCAGCAGATCTGTTTGGGCTTCCACTGGGAGGTCCAAACAAGTAACGAAGGGAACAGAAACAGGGGAAGCCGGAGAGAGGAATTTTAGCATGTGATCTGGTGGCAGAGAGAGGGTGAAGAAAATGTGAAAAAGTTGGGTAAACTAATGAAAATTTGTGATATGCAACCAGTAATGGGAGGAAGGTTGCAGCCAGAAATGTGGCGGAAAATTCTCAGAGAAAAGGAAGGATTATTATTTAATAATAATCTGCTGAAGACAGCAGAAGCATGGTTTAATACAGCTAAATTTGTGCACAAGGAAAATTGGTTAGAGCAAGAAATAGAACATGGGGATAAGAAGGTATATGTGTACCATAAATGTCTTAATGCTGATGAAATGCCCCCAACCCCCATCAATGTTTTATGTCAGCCACCGCCCTATAATGGCAAACCAGGGTGGATATGTTTTAATAGTGGTGCTCAGAACGCCCCCTGGCGAGATACGTGTTATAGTTGTGGTGCCCATAGCCCACACCCAGTTTCCGCCCCCAGTAATGATCTGAAAACACCTGTCCCTTCCGTATCCAGAAATGGCAGCCATCTTGGGTTACCCAATACTACTTCCCCTACTTCCGGCCCTGCCCCTGGCAGCAATCTTGCTACACCTGGTAGGAATACTCCCATGCATCCTGTGCTTAATCCTGATGGCTCCTACCATGTTCCTCCTACACCCATCCTCCCTCACTCTGTTAAAGGGGGGGAGGAGGGGGAGCAATTCTCAGAGGACAACAAGACCAATTTAGCTACAGGAGGGATAGAACCAACCCTAATGCAGCCACCCCTAGTGGGCGGCTATGCTTCCACTCCGGGGGTTGCCCTCAAAGCAGGTGCTCAAGCACCCGTGACCCATCCCAAGCAGAAGGTAGACCTGATTACATACGGTTGTTTCTGCATGTCACCCTTTAATCCAGCCAGCCTTTCTGAGACCCCTATCAGACATACCTTTTATACCCCGAGGCGGCTTATTGGACATGCACGGGGTAATGCCCCTCCTGATGCCCCTACTATGTATGTTACTTTTAACCAATCCCAAGCAGCTACCCTTGTATCTCAACTCCCTGACCCAGAGAAACAACTAATGCCCTTTTACCGTAGGATCAGGGAAATTCAACAATCTTACTCTGCTTCATTTAAGGATCTACAGAGCCTATGTCAGATTAAGGCTGGTGATGCTTATTGGCCAATTATGGAACCGCATCTCCAGAAAGGACACTACCCTGAGGAAACTTCTTACCAGTCAGGCACCTACTTCTGCGAGCACTTATTAAAATGGGCCCAAAACAGATTGGCAGATCAAGCAACTAGGGTCCATGATATTAGCCAAGACAAATGTGAATCTGTTTAAAAATACTATGCCGCACTGAAGCAACTCTTTCATGATCTTGGATTTGACTCATCCAACAAATCACATTCACAAATGTTATCCTCTGCTTTTCTCAATGGCCTAAAGGACACGGTAAAGAAGGGCCTTGTTCTATCACTCCCAGAATACAGAGTGCTGACACTTGATGCCCTACTCTTAGTGCCAAAAGGCTTAGAGTCTAGCCAAGCTCTCACAAAGAAACCTGCCCCTCTTATGATGACTGGGGATCTCCCCACCAACTGCACGCCGCCAGGACGGCAGCAACCTGTAGCATGCTACAACTGCCACAAGCCTGGCCACTATAAATGTGACTGCAGATCCCCAAGAAGATATGGACTCCCACAAGGTCAATACTCAAGGCCAATACTCAAGGCCAATTACCAATACCAACAACCCAATGGCCCACATGGCCCTCAAGAGTCCTCTGGATACTCCCCAAACCAAGGGCAAAGACCTACCCAAGATCATATGGATCTGCTACCATAGGATTTGGGCAAGCCTGTGTCTCACTCACCTTCTATTGCAGTATCCTCAACAAACATGGATGGCCCTCTGGCTAAAGTGCCACTACCCATTGAAGTCCACACCTTGAAATTCCACTTTGGTTGTACTACCCATTGAAGGGCAGCCTAAATATTTTCTTATAGACAAAGGTGCAGCCAGAAGTATAATTAGGGCCCAAGACCTGCCAGTTGAATCTTTCCTCTCAATTATACAGTGGGAATCAAAAGTTTGGGCACCCCAGGTAAACATTTGTATTAAAGTGCATAAAGAAGCCAAGGAAAGATGGAAAAATCTCCAAAAGGCATAAAATTACAGATTAGACATTATTATAATATATCAGCAAAGGTTCGATTTTATTTCCATCATTTACACTTTAAAAAAATAACAGAAAAAAAAAAAAGTTTGGGCACCCTGCAGAGTTAATATCTTGTACTGCCCCCTTTGGCAAGTATCACAGCTTGTAAACGCTTTTTGTAGCCAGCCAAGAGTCTTTCAATTCTTGTTTGAGGTATCTTTACCCATTCTTCCTTACAAAAGTCTTCCAGTTCTTTGAGATTTCTGGGCTGTCTGTCATGCACTGCTCTTTTAAGGTCTATCCATAGATTTTCAATTATGTTGAGGTCAGGAGATTGTGAAGGCCATGGCAAAACCTTCAGTTTACGCCTCTTGATGTAATCCCCCTTGGATTTGGAGGTGTGTTTAGGATCAATATACATTTGTAGAAGCCACCCTCTCTTTAACTTCAGCTTTTTCACAGATAGCATCAAGTTAGCATCCAAAATTTGCTGAAATTTTATTGAATCAATTTTTCCTTCTACTCGGGAGATGTTCCCTGTGCCAGTGGCTGCAATACAACCCCAAAGCATGATTGATCCACCCCCATGCTTAACAGTTGGACAGAGGTTCTTTTCATTAAATTCTGTTCCCCTTCTTTTCCAAACGTACCTTTGATCATTCCGACCAAATAAGTAAAATTTTTACCTCATCGAAAAAAGTTAAATTTTAACCTCATCGGTCCACAGAACTTGTTTCTGAAATGCATCAGGCTTGTCTATATGTTCATTTGCAAAGTTCAAACGCTGATTTTTGTGGTGAGGACATAGAAGAGGTTTTCTTCTGATGAATCTTCCATGAAGACCATATTTGTACAAGTAGCTCTTTATAGTGGAATAGTGTACCACAACTCCAGTTTCTGCCTGATCTTTCTGGAGGGATTGTGCAGTCAAACGTGGCTTTTTAATAGTTTTTCTCACAATCCTGCGAGCTGTTCTGTCTGATATATTTCTTGGTCTTCCAGATCTTGCTTTAACTTCCACTGTTCCTGATGACTGCCATTTCTTAATTACATTCCGAACAGAGGATATTGACATCTGAAAACTTTTAGCTATCTTCTTACAGCCTTCTCCAGCTTTGTGAGTGTCAACAATTTTTAGTTTCAGATTTCTAGACAACTGCTGATTCTTGGGGCAAGGTTAGATGAGTCTGGGCATTTAAAACCTTTGAGATTGACATCACTTAGTCTTCCCAGATGATGATTGAGAACAATCCATGACACTGGCAGGTCTCAGCTTTGCAAAGGGGGCAGTGCATGCTATAAATTCTGCAGGGTGCCCAAACTTTTGCAGATTCCATTTTTTTGTTTTCTGTTATTTTGAAAGTGTAAATGATGGAAATAAAATCTAACTTTTGTTGACATATTATAAGAATCTCTAATCTGTACTTTGATGCCTTTTGGAGATTTTTCCATCTCCCCTTGGCTTCTTTATGCACATTAATACAAATTTTTACCTGGGGTGCCCAAACTTTTGATCCCCACTGTAGCTGTGTCATGTGTAGGGGTTGATGGTGTCCCGCAAACTAATTCCCTCACAAAGCCTCTCCGCATAGCCCACTTCCCCCACTTACTGGCCAGATTTGTAATTTCAGATACTTGTCCACTCAACCTGTTAGGAGCAGATGTTCTCTCCAGACTCCAAGCCTCCATTAAATTTAGCAAAGATGGAACTATAGCCATCTCCTTCCCTCTGGAGATTGAGGATGTCTCTGCTCTATGCTCCTTACCGATCATGTTGGCACTCCATAAAACTCCCACCTCTGCAATTCCATCAGATGTACTTGCCCGTATACCAGTCAGTCTCTGGTCAACTGGTCCAGAAGACATTGGCAAACTTAAGATCCCACCTTTCATGGTCACTCTCAAGCAAGGAGCCCCACTGCCTAGAAAACCCCAGTACCCACTTAAGATTGCCCAATCTGAGGCTATCTCTAAACAAGTCCAGACACTGGTCAGCAATGGGGCTCTCATGCCATGCACCTCCCCCTGCAACACACCCCTATTACCGGTCAAGACAAAGACAGCCAAAGGGGATCTTAGTTCCGTGAATGAAACCACAGTACTAGACACCCCTATTGTCCCCAATCCCCATACTCTGCTGTTAAGGGTGCCCACTATTGCAAAGTATTTCACTGTTGTCAACTTCAGCAGTGCTTTCTTTAGCATACCTATGGATCCCAGATGCTGGTATTTATTTGCCTTCACCCACGAAGGACAGCAGTACACTTGGACTGTCATGTCCCAAGCTGATCAAAACTCACCCAGCCAGTTTGCTAAAGCCATGACTCTCATTCTATCCACGTGGCAAGAACAGAAACCAGCTGTGGTATTTCTTAGCTATGTGGATTATCTTCTTTTATGTGCTGAGGATCTCCCATCTGAAGAAAAACATTCTGAAAGTTTCCTCTGTTACCTAGCTGACCAAGGCTGCAAAGTCTCAAAACAGAAATTTCAGTAGTGTTCCAACTCAGTTGTGTTCCTTGGCTACTGCATCTCACATTGCACAAGGCACCTTACTCAAGACAGAATTCAAGCCATGCAGGAAATCCCTGTACCAGCAAGACCCAAGAACTTACATGCCTTCCTTGGAAAGATCTCCTACTGTCGGTCATGGATCCCAGAAGCCTCTCTATTAAAGGGGTTCTCCGGTGCTTACACATCTTATCCCCTATCCAAAGGATACAGGATAAGATGCCTGATCGCGGGAGTCCCTCAGCTGGGGACGCCCGTGATCATGCACGCGGCACCCCGTTTGTAATCAGTCCCCGGAGCGTGTTCGCTCCGGGTCGGATTACGGGCGACTACAGGGCCGGTGGCGTGTGATGTCACGCCTCCGCCCCCGTGTGACATCACGCTCCGCCCCTCAATGCAAGCCTACGGGAGGGGGCATGATAGCTACCCCTCCCATAGAGGGAGAATTATCAAAACCTGCCCAGAGGAAAAGTTTCTGAGTTGCCCATAGCAACCAATCAGATTGCTTCTTTAATTTTTCAGAGGCCTTTTCAAAAATTAAGTAAGCACTCTGATTGGTTGCTATGGGCAACTGCACAACTCTTCCTCTACACTGGTTTTCCACATATGCGCATATTCGCGAATATTGAATATTTATAGCAACCAATCAGATCAAATTTTTCACAAGGCAGCTGCAAAATGAAGGAAGCGATCTGATTGGTTGCTATGGGCAACTCAGAAACTTTTCCTCTGGACAGGTTTTGATAAATCTCCTTCTATGCGGGAGATTCATCAAAACCAGTGTAGAGGAAGAGTTGTGCAGTTGCTCATAGCAACCAATCAGATTGCTTCTTTCATTTTTGAAAAGGCCTAAGGCCTTTGAAAAATGAAGGAAGCAATCTGGTTGCTATGGGCAACTCAGAAACTTTTCCAGGAAACGCTGCTGAGTTGCCCATAGAAACCAATCAGATCGCTTCTTTCATTTTGCAGAGGCCTTGTGAAAAATTAAAGAAGCGCTCTGATTGGTTGCTATGGGCAACTCAGAAACTTTTCCTCTGGACAGGTTTTGATCAATCTCCTTCTATGGGGGAGATTCATCAAAACCAATGTAGAGGAAGAGTTGTTCAGTTGCCCATAGCAACAAATCAGATTGCTTCTTTCATTTTTGAAAAGGCCTAAGGCCTTTGAAAAATGAAGGAAGCAATCTGGTTGCTATGGGCAACTCGGAAACTTTTCCAGGAAAAGTTTCTGAGTTGCCCATAGCAACCAATCAGATAGCTTGTTTCATTTTGCAGAGGCCTTGTGAAAAATGAAAGAAGCAATCTGATTGGTTGCTATGGGCAACTCAGCAGCTTTTCCAGGAAAGTAAAGTTAAACCACAAGACTGTAACACTCTATCCCACCCTGGAACTTGAACCAGTGGTGGTCTCCCATCCACTGTGTTGCCGAGAGGGACCTGCTTAGCTTACAGTTTTACATGCCATGAGATCCCCATAGACCACAATGGGCCTATTGGTTCTAATGTGCAAAAAATCACAGAGTTAATGCACTAGTCTAAGTCCCCCATACCATTAAATAAGGGAGGACTCAATATTCACGAATATGCGCATACATTTTTGCATTTGCAGAAAAAAAAGAATGTTCGTAATTACGAATATATAGTGTTATATTTGCAATATTCGTGAATTTGTGAATATGGGATATTCATGATTAAAATTTGAATTGCGAATATTCGCGAGCAACACTAATTGAAGATAGTTACATGATTACATACATATAAAACAAGAATTAGATATAAAGCACATATTGACATATACTTATATACAGCATATATTGAATGAATATATTGTAATATTTAAAATAATAAATAGTATGATAAAAACAAACATATGGATATTTTAGTTTCCTAAATGGTATGCCATGTGTTTTTTTTTTTTTTTGCGGTCCTGGCACCATAGGGGCTTCCTAAAGGTGACATGCCCCCCAAAAACCATTTGTCACTCCTTCCCTTCTGAGCCCTCTACTGCGCCCACTGAACAATTAACATAGACATATGAGGTATGTGCTTACTCGAGAGAAATTGTGTTTCAAATACAAGTAAAAATTTTCTCCTTTTTACCCCTTGCAAAAATTCAAAAATTGGGTCTACAAGAACATGCGAGTGTAAAAATTAAGATTTTGAATTTTCTCCTTCACTTTGCTGCTATTCCTGTGAAACACCTAAAGGGTTAATACACTTACTGAATGTAATTTTGAATACTTTGGGGGGTGTAGTTTTTATAATGGGGTCTTTTACGGGGTATTTCTAATATGAAGACCCTTCAAATCCACTTCAAACCTGAACTGGTCCATGAAAAATAGTGAGTTTGAAAATGTGAAAAATTTCAAAATTGCTGCTGAACTTTGAAGCCCACTGGTGTCTTCCAAAAGTAAAAACTCATAAATTTTATGATGCAAACATAAAGTAGACATATTGTATATGTGAACCCAAATTTTTTTTATTTTGAATATCCATTTTCCTTACAAGAAGAGAGCTTCAAAGTTAGAAAAATGCAAAATTTTCATTTTTTCATCAAATTTGGGGATTTTTCACCAAGAAAGGATGCAAGTTACCATAAAATTTTACCACAAAGTTAAAGTAGAATATGTCATGAAAAAACAATCACGGAATCAGAATGATAACTAAAAGCATTTTAAGAGTTATTAATGTTTAAAGTGAAAGTGGTCAGATTTGCAAAAAACGCTCTGGTCCTTAAGGTGTAAAATGGCCTGGTCCTTAAGGGGTTAAATTTCAAACTTCATCTTTTTTTTTTTAGGGATTGTGAAGTCCTGGGATCTCCTCATGCTTCAGCCAACTCATGGCTGTGTCATTCAGGCAAGATATGGTTTACTGATATTGCTGGGCCTGGGAATAAAAATGTTGTTATGGTAGCACTAGCTACCCAAAATCTTTGGTTTAAATTTCAGAATTCATTTTACAATCTTAGGGATTGTGAAGGCCTAGTGTCTACTTATGCTTCTGCCAACTCCTGGCTGTGCCATTCAGCCACTATATGGTCTCCCCATGCTGCCATTACCTCCACTCTGTGTCATTCAGCCACTATATGGTCTCCCCATGCTTCAGCCTCATCCAAGCTGTGCCATTCAGCCACTATATGGTCTCCTCATGCTGCCAGCACCTCCACGCTGTGTCATTCAGCCAGTATATGGTCTCCTCATGCTGGAGATCCACGTAAAGGAATAAAGGCTCTACGTAACCAAAAATACTTTTAAATATTGGATCAAACTAGTGAAACTAACAAGATAGGCGCCATAAAACTTAACCTTTATTGGTTATGATAAAACTACACCAGATATGAATAGAGTGTAAGTGTATAAATTATTGATACTATCACCAGGAATAGAGAAAAGGCAGAAAGATAAAAAAAAACATGTATACTGCCCCCTAATCAATCAGGATAATTTCATATAACATTATCACCTTATAAATGAAAATTAGTTATTAGAAACCCCTTTGCTATTTACCCAACACATTTCTGTTTAGTCAAAGTAACATCCAGACCAAATGTCATCAGGGGTTTGCAAAGCAGAAAGAGTAATTTATGATGAACTTAGCTCAAAAAGAGAGGATAGCAATGTAATATGATGAAATATCAAGCAGTGTATGGCCATGGCAGGAGATTTATAGCATTAACAATAAGGTGCGGTAACCAATAGCAACAGAGTTCTCAGTATCAGGTGTTAACAATTGGTACAACAACCAATAGCAAAAGCAGTTGCAGCTGGTCCTTAAGGGGTTACATTTCAAACTTCATCTTTTTTTCTTAGGGATTGTGAAGCCCTAAGATCTCCTCATGCTTCAGCCAACTCATGGCTGTGTCATTCAGGCAAGATATGGTTTACTGATATTGCTGGGCCTGGGAATAAAAATGTTATTATGGTAGCACTAGCTACCCAAAATCTTTGGTTTAAATTTCAGAATTCATTTTACAATCTTAGGGATTGTGAAGGCCTAGTGTCTACTTATGCTTCTGCCAACTCCTGGCTGTGCCATTCAGCCACTATATGGTCTCCCCATGCTGCCAACACCTCCACTCTGTGTCATTCAGCCACTATATGGTCTCCCCATGCTTCAGCCTCATCCAAGCTGTGCCATTCAGCCACTATATGGTCTCCTCTTGCTGCCAGCACCTCCACGCTGTGTCATTCAGCCAGTATATGGTCTCCTCATGCTGCCAGCACCTCCACGCTGTGTCATTCAGCCACTATATGGTCTCCTCATGCTGGAGATCCACGTAAAGGAATAAAGGCTCTACGTAACCAAAAATACTTTTAACTATTGGATCAAACTAGTGAAACTAACAAGATAGGCGCCATAAAACTTAACCTTTATTGGTTATGATAAAACTACACCAGATATGAATAGAGTGTAAGTGTATAAATTATTGATACTATCACCAGGAATAGAGAAAAGGCAGAAAGATAAAAAAAAAAACATGTATACTGCCCCCTAATCAATCAGGATAATTTCATATAACATTATCACCTTATAAATGAAAATTAGTTATTAGAAACCCCTTTGCTATTTACCCAACACATTTCTGTTTAGTCAAAGTAACATCCAGACCAAATGTCATCAGGGGTTTGCAAAGCAGAAAGAGTAATTTATAATGAACCTAGCTCAAAAAGAGAGGATAGCAAGGTAATATGATGAAATATCAAGCAGCGTATGGCCATGGTAGGAGATTTATAGCATTAACAATAAGGTGCGGTAACCAATAGCAACAGAGTTCTCAGTATCAGGTGTTAACAATTGGTACAACAACCAATAGCAAAAGCAGTTGCAGCAAACAAGCAAAGGTGAAAAAGAGGAACCCTGGCAGGAATGATAACCTGCTGCATAGGTCAGTGCCCAATATGGGGGGTAACTATGTTACTATTAGAGATGTCGCGAATTGTTCGCCGAAGAACAGTTCCCATCGAACTTAGCATGTCCGCGTTCGCATCGCCAGGCAAACATATGTGAAGTTCGATTAGCCCCCTATACTTTAACATTGCGGTAAACTTTGACCCTGTGAGTCAAAGTCAGCAGAACCATTACAGCAAATCAGCAACAGTCCCTCCCTTCCAGATCCTCCTACCTCCGGCACGGATGCCATTTTACCTTCATTCGGCAAGCTGCAGGCTTAGAAAGTGGAGGGACAGAGAAGCTGCTCCTGCTGTAATAGGGAAAGCGATAGCTAGGTTGCTGCTAGGTGATGTATTCAGGGTCCACTTTACTCCTAAAGCACTAGTCTAACATCTGCTTTAAGGACAGCACCCAAAAAAGCCCTTTTTAGGGCTCAAATATCAGTCTGTGTGTCTTGCAACAGCCGGGGGCACGCTGGTTGGGAGGGAACCGCTGGTTAAAAGGGGTCCTCCAGTGTAAAACTTAAGTTCCTTCAAGCAACTAACTACAGCATTAAAAGGGCTATAAGTTCAGTCCGTGTGTCTTGCAACTGCTGGAGGCACCCTGGTTGGGGACCTCTGCTTAAAAGTGGAACTCCGCTGGCAACCTTTTTTGCTCATTGTCACACTAGTGCAAATCACATTTGGTGTGATAGTTGTTCAAATAAAAAAAATACCTTTTTTGGCTGTGAAATAAAACCAGTGCTCCCTAAAGGGGGGGCTCTAACTATGTGCTGCCTAATATGGGGGAATCTATGTGCTGCCTAAAGGGGGGGGGGATCTAAATATGTGCTGCCTAAAGGGGGCTCTATGTGCTGCCTAAAGGGAGGCTCTAACTACGTGCTGCCTAATACAGAGGGAATCTATGTGCTGCCTAAAGGGGGGCTCTATGTGCTGCCTAAAGGTGGGCTCTAACTATGTGATGCCTAACATGGTTGAATCTATGTGCTGCTTAAAGGGGGGATCTAACTATGTGATTCCTAAAGGGGGATCTAACTATGTGCTGCCTAAAGGGGGCTCTATGTGCTGCCTAAAGGGAGGCTCTACCTATGTGCTGCCTAAAGGTGGGCTCTATGTGCTGCCTAATATGGGGGAATCTATGTGCTGCTTAAAGGGGGGATCTAACTATGTGATTCCTAAAGGGGGATCTAACTATGTGCTGCCTAAAGGGGGCTCTATGTGCTGCCTAAAGGGAGGCTCTACCTATGTGCTGCCTAAAGGGGGGCTCTATGTGCTGCCTAATATGGGGGAATCTATGTGCTGCCTAAAGGGGGATCTAACTATGTGATGCCTAAAGGGGGCTCTATGTACTGCCTAAAGGGGGCTAAAGCACGTTATTCCAAAGAATTTAGGAATAATAAGTGATTTATGCCCTTTATGGATTAAAACCAGACTCTGCATCAACTATGTAATTTTCCATGGGAGTTTTTCCATGGATCCCCCTCCAGCAGTCCCCTTGAAACAACTTTTAAATTACTATTGTGGCCAGAAAGAGTCCCTGCGGGTTTTAAAATTCGCCTGCCCATTGAAGTCAATGGCGGTTAGCCGGTTCTCGAACATTTGCGGAAGTTTTATGTTCGCGACATCACTAGTTACTATCTCCTCCTGCATAATCCACTGAAGTCAGATTCCAACCTATAGGGGAAAGAAACAAAATTCACCCCTAGCATTCCCACTGTGAGTATTTCTTTATCGGTCATTCCACTAGGAAAAAAGGGGGTAAGCCAATTTATTTCTATTATTTTTTGTTGGTGTATTTTGTGTTAAACACTGCCAATATAGAGAGGACCAAGGGGCAGATTACTATAATGGAGGTAAAATGACCATTTCCAGACAGAATAAAGAAGCTGTCTGGTATGATAAGCTAGTAAGTAAATTCTTACTGAGGGGTTTAGATGCCAAGCTTGATCCTGCAGTGGCAGGGGAGCCCATCCTGTGTTGGGAAGTGCACGCTTGTTTGTGCGCGCCGGGGTCTTAAATGCACAGGCAGCACTTCCGGGTACCGTCACGTGACGTGGGTGTGTCTCTGAGCCGGAGTTACCCGATTAGTGACGGGGCGCGCTGCCTGTGAAGAGAAGCACTGGTTTATTGGCAAGGATAGAAAAGGGACTAATTAACCATTCTGAATCGAAAGGCTGATAAAAAAAAAAAAAAAGAAGTCAGATCAGACATAGTATATTAATAGTAATAATTATGCAATAGTAATGGAAGACTTAATAAGGGTTAATACTAATAATAATTATGCAATAATAATGGTAGACAAAAATAAAGTAATGAGTAGATAAAAATTATATATATATATAATTATAGAGGTATACATAAAATGGGCTTGCTAACTGAGGAATGGGGAATTGGATTGTGGACATTGATGGTGAGATAAGTATATAGTATAATACTTATTAAAAAATATTAAGATTGTGGAGATATATTAAGAGATATGTTCTGTGAAAATCAGGTGTATTGCCCCTAGAGGGCCACGATGGTATACATTTGGGATAATGTGAGGTAAAAAGATAGATATAATTAATTAAAAAAAAAAATGGCAATAGGATGGCAAATAAATGGCAAAAAATGGCAGTAAAAACTCCCCCCGAGCATCCCTACTAAAAAAAAATGCTGACAACACCTCCACACGGTGTCATTCAGCCACTATATGGCCTCCTCATACTGATGCCACCTCCAGGCTCTGTCTTTGTGCGGCTCTGCGGCAGTGATTCTAAAAGCGTTGCCGGTAATTTGCATGTCACACTGAATAACAGTATTATTTCACTACGCCAGCACACTCCATATGCGTGTTAGAACACAGCAGAGTGTTCTACACCCCTATTGTAGGCCAGAAATAGCCGTTTTAATATAGATTTGCTGCAAAAAAATTTGGATCAAAACTAATTTTTTCAAAAAATTTGGCGATTTGGCCGAATCTAATTTTTCAAAAGTTCGCTCATCTCTAATTGTGAGTCACTGGTAATGAACCCCCCCCCCCCCTCCCCCCCCAAGGGAAAAAAATATATATATGTGTACAAATTACATTTTTTGGGGAAAATTTGCAGCAAAATCTTTTCAGAATTATTTGATTTGCTCATCGCTATTAAAAGAACTGACTCGCCAAATGGGGTCCAGCTTAGTTGACAGAACTATACACAATATAAATGACATAAATTTAACTGTTCTGATTTGTGTTGCCTACTGACACTGTATAGAAGTATTTTATTAGAAGTTTAACATGCCGGGGACTAGTTTGAGAACATGGTATACCTAATACTAAAATGGGAGGAAAAAATTAATAAACAGACATTTCAAAATAAATAGTGTGAGGTAGATGCTTGACATAAACTCTTCTCCTGTAAAGGGTTTTACTTCAAGGCCTTTTGTTCTTTAAATGTACTTGGAAACTTATTTTGATTAGTCTTCTGAACAAGGATCATTGTGTAGAGAATAATGGATGTTAACATCACAATTTACAATTTTACCAGGAGCAATCAGCAAGATACTTTTTGTTTCTTTGTCCTACGGTAGTTATTGTACTCTTTGTGTTTGAATACTAAAGTTGCAACTACCTAAATGGATGCAAATTTCCCCTGTCAAATAAAACAATATTTAATCATACGCTAAAACTTCTGGAATAATACACTCAGTGATTCAGTATTAAGTGAGCTCCATTATCAAACTGTATTTTTAAAGAGGATCTGTCAGATTTCCTCTGATTTATGCTTATGATATTGTAAGAATATTTTTATTTTTTAACCCCTTAAGGACACAGCCAATTTTACATAGTTACATAGTTAGTATGGTTGAAAAGACATACGTCCATTGCCCTTGAGGACACATAAAATTTTTATTTTTGCATTTTTGTCCTCACATTCTAAAAGCCAAAACTCTTTTATTTTTCCATCCCTAGACCCATATGAGGGCTTGTTTTTTGTGCAACCAATTGTTCTCTGTAATGTCGCCTTTCATTTTCCCATAAAATGTCCTCTTTATTCTGTGAGTCAACTCATTATGATTAAAATGATACCCATCTTTCCACACTTTTATATTATTATACTACTATTCTGATCCCCCAAAACTTAAACATTTTTGGTAGACAGGGCTTTATGAGGGCTAATTTTTTTGCACCGTGATCTGCAAATTTTTATTGCACCTTAGTATTTTTTTTTTTTTTACATTTATGCCATTCACCGTAAAGGCAGTGAGTGCAGCGTCCCCGAATCCCGTCCCGTCCCTTACCTCGCTCCACTCCTGCTGCTTCCTCTCAGCCCTGGCGTGCACGTCCCCATCCCTCTGTCACCATGTTATAAGTTTTTACACCTCCCACGCCCCCCTGCCGGATCTTCAGTGCTCATTGCCTAAGAGAAAGTGTTCCCATTGCCAGTTTTGCATACCCATGTTTCCAGACCTTCCTGCTACGTTTTTTGACTCTGAACCTTTGCCGCCTGCCTAGACCTTCTGCTACGTTGACTACGCCTCTGCCTCGTCCTCCGGTACTTCACTTTGCCCAGTTACCTGTGTGGTCGAGCCGTATTGGGGGTAGTGTCCTGGGTGTCGCCTGTCACAGCAAGTCCATCCTGTCTTGCGGCGGGCTCTGGTGAAGACCAGTGGCACCTTAGACTCCGCTCCCTGATATGGTCCGAGTCATCAGCCACACAGGTAGAGGATCCACATCCAGTTTCTTGACAGCCTGCATTCAGGTGCGTGACAGCATAGATCTGACATTTCCGCATGTGACAATGCAAAGTATGTTGATGTATTTTTTTTTTTTTATATTTTTCTGTTAAATTGTTAAAGAGAGGAATTTTATTTTTAATTGGGGAGGGGATTATTCACTTCTATTAACCCCTTAGGGACTCAGCCCATTTTCACCTTAAAGGGGTACTCCGCCCCTAGAAATCTTATCCCCTATCCTTTGGATAAGATGTCAGATCACCGGGGTTCCGCTGCTGCGGCACCCCGCAATCATTACTGCACAGAGCAGACTCGCTCTGTGCGTAATGACCAGCAATATAGGGGCTGGAGCATCATGACATCATGGCTCTGCCCCTTGTGACATCACAGCCCACCCCCTTAATGCAAGTCTATGGGAGGGGGCGTGATGGCCACCCCGCCCCCTCCCATAGACTTGTATTGAGGGGGCGGGCTGTTACATCACAAGGGGGCGGCCCCTGTATTGCCTGTCATTACGCACGGAGCGAGTCTGCTCTGTGCAGTAATGATAGCGGGGTGCTGAAGTGGAGATTCCAGGGGTGCCCAGCAGCGGGACCCCTATGATCTGAAATCTTATCCCCTATCCTTTGAATGGGGATAAGATGTCTAGGGGCGGAGTACCCCTTTAACCCCTTAGCAAGGCCGGACGTAAATGGACGTCCTGGTGAGGAGTATTTAATGCACAATGACATACATTTACATCCTATACATAACCGCGAGCATCGGAGCAATGCTCGGGTCATGCCGGTAATGGCCAACATTCGCAATCGTGCGGGTGTCCGCCGTTAAACCCTCAGATGCCCTGATCAATACAGATCACGGCATCTGCAGAAGTGCGGCACTTAATGTGGTCTTCGTCCATCTTCGTCCATCTCCCGGCGTCTAATGTGGCCAATAACACTGATAAGCGCTGTACCCTATGCACAGCACTGAACAGTATTAGCAATCAAATGATTGCTACACATAGTCCCCTATGGGGACTATTAAAGTTACATAGTTACATAGTTACATAGTTAGTATGGTTGAAAAAAGACATACGTCCATCAAGTCCAACCAGGGAATTGAAGGGAAGGGTGTAAGGGGATAAGGGAAAGTGTAAAAATAAAAGTAGAAAAAGTAAAAAATAAACGCAAAAAAATTTCAAAAATCCCGTCCCCCAATAAATTGTCAGTTTTTCCCCATTTTACCCCCCCCCCCAATTTTTTTTTTTAAATAAACATATTTGGTATTGCCACGTGCGTAAATATCCGAACTATTTAAATATAATGTTAAAGGAAAACTGTCAGATATCTTCTCCCGCACTATCCACAGTACTGGTGGATAGTGCTGGAGACGCTGATTAAATCGAGCGCTACCTTACCCGGATCTGCGTACCTTACCCAGATTGTGGTTTTATTCTATGTGTATATCTTGCTGTAACTGGCACAGGCGGGGCTTCTGCACTGACATCAGCGCTGCTTATGAATATTCATCCCCCCTCCCTTCAGTTAGGAGTGGCGAAGAGAGGGAGAACTGGAGGGAGGGGGGATGAATATTCATAAGTGGCGCTGACGTCACTGCCAGTTAACCTGCAGAAGCCCCGCCCGTGCCAGTTACAGTAAGATATACACATAGAATAAAACCACAATAGCGGGCGAACGACCGGGCGGATCCAGGTAAGGTAGGGATCGTTTTAATCAGTGTCTCCCGCACTATCCACCAGTACTGTGGATAGTGCGGGAGAAAATATCTGACAGTTTTCCTTTAATTATCCCATACGGTGAAGGACGTGAACCTAAAAAAAAAAAAGTCCAAAATTTATGCTTTTTTTTTTTTTATAACATTTTATTCAAAAAAAAAATTATTTATATATAATGAGCCCTCATACTGCCGCTTATATGGAAAAATGAAAAAGTTATAGGTCAGCAAATTAGAGGGATTTTAAACGCACTAATTTGGTTTAAAAGTTTGAGATTTTTTTTTAAAGCAGTATAATAATAGAAAATTATGTAATCATGGGTACCATTTTAATCGTATTGACCCACAGAATAAAGAAAACATGTCTATTTTACTGTAAAGTGTACAGCATGAAAACAAAACCTTCCAAACTTTGCTAAACTGCGGTTTTCTTATCAATTTCCCCACACAAATAGTATTTTTTTGGTTGTGCAATACCTTTTATGGTAAATGTAATTACAAAGGACAACTGGTTGCACAAAAAACAAGCCCTAATACTAGTCTGTGGATGAAAATATAAGAGTTATGATTTTTAGAAGGCAAGGAGGAAAAAACTAAAATGTAAAAATAAAAGGCCCAAATGGGCTGAGTCCTTACTTCTTTTAAAAAATCTTAATCCTTCCAGTAATTATTAGCTGCTGCATAAAACAGAGAAATTTGTGAATTTATTTTCTGTCTGACAACAGTGCTCTCTGCTGACACCCCTATCTGTGTCAGGAACTTTACAAATTAGAATCAAATCCTCATAGAAAACCTCTCCTGCTCTGGACAGTTCCTGACAGGGACAGAGGTGTCAGCAGAGAGCACTGTTGTCAGACAGAACTTCACAAATTTCTCTGTAGTATATCTGTAGTATACAGCAGCTGATAAGTACTAGAAGGGTTAAGATTTTTAAATAGAAGGGAATTAAAAATCTGTTTAACTTTCTTGCATTAGCTGATTTGAAAACATTTCTTTCAACCTGAGTTCCCCTTTAAGGACTCAGCCCTTTTTTTTTTTTTTGCAATTCTGACAACTTTATGCATTAATAACTTGGAGATGCTTTTACTTTTTATTCTGATTTCGAGAATGTTTTTTCATGACATATTCTACTTTTCTCGGTGAAAAATCCCAAACTTTAATGAAAATGTAGAAATTTTAGCATTTTTCTAACTTTGAAACTCTCTGCTTGTAAGGAAAATGGACATTCCAAAGAAATCATATATCGATTCACAAATACAATTTGTCTACTTTATGTTGGCATCATAAAGTTGACATGAAGTTTTTACTTTTTGAAGACATTAGAGGGCTTCAAAGTATAGCACCAATTTTCTGAATTTTCTCGAAAAATCAAAAATCAGAATTTTTCTGGGACCAGTTAAAGGGGTATTCCAGGAAAAAACTTTTTTATATATATATATATATCAACAGGCTTCAGAAAGTTAAACAGATTTTTAAATTACTTCTATTAAAAAATCTTAATCCTTTCAGTACTTATGAGCTTCTGAAGTTAAGGTTGTTCTTTTCTGTCTAAGTAATCTCTGATGACACGTGTCTCGGGAAACACCCAGTTTAGAAGATGTTTGCTATGGGGATTTGCTTCTAAACTGGGCGTTTCCCGATACACGTGTCATCAGAGATCACTTAGACAGAAAAGAACAACCTTAACTTCAGAAGCTCATAAGTACTGAAAGGATTAAGATTTTTTAATAGAAGTAATTTACAAATCTGTTTAACTTTCTGGAGCCAGTTGATATATATAAAAAAGTTTTTTCCTGGATAACCCCTTTAAGTTTAAAGTGAAGCCAAAAACTTGTAAAGGTAGCTGCAACCCGGCAATAGGGACAATAGTATTACTGCCAGACCAGTACTAATGTAAAAAAGGTTGTGTATCCCATTCAACCTGCGAACAATGTATAAAGTGTGGGTACACTTTCCTCAAGTCTGGGCTTGATTATCACCAATAAATGGGGGTATTTAAAATATAAAATATATGTAAAAATGATGTAGATCCAGTGAATTAATTTAAAACAATTTATTATTACAATTATGGTGCTTGTGGTGTCCTTTGTAGGGCCCTTACATCGGACTCACCACGATAAGCAAGGTAGTGATTATATAAAATATTCATACAATAAAATAAAATAGACATATACAGGGTAAAAAAGTGCTGTATCCCAGTGTGGCAAATAGTCTGTAGGGCTTATAGATGTATGCAAGGAGATTGTGCCTTGTATGGTTGATTACAAATAGTCTGAGTAGCAATGTCTCTGTAAAGCTCGTTTCTGGTCAGGATACTGCATGCGGCAGCGTGTTGGTAATGGGTTAAAATGAATGCGCTCTGCGGCACTTGGGTTTCCTTGTGTGCATCCCACTCTACCCTGGCGGCACAGTGAGTGGGATATAGATAGTCTCTTCATTGTAATCCTGTGGATGCATGAGGCTGCGCTCTGAAGTGCTGGAGGCCCCTCAGATGTGGACCACTCTACCCCCGTGGCACAGGGAAAGTTTTGAGTGGATTTGGGGATATGGCACACTGTGCCTCTTACCAGCAATGTCCTAGAGCCTGGTTGCCAGAAAAAGGTTTTCGCTGGGGAGACATTCGCTGGCAGGCGGGATGCGTACAACTCCAGAAGTGTGCTCCGTAAATTTCTTGCGTTCTGGTGAATGATGGTAAAGATCATCGGGTTTGCCAATACTGGAGTACAGGTGATAGAGGCTAAACGCGTTTTTGAGGTACTCATCTACCTCCTTTTGAATAGCAATGGCTGACTGGTTGTGGAGAGGTACTATTTATACCTGCATCAGCCCTGTAATTGGATAGTTCTCATCGTTATATACAAATTGTGTAATGGATCGATGTGCAGGTGATGCTGATTGTCTGGTGTTGTGATGTAAAACCTGGATGTGGAAAATGTGTTGTCAACTTCTTCTTGAGTGTAAAGATTTGATTGCAAAAAAAAATTATGTAAGGATGGCAAAAAAATAATAAATATATATTGTAATCATGCGCATGTAGAAATGTTTGTGATAATAAGATAATAGGTTGATATGATATCTATTGATTCATAATTGAACTGGTGATTTATTATACTGAGTTGGAGTTACATTGTATTGAGACTATAAACTGCAGACACGTATGTTGTGATGTTTGAGCTATGTGTCCTACTGATAATGGGAGTAATCCGGATATCACAATGCATTTATGAGTATATGAGTAGAAAAAACAATATATGTGGTCTCTATCTAGATGAATCCGAAAATTTCCAGTTCGGTGTTTAAGCCTTTAGGGGCCAAAGTTTCCATCTTGTATATGTATCTGGACTCTATAGTTGACATCTTTGAAATAAAATTGCCACCTCTCCAGTCGGGTTGAACCGACTGTAGGATTGCAAAATGTGTGCCTCTAATGTGACAGTTGTGCGTTTCCTTGTAGTGGGCAGAGAAAGTGTGTGTTTCTTGTATCCTCTTTTTATATTATAAAAATGTTCAGCTATCCTCTTTTTAAGTGTACATGATGTGCGACCTATATATTGTTTATTGCAGGGGCATTTGAAAATATAAATGATGTTTTTATTGTTGCAAGTTAGAAGTTCTTTTATTGGATGTGTTTTATGGTTCGTGGTAGATGTTATTATGTCAGTTTTTTGGGGGGAACTCTGTAACTTTGCAATTGTTTCACTGATTGTATCTATTAAATCCTGTTAGTCCAGAAAGGGTCGGTTGTATTGTTTTATGTGATAATGGTTTGGTCTGTTTAGTAGTGGGTGCAATTTTTAATCCTAAATTTGGTGCTTTTGTAAATATGACTAGAGCTTTTGACGGTAGTCATGGGCCAATGGGTGCCAGTGTTTGTTTGCAGTCTTTTTAAACTGTTGATGTGATGTATTGAATGGTATTATTAGTTTAGCTTGGTGTGTAGTGTCTTCTTGTTTTATAGGGGTGTTGTTGAAAATTGTGTTCTGTCTTGTGTTCTAGCTTTGTGTAATGAGTCTTGTAGGAGTGTATTAGGGTATTGTTTTTGTTGGAACTGTTTAGTTAGGGACTGTGCTTCCTCCTCAAATTTATATACCCTATGGACAATATCAACGGATAAGACGAAATTGCACAAACATCAATAAATTTGAGGAGAAAGCACAGACCCTAACTAAACAGTTCCAACAAAAACAATACCCTAATACACTCCTACAAGACTCATTACACAAAGCTAGAACACAAGACAGAACACAATTTTTCAACAACACCCCTATAAATTAAGAAGACACTAGACACCAAGCTAAACTAATAATACTATTCAATACATCACATCAACAGATTAAAAAGATTGTCAACAAACACTGGCACCCATTACAGTTAGACAAAACCATTGGCCCATCACTACCGTCAAAAGCTCCAGTCATATATACAAAAGCACCAAATTTAGGATTAAAAATTGCACCCACCACTAAACAGACCAGACCACTACCACATAAAACAATACAACCGACCATTTCTGGACTAACAGGATTTTACAGATGAAATCAGAGCAACAATTGCAAAGTTACAGAGTTCCCAAAAAACTGACATAATAACATCTACCACGAACCATAAAACACATCCAATAAAATAACTTCCAACTTGCAACACTAAAAACATCATTTAAATGCCCCTGTACTAAACAATATATAGGTCACACATCACATACACTTAAAAAGAGGATAGCTTAACATTTTTATAATATAAAAAGAGGGTACAAGAAACACACTCTCTGTCCACTACAAGGAAAAACACAAATGTCACATTAGAGGCACACAGTTCGCAGCCCTACAGTTGGCTCAACCCAACTAAATAGGTGGCAATTTTATTTCAAAGATGTCAAGGATAGAGTCCACATATATATATATATATATATATATATATATATATATATACGAGATGGAAACTTTGGCCGCTAAAGGATTAAACATTGAACTGGAAATTTGTGGATTCATCTAGATAGAGACCACATATATAGTTTTTTCTACTCATAAATGCATTGTGATATCCGGATTACTCCCATTATCAGTAGGACACATAGCTCAAACATCACAACATACGTGTCTGCAGTTTATAGTCTCAATGCAACGTAACACCAACTCAGTATAATAAATCACCATTCAAATTATGAATCAATATACATGATATCAACCTATTATCTTATTATCACAAACATTTCTACATACACATGATTATAATATATATTTATTATTTTTTTGACATCCTTACATAATTTATTACTAGACAACCAAGAAGAAGAGAGCCGGCACATACAAGATTAAGCGTGAAGCGCAGCACAAGGAAGCACAAATACTGACTCACGAAAGCCTGCAACGGAGGTGCTCAGCCCAGCACAAGCATGCGATTTCAACGGAGCACGGAAAAATAGACAGGCGGCACTCACCAAGCAGGTGTGTTTATTGCAGTCTCTCAAGACAAGGTACAGGTCACAGGTGGGGGAGTGACGGTGGAGGATGGGGCTTGACTGGAACAAGTTGTTTTGTGTGGCTTGCACAATTCCTCTAGCCGGAACGGCGTATGCGTGCGTAACCTCCACTTTTGTAGAGGGTACACACTGCAGTCACCAAGCAACCTGGCTGACGTGGATATCACGTGAGTTGGTCAGCGGTCATGTGACATACAGAAAGGGTTCAAAAACATGAACAATAACAAATAACAAACTAGTTTCAGAATATAAAAGGTGCATAGATATTCATTCCGGTCATTGAGACGAATATTCCCGGTTGCATTTAACCGCACAATCCAGGGGACTTTCTTCTGAAGCAGGACTCTGCCACAATCCCCTCCATTATGAAGGGGTGGGATTCTTTCCAAGCCTAAGAACTTCAGTTCACTGTGACTGCCCTCCTGTGTCTGATTAATGTTGGCAATAAACCTCGGGGCTCCAGTACCAGTCCGGATAGAACGAACATGTTCCCGGAACCAGATCTGGAGTTGCCTGATGGTCTTGCCCACGTAGAATCTGCCACAAGGGCAAATCAAAGCGTATACAACAAAGCAAGATCTGCAAGTTATCAGTTCTGTGATTTGATGGCAAATACGTCCTAACTGCATAGTGCTTCCTGTCTGCATATGCGTGCAGTGTGGGCAAGATCTAGAAGGGTAGTTGTCCTTTAAAGAAAGTTAAGTTAGCCAGTTGGTACCTGCTGACTGATGATCTATCTTATTCCGTAGTTTCTTCAGTTTCTCACCTATGGTCATATTCTTCCAAAATGTAATAAGAGGAGGGTGCCCGGTCAATTAGTGGAGGTCAGGGTCTGCTTCCAACATGTACCAGTGGCGGCGTATTGCATTAACCACGTTCTGGTTCTTGTTGGAATTGGCAGGGGAGAACGTAAACCTTTTGGGGGTGGTCACGCACCTTCTCTTTGGGTTAAGTAATTGCGACCTATCTAACGATTTTGCTCGTAAAAGACTAGACTCGATGATGTTGGTAGGATATTGCCTTGCTTTTAACCTCTTTTTTAGATCTTGGGCTTAGGAACCAAAGATCTGGTCTGTACTATTAATTCTCCGTAAATGGAGAAACTGAAAATACGGTATACTCTGCTTGACATGGTGGGGGTGAGAGCTATGAAAATGGAGTTCTGCATTCCGAGCTGTAGTCTTTCTGAAATCCTCAGTAGTTAGTGTGTTCTCGACCACCATTAGTGTAACATCAAAAAAATCAAGCTCATCGCCCCAAACAGCAGTGAACAGCATATTCTCTTTGTCAGTCTGGTTAAGATAAGTGACAAATTCAAAGTACTCTGTTTCTGATGCATCCCAGACGACCAATATGTCATCAACACACCTTAGAAACAGTTTAATGTTTCTGGAGAAGGGATTCATGTGAGAAAAGACATATCTGCGTTCAAAGATGGCGAGGAATAAATTATCATAAGTGCAGGAGAATGGCGTGCCCATGGCAGTGCCGATCTCCTGCCTATACCAATCCTCGCCATCTCTGGGGTACGGTAAACAAACTCTCGGCACACAGTTTGCGGACCTACAGTCGGTTCAAAGATGTCAAGGATAGATAGATGTCAATGTCCAGATATATATAGGCTTGAGGACGGCCACGTGAGGTGGTTGAAACGTCGCTATTGCATCTTAGTGATAAATAAAAGTCACTATTTTCACTACGCTGGAGTGCTGCTGCGTCTACTTGGTTGCTGTATCTAATTGGGGCTCGAGGACCAGGGCCCATCCACAGCCTGCACCCACTGCACCTATTTCTATTCGAGAGTGCTGCTCCACCTGCTTTTCTATATATATATATATATATATATATATATATATATATACATATATATATATATATATATATATATATATATATATATATATATGTGAGAGGGAAACTTTGGCTTAAACACCGAACTGGAAATTTTCGGATTCATCTAGATAGAGACCACATATATAAATTTTTCTACTCATAAATGCATTGTGATATCTGGATTACTCCCATTATCAGTAGGACACATAGCTCAAACATCACAACATACGTGTCTATAGTTTATAGTCTCAATACAACATAACACCAACTCAGTATACTAAATCACCATTCCGATTATGAATCAATATATATCATATCAACCAATTATCTTATTATCACAAACATTTCTACATACGCATGATTATAACATATATTTATTATATTTTTGCCATCCTTACATCATTTATTACTATCTTGATCACCATATATATATATATATATATATATATATATATATATATATATGTATATATATATATATACAAATAATATTTCAACATATTTCCACATAATAAACATTCATGAACATATCCACGATATGCCATCTCTATAACAATTTTTTTTAATTTTGTTTGCAATCAAATCCTTACACTCAAGAAGAAGTTGACAACAAATTTTCCACATCCAGGTTTTACACCACAACACCAGACAATCAGTATTAACTGCACAACGATCCATTACACAATTTGTATATAACGAAGAGAACTATCCAATTACAGGACTGCTGCAGGTATAAATAGTACCTCTCCACAACCAATCAGCCATTGCTATTAAAAAAGAGGTAGATGAGTACCTCAAAACGTGTCTAGCCTCTATCACCTTTATCCCAGTATTGGCCAACCCGACGATCTTTACCATCATTCACCGGATCGCACGAAATTTACAGAGTACAGTTCGTGGGTTGTACGCATCCCGCCTGCCAACGGACGTCTCCCCGGCAAAAACCTTTTTCTGGCAACCAGGCTCCAGGACATTGCTGGTAAGAGGCACAATGTGCCAAATCCCCTCAAAACTTTCCCTGTGCTGCCGGGGTAGAGTGTTCCACATTTGAGGGTCCTTCAGTGCTGCAGAACGCAGCCTCATGCACCCAAAGGATTAGAATTAAGAGACTATCTATATCCCACTCACCAATCTCTCTCCCTGTGCCGCCAAGGTAGAGTATGATACACACAAGGAAATTCCAGCGCCGCAGAATGCATTGATTTTAACCACTTACCAACACGCTGCCACATGCAGTATCCTGATCAGATACGAGCTATACAGAGACATTGCTACTCAGACTATTTGTAGTCAACCATACAAGGCACAATCTCCGTGCATTCATCTATAAGCCCAACAGACTATTTGCCACACTGGGATACCAGCACTTTTTTACCCTGTATATTATATGTCTATTTTATTTTATTTCATTGTATGAATATTTTATACATTCACTACCTTGCTTATCATGTTGAGTCCGATGTGAGGGCCCTACAAAGGACACCGCAAGCACTATCATTGTAATAATAAATAATTTTAAATTGATTCACTGGATCTAAATAATTTTTTACATATATTTTATATTTTATATACACCCATTTATTGGTGACAATCAAGCCCAGACTTGAGGAAAGTGTACCCCACTTTATAAGTTTTAAGTGGATTTGAGGGGCCTTTCCATTAGAAATACTCCATAAATGACCCTATTATATAAACTGCACCATTCAAAGTATTCAAAATGGCATTCAGGAAGTTTGTTAACACCCCACTGGCGTTTGACAGATCTTTGGAATAGTGGGCTGTGCAAATGAAAAATTACATTTTTCATTTTCACAGACCACTCTTCCAAAGATCTGTCAGACACCTATGGGGGGGCAAATGCTCACTGTATCCCTTATTACATTACGTGAGGGGTGTAGTTTCCAAAATGAGGTCCCATGTGGGGGGGGGGGGGCATTGTTCTGGCACCATGGGGGCTTTGAAAACTCACGTGGCCTTCAATTCCAGACTAATTTTCTTTCCAAAAGCCCAATGGTGCTCCTTCTTTTCTGAGCATTGTAGTGCGCCCACAGAGCATTTTACATCCACATATGGGGTATGTTCATACTCAGAAAAAATGGGGTTACACATTTTTGGAGGATTTTATCCTATTTTCTCTTGTGAAAATGAAAGTTTTTGGGTAACATCAGTATTTCAGTGAAAACATTTTTTTTTTCATTTTACCATCCAACTTTAATAAAAATTTATCAAACACCTGTGGGTTGTTAAAGGAGAAGTCCCATGTAGAAAAAGTATTGTGTTTTAAATGCAGAAGCAAAAGTTATACCACTTTGTAAATCACTGACTTCACCCATCTTGTAAGTAAAACCTGTTTTTCTAGCTTCTTTGTTCAGAGAGGAAGTTCAGCAGCTCCCTGTTCTGATGACTTGCGACCCCCCATTGAGCTGCATTATGCTGGGGGCCGTGATGTCACAATTTCCCATAGTTCTGCAGCTTAGCCAGCTCTGTGCACGGCAAGGGAACCTCCCATGTGCAGCTTCAGCCAATCATAGAAGCCCCAGTTAGCTGAGCTCACTTGTCTTCATCTCCTCGGCAGGGAATTATCTGACAGCCAGCTCAGTGTTTATAAAAGCAAGAACGATGTCCCAATGTCCCGAGAAGAAGCAGAGGGGGAGGGGGAGATCCCTGCTTTCCCCTGCACTGATTACAATCTGACATCAGGTCAGTCTGAAAGAACGATGTCCTGAGAATAGAAGCAGGGGGAGGGGAAACACTGAGCCTGCTGTTAGGAAAGTGATCAGTGTCTAGGTCAGTGTATCCCAACCAGGGTGCCTTCAGCTGTTGCAAAACTAAAACTCCCAGGCATGCTGGGAGTTGTAGTTTCACAACAGCTGGAGGCACCATGGTTAGGAAGCACTGGTCTAGGCTGGGCTACTTCTGTGATGAACTGAAAGGCATTATGGGAGACAGGAAGTCAGGGACCTCCATGGACCAGGAAGTAGCGATCTTTCAGAGGGGATTGCAGGAGAAGGGAGAGGGTGAGATACATGAGGAGCAGATTGTCAGAATGGTGAGCTGATGCACTTTCACATGATATAAAATTTTTTTTTTTTACTTGGTCCATGATACTTCTTCTTTAAGGCTCACTATACCCCTTGTTATGTTCCAAGGGGGGTGTAGTTTCCAAAATTGGCACACATGTTCATGTCAGAACCGCTGTAAAATCAGCCATCCCTGTGCAAATCACAAATTTAGGCCTCAAATGTATACAGTACGCTCTCACTCCTGAGCCCTGTTGTGCGCTGCAGAGCCTTTTACGCCCACAAAATGGATGTTTTCGTACTCAGGATAAATTGTGTTACAAATTTTGGTGGTCTTTTTTTCCTTTTGCTCAGTGTTTCACAACCAGTGTGTCTCCAGCTTTTGCAAAACTACAACTCCCAGCATGTACGGTATATCAGCGCTTGCTGGGAGTTGTAGTTTGCAACAGCTGTAGGCACACTGGTTGCAAAACACTGAGTTAGGTAACTAACTCAGTGTTTTGCAACCAGTGTGCCTCCAGCTGTTGAAAAAGCTACAACTCTCAGCATGCAATGACAGCCAAAGGGCATGCTGGGACTTGCAGTTATGCAACAGTAGGAGGCACACTACTAAAACTACCAGCATGCCCTTTGGCTGCCCGTGCATGCTGGAGGTTGTAGTTATGCAACAGCTGGAGGCACACTTTTTCATAGAAAAAATGGTACTCCAGCTGATGCATAACTACAACCCCCAGCATGCACAGACTACCAAAGAGCATGCTGGGAGTTGTAGTTTTGCCTTCTGCTGTTGCATAACAATAACTCCCAGCATGCCCTTTTGTGTATGCTGGTAGTTTTTGCTAAGCAACAGCAGGAGGTCAGCAATTCTACCTGCTGCTGCGCACGCCAGATTCTCCTGCCTGCCGCCGCCGCTCCCCTTCCTGGGATACATTGTGTCCAGTCAAGGTCTTTAAATGAACCCTGATAAGCTATCGGCGGTAGTAGATTGGCCTCGTCCCACTGGCCTACGAGCTATCCAAAGATTTCTCGGATTTGCAAATTATTATCGTGAATTTATTCCCCACTTCTCCACCATCGTTGCTCCTATTGTAGCACTGACTAAGAAAAATGCTAATCCAAAATCCAAGCCGCCACAGGCAGAGGAAGCCTTTAACCACCTCAAAGCCACCTTCTGCTCTGCTCCAGTCTTGTCCAGACCAGATCCTCTGAAGCCCTTCTTCCTCGAGGTTGACGCCTCCTCAGTTGGAGCCGGAGCTGTTCTCCTACAAAAATCCGCTAAAGGAAAAAATAAAACCTTTTCTCCTCCTGAAAAAAACTATTTCATAGGAGACCGTGAACTATTGGCTATTAAGTTGGCACTTGAGGAGTGGAGACATCTTCTGGAAGGATCCCTTCATCCCATCACCATCTATGCAGATCCCAAAAATTTGTCTTATCTTCAATCCGCCCAGCGGCTAAATCCTCGCCAGGCAAGATGGTCGTTGTTTTTTGCCCGTTTCTACTTTCAAATCCATTTTCGTCCCGCAGACAAGAATTTCAGGGCTGATGCTCTATCACGTACCACCGATGCCTCAGAAGCCGAGACCCTTCCTCAGCACATCATCCCCCCTGAGTGTCTGATCTCTTCTGCTCCTGCTTCTTTGGAGTCTATCCCTCCCGGAAAAACTTATGTTCCTCCATGTCTTCGGCTCCGGATCCTCAAATGGGGCCATTCCTCCCTTCTGGCTGGTCACGTTGGAATAAAAAAATCTATACACTTGATCTAGACACTATTGGTGGTCCTCCCTGGAAAAGGATGTGACCGATTTTGTACGAGCCTGTACAGTGTGTGCACGTGACAAGACCCCAGGCCAGAAGCCTGCAGGTCTTCTCCTTCCTCTGCCGGTGCCTGAACAACCTTGGTCCCACATAGCCATGGACTTCATCACTGACCTTCCTTTATCCCATGGCAACACTGTCATCTGGGTGGTCGTTGATCATTTTTCCAAAATGGCTCATTTTATTCCGCTTCCTGGCCTTCCTTCTGCTCCACAGTTGGCAAAGCAATTTTTTCTGCAGATTTTTCGTCTTCACGGGCTTCCCACGCATATCGTCTAGGATAGAGGCGTTCAATTTGTGTCAAAATTTTGGAGAGCTCTCTGTAATCAATTAAAGATCAAATTAAATGTCTCTTCCTCCTATCACCCCCAATCCAATGGACAAGTGGAAAGAGTGAACCTAACTCTTGGTGACTACTTTGTCTCCTCCCGCCAAGATGATTGGGTCGACCTTCTACCCTGAGCTGAATTCTCATACAATTTAAAAAATTCTGAATCTTCCGCCAAGTCTCAATTTTTTGTGGTGTACGGCCATCACCCTCTGCCCCCCCTCCCCATTCCCACTTCTTCTGGAGTCCCTGCCGGGGATGAATTAACCCGGGACTCTCCTCTATCTGGAAGGAGACTCATAAGTAGCTCTTACTGGCCTCTTCTCGTATGAAGAGACATGCGGATAAAAAGAGAAGAACTCCTCCTGTCTTTGTCCCTGGTGACAAAGTGTGGCTCTCTGCCAAATACATACGGTTTTGTGTCCCTAGCTACAAGTTGGGTCCCCGTTACTTCGGGCCATTTAAAATCAAAAACCAAATCAATTCTGTCTCCTACAAGCTCCACCTTCCTTCTTTTCTTTGTATTCCTAACTCTTTCCATGTATCTCTTCTCAAACCTCTTAAACTTAACCGTTATTCTCCCAAGGCTGACCGGGAGCGCTGCTCTGTTATCACCGGTGGGGATGCGATCCGCGTGGCAGGACGCGCCCACCCGCTGGTCGCATCCCAGTCCTCTCACCTGCCCCGTTCCCCTGCTGTGACGACCCTGCGCGCGCGGCCCTGCTCTCTAGGGCGCGCGCGCGCGCCGGCTCTCTGAAATTTATAGGGCCAGTGCACCACTAATTGGTGCCTGGCCCAATCAGTGCTAATCACTCCCAAACACATAAAAACCCACTTCCTCTTCCTGTCCTTGCCGGATCTTGTTGCCTAGTGCCCTGAGAAAGCGTTCTGTGTGTTCCCAAGTCTGTGTATCCAGACCCTTGCCGTTGCCCCTGACTACGAACCATTGCCCCCTGCCTTGGACTTTTGCTACATCTGACCTTGCCTTCGCCTTGTCCTTGTGTACTACGCCTATCTTAGCTGTTAGTGAGGTTGAGTCGCTATCGGGTGATACAACCTGGGAGTTACCGCCGCAGCAAGTCCATCCCGCCTTGCGGCGGGCTCTGGTAAAAACCAGTAACTTCTTAGAACCGGTCCCCTGGTACGGCCCATGCCATTGCCTCACTAACACAGAGGATCCACTACCCGCTTCCAGTCCGGCTCCTGACACTACCTACCATAACAATATGTTTATTCCCAGACCCAGGCCCAGCAGCAGTATCAGTAAACCATATATTGCCTGAATGACACAGCCTGGAGTTGGCTGAAGCATGAGGAAACCCCAGGGCTTCACAACCCCCAAGAAAAAACTGAAGAATTTTTTGAAATTTAAAATGAAGATTTTGGATAGCTAGTGCTATGTACCATAACATAATTTTTATTCCCAGGCCCAGCAACAGCATCAGTAAACCATACATTGCCTAAATGAAACAGCCTGGAGTTGGCTGAAGAATGAGTACACACCAGGGATTCACAATCCCCCCCAAAAAACACAAGAATTTTTTTAATTTAAAATGAAGATTTTGGATAGCTAGTACAACCTACCATAACAATTTTCTTATTCCCAGTCCCAGGCCCAGCAGCCGCATCAGTAAACCATATCTTGCCTAAATGACACAGCCTGGAGTTGGCTGAAGCATGAGGAGACCCCAGGGCTTCACAATCCCCAACAAAAAAACACAAGAATTTTTGAAATTTAAAATGAAGATTTTGGATAGCTAGTGCTACCTACCATATCAAAATGTTTATTCCCAGACCTAGGCCCAGCAGCAGCATCAGTAAACCATTGATTGCCTGCATGACACAGCTTGGAGTTGGCTGAAGCATGAGGAGACCCCAGGGCGTTACAATCCCCAAGAAAAAATACAAGATTTTTTTGTATTTAAAATGAAGATTTGGGATAGCTTGTGCTACCTACCATACCAACATTTTCAGTCCCAGACCCAGGCCCAGCAGCAGTATCAGTAAATCATATATTGCCTGAATGACACAGCGTGGAGTTGGCTGAAGCATGAGGAGACCATTGAAATGTATGATTTTTTTATTTAAATTTAAGATTTTGAAATTTAAATTAATGATTTTGAAATTGAACTCCCAAGTTTTAGTATCCCAGACCATGGCGTGTGGCTACAAAGGGCCAAATCTAACAAGCCCCCACAGGGCTCATGTGGCCGTGAGATGTAGGCGCAGAATCTCCATTGCCTTGACCAGCCATTGTTCCATACACTTTTTGCCAAGGCAAACCATGTGAAGAACAGCGTGACACTGCTGTGTCCTGCACACTTGGTATGCTGAAGGGCCACTAAGACTTTTCCGGGCAGTGGAGGCTGAGGACACAGTGGAGGATGAGGAGGCGGAGTCGCACACTGTCACAGGACCAACAGGCTGACAGAGTGGAGCAGGAAGCAGCATGAGTACACAAGAGGGGTTCACAACCCCTAAAATTAGAAGGTGAATGTTGAAATCTCTATTGAAGATGCATGTTAGGTAGTGCTGCCATCCAAAAATGTAAGGCCCAAGCCCAGTAAGCCAAGTAGTAAACCCAAGCATCAGTAAGCCAAGTAGTTCCTGAAAGACACAAGAGCAGTCAGGAGCAGGCATCAGCAGGACCCAAGAGGATTTTCATAACCCCTTTACATTGAAAGATCAATGTTGAAATTTCTATTAAGCATGTATTTAGCTTGTGCTAAACATCCAAAAATGTAAGGCCCAAGCCCAGAAGCATCAGTAAGCCAAATAATTCCTGAAAGACACAGGGGCAGTCAAGAGCAGGCATCAGCAGTACACCAGAGGGTTTCATAACCTTTACATTTGAAAGATCAATGTTGAAATTTCTATTAAGCATGTATTTACCTCGTGATAAACATCCAAAAATTTAAGGCCCAAGCCCAGAAGCATCAATAAGCCAATGAGTTCCTGAAACACACAGTCAGGAGCAAGCATCAGCAGTACACCAGAGGGTTTCATAACCCCTTACATTGAAAGATCAATCTTGAAATCTCAATTAAGCATTTATGTTAGCTAGTGCTACCAGAACATATTTGGAGCTAATATCCCAGTCCCAGTAGCATCTGAAAATGATAAAGTGGCTGACTTACACAGCCTGGAGGTGGGGAAAGCATAAGGAGCCCATGTAGTGTCTGAATGGTACAGCCTGAAGGTGGCCGAAGCATGAGGAGACCATTGAAATACAAGAATTTTAAATAGAAATCTAAGATTTTGAAATTGAAATTGAGGATTTTGAAATGGAACTTTTAACTCCCAAGTTTTAGTGGCCCGGGCTCTGGCGTGAGGGTACAAAGGACCTAATCTAACAAGGAGTCCTATGTCACATGTCAGCACAATGACAGAGCCTGAAGGTGGCATCAGTAGGAGGAGACCATCTAGTGTCTGAATGGCACAGCCTGGAGTTAACTGAAGCATGAGGAGACCCAGGGCTTCACAAAAATTGTCAGAATACCACCTGACATCCAAAATAATAAAATGATAGATACGTTCTCTGAAGAAAATGATCCTTCATTAGATGGCAATATGAGTATTGAATGTTCCAGTGACATTAGCTCATTGGAGGAACAGGAAAACATGATACAACTTAATTCTGCAACTGAAGAACCACAACAAAGAATAAACGACTTAACCCCTTAAGGACTGAGCCCTTTTTCACCTTAAGGACTCGGCCATTTTTTGCAAATCTGACCACTGTCACTTTAAACATTAATAACTCTGGAATGCTTTTAGTTATCATTCTGATTCCGAGATTGTTTTTTCGTGACATATTCTACTTTAACATAGTGGTAACATTTTGTGGTAACTTGTATCCTTTCTTGGTGAAAAATCCCAAAATTTGATGACAAATTTGAAAATTTTGCATTTTTCTAACTTTGAAGCTCTCTGCTTGTAAGGAAAATGGATATTCCAAATATTTTTTTTTTATTCACATATACAATATGTCTACTTTATGTTTGCATCATAAAATTGATGAGTTTTTACTTTTGGAAGACACCAGAGGGCTTCAAAGTTCTGCAGCAATTTTCCTATTTTTCACAAAATTTTGAAACTCGCTTTTTTTCAGGCACCAGTTCAGGTTTGAAGTGGATTTGAAGGGTCTTCATATTAGAAATACCCCATAAATGACCCATTATAAAAACTGCACACCCCAAAGTATTCAAAATGGCATTCAGTAAGCGTTTTAACCCTTTAGGGGTTTCACAGGAATAGCAGCAAAGTGAAGGAGAAAATTCACAATCTTCATTTTTTATACTCGCATGTTCTTGTAGACCCAATTTTTTAATTTTTGCAAGGGGTAAAAAGGAGAAAATTTTTACTTGTATTTGAAACCCAATTTCTCTCGAGTAAGCACATACCTCATATGTCTATGTTAATTGTTCGGCGGGCGCAGTAGAGGGCTCAGAAGGGAAGGAGCGTCAAATGGTTTTTGGGGGGCATATCACCTTTAGGAAGCCCCTATGGTGCCAGAACAGCAAAAAAACCCACATGGCATACCATTTTGTAAACTAGACCCCTCGGGGAATGTAACAAGGGGTAATGTGAACCTTAATACCCCACAGGTGATTCATGACTTTTGCATATGTAAAAAAAAAATAATAATTACGTAAAATGCTTGGTTTCCCAAAAGTTTTACATTTTTAAAAAGGGTAATAGCAGAAAATACCCCCCGAAATTTGAAGCCCAATTTCTCCCGATTCAGAAAACACCCCATATGGGGGTGAAAAGTGCTCTGCTGGCGCACTACAGGTCTCAGAAGAGAAGGAGTCACATTTGGCTTTTTTGAAGGAAATTTTGCTCTGGCGGCATGCCACATTTAGGAAGCCCCTATGGTGCCAGGACAGCAAAAAAAAAAACACATGGCATACCATTTTGGAAACTAGACCCCTCGGGGAACGTAACAAGGGGTAAAGTGAACCTTAATACCCCACAGGTGTTTCACGACTTTTGCATATGTAAAAAAAAAAAAAAATTTACCTAAAATGCTTGGTTTCCCAAAAAATTTACATTTTTAGAAAGGGTTAAAGCAGAAAATACCCCCCAAAATTTGAAGCCCAATTTCTCCCAATTCAGAAAACACCCCATATGGGGGTGAAAAGTGCTCTGCTGGCGCACTACAGGTCTCAGAAGAGAAGGCGTCGCATTTGGCTTTTTGAAAACAAATTTTGCTCTGGCGGCATGCCACATTTAGGAAGCCCCTATGGTGCCAGGACAGCAAAAAAAAAACACATGGCATACTATTTTGGAAACTAGAGCCCTCGGGGAATGTAACAAGGGGTTAAGTGAACCTTAATACCCCACAGGCGTTTCACGACTATTGCATATGTAAAAAAAAAAAAAAAAGCAGGGCCAAAGCAGAAAATACCCCCCAAAATTTGTTACACAATTTCTCCCGAGTGCGGCGATACCCCATATGTGACCCTAAACTGTTGCCTTGAAATACGACAGGGCTCCAAAGTGAGAGCGCCATGCGCATTTGAGGCCTAAATTAGGGATTGCATAGGGGTGGACATAGGGGAATTCTACGCCAGTGATTCCCAAACAGGGTGCCTCCAGCTGTTGTAAAACTCCCAGCATGCCTGGACAGTCAGTGGCTGTCTGGCAATACTGGGAGTAGTTGTTTTGCAACAGCTGGAGGCTCCGTTTTGAAAACCGTGGAGTACCAGATGTTTTTCATTTTTATTGGGGAGGGGAGGGAGGCTGTGTAGGGGTATGTGTATATGTAGTGTTTTTTACTTTTTATTTTATTTTTTGTGGTAGTGTAGTATAGTGTTTTTAAGGTACAGTCGCACGGGCGGGGGTTCACAATAGTTTCTTGCTGGAAGTTTGAGCTGTTGCAGAAAATTTGCCGTAGCTCAAACTTGCAGCCCGATACTTACTGTAAGCCTCCGCCCATGTGAGTGTACCCTGTACATTCACATTGGGGGGGGGGGGGGACATCCAGCTGTTGCAAAACTACAACTCCCAGCATGCGCTGACAGACTGTACATGCTGAGAGTTTTAGTTTTGCAACAGCTGTAGGCACACTGGTTATGTATCACTGAGTTTGTGACCTTACTCAGTGTTTCAAAACCAGTGTGCCTCCAGCTGTTGCAAAACTTCAACTCCCAGCATGTACGATGCATGGTGTAAGGTGACTGCTGGGAGTTGTAGTTTGCAACAGCTGGAGGCACACCAGTCGTGAAACACTGAGTTAGGTAAAAACTCTGAGTTTCACAACCAGTGTGCCTTCAGCTGTTGCAAAACTACAACTCTCAGCAATCACCGACAGCCAACGGGCATGCTGGGAGTTGTAGTTATGCAACCAGCAGATGCACCACTACAACTCCCAGCATGCACTATAGCTGTTTGTGCAAGCTGGGAGTTATAGTTATACAACAGCTGAAGGTACACTTTTCCATAGAAAAAATGTGCCTCCAGCTGTTGCAAAACCATAAGTCCCAGCATGCCCATAAGGGAATGCTGGGAGTTGTGGTGGTCTGCCTCCTGCTGTTGCATAACTACAGCTCCCAGCATGCCCTTTTTGCATGCTGGGAGCTGTTGCTAAGCAACAGCAGGAGGCTGTAACTCACCTCCTGCTGCTGCTCCATCGCAGGACAGTCCCTCGCCGCCGCCATCGCTCCTGGGGCCCCGATCCCAACATGGACGCCAGGTCTCTGGGTCCCCAGCACCCGGGGTCGTCTTCCCGCACCCGCTCACGTCCTCTGGAAGAGGGGCGGAGCGGGTGCGGGAGTGACACCCGCAGCAGGTGCCCTGATTGGTCGGCCGATAATCTGGCCGACGAATCAGGGCGATCGTGAGGTGGCACCAGTGCCACCTCACCCCTGCAGGCTCTGGCTGTTCGGGGCCGTCAGAGATCAGCCAGTATCAGCCCCGATCAGCCAGTAATTCCGGGTCACCGGGTCACTGGAGACTCGATTGACCCGGAATCGCCGCAGATCGCTGGACTGAATTATCCAGCGATCTGCGGCCATCGCCGACATGGGGGGGCATAATGACCCCCCTGGGCGATATGCCGGGATGCCTGCTGAACGATTTCAGCAGGCATCCGGCTCCGGTCCCCAACCGGCTAGCAATGGGGACCGGAATTCCCACGGGCGTATGGATACATGTTTCCTACAATACACAGTCAATATATGGAGACCATATAGGGGCTGAATTACACAACCTGGAGGTGGCTGAAGCATGAGGATACCATATAGTGGCTGAATGGCACAGCCTGGAGGTGGCATCAGAAGTCCTGAAAGTGACCCTAATGCAAGAAATTTCAGAAACTGGGGACCAGCACCTTAATTATGTTTTGGAGTATCCATGGCAGCACAATGAGAGAGCCTGGAGGTGGTAGCATCAGCGTGAGGAGACCATAGACCAGCACAATTATAGAGCCTGGAGAAGGCAGCATCAGCATGAGGAGACCATAGAGCGGCACAATTAGAGAGCCTGGAATTGGCAGCATTAGCATGAGGAGACCATATGGAGGCACAATAACAGTGCCTGGAGGTGGTAGCATCAGCATGAGGAGACCATATGGTGGCACAATGACAGAGCCTGGAGGTGGCAGCATTAGCATGAGGAGACCATGGAGCAGCAGAATGAGAGAGCCGCGAGGGGGCAGCATCAGCATGAGGAGACCATATTACGGCACAATGACAGAGCCTAGAGGTGGTAGCAGCAGCATGAGGACCATGCCAACTGAGGGTTGAGTGTGAGGAACCCACCGACTGTTGACTGGGGGTGTGGGATGTCACTTGGGATGAAGTAGATGATCGAGTGAACCGATCAATCATGGCTGCTGGGTTGCTGGTGGCGACATGACTGCTAGCTGACACTGCGAGCTTAGACCTCTCGCTTTGACTCCGGCTGGCACACACCCCTACTCTGCTGTGACCTCTGCCTGCGCCTTATGAATTTAGGCCTCTGCCCCTTCCCTGTGCATGTCCTGGCAATACTCTTCCTGACATACTTATTGCCTATATGAGGGGAGTACAATATGCTTCACTACACTTAAAACAGTATTTGTCTAGAACAGCAGCAGGTGAGTACTATTGGCTGTCCTTTCACAGTATCTAGGCCCTTGACAGATTAACAAGTACAAAATAGTACACTACTTAGATGTACATAAGCCGGATCTACTGATGAGGGCAGAAAAATGTGCTACAATACGCATTAAAAACTCTGTATTTTTTTTAAACACCAGCCGGTGAGTACTATTGCTTGGACTTTCACAGTATGTAGGCCCTTGACAGATTAACAGGTACAATATGGTACACTACGTAGATGTAGGTGTGTGGTATGCACGTATGAGGGCAAAAAATGCGCTACAGTACACTTGGAAAACATTTTTTCATAAAACAGCCAGTGATTATTTTCCCTGGCATTTCACTGTATGTAGGCTTGTGACAGATTAACAGGTGAAAAAAAGTGCACTACTTAGATGTAGGTATGTGGTATGCACGTATGAGGGCAGAAAAAGGCACTACAGTCCGCTGAAAAAAAGCATTATTGCACAGCAGCAGGACACAACAGTGCACCACAAAAAAAAAAAAAATTGCTCTCTGTCACAGAGTATTAAGAATGGTGTGAACTGCTGGTTATTATACTGTCTAGAGACTAGTATAAGGAGCAGATGATTTCTTGTGGAAAAAACACACTGAATTGTGCTGAAAAATTCATTCATGCCTCCTGTGATATGGTTCATGAAGTTAAAGGAGTACTCCGGCACTTAGACATCTTATCCCCCATCCAAAGGATAGGGGATAAGATGCCTGATCGTGGGGGTCCCGCCGCTGGGGACCCCCGTGATCTTGCACGCCTCACCCTGTTAAAATCAGGCTCCAGGTCTGATTACTGTCGATCAAGAGGCTGAAGCATTGTGACGTCACGGCTCCGCCCCTGTGTGCCATCACGCTCCGCCCCCTCAATGCAAGCCTATGGGAGGGGGCGTGACAGTTGTCCCCAGAGGCGGGAACCCCGCAATCAGGCATCTTATCCCCTATCCTTTGGATAGGGGATAAGATGTCTAAGCGCCGGAGTACCCCCGCAAAATGGCTGCCAATTATATAGGGCCGAGACATCACAGGGGTGAACAAATGCTGATAGGCTGCATCCTGCATGTGATTCAGGGTCATCCCACCTACCTCCCTTCTCGTCTTAACTTCCCGCCTTCCCAGCATCCCCTGTCTCATGTACTGACTTGTGGATCCGCCATTGTAGGTGTCCTGGAGCCTGGAACGCTGTAAAATGGAGTTTAATGAAGCAATTTGAGTGATAGAATCGTGACGATTTTCGCCTTCGTCGCAAATCGAAAAAATTTGCTCATCTCCCGTCTTAACTGTGCTAAAAGTTTCACCTTGAACCTAGGGCAGCAGTTAGTTTTGGCCTAACATGCCAATGGGGAAATTGAGAAAGGAGAAAGGATCACCTTGCAAACAATCAAGCAAATCATGAGACAGTATGGGGTAATGTGAGAGCTACTATAAAATCTTATGCAGGTAGCTTCAGCAGCCATTTTTGAGATACAAGGTGTTAGGTGAAGATCTCTGTGAGGGACACTAAGCAGTGTTCAACACAGATAAATGTAGAACCACACATACGGTATGTAATATTTGTAGTAATGCAGCACCTCAGAGAGCCTTCTGCATTTGTTCTGTCAATGCTAAATTAATTTTGTTTAGTCATTTTCATATTGTGGTACACTAATTGTTGCAAAAAAGAAACACACTGAATTGTTTTATTCACAGTTGTGTAGTTTGTTTAAAGTTAAATTTAAATATGACAGTTTTTTTTTTTTTTGTACACTATTTGTTATGCAAAAGCAATGCATAGAGGGTTTTGTGTCACTTTTGCACACCGTTTAATCACAAATTGAAGTCTGTCAGTTACTGCCACCACAATTTCACTAAGTTTTCTGTCAACTGGCACAGCTATTTCTTGTTGCTGCTAATCACAGGCCTAAACAACTACAAATTAACCAGATTATCCCAAAAAATTGTTTTGATGGCTTGTAAAAAGCCATTTCTTCTTTACATTCAAGGCACAAAACCTGTTTCTACTTCAAAAAGGGATATTTGTTTGTCTGTTAGTGTAGAATGTTTTTAAACATGCTTTTAGTTACTACTGGGTACAATCTGTCACCTAGCTTTATTAACCCCTTGCCGCATATGGACGTTTATAAACATCCATAAGCGACTCCCGAGATATGACTCGTGCTCAGCAGGTGAGCACTAGTGTTGAGCGGCATAGGCCATATTCGAATTCGCGAATATTCGCGAATATATGGACGAATATTCGTCATATATTCGCGAATATTCGCATATTCGTAATATTCTCGCTTTATTTTCGCATATGCGAAAATGCGCACATGCGAATATTTTCACATGCGAAAATTAGCATATACGAAAATTCGCACACCAGTCTCATACAGTAGTATTAGAGCCTTCTTTACACCACACAAGCTGGAAGCAGAGTGGGATGATCACTGTGATGTGTACTGTAAAAAAAAAAAAAAAAACGAATATTCGTAATTACGAATATATAGCGCTATATTCGCGAATATGCGATATTCTCGAATAAAATTCGTATTGCGAATATTCGCGAGCAACACTAGTGAGCACGCATCATACCCGGTGGGTCCCGGTTGTTATAAGCAACCAGGACCCACGGCTAATGCCGGACATCCCCGATCGGGCTGATGTCTGGCATTAACTCTGTAGACTAAAGTTGATCGCCGCGTCTAAAGTGAAATTAAAAGCTTCCCGCCAGCTCATTCGGGCTGATCGGGACCATCGCGGTAAAATCGTAATGTCCTGATCAGCTACGCCACATCAGGAGGGTCCCTTACCTGCCTCCTGCACGTTCGATCGGTGAGTGATTACTCCAAGCCTGAAATCCAGGCTTGAGAAATCAACCACCGATAACACTGATCAATGCGATGCAATGGCAGGGATCAGTGTATTGAATCAATGTACTGCATGTTATAGTCCCTTATGTGGGCTATAACATAAAAAAAAAAGTGAAAAAAAAAAAATTAAGTTTAAAAGATGATTTAGCCCCTTCACAAAAGTTTGAATCACCCCCCTTTTCCCATAAAAAAAACTGTGTAAATAAAATAAATATAAATATATGTGGTATCACCACGTGCATAAATGTCTGAACTATAAACATATATTAATTAAACCACACAGTCAATGGCGCAAAATTCCAATGTCCAAAATAGCATGTTTTTGGTCACTTTTTATACCATAAAAAATGAATAAAAAGTGATCAAAAAGTCCAATCAAAACAAAATTTGTACCGATAAAAACTTTAGATCACGGCACAAACAATGGGCGTTCATATTGCCCTGTACATGAAAAAATAATAAATTTGTAGAGGTCAGAAGAGGACAATTTTAAACATCTGAATTTTCCTGCATGCAGTTATAATTTTTTTCAGAAGTATGACAAAATCAAACCTTTATAAGTAGGGTATCATTTTAATCCTATGGACCTACAGAATAAAGATAAGGTGTCATTTTTACCCAAAAATTTATTGCGTAGAAATGGTAGCCCCCAAAAGTTACACAATAGCGTTTTTTCTTCCATTTTGTCGCACAATGGAAGAAATGGATGAAAAGAAACAAAATTGTAAAAACTGAAAAATGCTTGGTCCTTCATGGGTTAAGCTTAAAGGGGTACTCTAATGGGAAAAAAAATTCCCAAAGCAGCTGGTGGCAGAAAGTTATACAGCTTTGTAAATTACTTCTGTTTAAAAAATCTTAATCCGTCCAGTACTTATCAGCTGCTGTATGCCCCACAGGAAGTTTTGTGGTTCTTTCCAGTCTGACCACAGTGCTCTCTGCTGACACCTCTGTCCATGTCAGGAACTGTCCAGAGCAGGACCAAATCCCCAAAGCAAACATATACTGCTCTGGACAGTTCCTGACATGGACAGATGTGTCAGCAGAGAGCACTGTCGTCAGACTGAAAAAAAACTTCAAAAAGAAAAGAACTTCCTGTGGAGCATACAGCAGCAGATAAGTACTGGAAGGATTAAGATTTTTAAATAGAAGTAATTTACAAATCTGTTTAACTTTCTGCAACCAGTTGATACATTTTTTTCCACTGGAGCACCCCTTTAAGGAGAGATACCCAGAATATGTTAAGAGGAATCCTAAGTAGATGGTCAGAAATAGCCGGACAAACATTGTTCATTGTCCAGACCCAGAGATTCTGCCAGCCCATTCAGAGCTCAGGGGTTACCTGGCCTTTCACTTACCTCATTCTCTAGAACAATGTTTGTTCAGCTATTTATGATCATCTACTTAGGATTCTTCTTGATATTTTCTTGATATCCCTTCTTATGTTTAATACAGCCAGGTAGCTATATTCATGTTGTGTTGCCATTTGCTTTGGTAACTATAATGTAGTTTTTATTCCTACCAATGTATTTAGAAACTTTATCACAGGAAACAAGTCCCAAGACTGAAACTAAAGTCCTTGGGAAAGGCATCCAAACAGACAATGGTACAAACTGTCAAGATTTTTCTTTTCATATCCAAAGAGTAGAGAGTGTTACAAAGCGTAAGATTTACCGTCCAAAAATCAACATACAATACTAGTTCTATTAATACATTTACACTACCATCCAACACCTGAGCTGGAAACAGGTTTATTGTACATGAGCTCTGAGAGTGGGCCAGAAATTATTCTACCTGCAAAGAGCAAGATTTTTAAATGTAACAGATGGTTTTAAGCCACACAAAGCAGTAAAAGTTTACTTTCAGTTAAAAATACAAAATCATATGATGCAATACATACGATAAGTTTTAACTAAGCAATGTAGTTCATAACAAAGTTCATCTAATTTCTGAATGTCAGAAGCACAGACTCTAGTAACCAACAGAAAGACTAGGGTCACACAACGGAATTTCAGATCAGAATTATGCTTAGGAATTTCAGTCAGAAATTCTGATGCAGCAGCTGTCAATGGGATTCTGCAGCACAGCGTACATTACGGAATTTCAGTGATGGATGTTCCGCAGCTGAATTCCACCACAAAATGAATGGTCTTGTTAATTCTTTAGGTGGAATCCACTTTGACAAAATAATGGTCTGGCCCCACTTGAAATCTCCATTGTGTAAACCTATCCTTAAAGGGGTACTCCGCCCCTAGACATCTTATCCCCTATCCTGCCACACCACGACCACCCATTCATGTTTATAGATGGGGGCATGATGGCAGCCATGTCCCCTCCCATAGACATAAATGGAGGAAGATTGGCATGATGTTAAGACCACAACCACCCTCACCAAGCGTTCTGAACATAGTGTTCAGAATGCTGAGTGCCGCATGAGGATCACGGGGGTTCCAGAGGCTGGACACTTGCGATCAGACATCTTTCTGTCTCTTAGGTATCTTTCAATTGGGAGAAAATAAAACACACTGAATAAAATATTCTAAAATTTCATGATAAAACACCATACCCTCAGCATGCTGCAATTTTGAAAATAAAAATTTCTGCTTGATCCTTACAGAATTGAACAGTTAAAAAATTGCCATAGGTATCTGGCTGAAATCAGTGGCAAATGTACATCTAGGCCACATACAACTCTATAGCCTATTTTCATTCTATATAACACAGAGTTGAAATACCACTATTTGCATAAGCCCTAATAATCAAAGTCATTACAATTTAAATTAAGGAAACTAACATTATAACAATAACTGAGCTACTTATATAAATATATGTGTAATTGTATGCTAATAAAACGAAGACATTAGTTTGTTATTCTGAAATTCTCTTCTAAGCTCATTACTGTACAGTAAGAATGCACCGCTTGTAATTTGCACTCCTTTAAGGTTTTTTATTTTATTTCTGCCTCTTAGGAGGATTCACAAATAATAGTTTGTAAAGTATTACTGAAGTTTTTCTCATTACTGTACATATTCAGATTACAGCAATCGGAAGCTTAATAACACATCACTTAAATACACGCAGTATTTATTCCATAAGCTGATTATTCACATTTTTTATAACATTTCTCTAATTCAATGCATTAAATGAAAGCAGAATTAGATGATGACATATTATTATAGACGTGCCCATTAGTAAATCCTTGAACCTTGTAATATGGAACCTTAATATTGTCCTATTTTGAATGAATATTGACTAGATAACTTGTTTTGTTCAGCTTCTTCCTGTGTTTATTCACTTTAGAATTTTAATTAATATGTTAAAATAAACCTGGATTCTGCAGTACAGTTCTAAGAAATATTCAATGAGCAGCAATGCTGTGCATAAATTATATAAGGACCCAGGTGCACATTGGCCTCTTGTTTGCACAGAAAAGTGCAGGAAATACAATTGAATATAAGGAAATATGTGTTTGAAGTTTTAACTCTTTTACTTTCACGTACATTCATGAACATTTTACATTTGATGACAATGCTATTTTACTTTAAAACTAAAAGTATGTTTTAATGGAAAACTCCAGTTAATGGCCAATACCATCATATGTCACCAGCAATTCCAAATAGAAGCATAGTTATTGGTTCAGCACAAGGAATGTTCACCAGAGAGGCAGCGGGAGATCAGGGAGGTAAACAAGTGGCTCAGAAGCTGGTGTAGGAAGGGGGGGGGGGGGGGTTTGGGTTCATGGAAAACTGGGCCGAATTCGCTGTCGGATGCCGGCTCTACCGTAGGGACGGGCTGAACCTCAGAGGGGAGGGTGCAGCTATGCTTGGGGAGAAGATTGCTAGAAGGGTGGAGGAGTGTTTAAACTAGGGACTGGGGGGAGGAAACCTACAACATAGAGGAGGAAGATGGTGTAGATAGAGAGGTGGGACTTAATAATGTACCTGGGGTGGAGCGGAGAGGGGGTTAGAATAGTTAATAGGGATAGGCATCATAGGGAAAAAAAAACACACCATTGAATTGCATGCTGACTAATGCCAGAAGTCTGACCAATAAAACTGACAAACTGGAGTTGAAAATTTCTGAGTGGGTATAACAGAGACTTGGTTGGACCATAGCTGTGACTGGGCGGTCAACATATAGGGTTATAGTCTATTCAGGAAGGATTGGACAAAACAGAAAGGAGGAGGAGTTTGTCTTTATGTAAAGTCCAGTCTGAAGGCCGCACTGCGGGAGGATATTTGGGAGGGAAATGATAATGTGGAGTCATTATGGGTAGAAATATATGGAGATAAGAATAAAAAAATTCTTATAGGGGTTTGCTATAAGTCACCAAACATAATGGAAGAGGCAGAAGATCAATTACTGAGACAAATAAACAAGGCAGCACATAAAAATAATGTGATAATAATGGGGGACTTTAACTATCCTGATATAAACTGGGAGACTGACTCCTGTGGGACTCCTATGGGACCTATAACACTGCAAAAAAAAAGTTTTTAAAAAAGTTAATAAATGTGATTTAACCCTTTCCTTAATAAAAGTTCAAATCATCCCCCTTTTCCCATAAAAAAAACATCATGTAAATAAAAAAATATATAAACATATGTGGTATCGCCGCGTGTGCAAATGTCCAAACTATAAAAATATATAATTAATTAAACCGCGCGGTCAGTGGCGTACGCGCAAAAAAATTCCAAAGTCCAAAATAACGTATTTTTGGTCGCTTTTATATCATGAAAAAATGAATAAAAAGCGATCAAAAAGTCTGATTAATACAAAAATGGTACTGATAAAAACTTCAGATCACGGCGCAAAAAATGAGCTCTCATACCGCCCCATATGTGGAAAAAGAAAAAAGTTATAGGCAAAAGTTATGACAATTTTAAACATATACATTTTTCTGCATGTAGTTATGATTTTTTACAGAAGTATGACAAAATCAAACCTATATAAGTAGGGTATCATTTTATCCGTATGGACCTACAGAATAAAGATAAGGTGTCATTTTTACCGAAAAATGTACTGCGTAGAAACGGACGCCCCCAAAAATTACAAAATGGCATTTTTCTTCAATTTCGTCGCACAATGATTTTTTTTTCCGTTTCGTCGTAGATTTTTGGGTAAAATGACTGATGTCACTGCAAAGTAGAATTGGTGGCGCAAAAAATAAGCCATCATATAGATTTTTTGGTGCAAAATTGAAAGGGTTTCGATTTTTAAAAGGTGAGGAGGAAAAAACAAAAGTGCAAAAACTGAAAAACCTGTGGTCCTTAAGGGATTAAGGTTAAAATGGGCTTGGTCCTTAAGGGGTTAAATGGGAGAACACTTGGGACAACTGACATGGAAAAGGACTTGGGAGTCTTAATTAACAGTAAATTTAGCTGTAGTGACCAGTGTCAGGCAGCTGCTGCCAAGGCCAAAAAAAATAAATCATGGGGTGCATCAATAGGCGCATAGATGTCCACAACAAGGAAATAATTCTAAAGCTGTACAAATCACTAGTCAGACCACACATAGAATACTGTGTACAGTACTGAGCACCAGTGTACAAGAAAGATATAGTGGAGCTGGAGAGGGTTCAAAGATAGGCAACCAGGGTAATACAGGGAATGGGAGGACTACAGTATCCAGAAAGATTATCAGAATTGTTCAGTTTAGAAAAATTAAGACTTAGGGGCAACCTAATAACTATGTATAAATATATCAGGGGACCCTACAGAGATCTCTCCCATGATCTATTTACACATTGGACTGTATCTTTAACCGCTTCAGGACCAAGCCCATTTTGGCCTTAAGGACCGGAGCGTTTTTTGCACATCTGACCACTGTCACTTTAAACATTAATAACTCTGGAATGCTTTTAGTTATCATTCTGATTCCGAGATTGTTTTTTCGTGACATATTCTACTTTAACATAGTGGTAATTTTTTGTGGTAACTTGCATCCTTTCTTGGTGAAAAATCCCCAAATTTGATGAAAAAATTGAAAATATTCTATTTTTCTAACTTTGAAGCTTTCTGCTTGTAAGGAAAATGAATATTACAAATATTTTTTTTAATTCACATATACAATATGTCTACTTTATGTTTGCATCATAAAATTGACAAGTTTTTACTTTGGAAGACACCAGAGGGCTTCAAAGTTCATCAGCAATTTTCCAATTTTTCACAAAATTTTCAAACTCGATATTTTTCAGGGACCAGTTCAGTTTTGAAGTGGATTTGAAGGGTCTTCATATTAGAAATACCCCATAAATGACCCCATTATAAAAACTGCACCCCCAAAGTATTAGAAATGATATTCAGTCAGTGTTTTAACCCTTTAGGTGTTTCACAGGAATAGCAGCAAAGTGAAGGAGAAAATTCAAAATCTTCATTTTTTACACTCGCATGTTCTTGGAGAACCAATTTTTGAATTTTTGCAAGGGGTAAAAGGAGAAAATTTTTACTTGTATTTGTAGCCCAATTTCTCTCGAGTAAGCACATACATCATATGTCTATGTAAAGTGTTCGGCGGGCGCAGTAGAGGGCTCAGAAGGGAAGGAGCGACAAGGGGATTTTGGAGAGTACGTTTTTTTCTGAAATGGTTTTTGGGGGGCATGTTGCATTTAGGAAGCCCCTATGGTGCCAGAACAGCAAAACCCCCCCACATGGCATACCATTTTGGAAACTAGACCCCTCGGGGAATGTAGCATGGGATAAAGTGAGCCTTAATACCCCACAGGTGTTTCATGACTTTTGCAAATGTAAAAATATAATAATAATTTTTACCTAAAATGCTTGTTTTCCCAAAAATTGTACATTTTTAAAAAGGGTAATAGCAGAAAATACCCCTCAAAATTTGAAGCCCAATTTCTCCCGATTCAGAAAACACCCCATAGGGGGGTGAAAAGTGCTCTGCTGGCGCACTACAGGTCTCAGAAGAGGAGTAGTCACATTTGGCTTTTTGGAAGCAAATTTTGCTCTGGGGGCATGCCGCATTTAGGAAGCCCCTATGGTGCCAGGACAGCAAAAAAAAAAAAAACACATGGCATACCATTTTGGAAACTAGACCCCTCGGGGAACGTAACAAGGGGTTAAGTGAACCTTTATACCCCACAGGTGTTTCACGACTTTTGCATATGTAAAAAAAACATTTTTTTTTTACCTAAAATGCTTGTTTTCCCAATAATTTAACATTTTTAAAAAGGATAAAAGCAGAAAATACCCCCCAAAATTTGTAACACAATTTCTCCCGAGTACGGTGATACCCCATATGTGACCCTAAACTGTTGCCTTGAAATACGACAGGGCTCCAAAGTGAGAGCGCCATTTGAGGCCTAAATTAGGGACTTGCATAGGGGTGGACATAGGGGAATTCTACTCCAGTGATTCCCAAACAGGGTGCCTCCAGCTGTTGTAAAACTCCCAGCATGCCTGGACAGTCAACGGCTGTCCGACAATACTGGGAGTTGTTGTTTTGCAACAGCTGGAGGCTCCGTTTTGGAAACAGTGGCATACCAGACGTTTTTCATTTTTATTGGGGAGGGGAGGGGGGCTGTGTAGGGGTATGTGTATATGTAGTGTTTTTTTTACTTTTTCTTTTATTTTGCGGTAGTGTAGTGTAGTGTTTTTAGGATACAGTCGCATGGGCAGTAGTTTCTCGCTGGCTAGTTTCTCGCTGGCAGTTTGAGCTGCGGCAGAAAATTTGCCGCAGCTCAAACTTGCAGCCGGATACTTACTGTAAACCTCCGCCCATGTGAGTGTACCCTGTACGTTCACATTGGGGGGGGAGGGGGGGAACATCCAGCTGTTGCAAAACTACAACTCCCAGCATGCGCTGACAGACTGTACATGCTGAGAGTTTTAGTTTTGCAACAGCTGTAGGCACACTGGTTATGTATCACTGAGTTTGTGACCTAACTCAGTGTTTCACAACCAGTGTGCCTCCAGCTGTTGCAAAACTACAACTTCCAGCATGTACGGTGCATGGTGTACGGTGACTGCTGAGAGTTGTGGTTTGCAACAGCTGGAGGCACACCGGTCGTGAAACACTGTGTTAGGTAAAAAAAAACTCTGAGTTTCACAGCCATTGTGCCTTCAGCTGTTGCAAAAC